>NC_141874.1:734614783-735239783 GCF_056163025.1 Triticum urartu | reverse complement strand
TGAAGTTCAAACGGTAAAACAACAAATAAAATACATAAAGTTCGTAAAAAAAGTTAAAATCAAAAACAAAACGCATGTTAAGAAAACACATCCAAAAAAAGTCTACCTTCAATTAAGTGCCACACAAAAAAATGTGCCCCCCCCTCCGCTCTCCCCTTAAACCTCTCGTATAGTGAAGTAAGCACAGGCAAAAAAACAAATGCAGTACGCACTGCTGGAAAAATGCAGTGCATTTCTATACGGGATGTAGTACACCATTATGCATTTCTTTTTCGGGATGAAGAAAAACGCGAACGCGGAAAAAGTAAACGCAGTGCGCAAGTACACGAACGTGCAGTACAGTATCATAAACAATGCAGTACAGTCGTAATTTGCTAAGCAGTGCAGTCCCGTACATTCGAAAAAAAAGATTACAAAAAAAGTAAAAACACGGGAACAAAAAAGAGAACTGTACATGCAGTAAGGAATGAAGTTCACATCTAGTACATAACCATGATCAATGCAGTGCACCGATGATTTACCAAAAAGCAGTGCACTCCACGACATTAAAAAGCATACAAAGAATAAAAACTGATCACCCAAATGATACCAGCCCCAGCCACACAAAATTTGACAACGTACACGCGTCTCTGAACTACCCGAACACAGGCCCAACAAAACCGACTAAGAAAAACAATAAATTCAAAAAAAGTGGGGGGGCCACCCCCCCTCCCTCCCATTCCCTACTCATCCCGTGCAAGGGACTGCAATAAGTACCGGCAAAAACAAGATGCAGTACGGTGCGGTAGAAGTATGCAGTGCATTCCGTTGCGCAATGCAGACCGCCGAAGCATATAGCAGAGACACGCAAAAAACGATGAAGTACACACATGTATACAATGTTGCAGTTCTGATTCATACGCAACGCAGTGCATAAGTGTCATCAATGCAGTTATGTTGTCACGCAGTATACATCTATAAAACATGACAAAATGCCCGTTCGCATAGAAAAAGGTGGTGGTTAAAAAATGTCCTGATCAAAAATAAAAACAAACCCACCTTAAAAAAAACCACACGTTCGCATACAACCACCCGATCGGAGAAGTTCCAACGCCACAAGCCCATGATCACAGATGCAAAAACCAACCCACGATCCGCACAACCGCATCATCAGCGCGATCGTGCAGTTCATCCGACGAGGCCATCCCACCCCGCGCCCTCCCCTTAAATTCAGACCCCTGCCAAAGGCCTTCTCATCCACAAACAACACAAGTATCCATTGCGCTCCCACCAAAAGCACCAAGCCCTGCCACCGGCGATGACGTTCACCGACGAGTACAAGGGCGACAACGCCGTGGAGGCGCACGGCAACACCAAGTTGCACGTCATCCACACCAACGACAGGAAGCAGATGGCGATCACCCTCGCGCAGTACGAGCGCCACCTCAGCCTCCAGCGCCACAAGATCGTCGGCATTGATCTCGAGTACGACAACGACCCTGAAGCGACGCAGAAACCCACCCTCTGCCAGCTCTCCATCGGCAAGAATCACCCGGTGCTGCTCTTCCAAATGAGCGACAGTGAAAGGTGCACCGTCTTCGACAACTTCCTCGCCGACCCCAGGTACACCTTTGCAGGCTTCTCCATCGACGGGGACAAAACCAGTCTGGAGCGCGTCAAACTGGAGGTCGCCAACTTCGTCGACATCCAGAAGGAGTGGAGGGTGCCCGAGGCAACCAAGCCGTTGGACTCCCTCAGAGACGTCTCCAACGTGCTCATCGACGACTACTACAACAACATGAAGAAGAAGATCACCGACGACGAGCACCAGTGCTGGGCCATCCTGCCTCTATCTAGGAGGCACATCGAGTACGCGGCAAAGGACGCCTACGCAGCGTACGAGAGCCTGGAGCAGCTGGGGATGGGGAGAGCCTGACTGGTGAAGAAGAAGATGGTGCCGGCCAGGAGCCAACAATGTCAGCGTTCTTTTAGAATTATCATCAAATTTGCTTTCTGTTGTTTGCTTATGTATCGTTAGTTTGCTTGTGTGCTGAACCTAGTTTGCTTGCCATGCACAATCGCTTTGTAATGAAGAACTCTGATTATGTTAGTTTGCTTTCTGTTCAACTTAGCTTGCTGGTGATAAAATTGTCGTACAGAATATCTATGATAATTTGTTTTCTGTTGTCTGCTAATGTATCATTAGATTCGAACAGTGCAGAAAACAAAAAAAGAGTTGCAGTGTGCAAACAGGACGCATGCAGTGCAAGTTGTGTACGAATGCAGTATAGAATCTGTCCAATGAAGTCTTAACATACCCAACAAAGCGGTGCATGAACCTAAATTTGAAAAAAGAATACATAAGAGCAAAACCAGAAAATGAAAAACGCAAACACGTAAATAATCAATGAAGTACAGAAATATATGAACGTGTAGTACAAAACCATAATCAACGCATTACGCGTATGATTTACTAAGCAGTGCACTCCCATACATTGGGAAAAAAGATTACATAATAGCAAAAAGACGGAAACAAAAAAATGGCAACTGTACATGCAGTACGTAATGCGTACACATGCAGTACAGAACCCTGATCAATGCAGTGCAAGCTCCCAACATTGAAAAAAACACCTAAGAAAGAAAAATAAAAAGAAAAAAAAATGACCACCCAGGTGGCACCGGCCCCAGCCAGTCTCGTAATAGGTTTGCGCCCACAGAAGGCGAGTCGTTCTGAGTCACAGTGCATGGGGCCGGCCACACATGGGCCCACAGGTCAGAGAGCATACAGCTGCGAGCGCCGTGTTTAAGCGCCCAAATAAGTAACAAGAGGAATTCGACACAGATGCCTCGCCATCGCTTATAAACATGTCGGCCGTGCCTTCCGCGGGCGAGGTGGGACTAAACATTAGACCGCACACAGCGCACCGGGAACCAACCGTGTGCTCACAGGGCGACCTGGGCCCAATTGCGTCTTCACTACCAGAACATAGGGCCAACAAAAAAAAGAGAGGCCACTGAAAATTAAAAAAATGCTACATACCATACACAAACACAGGCCCAACCACGCGTTCGTAGTTTGCCGTGATATGACAATGCAATTCGCTATTTTCAAGTAAGCAGTCTTGTTGCTTCTTAAATGCATTCGTGTTCACTGAATCACACCCAATCCACCACCTAACGCCAACCACACCATTTATTACTTCCATTGCTCGATTAGTTGCATAAAAACTTATCCATTCGTGCTACAGACTAACACAACTCCTCCCCCCGTTCCTCATTTTCCTCAAAACGTAGATCTAGGGTTCATCCCATCCACAGCTCTTCTCTGGAATTCCACTGAACCCGCCATGGACTGTAAGTGCGGGTGCTTGGCAAGGATGGCTCCGGTAGCGGACACATGCGTCTACGCAGAAGGCCTACAACTCACCAACACCGAGTGGTGCAGCATGCTCGGCTGCCTGATGATACCAACAGGGGGTTTCGTGCGCCATTTCTTCATCGCCTCACAACCGCAGATCTACAGGAAAGTTGGGTATGTTTTTCCACTCACAATTTTTGCACATAATCTAGACTGCAAATACACATCTGAATATATAGTTCAATCAATTTGTTCAGTAATATCAACAAAAATACAAAACAGAATTTGTATTCTTGTTCAGATCTGTTAGCTATTAAGACTAGATGCTTCCACCTATCTTTCTTCAGTACCACACCATGTATCGACATATGTACAAAAAAGGGTCAGTAGATAAGTTGCAATTATCTTAACATGCTGGAGAAGTACACTGTTACTGACATTGCAGTGCACACATGTTGCAGTATAATATATATCCCAGTAAAACTAGGAGTCAATTGCGTATATAAGTTTGTTCATACATTGCAACTACTTTACAAAATACAATCATATGTATGTAACTATTTAAGTAAACATAAACAAATCATACTAAGTATAAAACAAAAACATTTGTTGTTTACTTACAAATTCATTTTCCACCCATTACAATATGCAGAAACTGTCATCCACAATAAAATTTCATGCTCCGAGTTCAAGGAAGCTTACTTTGGAGACAGAACACAAGAATGGCTATGGAGACATGGAAGCTGACTACCACATCGACTCTGAAGACTGCATGAACATAAGTACTGGTTGGAAAGATTTTGTCTCCCAGAATGGCTTTGAGGCCGGAGAAGTGGCCATGGTCTTTTTCTACAAAGAAGAAGACTCCATCAAGTTTACAATATTTGCACTCCACGCTGTCTAATATGAAGCAACCAATATTTCTAATGCTTTGCTTATGCTGTATGCTTTTAAAATTATGTCCAACAGACAATTTGAACGATGCCTATTTAAAGTATGCAACCTCAACTACGTCATTTTATCATCCTTTTTAGACAAAGTTGCTGTTGGCAGTAATGCAGTTCTCTCGAACACATAGTGTGGTACTAATAATAACAAAAGGCAGTCATCTGAAACAGTAACAAGGAAATGCAAATGGTAGAAACTTTGCACTTAACATACGATGTTCAAAAACAATTATCATAGTATGCAGTTCAAAAAAAATCTTATAATAACTATTCAGCTAACACAAGCGTATCATGGACCATCCATTCTAATAGTAGAATAGAAAATTAACAACACTGCTAATGCAGTACAGAAATGCATATTATGCAGTCATCTAGAACACAGAATGTAGTTTAAGAAAAGGAGAAATCTCATAAACAGCCATAACCACTGTAATACAGCTACAACGAAGTACGCTACCAAAGAAAATGTAGTGCACTACAACGTATGCCGCGACTACAACAAATAAAATTAAAGCACTGAAACTACAGACAATGTGATAGACTGATAGAGGTGTCAATTTCACTCGCACTTCCATAACTCTCCTAAAAATTGTACAGCCACTAAACTATCGAAAAATACACCCGCAAAAATTTACATGGAAGACATGGCAACTTGACGAACAACATCACCTTTCATTTAAAAACCGCGATTCAAAAAATGACAATTATACCTGCAATACAATGAATTCAAACCTACAGCAACAGTAATTACAATATTCAAACATGCATGGACGGGCAAAAAGCAAAAAAATCAACAAGAACAGAGGAGTGGACAAAGCTCACCCGCCCGCACAACCAAAATAGCAAGAAATTGAAAACTAACTCCTAAAAATTAACAAATTATAGAGTGAACGGACCGATTAAAACGAACGCAATCAAACAATTCTTACTAAATAACAACATCCGAGCACAAAAAAATCGCATCTGACGCGAACACGAACGAACAGAGAAAGCTCGTCTGCCAAATCCCTCGATTTGCAAGCACTCTAGTATATTTTCCTGTAAATTAGAAAGAATAAAGCTAAAATGAGATGCAGACACAAACTGAATCATCCCGCGACACCCGATTCCACATAGAACACGCGGGCGGAACACCGGAAAATGAAGCAGTTCTCCCGTGAAGCATTGCAGTGCCCAACGTAAAGAAGATGCAGTGCACTTGCGTTTAGCGTGCAGTGCGGAAGTGGTGTGCAGAATAGTTATTCTGCTAATATTAGCAGAATAGACCGTCTTTATATATATATATACACACACAATTAGCTAGCTATCTACAATTTCTCCTAATTGGTGCCTTCGGAGCCAGTGGCATTGGCCTAATTGGTGCCTTCGGAGCACGATAACAATTGGAAGTGGTTCATGGGGGCGGTAGCGGGTAATAGTATTCTCCTATGGGATCTATGACCTGGTCGAGCAAAAATCCCGCTATTTCCTCTTGAATTGCTTCTATGCGGTCCTCTGGTAGGAGCTTCTCCCGCACCTCTTTGAACTGTTAAGAAGGAGATCAATATGCATGTGTATTAGTTGTGTGACTAGATATCGATAATGGTGTAAAAATTGTGAATATTTTTCTGACAAACGTACCCACTCCTGTCTTTGAGATCTGCTCCTTTCGGACGCCATCATGCGAATGTTCTCGCAAATGTAGTATGCACACAGATTATTCCCCGGCGCCTGCTTCAAGGCCTTTACGAGAATGGAATTTGATCAGATAATAATTAATCAAGCATGATAATTAAAGAGATGGCAGCTAGCTAGTACTACTTAATTACTTACCTGGGGTCGATACCATTTCAAATTTTGTTTCCATGGGCCTGGAGTGGCCCTGATGAGCTTTGCCCAAGCCCTGCCCGCTAACAAAGAAAATGAATAATGAATAAATGGGTTATTAAATAGTTGTTATTAGGAAATAACGAACTAATTAAATAGGCCGAGATATAGTTAATAATGATTGAAATTACCTGTTGACTATCCCCTTCACGATGGTGTAGTCACTTGCTTTCTTAAGTAGTGAGTCTAGTACTTCAACTGTTCCTTCATCAACTTTAATGATTAACAAGATCCAGTGAAATCTGCATGCACACACGTTTGCATGTCTTAATTAAGCGGGCATATGTAAGCAAAAACATGTAGCTAGCTAGTAGGCAAAACAGAATTTGTAGTACAAGACTGTGTGACTCACTCGAAGTTGTAAGGAAGTAGTATATCTTCATTGTATTTGAGGCGCTTGAAGAACTCTAGCATGCTTTCCTCTACAATTTTTTCGTAATATGGATCTAATTTCCATGTGTATTCATTAATGGTATTTGGGTCAACGAACCCAATGCCATAGCGTCCACCTTTTTTCATTTCATAAATCTTCATCCTGCATAACACCACAGAAAAGAATATAGTAAGGATAATTACAGGTAATGATTGATCAAAATGATCACTACAGCTAGCTTGAGACTTAAATTACAGAAAGAAATCACTTACAGACAATAGCAACTGATGATAGATTTGTCGAGTGCGTCTTGATTGTATAGCTGAAATAGTTCTGAATACTCAACGGACACAGCTGTCTCATGGTAGTAATGATCCTTCTTGACATTCACCATAAGGGACTCTCGATTGGAAATCTTGGTAATGTCCATGTACCATTGATGCAATTCATACATTCTCGTTGGGAGCTTCTTGACCTCGTCTGGCTCAACCAAAGGTTGGCCCCGGACATATTTCCGTTTTACTTCCTACTCTCTAGTCGGAGACATGGGCTCGATATCGAGGAGTTGTCCACCAGTGATCATGAGCGTTTCAGCCTGCTCAATATGCTCCTCGGTTATTACCACATCGCCCAGCCCGGGAACGTTAACGGTTTGCCCACAATAATATTGGGCACGCCTACTCTCATGTGTTGTTGGCACAACAAGCGGGAGGATTGATTGCGCCGCCTGTTCTCCCAGCCGGGGAACGGTTTTACCGCTCCTTTTGCCAGCTGATTTGCTTGAGCTCGAGCTCGCCTCTTTCTGTAGACGTGCTCGATTTAACTTCTTGATGTGGCACTCATAGTCTGTGTCAACAGGCTTGGGAGCTGGTGCTCTAGCCATACGAATGAAGTGGTCAATCTTTTCCTCAGACACTCTCTCCCTTGGCGGCGGTGGCGGTTTCGGTGCAAAATGGGCTTCCACCTCGGCCTTCGATATTGCTACGTTTTCCTCCTCGGACTTGTCGTAAGGCCTCTGCAGAAGAGGTGCGAGGCTTGGACCATATTGAAATCGCTTGCCTCCGCCTGTACCTCCAGTACTACCTTGACTTGTACCGCTACGCACCATAGCTGAGGCAGCTCTCTTCCGTGATTGTTGAGGCGGCGAAGACGGCTGACGTGGCTGAGTTGGAGGAGGAGGAGTGGCCTGAAGCTGTGCCGGACTTGGAGGAGGAGTGGCATGAAGCTGTGCCGGACTTGGAGGAGGAGTGGCCTGATGCTTTGGTGGACTTGGAGGAGCGGGAGTCTGCTGACTCGGTGGCGGACTTCGACGAGGAGTCGGATGATGCGGTGTCGGTGGCCTTCGAAAGATGATGCAATCCTTTCTCCATAGGATGATACGATGGTTGGCCTCTCCCAGTGTGTGCTCATCGTCACCTCCAGGAATGTCAAGCTCTAGCCCCGAATATTGGTCCACCACCTCATCAACCAAGACATGAGCATAGCCCGCTGGAATCGGGTTGCAATGGAAGGTTGCCTCGGGGGGATTTGTAAAAGCAAGGGCGTCCGCCACCTTCATGGATATGTTCTTCATTTTGAAGTGTAGCTCGCAGTTAGTGTTCTCCATGATGTCATCCACTGGGTAGCTATCCAGCAATGCGTCGCCCGGGGCGGAACCCACGCCGCTTCTCAGCATGGATGGGACGGTGCTATCCAATGTTGGATCATCCGCTAGCTGCTGCAGCTGCTGAGACCCCCTTTGCTGGCTAAGTGAGTCGATCTGCTCCTGCTGCCGCTGGAATTTGACCGCCAAGTCCGCGTGCGCTGATTCTAGGCCTTGAAGGCGTTCATAGTCTAGCTTCCTCTTCTCCTCCTCCATCTTCCTCTTCTTCTCCTCCGCAATCTTCTTTCTCGCACGGGTTCTGTAGTCGGCGTTCCAGTCCGAAAACCCCTCATACCACGGAATAGCGCCTATGCCTCGTGTTCTTCCCGGGTGTTCAGGATTTCCCAGGGCACGCGTAAGCTCGTCGTTCTCTCTGTTGGGCTGGAACACCCCCGATCGAGCCTCTTCTATTGCAACAAGTAGCTTATCTTCGGCTCCGTCCAGACATGCCTTCTTCGAAACTTTGCCTGTCTTCGGATCCAACTCCCCCCCCCATGCGCATAGAACCAAGTCCTGCACCTGGGGGGCCAGCTCAGTGTTTCTGGAGTGACACCTGCATCCTCCATCTCTTTCTCAGACTTATCCCACTTAGGCATTCCCACCGCATAGCCACCTGGCCCCAGCTTATGGAACTTGTCCTTTTTGCGGCATTGGCCTTGTTTATTCTCGACCGTTCCTTAGATAATTCCGAATCCTTGAATTTCACGAAATCGTCCCAATGAGCACTTTGCTTCTCTAGTGTTCCCTCGAATACTGGAGTCTTCCTTCCTCCCTTGACGTACTTGGACCATTCACGATTCTTGTGGTTTTTGAATGCAACCGCCATCTTCCTAAGAGCAGCGTCCTTGACTTTCTCCACATCTGCATCTGTGAAATGATCTGGTAGGGTGAAATGTTCCATGAGCGTTCCCAAAGCAGAAGTTTTTGTCTGTCATCGACAAAAGTAACTCCTGGACATGGCTTTGCTGGCTCTCTCCATTCTTGAAGGGAGATCGGGAGTTGGTCCTTCACAAGAACTCCACACTGACGAATGAACTTGTCCGCAATCTTCTTAGGCGCTAATGGTTCGCCATTAGGTTTGATGGCCTCGATATTGTACTTTACGCCCTCCTTCAACTTTTTGTTCGGGCCTCGTTTCCTGTTGCCTGAAGATTTGCTCGATCCGGATGGCTGAAAGAAGAAAGATCGATTCGTTAATATATCTTCAAGTCATTTAAAACATGTGATGATCACCAGATGCCTGCTTATATAAATATATATATACCTCGCCAGTCTTTGTTGTTTCAAGTTCAACATTTTCTTCGTCATGTTCATAGTTCATGACTTCATCAATTCGGTCGTCGCGATCGAATATCATATCACCCTCCCCGGTGTTGTTTAGATATTCGGAGCCGTCATAATCTTCTTCATTCTGATCATCATCTGGCCCGTGAGGATTGTGTATGATATTGAACAGGGCCTCTTCTCCCTCTCTGCCGGTATTGTCCGCCATAGGTTTTATTTAACTAATCCAAAAGAAATATATTCAAATTACAATGCATGGATGCAATCAATTAATAAGGAAAAACTGAATCAATCATAGTACATAATAAGCATCATCGAATATAATCTCGAATACGTCGTCTCGAATAATAGATATAATCTCGAATACATCGTCTCGAATAATAGATATAATCTTGAATACATCGTCTCGAATAATAGATATAATATCGAATACATCACTAGCTATCTAGCTAGCAAGCTAATAAAGATCGAATACTACAGAGTAATCTAGGCCACTCGCGGTTCCTGAGGTGCGGGCGGTGGACACCCAAAGAGAAGGAACCATTACTGGATCATAGCTCCGGTGATCTCCCAAAAGAACCTGCCAGGTATTGGAGAACCTGACGTCCATAGCAGCCATGTAGCGATGGGCGTGCTCGTCCTCCTCCCTGACACGGCGACGTACCACCTCTGGCGGGGCCGGCTCCCTCCGTATTGAAAGTGGCCCACGCGAACGCCACCAAAGGAGATCAGGGTCGACGACGGGACCCGGGGCCGGGTTCCTCACCAAGCGTCGCGCCCCTGAAGGTAGCACCTCCCAGTGCCAGCCTGGCGGAGCCCAGTCCCGGACATGGGTCCTCTGAAGCAGGACGTCGTCGCGAACGGGTCGACGGCGAGGATGCCGGCCGGGCATCGTCGACAACAAATACTATATGTCGCAAAAGTAACATTTTTTAAATGATTGGATTGTGATTTCTAACATTTCTATAACTAAAATTGTATAACTAATTTTTCTTTAACATTTCTAACATTTCTATATAACTAACATTTCTATAACATTAATACAGAAAAAACTAGCATTTATATATAACTAACATTTCTATAACATTAATACAGAAAAAACTAACATTTCTATATAACTAACATTTCTAACACATTTCTATATATAACTAACATTTCTATAACATTAATACAGAAAAAAACTAAAAACTAAAAATAGAAAAACTAAAAACTAAAAACATTGTGTGTGTGTGTATGTGTGTGTTTGTGTATGCATGTGTGTGCAGAGGCGACGGCGACGGCGAGCCAAGGGGACGGCGTCGGCGGCGCGGCGGCTTCGATTGGAGGGAGGAGAGGGGGGACAGGGACTCACAGGGCGGGCGAGAGGTCGAGGCGACGGCGACGGCGACGCAGACAGGTGCGGGGATGTGGACGCGGGCCGGTGCCGGGACAGGGACGGGCCGGCGACGCAGACGGCGTGACGGGGGCGGCGCGACGAGGACAGGGGCGGCGCGGAGTCGACGGGGACGGCGCGACGGGGGTGGCAACGGCGCGGGACTGGGCGGCGGCGATGAAGCAGAGGGAAGTGGAGAAGGAAACTGACAAAAATTTTCGAAGTGTTTTCTTATATAGAAAACACCTTTAGTACCGGTTGGAGCCACCAACTGGTACTAAAGGTCTCTTTTGGCCAGGCGAAGCGGCAGGAAGCGCACCCCTTTAGTACCGAGTGGTGGCGCCAACCGGTACTAAAGACCCCCCCCCCCCCTTTAGTACCGGTTGGAGCCATGACCCGGTACTAAAGGGAGTGTGCTGGCGCAGGTGCGGTGCGGCAAGTTTAGTCCCACCTCGCTAGCCGAGGGGCGTCCGCACTGGTTTATAAGCCCCAGTGCGGTAGCTCTCTCGAGCTCCTCTCCAAAGCAGGCCTACTGGGCCTACCTGTTTTGTGCTGCACTCTGGGCCTACAGGGCATTTGCGGGCCTGCATCCTAGCCAACAACACGTTGGGTTTCTAGTCGTATGCAGGCCGCTTTGGCCCAGTAGGCAGGCTTTTTCATTTTCTTGTTTTTTTTGCTTTATTTATTTTTGTTTTATTTATTTTTGAGTTGTTTTTTGCTGTATTTAGAGTTTCTTTGTGAATATTTTTGCTTTAGGTACAAAAAATTACAAACTTTCTGTTAGTGCCCGTAGTTTTCAATTTGAATAGTTTAAATTTTGAATTATTTGAAATTTCTGTGAATCACTAGTTTGTGAATGACTTATCTTTGAAAATAGATTTTTCAGTGATTCTTTTTTCTTATGTTTAATATTAGTGTGTTTTATCATTATATTCAATTTGGTAATGAGTGCATCCAGTTTGTTTGCACATAAAATTTCTTCGCGTTTCAAATGTCAAAACACATAACTAGCTACCCTAACGATTACAGAGATTCCCTCCTAGGTGTGAAACACAGAAGAAAGTGATGATAGTGAAGCCGATCACATCCCAGATCTTTGGGTGTGAAACTTTTTCTTCGCATGTGTCCCTTTGCGCTGTAGCCATGGAAAATCTTCATCATTTAACTGGATGCTCGGGTCAATATTCACTGTGAATGGAGCAATTTCATCAAACTTTTCATAATCTCCTGACATGTCTGTCTTGTCATCCACTCCCACGATGTTTCTCTTCCCAGAAAGAACTATGTGCCGCTTTGGCTCATCGTACGATGCATTCACTTCCTTATCTTTTCTTTTTCTCGGCTTGGTAGACATGTCCTTCACATAGAAAACCTGTGCCACATCATTGGCTAGGACGAATGGTTCGTCTGCATACGCAAGATTGTTGAGATCCACTGTTGTCATTCCATACTGCGGGTCTTCCATTACCCCGCCTCGTGTCATATTGACCCATTTGCACCCAAACAAAGGGAACCACGTTGATAGTCAAGTTCCCATATATCATGCATATAACCATAATATGTTTCCTTTCCCGTCTTGGTTTCTGCATCAAAGCGGACAACACTATTTTGGTTGGTGCTCTTCTTATCTTGGGTGATCGTGTAAAATGTATTACCATTTATCTCGTACCCTTTGAAAGTCATTATATTCGAAGATGGTAACTGGGACAGCAAGTACAGGTCATCTTCAATAGAGGCGTCATGCATGGTACGTGTCTGCAACCAGCTGGCGAAACTCCTGGTTTGTTCACGTGTAATCCAGTGATCAGACCGCTCCGGGTGTTTGGAGCGTAGTAAATTCTTGTGTTCATCCATATATGGAGCCACCAAGGCGGAATTCTGTAGAACTGTGTAGTGTGCTTCAGTGAGAGAATGTCCGTCCATACATATTATTTGTTCCCCTCCTAGCGTGCCTTTTCCATCCAGTCTGCCCTTATGTCGCGATTCAGGAACACCAATCGGCTTAAGGTCAGGAATAAAGTCAATACAAAACTCAATGACCTCCTCATTTTCATGGCCCTTGGAGATGCTTCCTTCTGGCCTAGCACGGTTATGAACATATTTCTTTAAGACTCCCATGAACCTCTCAAAGGGGAACATATTGTGTAGAAATACAGGACCCAAAACGTTAATCTCTTCACATAAGTGAACTAGGACGTGCATCATGATGTTGAAGAAGGATGGTGGGAACACCAACTCAAAACTGACAAGACATTGCACCAAATCATTCTCTAACCTTGGTATGATTTATGGATCGATTACCTTCTGAGAGATTGCATTGAGGAATGCACATAGCTTCACAATGGCTAATAGAACGTTTTTCGGTAGAAGCCCCCTCAATGCAACCGGAAGCAGTTGCGTCATAATCACGTGGCAGTCATGAGACTTTAGGTTCTGGAACTTTTTCTCTGCCATGTTTATTATTCCCTTTATATTCGACGAGAAGCCAGACAGTACCTTAATATTGAGCAGGCATTCAAAGAAGATTTCCTTCTCTTCTTTGGTAAGAGCGTAGCTAGTATGACCCTGATGTATGCTGTCTTTTCTGTGTATACGTTGCTGGTCCTCCCGTGCCTCAGGTGTATCTTTTGTCTTCCCATACACGCCCAAGAAGCCAAGCAGGGTCACACAAAGATTCTTCGTCACGTGCATCACGTCGATTGCGGAGCGGACCTCTAGGTCTTTCCAATAGGGCAGGTCCCAAAATATAGTTTTCTTCTTCCACATGGGTGCGCGTCTGTCAGCGTCATTCGGAACAGGTTGTCCACCAGGACCCTTTCCAAAGACCACCTTCAAATCTTTGACCATATCATGTACATCAGCACCAGTACGGTGGCGAGGCTTCGTCCGGTGATCCGCCTCACCTTTGAAATGCCTGCCTTTCTTTCTTATGGGATGCCTGCTCGGAAGAAATCGACGATGTCCCAGGTACACATTCTTCTTACAATTAGCCAAATATATACTGTCGGTATCGTCCAAACAGTGCGTGCATGCGCGGTATCCCTTGTTTGCCTGTCCTAAAAGGTTACTGAGAGCAGGCCAATCATTCATGGTCATGAACAGCAACGCCTTTAGGTCAAATTCTTCCCCCATGTGCTCATCCCACGCACGTACACCTATTCCATTCCATAGTTGTAAGAGTTCTTCAACTAATGGCCTTAGGTACACATTAATGTCGTTGCCGGGTTGCTTAGGGCCTTGGATGATCACTGGCATCATAATGAACTTCCGCTTCATGCACAACCAAGGAGGAAGGTTATACAAACATAGAGTCACAGGCCAGGTGCTATGGTTGCTGCTCTGCTCCCCAAAAGTATTAATGCCATCTGCGCTTAGACCAAACCATACGTTCCTTGCGTCACCTGCAAACTCCTTCCTGTACTTTCTATCGATTTTTCTCCACCGCGACCCGTCAGCGGGTACTCTCAACTTTCCGTCTTTCTTACGGTCTTCTCTGTCCCATCGCATCGCCTTGGCATGCTCTTTGTTTTGGAACAAACGTTTCAACCCTGGTATTATAGGAGCATACCACATCACCTTCGCAGGAATCTTCTTCCTGGGGCGCTCGCCCTCGACATCACCAGGGTCATCGCGGCTGATCTTATAGCGCAATGCACCGCATACTGGGCAAGCGTTCAAATCCTCGTACTCATCGTGGTAGAGGATGCAATCATTAGGGCATGCATGTTTCTTCTGCACCTCTAACCCTAGAGGGAAGACAGCCTTCTTTGCTTCGTACGTACTCTCGGGCAATTCGTTGTCCTTTGGAAGCATATTCTTTATCATTACTAGCAACTTTCCAAATCCCTTGTCAGATACACCATTCTCTGCCTTCCATTGTAGCAATTCCAGTGTGGTGCCCAGCTTTTTCTTGTCACCTACGCAATTCGGGTACAACAATTTTTTGTGATCCTCTAACATGCGCTGCAAATTCTTCTTCTCCAAATCACTTGCGCAGTTTCTCTTTGCATCGGCAATGGCCCGACCTAGATCATCAACGGGTTCATCCGATGCCTCTTCTTCAGCTTCTTCCCGCATTGCCGGCTCAGCTTCTTCCCGCATTACCGGCTCAGCTTCTTCCCTCATTGTTGTATCATCGTATTCAGGGAACCCATGGCCAGGATAGCTGTCGTCGTCCTCTTCTTCTTCATTGTCTTCCATCATAACTCCTCTTTCTCCATGCTTGGTCAAACATTATAGTGGGGCATGAAACCGGACTCAAACAGGTGGACGTGAATGGTTCTTGATGTAGAGCAATTGTGACCATTCTTACAGCCAGCACATGGACAAGGCATAAAACCATCCGCCCTCTTGATTGCCTCAGCCGCAAGCAGAAAAGTACGCATGCCATTAATGAACTCGGGAGAGCATCGGTCATCGTACATCCATTGCTGGCTCATCTTCAATACACAGCACCGAAAACACCAAATTAATACAATACATAAAGTTCATACATAAAGATCATACAACACTTAAATGCAACAAACAAATAACTCTCTAACTAAAGAATTTAAATGCAACAACAAATGCGATCAAGATCGCAACTAAGGTAACAATTGATCCAACAGCATAATGATACCAAGCCTCACTATGAATGGCATATTTTCTAATCTTTCTAATCTTCAAGCGCATTTTCTCCATCTTAATCTTGTGATCATCGACGACATCGGCAACATGCAACTCCAATTCCATCTTCTCCCCCTCAATTCTTTTCAATTTTTCCTTCAAATCCTCATTTTCTCTTCCAACTAAATTTAACCTCTCGACAATAGGGTCGGTTGGAATTTCCGGTTCAACTACCTCCTACATACAAATATCTATGTCAACTTGATGGGCATAATTTGTCATAAATACAAAATGCAATGAATAGTTTTAAAAGAGAATATACCACATCCGAATCATAACCCGGACGAGGGCCGACGGGGACGGATATCAAAACCATGGCACTATGTATAACAAACAACGTATGGGTAAGATAATTATACGAGTAACTATATATCCAAATCACACAAACATCAATTTTTTATATAAAACTTCATGAACAAGAGGCTCACCACAAGGTGGTGCCGGCGACGGGACGTTGCGAGCGATCGACGGTGGGGTTACGACAGAGATTTAGAAGGTACAAAGTAAACCACACCTACATATGCAAACTAAGTGTTATTTTTGACCTCAAATTGCATATAAATCAAATACTAGCACATATATATAATTCCTCCCAAATTACTAAACTCAAAAATCAATCACTATATAAAGCATTGCACGAGCTAATCTAGCAATGAGAGATGAAAGGACAAAGTTGCTAACCTTTGTGATCATTTAAATGGATGAGGGCCTTCAAATCTTGACAAATTTTGGGCAAAATGTGTGATGAGCTTGAAAGGAAGAGGGAAAAGAACAGAGATGAGAGGGGAAAGGGGAAGAACAGAGCGAGCTCGGGTGGACGAAGGGTCTATGTAGAATGACCTTTAGTACCGGTTCGTGATAGGACCCGGTACTAAAGGTGCTGGAGGGGCTCCGGACTGACAACATCCTGCCACCACTCACTTTAGTACCGGTTCGTGGCACGAACCGGTGCTAAAGGTTCGCCATGAACCGGTACTAATAAGAGCGGCCGGCTAGCCGTTGGAACCGGCACTAATGCACACATTAGTGCCGGCTCAAATTCAAACCGGCACTAGTGTGCTTCACATTTGACCCGTTTTCTACTAGTGAATTCTTTTGATTTCGGACCATTTGTTATTGTAATAATTATTTGGATTTGAATATTTTTTGTAATTGTAGTGTTGTATGATGCTAAAACATTATTAAGTTTGATTTATTTTGTTGTTATTTTAAGATTATATTGAAGAGTGTGGCTAGGTATTAATCGACTAAGATTTAACCAAGTATTAGTCAGATGACATAACGTGCAAGAGCGAAAATAAAAAAACAAAAAAAATACATGAATCTCAATATAAGATTTCATGGATATAGTGTCGACTGAAACTTTGTTAAGTGTTAGTCAGACTTAGACTTAACAAGACTATTGTTTGAAATCATGATTTTGCCTATTCCCCTAAAACAGATTTGCGGTACCGTACGACATCGGGCGAAACAAATACGGCAAACCCACATCACAAAATTTGGACCGGAACCTTTAGGCCCTGATTGGAACGTCGTTTCGCTAGGATATACCGTTGTAAAATATATAGACCTCCACCCGTCGTTTTCTATCCAGATGAAAATCACACTGTGGCCGATGAAATACACCTGTAAAATCAATACCGGTGTAAAAATTTACACCGATACCAAGCAGGGCCTTAACTGTTTCCAACTCAGTCTACAACTTGGTTTGCCGTAACGGATTTGCGATACCGCGCGGTACAGCCTATCCGTTTTAGTGCGAACCGTATATTTTATAGAACAAGTTTTTGCAGGAAAGAGTTGTTCTAACCCTGGCGTGTTCAGATCTTTTGCTGGCGTGTATTGCATGGAATAATCCCTCTAAAGTCAATATTAATGAATAGGCATATAGAGACTAATGGAGCATGTCCGATATGCCACCAAGGTGCCGAGGATCTCTGCCACCTGCTTTTCACTTGTCTGCATGCTAAGGACATGTGGCGATGCTTGAGGATGTCTGAGATAATTGACCATGCCAGTATTGTTGATAGATCCGGTTCGGCAATCTTGGAATATTTACTTCTAATGCCGGATAGTCCCCAAATCCTTGAACCAAGTCTGAATTTTAAGCAGGTAATCGCGGTCGCCTGCTGGTACTTATGGTGAATAAGAAGGCATATTACACATAATGAATCGGTCCCTCCGATAGTCCGATGGCCGATCTTTGTACTGGCTATTGCAAGCAATTATGAGAAGGCATTTACCAAAACCTTCAGGCCTCAGGAATATAAATGGGTTAAACCCAACCCCAAATTTGTGAAAGTGAATGTAGATGCGGCGTACTATCAGGATGAAGGAATGGGAGCAACATCAGCGATAATACAAGATAAAAAAGGTAATTTTATTGCGGCTACTTGCAAATTTATTCCGTTTGCTGCTGATGTAGTCACAACTGAAGCTATGGCCATGAGGGATGATCTTAAACTAGCTAATTCTCTTGGGTTCAATCGATTGGAAGCTGAGTCTGATTCTACGCAAGTCATCAACTTTTGTACCGGTCAGTCGAGATGGTGGGACGCAGCGGCAGCAATTTTCGCGGAGTGTGTGGACACGGCTACATTAATTGGGAAGGTCATCTATGAACATTGTTATCGATCGTCAAATCAAGCGGCGCATGTGCTAGCAAACTATAGTTATTGTAATAAGATCTCGTTGGTTTGGATGAACAAGCCCCCTGACGTGTTGGTGAGCAAGCTCGTAGACGATGTATCTATTATTTAATTTCAATAAAGCTAACCATGATGGCCTTTCCTAAAAAAAACCCGGTCGATCGAGCCGCCACCATCGATCCCCAAATCCACCGGTCCACCCAACCCTAATCCCTAGCTAGCTAGCTAGCGCCGCCATGGCCCGTTCCATGGTTCTGCTCGACCGCGAGATTGATTTCTCTCCCGACGAGGCGGCATACGGCGGAGAGTCAATCCCCTACCCGTGGGGATTCTGGGAAGGAAGTGGACCACCAAACCGCAAAGCCATAAGTGATCAAGTCATCAAGTACCTGCGGACCTTCAAGGCCCGGGCAATCGTCGGCAATCCGCCGGAACTCTCCTTCCTCCACATACTGGTGCCGCCGCAATCCCTCCCGCTCCCGCCGCCATACATGGGCCTGGACTCGGGCCGCATCTCCAGCACGGACAAGAACCTGGTCGCCCTTTACGCCGGCGGGTACCGCCCTGGCTCTAGTTTGCTGGGAGGCTACCTCATCTACGACGCCAGGAAGGACTCCCTCTCCGTGATCCCCCGTCTCCCCGACCACGACGACGACTTGCATGGAGTCATGGGGCACCAGTCGGCCGTCGTCATGTGCGACGCCCAAGGGGAGGGCTACCTTCTTGCCGAGCTCTTCATGCCAGGATTCTCCCAGGCCGGGGTCTGGCTGTGGAAGTCGTCCTCCCCAGAACCAGAATGGGTCTTGCTGTCCGGGAGCCATCCCCTTCCGTCCAGCAGATTCACCGCTGATTTGTGCTTCTCTTACCGGGGCTCTATCCTTTGCTGGGTGGATCTGCTCAAAGGCATGTTGCTCTGTGATCTCAACCAAGACTGCAACAACAAGTTCAGCTTTATCAAGTTGCCACAAGACTGTCCAGCCTATGATGTAAACCCCGAGTATCCAGACATCGTCCGCCCAGGCGAGTTCCGTTCCATGGCCTGCGTTTGTGCTGCACACATCAAGCTCATCGCCTTGGATGAATATGGATTGGAACTCATCGTCTGGACGCTGTCGCCTGACCTCTCAGGCTGGAACATAACCTGCAAGTACAATGTCAAAAAATCTGGGCAAACGTGAGCTACCAGTCTGCAGGTTTGAGACAGCTTGCTCCGTCGCTCCCTGTCCTCAGCATCCACCAAGACGGCGTCGTCTACTTAGTCGTAAATGACGAAAGCATCGTAGACCATCGACTAGTGCACAAAGGCCAGTATTTGCTTCGCGTCGACATGGAGAACGACGAGGTCCACATCTCTCCACAGCCTACAAGGCGTATTTGTTCCCAACTCTTTGCCAGCGAGTTCAGTGCACACCGACAGACAGGGTTTACAGCATCACCCTGTCATTTGATTCTATAGTTTCATTTGCATACTGCTGTCATTTCATTTATAATATATGTTCACCATCACTCAACATGCTTTCATTTGCAGGCTTGCTGCTAGTACTGTAATTTTGCTTAGGTTTTAAAAAATATATTAAAATTCTAATGCTTGTTTATCGCATCTGATTTGCTTCATACTTGCTAATAGAAATCAAAATATTTGGCACCTCCCCATGTTGAATAGTGCAAGTCTGATATTGATGCTCATCCGCAACATGATTCTGGAATCAACTTTTTCTACCAAATTACTCTGCCCTCTTGTCAATCAGTACCCAACTTCTTGCACATCATGATGACACTCTTTTGCATGTTTTAAGGCTGTTTTTTCTTTTCTTTTCTTCTTTGCTGATAGTGTTGTCATTAGCTTCACCTCTACACTTTATGATTTGATGAACTGGGCATTCAATGAATATATATATATATATATATATTATATATATATATATATATTATATATATATAGGGTACGTGTTGAATTTCAGTAGTATGTTTCTGAACTCGGAATTGGCCAGTATGAGCCAAGTCCATTCAAAGATGCACATAATAGATGATGAATCGTAATTCTAAACTAGAGCTGAACTCTGACAATTGTCTGAATGAAATATGTCAAAAGTAAATGAAAAATCTTTATTTTTAAAATTGATTCCATCGAGCGCCTGTTGGGCCAGCCCAAGCGTTTGCAGATTTGAAAAAAGTTCATCAATTTTGAAAAATATTCACAGATTTTCGAAAAAGTTCGCTAAAACAAGTTCAAAAAAGTTCACGAATTTGAATTTCCTTTATTTTAAATTTTTTATGCATTTTAAAATATAAAAAATGAAATGAAAAGGGAAAAAAGAAAACAAAAAAAACAGAACAAACTCCGATTTAAAAAACACTGAGAAACCCCGGCCTGAAAGATCACAAAATTACATTTGTCACATAAGAAGCAAAAAGAAAGCAAGTGGGCACAACAAGTAACCTGTCCCGGTTGGTTACTAAAACTAGAACTAGAACTAAATCTTAAGGGTTGGAGTTCGAATCTCCCATGGCGCAGTTAATTTGAAGATTTAAAAAGAGAAAAAAGTACGTCGGGCGATGTATTAAAAAAAAGACCATCATATTCTTTATTATGAAGGGGTACGGAGAGATCTCATCACTTGACTAGTAGAATGCCCATGGCGTTGCTAAAATACGGGAAAATAAATCAAATGGATGACTAAGTGACATGACCATCCTATTTTTTATTATGAAGAGGTACGGAGATATCTCACCAGTTGACTAGTAGAATGCCCATGACGTTGCTACGGGCACAATACAGGAAAATAAATCAAATGAATGACTAAGTGACATGAATCAAGTCCTTTAAATATACATCGCCTTTTATCTATTTCTTTAACGTATACATGAGAGCAACTATGCACCAGTCGCTTGTTTTTTCGGTGGTAAAATTGTGTGATCATCATTGTCTTCCTCCTTCTGTCCCCATGGCCCATCCTTCAACACTGGTAATGGCCAGTACCGATGTCGTGCGCCGCCCTGCCCAAGCAGCCTTCTCCGTAGGTCCATCGTTGCCCCTGACCATCCCTCTATCCCCACCCCCTCAAGAAAATTACATGCTTGTGGTCGTCTTCTTTCCTCCTTCTGTCCCATGACCAACCTTTTCACACTGGTTGCGACTGGTGCCGATGCCGTGTGGTGCCTTCCCGAGCCGCTTTCTCTTTCGGTCCATCGTTTCCCTCAACCATACCTCTAACACCCCCTCCCCTTCTACATCGCCGCCGAGAACCCACACCGCATGATTGGTAAGGCACATATCTGGCCACGTGCCCATGTGCTCACTAAATCCACCTTCTTTGTAAACCATAACGATTCTATCACAGTATCAAATGTCATATAACACTTGCCCAACATTCTAACGATAAGAAGAAGAAAATAAATTGAAATTCCCCTTCACCTTCATTTTCAGGCCGAGCTAATTCTCCGCGAGGACCTTCACCTTCCTGAAGAATTTAAGCGCCTTCTCCTTGGACATGAGCACTTCCACCCACATGTATCCAATCGCGTCATCAACAATGAGGAGGAAGTACTTGTTAGTTGTTACTTGCTGATGTCGCCGGGCCGGGGTGATCGGTCCGCACAGGACTCCGTGTGAGAGCTTCAGCCGCTCCTTCGCGTGGTAATCCATGGCGTGCAGGAACGGCGCCCGGTGCTGCTTCCCAAGGGGGCACCACTCGGTAAACTGCTCGATGCGATGGACCGCAGGGATGTAGACGGCCATGGCCTTGGCGGTGAGGTCGTGCAGGCCGTGTCCCCTATTTGCAGCAGCAGACCGACGACTCTGGCAGGATGAGGAAGACGGGGTAGAGGCGGTTGGGCATCCGCCTCACACGCGTGCACCATCTGATGGTCTTACAGGCTCATGACATCCTCTCCGACCACCGTCTTCACGCTGATCTTATACAGCTGGCCGATGATGATAATGTTGCTTCGGAGCCGCGGTATGCAGTACACCTCCGTCAGCACCTTGTGCTCGTCGTTCTTGCAGACGAACAGAACAAATTTGCCCGCGCCCTTGAATCTCAAGGACAGAGCCATCGCCAATTTCACCATATATACCGTTCACATGCTCGTCAAGGGTGGTAAAAATTGACCACACCCCTGTCATGTGATTGCTAGCGCCGGTGTCGAGGTACGACCGATCGTTAACGGACGACACAGGGATGACGCGCTCCTCATTCAGGACACTACAACACGGTAGTAATTAGGACTAGGAGGCATTAATAAATGCCTTTGAAGGCTGGGAAAATGCCTTCAAAAGTCTAACAGGGCGTTTCTGAACAATAAGAATCACTGCCATAGCCGCCATTTCAACTGTGCATGACGCTGGGATAGCTGCACCCATGGCATGCCTTCCACTCATCTTCGGTAAGGAGCAGGCGAGCGCCGTAGTTGCCACTCTGGGAAAAGCGCTCCTCGTTCATGAGTAGACGCCCCGTTCATGAGTAGACGCCCCCGATGGAGATGGCCACCCGTGCCCGTGCGTATATCTCGCTGGCACAACACGCGGTGTTTCCATGGCGCGCTCGTCGTTGTCCTTTGGCGGGGATGACGTGCATCTTCTCCGGTGGAAACCGACTGGAGAATCGTTGCCAGTGTTAAACATTGTAGAGGAGCATGACGCAGGGATCATTTCAATTGACATGGAGAATCATTTCAAGTGTGCATGACGCTGGGAGCCTGGGATCGCTGCTAACATAGCAGTTTGGGCCTCTTCAAGAATCATTGCAGTGGCATCCCAATTCGTTGACATGGAAACGTTTCTCCCGAAGCCGCCTCAGAGCGTTGGTCCATCGTAACAGTGATATCGCCAGCCATCACCAGCAGCAGGGCCCGGGGATCCTCCTGTCCTTGCACGGCTTGCGGCATTCCCTGACCTAGTGGCACTTGCCCGCACACCGCTGCGACTTGCCACGACCGCCAACCGTCGTCGTCATTCCCACCGCTACCTTGTCGATCGTTGCCATTCCCAACGCTACCTTCGAGCATGCAGTTGCGCGAGTTCGCATTGGTCTTTCTGTCCAGCCTCTTGCCACCACCGGAAGACCTTGGCACGCCTTCCACTCATCTTCGGTAAGGAGCAAGAGAGCGCCACCAGCGCACTTGCCACCCTGGGCAAAGCGCTCCACGTTCATGAGTAGACGCCCCGTGATCTCCTCGATGGAGAGGGTTCTCCTCTCCTCATGTCCACGAGTGTCTCCATGGAGATGGCCACCTGTGTCTGTGTGTATCTCGGTGGCACAACACGCGCTCGTCCAAGATCTCATCCGTGAGCAACCACAGATAAGTGACGGGCCCAGAAAGTCGTAATGTGAAATCCTCGATGCACTCACCATCACTGAACTCAAGGTTCTCCGTGTCCCGATGTAGCTTTTGCGCCTTGGCCTCCCGAACACGCTCGGCGAGCGCCCACACACATATCACGTGCACATCGTTCCATGCGTCCTTGTCATTGTCATTGTCCATGGCATTGTTCCGATTATGTACGCCAGCTCATTCTCTAGATGCTCATTTGGACTTACTTTTATTTTTATTTGAGAACATCAGCATATTCAAGTTTTATTGACAACAAATATACTACTACAAATCTCACGGCAAGTTAGTATAAAGTTGAGTCATCTATTTTAAAACGGAGGGAGTAAAAGTTAACCTTGCACCGCCGAAATGGAGCTTGTTTCTTCACACACTGCAGATAGAACTCGACAACCATGGTCGCAATACCACAATTGTCACCGGTGTACCCATGGTCGCAATACCACAATGGGCGAACCAATGCAACCGACCGCCGCAACGCATGTGAAAAGCGCGGGTTGGCTTGCGTCCACGTGAGATGAGGACTTGGTGAGAAGAGAAGGGTTGAGGAGGTGCATCAATGAGGTGATGGGTGGGGACGAGTACAAGAGGAATGTTTTTTTAAGTGGATGTAGGAGCCAGAAGGCCAAACAGGATATGCAAGAACAAAGGAGCTTTGACAAGAACATTGCAGGATGCACGCCCCCTCGTGTCACTCCCCCCGCGAGCGACCGAGGGGCAACCCTAGCCGCCGGCGCCTCAGACCCCCGCCCCTCTTCTCCCCTCGCCATCGCCGGTCCGCGCCGTCGGGCAAAGCCCGGTATGTGCTGGCAGCGGCGGGGGCCCATCTTCTCCTCGCGCGAGGGCTCGGCGCGGGCACGCATCCTTGGGTGGCGGCGGCGTGTTCATCCGGGGCGTGGCAGCGCGTGGGTAGGTCTAGCGGCGGTGTGCCTCGTCCTGCGCGTGGAGGGCCGGACATGGTGGGGGCTACGGGATCACCCGGAGGCGACAGGGGCGACTCCAGTGTTGGATACGTGAGCAGCAGGTAGGGCGGCGTCCCTTGCCTGTGCGGCGGCGGCCAGATCCATGGTCGGCATGGTGCTCTTCCCCTCGGTGGAGTCTATGCCTAGAGATGGGTGGACAGAAGCCACGGGTCTGGCGTCCCGTCCAGATCCGCCCCGGCGTGGCAACCGGTGGCGCGTGGAGGACCGGTGAGGGGCGGCTGGAGGCTCCCTACCGACGGCGGCTTTGGTCTTCACGGCGAAGCTCCGTTCGGTTTCAGTCAGCTATGAGCTCGGGGGGCCGTGATTTCCGGTGAAAATCGCGCCGACTACGGTCATGGCGGACGATGGCGGCGTCTATGACATTGTTCCCTTCTTGAGGCATCGCTGTTGTAGGTCATGGCGCCCCACTCGTGATGCTCCGGGGGAAACCCTAGATCTGGGCCTATCGGGTCGGACGATGATGGCACCTTCGATGCCGTTGTCCCTCCTGGGGGCATCATTTTGGAACACGTGCTGGCTGGAGGGGACAAAAGGAGGAGCGGTGTTACATCTACTATAAGGCCGACGGCGGATCTCGGCGGCATGGCATCGCGGAGGTTCGGCGATGGGCGCGTCTGGAGATGGACTCGCGCAGAAGGAGGAAACTGTCTGGCGTCATGGTGGCGTTGATGGCAGAGAGGCCTGGCAAGGTCGGTGCATCAGCTCTGCTCTGAGGATGGACCGAGGGAAGATGGAGGTGACGGCCCTTGCAGCGTGCGGTGCTCACTGGGAGTATGCCAGACCAGGGTGGGACCCAATTCAGGTAGTGGCTTGGATGGGACACTCGGCTTTAGATGTTACGTTTTGGTGTGATGTCTATTTGGTATTAGGCCCGGACATTTGGCACACCTTCATCAAGGGGATAGGAGTAGCAACAGCGTTGCCAAGATGGTGACTTCAGGCTTATTGATGTACTCCCCCTCTCCGCCAAAGAGTGGACGTTTAGAGTCCAGCGTTTTTCCGAAAATAACTGTACGTCTACGTTATACAGAGTACTTTTGCATTTGCCCCCTGGTCCATGCATCGAACGTCACTCCAGCGCAATCACTGCATGCAAACTCCCCCAATCCTCTTCCTCTCCGCCAACTATCTTCTCCCTTCTCATTTATTATTATCCAAGAATCAAAGCAGTGGCAAAACTGATGGCACCTTAATCGAGTGGTGGGAGGGCTTTTTTGCAAAATCTTTAATTTGTCTTAGAATATGCAGAAGTTCACTCTTTGGCGGACGGAGGGAGTATCACCTTGTATGGTCTTTGTGAATAATTAATAATATGGCAGCATGTATCGTCCACATGCAGAGGCCGAGGGTACATCCTCCTTTTAAAAAAAAACAATAACATTGCAGATTTTTCAGCCAAGTATTTATTAAAGTAAGACAATTTTTCAATTAGAGAGATCTTTCCAATTTCCTTAGCCCACACTGAACGTTAAGAGATCCCTTGAGTAGTTAAATTGATTGCTAAATCGATCTGTATAACAAAATGGAGCAGTAGCTGAAAAATCATTGCTGTAAAATCAAGTTACTTTAATCTTGAGAAAAAATCAAGTTATTTTTGTTGTAAAATCAAGCAGTTGCTAAGAACTACTACTTGTTGTAGATAGGAAGGAGAGAGTGCAGCGTTTCTGCACCAAGGCTCAGTTGCACCTGCCGATGAACAGTAATACAAAAAATAGCAAAAATGTTCAAAAAAATCTAAAAATTTTACGCATTTAAGTTCAAAGAATCTTCTAGGTGCGTGCAAAGTTTCATAATGTTTGGACATTTGACAAGCTCGTGGCAAAAATAACAAATTCGGCTTGTCAAAGAAACTTTCAAAAAGTGCACTGTGTAGACCGAATTTTGTTTCTTTCACCATGAGCTCGTGAAATGTCCCAACACCTTGAAATTTTGCACGCACCTAGAAAATTCTCTATCTTTCATGTGTAAAAAGTTCAGATTTTGTTGAATTTTTTGCTCTCTTTTTTCGAATGTACTGTTCACGGGAGCAAAAGAGCCTGGGCACCATTATTAATTATCGCAGAAATGAGATCAACTCATTCCATATAGCACTGTTGTGGGATCCAGACTTTTGAGGCCTGAATTTGCGATTTTCTCGCGTGTACCTAGCAGAGCATGTATGGAGATAATAAATTAGCACATGTTGGTTTACAGAATCATGCAGGTCGTTCATATGTTCCTAGAATAAGTCAAAGGATCAATATGCAAATAAATGGATCCTTAAGTCAAAAAAAAAAATTATCGGTACGCTTCCTCTTTGGCATGTCAAGAATCAATGCAATGTGAAATTAGAAATCAAATAATATTGACAAGTTCAAGCAGACATGCAGGTAAGGCCCGAAATAAAATGGTACCTCCTGAAGTTCAAGGACATATATAATCAAAACAATACATGCCTAAAGACCATAGAGTTCTGATGATAATTGATCTGCATGGCGATCAGGACGACATGATCCACAGAATACAGTTAAAACATGCTGCCACAATCAAAAAGTTGCAAGGAGCATATACTACAGGAAAGAGGCAAGCAAGCTATCATCAGTCCATAGTATTTCTGATTCTCATCAAAGATCAGACAACGAATTTAACACAAAGTCTGCAATGTAAGTACCACCAAAATCAGGTACCAAAAGAAGCAAATACAGATATTAAGCTATGTTGCGGATCTGCACCGCTGAGAAAGGGTCATCAAAGGAGTAATCCGTCCCTCTCTTGAAGCTCCAGGGGCTACCTCCTTCAGGACCTGTGCTCCCGAGAAGCACCATTTCGCAGGACCTGCTGGCCATGTTGTTAGAAGCTTCCTGCGCTTGAAAATAAGCATTGTTCTTGTCACCATTTACAATTTTACGATCTCTGGAGCGCTGCTAGAAAGCAGTTTCCTCTTTACTCCAAATACCATTAAGCTCATTTTTAATCTCCTCCATCCTATGCCTATCCACGTCATTGATTTGATTTCTCTCCGAAAAGACATCAAGAATATCAAATTCGAGCAGAAGCTCTCTCTTCTTCTTCTTAATACCTGCCTCTATGTTAATGCTCCAGCCTTTAACTTTCTTCCTAAATAATCTGCTTTTATTCATCCAATTATCCATGGCCGTATTGCCAGATACCGGGGTGTTCCAGATTTTGCGTACTAAATCTTTGAAATCAGGTTGGTCAAGCCACCATTTTTCAAACTGGAATATCTTGGGGGAGGTAATCCTCCGAGCACCAGTGTCAATAAGTAGAGGGGCATGATCACTCCCAACACGTGGGAGAGCTGTCACAACAGACAAAGGAAATTTGGTATCCCACGATCCCGAAGAAAAAACCCTATCTATAGTAGCAAAAATAGGATTATTCTGGTTATTACTCCAAGTAAATTTCCTATTGGCGCTCTTGATCTTCATAAGGGACCATTTATTGATCCAATCATTAAACAAGTAGGAAAACTGGTTATTAATAACCCCATTATTTTTATCGTCAGCCGATCTGACCAAGCTGAAATCCCCTCCCAACAAAACTGGATAAGTGAGGCTATCCACAGTATTATGGAGCTCAACAATGAACTCGAGCTTCTTATCATTGTAAGCAGTGCCATAAATAGCCGCTAAATGCCAAACAAAACCATCACATTTATTCTTAACCATAGCCACAATATAAAACTATTTATTAATAAAGCCTATCACATCAAATAAATCACTTTTAAGACCCACAAGGATCCCCCCAGCAGTATTCACAGCCGGCAAAAAATGCCAAACAAATTCCTCCTTACCAAAAATATATCTAAGTACATAGTTATCAATGTTTTCTTTCTTGGTTTCAAAGAAACACACAAAATCCAGACGATTATTATTAACAAAGTCACCTAGGCACTGATTTTTCCCAGTTTGGCCCATTCCCCGAATATTCCAAAAGGCCCCTATCATTTAATCTTAAAATGATGCGACAAGCCACAAGGCTTTTTTGTGTTCAGGACATGGCTTTCCATTAATGGTCCAGCAGTGCCATCTGAGCCATTAATGCGAAGGTCACTGTTATTAGATTCGACCTCATCGACCCCTGTTTCTAAATCAAGATTCTCAGGGAGAACAATCTCCGGATTATCATCAGCAAATTTAAGGCAACGATTTTTCTCCTCATCTATCATATCCCTGACAATATCTACTTGTTCTTCAATGTTACTACCAATGTATAAATCAACTCTCCTAGTGTTAGAAACCAGAATATCAGGGTCAAGGACAGCAAACGATTTACCTTTGAAGGTAGTAGGGATTTCCAGATTCTTCCTCTTCATGTACGCAGCTGCTTTGTCCATGATCTTAACATCTCCATGACGCCTAGTTGTTGGTTTGTTTGCGAGAACTGGTCCCCAGACCGGAGATTTTTTGACACTTGGTTTCTTCTTCTGCACTGATTCCACACTTTCCAGCAGAGATTTTTTGACATATCCCATTGCCAAAGCCAAATCATCAGGTAAACACTGCATTTCATCCACTAGTTCTTCCTCCTCTTCATCAATCTCAGCCATTTCAAACTTGCTTAGTTGTGCAGAGCAATATTCCATATGTGCTGACAAGGGATCAGGTCTTCCAGAAGAAAAGGTTTTTGCAGGAGTGGATTCTCCATTCTCTGTCTCTTTCTTCTTCTCAGGAGTTTTGCTCCTAATTTCTTCCACAAAATCCTCATGAATTGTGTCCAGCATGTTGGGAGGGTGAAAATCCACTGCAGAATCAGATCTCTGTGGGTTTGACTGACTAGAGCTTGCAGCCAAATTATTCTTGGAAGGGAAATTAGCCTTGTCCAGCTCATCAATAGGTTCCCCCATGTCTTCTTCTTGATTTTTATCCTTGCTAGTCATGTCTTCATTATTGTCTTCTTCCTCTTTCTCCATATTGTCAACATCTGGGTCTAAATCATCTCCATCAGAGTCCTCCCCCAGTTGCTCAAAACCCTCCACAGTGAAGAACAGAATGTATAGCTTCGTTTTCATTTCCACTAACCTCTCAAAAGGAATTTTCCTGGGATCTCTACAAGCCACCTTAACTCTTATATTCTCATAGAAACTCTTGAATATACCATTCCAGTCCATATCTACTAGGATCCCAAAACAAGCTGTAATCTGGGCAAACACCTTCCATGCACACCACTTTGGAGGAATCCCTTCAATTTGAACCCAGGCCTCAGTAAGTCCTCCAAATTCATCCAACATCCCCACCCATTCACATATCTTAACAGAAACACCATCAATTGGGAGCTCAAATGCAGGAAACTCAATCAGATCTTCCACATTCTTCCAAGGTGGAAATCTCAGCAAGAATTTCTTCTCTCCCAAGTCCCTAATCTGCCAAGGCCATTCTTTATTTTTACAGAAAATCCCTTGAGCTGGATCAGCAACTCCGAGGCAGAAACCTCACCCTTAACGACTTTGAGAACTGCACAATTCTTGTAGTTAAGCCAACTTAGTTCAGATGCAGTAGGAACATCAATGTGGTAAAAACCAAGACCAGCCGCTGCGCTACCAAAGTATGTCGCTGTAGGATGTGGTTTCGCCCAGGCAGCACAGTTATTGACATTATGGCCTCCCGCGCAAATAAAGCATTTCTTCGGTTCAATGCAGTTCCCTACATAATGCCCCGGCCAACTACAATTAAAGCAGGTCATGTCCTTGTACCTTGGATCCAGCGCTTGAACTGTAGCAGCAGGGGGAGGAGGTGGAGCTGGGACTGTTGCATCGGCTACTTGCTGTTGCTGGATCCCCCGCATCGCCTGTTTGGGGGGCTGCTCCCTTGCTTGACAGCGCCTGCCACCGTAGCCGCACCTCCGACAGGCGGGGCCGCAACCTTCCCATCCTGAAGCGCAGGCTTCTTCCCTGGTGGCGGCCGGCGTTGCCGTTGCCCTCCTTGCCCCCGCTCCATCCCTCCCTTGACCACCTCGACAAACGATTTAGGAAAACCTAGCTTTTCGGTGGAAATTTTGAAGATAGTAGGAGTCGGATCGAATCTGCTCACCGCCCTAATCGGGAAACAATCTTGTGCTGAGAAATTTCTATCCCTAAACAGATCTTTCCTAACCCAAAACAATTTGGGAATTGCAAAGCTAGGGTTTGGTGGCGCCTGCTTCTCAATATGTAGGCGCTGGCAGCGACTGGGAGAGGGAACCACCCATAGCTGACCATAGAAATCCGCCACTTCCTCCCCGTCCCCGCTTACAGAAGCAGGAAGCGTATTTTTACGACCCGTTTTCTTCCCAACCACACGACCCGAAATCAACGGCGGTGGTTCAGTGATCGGCCCCGTTTGTGGGACCACCGGATTCGAAACCAAACTCGCCCCTCCCGCAAAAGCGAGCTCGTCGGCGGCGGCCTAGCTCACCGGAACCGCAGATTCACAAGAATCTCTCACTGATTCAGGAAAAATAGGAGTGGATACACATAAATTCTCACAAGGGACAACCCTATTTTCCTTAACATTCAATTCAACACCCAACTCACAACCAGATCCCGAACGAGCATGAGAATTGGGTCTGAATTTCCTCACCTTATCAGTGAGATGTGGGATCTCCCCGCGGTCGCCCGGCCATGGTGGAAGGTTGAGGAAGTGCGCCTCGCTCCTTCCACGCCGCGCCCGCAGGTTGGAGAGGCCCTGCGGGGCGAGCACGCCAGCTCCCCACGAGTCAGGGGACCCGCGGCAGGACGGTCCCCGGCGGCAGGTACTCCGGGGGGATGTTGGCGATCTGCACCACCGACGGCGGCCGGATGTTGAGGCGCGACGGATTCCTTGTCCTGAATCTCGCCCACTTCGCCGCCTGCCTCGGATTCGTTGACTCCGCTCCTGGATGGCCCAGAAGATGAGCTCGTAGTCCATCCCTCCATCGTTGCCGGTGAACCGCGCGCGTTCCTCGAACATCGCGTGCTGGATGACCTCGATGAGGATCGCCATAGGATCATATCACTTTCGGTCCATCCTCCCCATAGGACGGCCTGACCTCCTCCTTGTCGGTAGCCCCCTTCTTGTGCAGCTTGAGCCACCGACGCTCCTTGGCGACGTGCAAACCGATTGGAAGTGTAAGCGGGTGTGTGGGGGTAGTTGCAGTGCGGGCGATCGAGGGGGTTTGGGTGGCACTGGAATGGATGCGGTGTGAGCGAGGGAGAAGGAGATATTTTTTTTCCAGTAAACATGCCTCGGCCTCGGCCAAGTAAATATAAGTGGTGGCCGACGCGAGTAAGAAAAGTTCAGTCGGGGATCACTAGGTCGGTTTAACCCCTTAAAACCAATTTTTTACTCCTATAATCGGTTTTGAGGGAGCAGGAGGTCATCGCGGCGGACAGGAGCTCCGGTGAGCCGGCAGTGGTCGGGCAGGCGGAGTAGGAGGACGCGCGCGGACGGAGACGAAATGACCGTGCCCGACGCTGCCGATGTGCTCCAGGTCAGGTCAGGTCAGGTAGTAGTCGAGCTCGAGAGGGGCCCGCAGTAGCGTGCGACAGATCGTGTCGTAGTAGGCTGAGACGCCGAACCTGTCGCCGGCGTGCCCAACGAGCAGAGGAGAGGGGAAATGTCACCGCGCGCGACGGGCGGGCTGACACGGTGCGTGGGTAGAGCGTCACGGCACGTGTGTAGCCAGTGTGCTGGGATGGGGTTGGCAACCTCCTCACCTCACCTCACCTCACCTCACGCACGAGAGACAAGGCAGCAGCGGTGTCGAGACGAGACGCCGGGGTAGGGTATAGGGTAGGTGGATAGGCTTTCTCCGGCCGGCCGGCGATGGGCGGTTGTAGCTAGCTAGCCTGCGGTGGTGACAAGGCAAGGCGTGCATGGGTGAGGAGCACTCGAGTGCATGCAAGACCAGCATGCAGGCATGATGTCAGCGCCAGACCTAGGGTGGGTGGGGCGTGGCCCAGTCGCAGAGAGGAGCGGCGCATGGACGGCCTGAGATAGGTCCGAGGCTCATTAAAATCGGCTGGCTTTGTGGAGCGCGGGGATCGAGCGCGCCATCACAGGATGCGTCTCGTGTGTCACTCTCCTCATGTGTCTATCCAGTATGAGTCCACAGGCAAGCAAGATGGAGAAAGGTGTGTGCGTGTCGTCTCGAGCTGAGCCCGCGCCGGCGTCGCGCGCACCACCACCCGCAGGCCGCAGCACGGCAGCAGTCAGCGGTAATGCGGTATGGCCGGCCGGCCGGGTCGCACGCCACGCCACGGGCAGCAGCTAGCGAGGCGAGGAATGGGGGACAAGACAGGTCGGGATGGGATGGGATGGGACGGGGACGAAATCACTATTCTGACTCTTTGAACGAACTTTGTCACAAAATGAACTCGACGTGAAAGTATTTCACGATCTGACCCTTTTAGCAACGCCATAGCCCGCGGCGTTTCTGCTCAAAGAAGAAACGCCGAGATAGCTAGCGTTTCTGATCAAAGAAGAAACGCCGAGGTAGCTAGCGTTGCGGACCAGGTAAGAAACGTCGAAGGCGCTAGCGTTTCTGGTCATCATAGAAACGCCAAAGAACCATGGCGTTGCTGCCCTTTTTCATGTGCATGTGAAACCTGGATGAACAACCTAATTAATAAGGCTAATTAATTATGACCAAAGTGGGCAGCAACGCCATGGTCGTTCGTGTTTCCATGATGGGCTGCAACGCCAGCGCCTTCGGCGTTTCTTACCTGGTCCACAACGCTAGCTACCTCGGCGTTTCTTCTTTGGTCAGACACGCTAGCTACCTCGGCGTTTCTATATTGGACAGAAACGCCGCGGGCTATGGCGTTGCTAAAAGGGTCAAATCGTGAAATACTTTGACGTCGAGTTCATTTTGTGACAACGTTCGTTTAAAGGGTCAGAATAGTGATTTCGTCCATGGGATGGGCGGTTGATTGCTGCGTCTAAACCTACGTAGAGTGTACTCCCTCCATTCTACAATGTAGTGCTTCCTCTATACCCGTGCTTCAACTTTAACCGTAAATTTAACTACCAAGACCGATTGCGGCGGGAGCAAAAGTTATATTAGTGAATTCGTATTCGAAAGAAGTTTTTAATTATGTAACTTTTTCTTCCGCCGCAGTCGGTCTTATTCGTTAAATTTATGGTCAAAATTTAACCTCAGAAAGCGCGGGCGCACTATATTTTGAAATGAAGGAAGTATATATTATTACTAGCCACTAGGTGGCGATGGCGTAGGCGTACAGAACCCACCCACCCAAGTGTTGGCATCCTTGTCTTGTTTTCGGCTCGGGGATGCATGGCAACACCAAGACCCAGGTCGTCTCATCCATGTCCATGTGAGGCTCGGCTCCTCCAACAGTGGAGTGTGTGTGTTCCGACATCCTCTTGGCCTGTTGGATGGATGGAGTGTTGAGGCTCTTCTTGTATCGTCGGTTGACTTGTGCGCCTACTCCTGCTTCGCCTCTAGCTTCCTCCATGCATAGGCACAAACCTTCCGGTCGCTTGAATATTTTAACTTCCAGTTATATGCAGGGACTCACAGTCACAGGGAATCATTTTCTCCGTAGCAAAGGTCCGTTTGAGGCCAACTCCACCGTGCTGCGACCCCAAACGGACGTCTGTTTTGTCCGGATTCTGTTCAAGTTTGGGTAGAGATTTGGGGTCGTGTCCGGGTGTGTCCTGGGATGTGGTGGCCGTGCACCCACCGCGCGGACGCATCCCGGCCGCATCCTGTCCGCGTATTATTTTTTTGCAAGTCCTTAACTTTATTTCATCATTTATTTTTGGTACATGAAAAATGCATCATCACATTTTGACTAGTAAAGCAAGGCTAAAGAAAACAAGAATCACAAGAATACATTTTAAAAGATACCTAATTTCCATAACTGCTTCCTTGAGTTGGGTTAGGGTCTTCTCGATGCACTCGTTGTTGATCTGTGGAGGAGGGTCGATCTGGCATCCTCCTTTCTTCTTCAAGCCAGAAGGCTCGATGTGGCATCCTCCTTTCTTCTTCAAGCCGGAAGTCGATGTTGCTTCCTCCTCACACCTAGTCTCGTGTCTAGCCTCTAATCTAGCAACAAGTGTACTTGTCTCATTTACAGCCTCTATGCTAGCTAAAAGTGCACGAACATGTACTAAATTTCTCTCTATCAATATGTCAATGTACTCTTCTTCCCAATAACAAAACTTGCATCCGTTCTACACAACAAAATTTGAAGTTAGTACAACTAGTTAAATCTAGAGCACAAACCGAAGCTAAAAAAAGCGCATACCCCATCGTTTAAGCACTTGATGAACACCCATCCGGGATGTTCCGGCGTTGTAGACACGCGGCGCACGACCATCCTTGGGCAGTGGTCGCACTTAATGAGTGGCAACGGTGCGCCGGCGAGCTTTTGGGCAAGCACCGAACCCGGCCGACCGCCATTCGTGTATCTGCCGGCGGACCACCGACAGTGTAGATCCGAGCGGCTAGAGGAGGAGCCACTGCCTGCATGTGGCTTTGCGGCCCTGCCAGGGCCTTCCGGCGAGGTGCCCGGCCAGTCCATGGCGCGGCCCGGCCTCCCACAGCCGGCCGACCTCAAGACCGACCGGATCCGCCCCAAAACCGGCCGGCGGGTGCGCAAACCAGGTGGCCGTGGTTGGGTAGCTCGGCGGCGCCGAGGGGAAGGGGTTGGGCGAGCTCGCGTCCGAACTGCACGGCTGCAATGGCGGCGGCGGCGACGGCAGCGAGGGGAAGAGTGGGGAAGAGTGGAGGGGGTGCGGCCGGAGGGAGGGAGGGGGCGGATAGAAAAAGGCCCGTCTTGTGCCACCGACAGGCGGGCCAGGGGAGGACACGCGCAGACGACCGACGCGTCCGCGTGGTGTCTGTTTCACCCCAAAAGCGGCACAAACTTGGGCCGTGGATGGGTCGAAAGCGGACAAAAGTCTGTTTGCTCCCGCGCGCTGGGCCGCCTTTTTTGTCCCTTTTACCCCAAATGGACGGGGCCGGACAGGATAGGGTCGCGCGGTGGAGTTGGCCTGATAACATGCATCGTGTGTCATGGCATGGCAAACGTAAATAATAAGAGCAACTCCAATGGGGTGACCCATTTCGTCCGTTTGGGCCATCCGGACATAAAAGCTGGCCCAACGGGGCGACCCAAACGGACGTTCGTGTCCGCATGCTGTCCATTTGTCCTCCGCCCTGACCCAAATTGAACGCAAAAATGGGCCACGAATGAGTCTGCGGCGGACAAAACGAGCGCTCTCGTCGTCCGCTCTCGTCCGCTGCTGCGCTCTCGTGTCCGCCCCTGGACCCACACGTATCAGTGACACAGCACGTGCCGCTCGACGGGGCGAGATCCCCACCTAATCCAGCGTCACCCACACGCGCCGTCCCACCCCTCACCGGCGTCAAGGCCCATCCCCATGCCAGCTGGTGCGCCCACTCCTCCTTGACCCGGCCCTGCCGCGGCAGCCCCGTACTCCTACCCGACCATGCCTGCGGGGGCGGCGGGGAGGCATTGTTGGCGTTGCCGTCGGTCGCGAGGCTCGCCACCTCGAATGACAGCGTGGATGCCGAGGAGGGCGGGCTAGGGCTGGGGTTGCGTCAGCGGTCGAGCACGGACGTCGGCTCTGCCCAGAACCGCCGCTCACCTCGGGTTGTCTGCCATGGCAGAGCAGCTCATCTGCGCCAGATCCGATGAGGGAGAAGAATGGAGGAGGGGGGCGGTGACGTCGGCGAGCCCGCGCCCTGGGGCTGGGGCTGCGGCGGCGGTCGAGCACGGACGTGGGCTCCGCCCAGAACTGCCGCTCACCTTGGGCTGTCGGCCATGGCGGAGCAACTCCTCTGCGCTAGATCCGGTGAGGGAGAAGAAGGGAGAAGGAGGGGCGGTGACGTTGGCGAGCCCGCGCCCTAGGGCCGGCAGCGGCGGCGCGGGGCCGGGGCACTGCCCGTCGTCTGGCTCGCTTGGTTCTGCTGCTGCTGTGCGCTTGCCTCTGTGTTCTGTTGTCCGTTTGGGTCCCTGCGTTGGATGCATCGCGTGTCCGTCTCATGTCCGCTAGGCGGACAGATGACCGATATGGCCAAAAAAGGGACAAAACCCATATCTGGTTGGGTCCGTGCGTTGGAGTTGCTCTAATGGAACCACATGCATGCATGCGTGGTCATTGTAAACAAGTGTGCTTCTCTAGCATTCAGTGCCTCACGCACACCCTCCTTCTTTTAGATCATCAGGGGAGTACACACCCTCCTTCTTGAGAGCATCTCCACCGGCCGCATAAAAATTGCCCAATAAAACTTTTAGGGCGCCACTGTAGCACTTTTAATGCGTCGGACCAACATTGCTTTAGAAGACGTTCAAAGACGCGCACTCAAAAAGCAGACAGTGCAAATTGTGAAGCACACGTAATCCGGAGCCCAAAATATGTTGCCCGCGATAGCATTTTTCAGCGCGCGCCCTAAATCTTTTAGCGCTACAGCATCTGCTGGAGCTGTTCGGCGCCCAAAAGAATAAATTTTTAGTGCGCGGAGTTTTTTTGAGGCGCCTGTTGGAGATGCTCTGATTAAAATACCGCGGGGCTCCTTCCCCATGACCGAGCATGTAGTGGAGGCGTGCCGGGGAAGATGAAGGCGCACGGGTTGTAGTTGGAGGGAGGGACCCGATCACCTTTTTTTTCTTTTTTTTTCTTTTAAGGAGGAGTCTTTCTGCAATAGAAACTTAGATCCGTATATATGCAATTGATATTATTATTTTGCCACGTCAACATCTGCAAGCGGGCCCGGTCTGTCAGTTCAGGGGATTACGATTGTTTCTACAAAACCCCTTAAACACATCTTCTCTTCTAGTGATGGCGCAAATGTGGTGGCTTCTTGCATTTCACTTGTTTTGCCTCGGTATACCAAGTTAAAAGTTTACTCGAATCTTAAAGTTATTTCAAAGGGTACTCTCAGACATTCACAATCAACTAATTCTAATTCTTTTCTTTTTTTGACAAACGATTTTTTATTTAATTATTTGTGAGAACCAGCGTATCAGATACAATAAACGAGACCACCTCAACTAGAGATGACTCCATCCAGGTACCGGGGGTAGAAAATCCACCTAACTTCGCCATCTCATGGGCAACTTGATTGCTCTCCATGTTACAACGAGTGAACAAAACATGCTTAAAGGCCTGGGTCATGTAGTAGCTATCATCAAAGATAGGTCATGTCACTGAACTCAATCTTCCCTCTTGCAAGGCCGAAACCACCTCGGCGTTATTAAATTCCAGCTCTACCTTGTTACATCCGACTATTCTAGCCAAGTTTAGCCGAAATCTAACCGTTGTCGCCTTTGGGGTGAAAGCGTCGAAACAGAAGCTCATCTTCTCATTGGTTGCCGATATAAACATCCCGTTATGATCATGGATTATAGCACCAACAATCCCTTCTAGTTGATCCTCGTTCTCCCAATGGACCGAATAAGAGATCAAAACATTATGTTTATTTTTATTGAAGGGGTAACTTATAATCTTCACCTTTTATCTGCATCGAAATATGTAAACTTTTTTAGAGGGATGTGTGGGTACCGAAAAGGAATTTCAGTGTTCACATCCCTTGATCTTGCGTGATTGGATGATGGCGGCGCCTTGGTGTCGTATTCCCTCTTGGGGGCTTTGTCTTTGGAGCTCGGCACCGGTGAGTGGGACCAGTGGATGGCGGTGGTTTTGGAGTTCAGATTTCTGTGGCATGGGAGCGACATCGGCGACGCGGAAATGGTTGAGGTAGTCGGCTCTTTTTTGGCATGTCCACGGGATTTCCTCTGTTTGTGTTGCTGTGAAGTCGAAGCTGCGGCTTCGGGGGCCCTATGGTATACGATGACTGGTGCAGGTGGACAGTTTGGTGATCTTCCGTGGCGCCAGTCGTACCTGGTTTTGCCATTCATTGTTCTCCGTGAGAGTCGGAGCTGCGTTGTCTGATCGTAGGTGGTTGAGTTTGGCGCGGATCTTCATACAACTTCACTCGGCCTCTATAGTGTGGGTTGAGTCAACGATCGCCTAGAACGGAATTGGAGTCGTTTGCTCAGGGTTTAGGGGTGGCGATGACACCTCTAGGGGAGGAATGATGACAATGATGCACATGCGCTGTCTCGACGAGGCACTCTTTGGAGTGGTATGTGCGGGGCATCTTGTGTGTGCCGCTCAACGGTTGTGACGGTTTTAGCCCGTTTTTTCGTTAATTAACCAGGCAACTCTCTTCTGCTTAATTAATAGACGAGGCAAAACCTTTGCCTTTATTTCGATAAAAAAAGATAGGTCACATTACTGCTTGAAAGGCCGAAACCACCTCGGCATTATCAGATCCCAACTCTAGCTTGTTTCACCTGAGTGTTCTAGCCAAGTTTAGCCGAAATCTAACAGTTATCACCTTTGCAATGAAAAAGCATCGAAATAGAAACTCATCTTCTCGTTGGTTGCCGCTATAAACTTCCCGTTATGATTAAGGATTATAGCACCAACGATCCCTTCTAGTTGATCCTCGTTCTTCCAACGGACCGAAATAAGATATTAGAACAATCTGATTTTTTTTGAAGGGGCAACTTGTAATCTTCATCTTTAACCTGCATCGAAATATGTAAACTTTTTTAGAGGGGTGTGTGGGTACCGAAAACAAAATTTCAGTGTTCGCATGCCGCAATGTTTTCTCCTTTATTTTTGTGAATATGCCACGATGCATTCCAAGTAGAGGATGCCTCCTTTTTTATACCCCCTTCATTTTTAAATATAGGGTGTATAGTTTTTGGCACGGAAATTAAAGAACGCACATGGAGGAAAAATTTCACAAGTTTTGGGCGAGATTACACCTGACTAATTGACATGAGAAAATAGAGGAGCTTGCCTAGTATAAGAAATGTAAACAAATCCTTAAAAAAAATTATTCAAACGAGTGGTGCAACGTAATACACCTTATATTTTGGATTTTTTTAAAAAAAATCTATACACCTTATATCAAGGAACGGAGGGAGTATAAAACTTGCATTAAGCAAGTCGTCATCTTTCATTGGAGGGCATTGTTGAGTGTGTAGTCTTTCCATGAACGGAGGCAGGGGCATGTACGTACCGAAGAGGCACGCACGAAATGGTAGTGCAGGGCAGGCCACTCCTGGCTGCAACATGCAAAGCGTCCACTGCGAGCTCCGGGAAGCCCGGGCACGCGTTGCTGGCTCCCTCACGGGGCGGCCTTGTCAGGTGCGCTGCACATCGTGACGGGGCCAGGTCTGAACACCTGCGATGGCCGGCCGGCCGGGCAGCAGGCTGGCACGCCAAAGCCTGGGAGCTCCTGTGCGTTGCGATCGCGCTGCGCCTCGGCTGCCGCCCGGTCCGTCCTTGCATGCATGCACGCACGCCGCCCCCGCCCCCGCTCCCTCCCTTTCCGTCGCGTCCACGAGCATGCACGCACGCACGCACGGACACGCCGGCCGGGCTTCCTCCTTCCGGCCCCGCCAACGCTGAGCGCCGACGAGGCGCTCACGGCGATCGACGCCCCCGCCGCGAGTGGAACCGGCCGGTGCCTCGCCTACCTACGTACGGCGACGTTCATCGGCCGCCGCGGTGCGGTGCTGCTTGCATTCGCTGCGTCCGAGACGAGCCGTATGTACGTATGTACGTACGTCGCGTGGGCTCCAGCTCTGTGCCGTGTATCAGGCAAGGCAACCAATCAATCAAGAGAACACAACGGCGGTCATGGGATTTGGAGACGGAGAGAGAGGCTGGCTGGGGGAGAGGAAAAAGCAGGCCGAGATTCGAGGAAAATAATGTGTAGAGTGAGAGAGATAGAGGAGGGGCTGACTTCTCGTTTGCCGGTTTGAGACAGGCAAAAGTTCTACCGCTCCGGTAAACAGGCGTACCACCTTACCATCTACTATATTACTTGTTCCCACTTTTGACTGGATGACCGTGTACGTCTGTGTGCGTGACCTCTCTGTGTATCACGGGCGCACATTTTTGTGTGTGTGTGTAGTATCACGGGTGCACATATGGATAAGCATCCATTTTCTCCTTTGAGCAAATAAGAAAATTGGAGTTAAAAAACTCTGAAAAAGTAAGATTTACTAAATGCCAGATATTATGTATTTGATAAAAAAGAAATAAAAAAGTTATTTTGCTCTTTCATTAAGCCTTCAAAGGTGACTAATCTGTAGTGCTTACTATAGTTTTAGAAAGTTTACATGCATGATTCTTTTTTGCATTACATTAACTGGACATCGTTTTCTTATGCAAAAAAGAAATAAAAGCCGAAGATTACACAAAAATATATTTAAAGTATGTATTTTAAAAACTAGCCTACATTATTTTGTTTTCCGTTAAAGGCTTCGAATTAACACGGTTAATATGGAGTACTTACTGTGTTTTTTGAAAGTTTATGTTATTCCTTTTGCATTACACCAGTTTTTCTTTGTTAAAAAGACGTACAATGTGAAAAATATATTTCTTTGTAACAAAGTCAGCGGAGAGGGACCCAGGTTTGTATTTTTGTTTTTCTTTACTTTCTTTTGTGAAAGAGGCATCACACCCCTCTAAAATAAACAAAAAATACACCAATGTCCCTAGGGTCTGATTCTCTTCTTCCTCGAGAACAGGCTGATGGCGCGCCACCCCTGATGCCTCCCCATCGGCAGAGCCAGCTCGCCATTATAAATTGCACGCGGCAAGCCATCAAGGACACATGCCCGCGGAACCAATGCTTTCAAGAGAAAAAAAGGTCGAAGTAATCGCCGGAAGATCCACACATCCAAGATCAAAATCTTCAAAATAAGTTCACACGCCTCATGATGATACCGGAGCCCGCACCAACATGACGAAGAGGAGTCTGTATGACCAAGTTGTAAAGGGGAGCTGTCGTCACTGCCACACCAACAAACTTACAAATGGCGAGGACATGGACAAAAAGTCCCAAATGGCAGAGACAACTAAGGACGAAATGTAGTAGACGACGCATGCGACAAAGGACGAGGCATTCATTACAATGTAGGGCACCGACTTCTGCACCGTGAGAGCAAGGACCAGGCCGACGGCTTCCTCGGTGAGAAGACGGAGGTGATAAGTACTCCCTCCGTCCGAAAACGAAGGGAGTAGAAGGAAGGCTAAAAGGAGTAATTGTACCTACGGTACATGAACTTGCACGGTGGGTACATAGTCATACGATAACTTAGGAAAGACACGAGTTGATCATGTAACTTGATGTTCGGGAACACTTGGGCAGATTTCCGTCACTCATGTTTTGTTGATTCCACCTACATGGCATGCCACCGTGGTAGCAAGTCCCACATGTTTGTGGGGGAGAGAAAGAGATATAAAATAAAATGGTGTGCCACACGGACTCGACGCGCGTGGGCTAGTCAACCCAACCGAAGAATGTTGTTGCCGTATATAGAGATGGATTGTTTTCTACTCCCTCCGTACGGAATTACTCATGAAATGAATGTGTCTATAACTAAAATATGTCTAGTTACATCCATTTCTCGAATAAGTATTTCCGGACGGAGGTCCTTTCCACAATACATGTGCAAACACACTTGTTAGTGGGCATGATTTTTTTTCCATTCGATCAAAAAATGGATCGTATCCCACTACCAGAAAGGTAACATAATGAAAGAAAGAAAAAAAGCATCCAAGGTGCAACAAACCAACAAACTCAAACGTTGCATAAGTTTTGCTGCGTGTAGATATAAGTCTATTGCGTCGAGTGGTACGCCACAATGTGAGTCGCTAGGTGAGCAGCATCGTTGATGGAGAGGAGGACATGCTCGATAAGATGCTCTGTGCTCCCATGCAAGAGGGTCTTCGTTTCCCCTGCTGGGGAGGTCATCGAGGAGCGGTTGATAACATCATCTTTAAGTAATGAACATAGCTTGTTCCCCTTCTTCAGGAATTTCCTTTTGTATTTTTCGAACAGTTTCTTCTGCATTAGAAGTTTGCTCTCCCAATTAGTGTTGCATTAAGTGAACATTAGGAATGAGCTTGCATGTATGACCATGCATCCACTTGTCTCCATACCTCCAACATTCTCCTACTTTCCCGAGTTTCTGAAATGTGCCAGTAGTGATTTCTATTTGTTTGACATGTATACTTTGTTGTATATGTGTTGTTGTGTTACTATTTTTGTTCTAGAAACTTCCATTGTTCTTTTGATAATAATTGACATAAGGACTGATTTGCTTCTTAGGGATTACACTAACTATAGGATAGTTGGCTTCCACTCCCTTGGCTAGACAATAAGCACCAGTGAGTGATTGTGGCCTTAATGGTCTAACCTGTAATTTAATTCCCTCCCTTAAATCATTCACATAACACCTGACAAACCACAATTCTCCCAGCTCAGCATTTTCTTCCAGCACATCTTCCATTAGCCCTTCAAAGGTTTCAGTTAAGTCATAAGAGCCTTGCTCTGAAAATATCCTCACCATCTCAACTCCAAACTATTTCAAGGAGAGTTGTTTCTTCGATTTCCCATGTCTTCTCAACCATATATCAGCTTCATCGGTGACATACATTTGAGCAAGAGATACTTTTAACTCCTCAGGTGCAACAAACATCTAAAAATATTCATTACATTGCCTTATCTAGCCTACTGGATATTCTCCAGAAAATATAGTTTGGGACTTTTAGTTAAGGATTTCATGAACTGTGCTTGCACCTCCCGTACATATGTTCTACAGTAACCTTGCCATAGTTGCATGTCTTTGTTCTGTTGATAAAACTGATTGAATGCAGGAGTGTGTACATTGTTTCTTGCAGTAATTGGGTTTCCTGCCACACTATTAGTGTCCTATCTCACTTAAATGGGAAACCCAGGAGGCATTGTTGCCCTGTTAGTTCTAATTGGTGGCAAATTCTGCATTTCTAAGTTCTCCAGTTGCTTAGACATTTCGTTCTCTGCTGCTAATTGCTTCCTCAACCGATTCACTCTTTCAACTTCTTCATGTGTTTGCTCATGATGCAAGGTAGGAGATCTAAGCACTTGAGTCGAATTGGAAGGGTTATCACTTTGAGGCATGTTCTACATTGGTTTCACCAATGTGTGAAGAACATAACTAATAGCTGAAAGTTGCTTACTGAAGTCCAAAAGTACTTTCTCTACATACCCAACTTGTAATGAAATTCCTCCCTGCTTGGAACTTATCGACTGTGCTTCCTCTTGTAATTTAGACACCCGAGTTTGCATTTGGGCACTATCTTTTAGCAGAACACCAAAATCATCGTGCAAGGATAGAACCTCTTGAAGATCCGCCTCATCGATTGCTTTTGCGCGTCCCATCTCCTTGATCTGAGGTGTAGGTTGGGAATTTACCACTAGGAATCACCTAGAAACCATCCCTAAACCTCTGATCCTGCCGCCACCGAGCTCCACGCCTCCCTGGCACACAGATCAATGCCTGAACGTGGGATTGTACCGCTCGAGCAGAGTACTCGAACAACCACCTCTGCTCTACTGATCCATGCCTGAACTGTCACCGACTTGAGCGCCTACACACTGCCACCCTGAACCTCAACCCCTCCGTCGGTGCCGCCTGATACACCACCTTCGCCGTCGCTCACGAAGAAGGGTGGGAAAAGGGGTGTGAATCACCGTTTTGACAATTTTTTCTCACCAAGAAACGCCTCTGCCAAGGATTGATGGCTCATGATACCAATTTGTCAGGACCAAAACAATATTTGAGGAGATGAATTATAACTTTACGAATAATTTGGCAACTATTGATTGGATCTGAACTATTATTTCTATAGGGCGAAGAGTGCAGGGTTCATGTGTTAGCCATGGCAGGTACCAATTAGGGAATTCAACAATGAACCTCTCGAGCCACATCTCCGCTGGTTATAGGCTGGAAAACAATAGCGAGCGTAAAACAGTGAAAGGTAGAAATGCTAAAACGTCAACGGTAAAGTAAATCATGCAATGGCGACTAGTCGTCTGAGTAAGGAGCCATCGCAGCCGTCCATTCCTTTGAATCGGTATTGCCAGATCTGCTACACCCCTTCTTTGAATGAACAATGGTGTTGACTGAACGTGCGACAGTCTAAGCCTGACATTGCCCCTCCCTTGAGAAACGACGTGTCCTCATGGCGCTTGTTGATTTGCACGCCAGATTTGAGTTGTTGTCTTGAAGAACTTTGGAAATATGTACTTGATAAATTTCGCGTCTTCCCATGTTGCCTCTCTAGGTGACAAATCCTCCAACTGGATGTACTGCTACACACATGCAAGTTATTTCTAGGAACTTGCCTCACTTGTAAGACTGAAGCAGGACCTGTTTTGATAGTTCGATTAGAAGTGACCATGGGTAAATTTGGGCTAGGTATGGATTTGCTGCCAATGTGCTTCTTTAGTTGACTCACATGAAAAACATGGTGGATTTTCACATGGTCACAAAATTGAAGTATGTGAGCCATCTTGACAATCTTCTAGATGATCAAGAATGGTCCATAATATTTGTTTTGTAAATTTCAGAGCTCCTCTGAATCCGAAAGCTGCTAGCCTATATGGTTCCATTTTAAGATACACCATGCCTCCAACCTCAAACGCTCTTTCATTTCTCTTGAGATCTACATATCTTTTCATTCTGTTCTAGGCTTGTTGTAAGTTGTCTTTCAGTTGTTCCAACATGTGTTGTTTAACAGACAAGAAGGTCTGAGTTCATCCTCAGGTTCCGGAATAGCTAGCTCAGAGATCAAGGGTGGAGTAAAACCATAAATAGCTTGAAAGGGAGACATGTTCAGGGTAGTATGATATGTAGTATTATACCAAAACTCTACCAAAGAAAGCCAAGAACACCATTTCTTGGGTTCATTGGTTGTCATGCGCCTAAGATAAGTTTCCACACATTGGTTTACCCTCTCAGTTTGACCATCAGTTTGAGGATGGGAGGAATAATGTACCTCAGTTCACTTTTCAAACTAGCAAAAATATCCTTCCACAATTTACTAGTGAAAATTCCGTCTATGTCTGAAATAATGAGCTTAGGAGGGCCATGCAATCTGATAATGTTGTCCACAAAGGCTCGTGCTACACCAAGGACAGTGTATAGATGTGCTAGTGGTATAAAATGAGCATGCCTAGTAAATCTATGCACTACCACCAATATTACTTCATTGCCTTGAGATTGTGGAAGTCCCTCTATGAAAATTTATGTTGAACACCCTCTGTTATTTTCTGATCAGTAATGAATTTAAGAGACCGTTGATTTGTTTCGATGATGAGTTCATTTCCAATTAGATAGTCTCCGTCTTTTAAGTGCTTCTAGAATAGCCACAGTCTCTTTTCCATGAGTGGAAAGTGCAATATTTCTAGGGCACAAGGAAGAGTTGTAGTATGTTGGAGGTCTTCCATGCTGCTTCAACATTGCGCCAAATTCCTTTACCAGAAGCATCAGTCTCCAAGATAAAAGGCTGAGAGGTATTTGGTAGGACTAGAACTGGGGTTGTAATGAGAGCATTTTGGAGCTGAGCAAAAGCTTTGCCATGTTCACTCTTCCAGGAAAATTGTCCTTTATTAATAGATCACATACCCTTTAATAAATTTTCTATAATAACCTGCTAACCCAAGGAAGCATTTTAATTTTGTAACACTATCAGGTGTTGTCCAGTCTGCAACAGCTTTGAATTTTTGTGGATTAGTGGCTACTCATGCCACAAAGATCATATGACCCAGATATTCTACTTGTTCTAATGCAAAAACACACTTAGATAACTTTGCACATAACTGGTTTTCCTTTAAAACTCTCAGGACAGTCTCTATGTGCGTCCATGTGATCTTTCAGAGTTGTACTGTAAATGAGTATATCATCAAAGAACACTAACACAAACTGTCTCGAATAAGGGCCAAAAAAGTTGTTCATCAATGCTTGGAAAGTGCCTGGTGCATTGGACTGCCCAAAGGGCATCACCAAAAAAGTCTTGACTCATAAAGGAAATGCCTCTGCCAAGGAATGATGGCTCATGATACCAATTTGTTAGGACCCGAACAATATTTAAGGAGATGAATTGTAAATCGACGAAGAATGTGGGAACTACCGACCGGTCCGAACTATTTATTTCTATAGGGTGAAGAATGTAGGGTTCACGTGCTAGCCATGGTAGGCAGCAACCGGGGATTCAACAATGAACCTCTCCGGCCACATCCCGGCTGGTTATAGGCTGGAAAACAACAGCAAGCGTAAGACAGTGAACGGTAGAAATGCTGCTATCGCGACAACGGTAAAGCAAATCCTACGGTGGGGACTCGTCGTCCGAGCAAGGAGCCATCGTAGCCATCCGTTGTATTTGCCGGATCTGCTACACCCCTTCTCTGAATGAACAAGGGTGTTGACTGAAAGTGCCACAGGGTAAGATTGACACTCCGGCCCCACCCACGTCCCCAAACATGAAACCCAGCCAACGGAAGGAAAACCCAAACACTCCGCGCCCCCAATCATTCACCCCCGCGCGGCCTCCTCGCCTTCCTGTCTCTCCCCTTCTCCCCTCCCTTTCCGCTGCAGCTGGGTAGGGTTTAGCGGTGGCTGAGGGAGGTCTCGGCGGCATGGCGCCGTCCAAGGGGGAGCGGCGGGGCGGCGACCCGGCCGAGGGGGAGGACGAGTATTCGGCCAGCGTCGGCCGCTGCGCCAGATCCGGCGGCATCTGCCCGACCCGGCGCCACGCGGACGACGAGGCCAGGTCAGCCGCTCGTACACCTGCGGTGAGGGCGGCGGGCGAGGGCGGGAGCCGGACGCTTGAGAGGCGCGTCGTGCCGGGGGAGATGCGCGGAAAGGGCGCGGCCGCCGATGTCATCCAGGAGGCGTTGCCGACGTGCGGGTGCCACATCGAGCGCTGCCGTCACCACGACGCGGTTCCCCGTCGACGCCCTGTACGGGTCGACGACGGCGAGGGCACGTCCGTGGCCGGCGCTGAGGAGGCCGTGCGGACGTGCGGGAGCTACACCGACACCCCGCCCCGACGCCCTACACCGGTCAGCACGTCGACGGCTCTCGGCATCAAGGGCGGCCGCGGAGGGCGGGGCCTGAAGAACAAGCGCGACGAGATGCCCGTGGAGGTGAGCCGCGACGGAGTGCACTCAGACGGCTTCGAAGAGTCGGTCGCGCGGTGCGGCTTCCGAAACCCGAGCCTGGTGCGGCGGTGTGCCACGCCGCCACGGAGGGACTCGACGCGGTGCGCGCAGATGGGGGCCTGCATTCCGGTGGCAGTTGGACGGGGTCGCGGCCACAAGGACACCCACGACGACTACTACGGCACCTCGAGGCCACGGGCTGCGGAGCTCCATGCCCCCACTGCAGATCTGCGCGCAGAGGTATGGCCTTCTCCCTTGTTCTTGTGTGCACGCGCGCGCTTCAAATTCTGCCGGAGTTACAATATGCTGGAAAATTTTACAGGAACTTGTTGTTGCTATATGTTGGAAAATGCTGTGTTATTATCTGTCCATGTGTGGTAGACTAGTAGCACCTTTCAATTAATTTTCAATAAATATGTGATTATAAAGGTGATATTTCTAGAAACAATACCTTAAATGACATTGGGTGGATTATGATTCTTCATACTTATTCAATTGTATGTTTGTCTGTTTATTTCAATGAGTTGTTACATGGTTTCATCAATTGCTTATGTTATGTCAGGGTTTTAAGAATTCCTCCAACAGCTCAAAGGGCCTAGGCCTAGTGCAGAAGATAGACAACGACTATTATACTGAGGTAATTTTGCGTTGCAATGCTTCATGGTAGTATTTTGGATGTTGGATGTTGAATCAAATGTTTGTTGTAAATGTGGGCAGTGGGTTCAACTTGATCTGGAACAATGCGATCTTGTCACCAAACCGTCAGCTCTATATAGATTATCAGGGTCATATCCATCCATTCTATGGTTGCCATTTGTGCATGCAACTACAATGGCTCCAAGGTTTTTACTAATTTGATTTGTTGAGAAGCATGCTACCTTTATGTCTCCAACAAGCATAACCGTTAAATCTAGTGAATTGTAGCTGTCTGAGTTTGTTATGGGTATTGATGATTGTAGGTATCATCATATTGAAGAAAATAGCCATAGATTGTTTTTCGGTGGATATTACATTAGTTTTAAATGAACGTCAAATCTAGATTTAAACTGAACATAATTATGTTATCTGCTTATTATGCCTTATATTTGTATAACTTTCTCTCTGCCTTAATTGTAACTTCCAATTTATCTAACATTCTATCCAACAATTATTTGCAGGGAGTTTCTCAGGTGTTTCTACATCTCTGTGGCACAACCATTTCTCATCAGGAAAATCTGTACACTTCAAATGTGAATATGTTAATGAAGGTGGCATGTGATAAAGTGGGTGTAAAATCCAAGGATTTTTACTCAATTTATTGTGGAAAAGTGTTGGATCCTGAGCAACTTCTATCCTATTATCAGATAAACAAGGATTCAAAAATCATAATTAATCCAAGACTCAGAGGTGGCTGGTATGTAATAAATTGCGCTAGACTAAATTTCAGAAATTATTTTTATTGGTAGAGGTTTATTACCAGCTTCTTGAACTTACTCTTCCTCACAGCCGCTTTCTGTCTTTAAGATGTTATTTTTTTCTTGCAAGTGGCATTACATTCCATTGGTGGATAGGTTCCACATTGTTATTTTGTTCAATTCCTGGTATGATGGATACTAAAATTGAAGTTTCACAAATACTGTTGCTTAATTCTGAAACTTAGGCTTCATGAATAATTGAAGTGGGTGATGCAATATGTGCCGATCATATCTATTTTTTCCCTTTAATTCTAACAATTCAAGTTGATAGATTATGCCCAACCATTAATCTATGTATGGCTCATGTGGATTTTAACTTCAGCATGCTTTCGATTCTGCTGTGTCAGGCTGGACACTATCGTTTACTGTTCAGCTTATACAATGGTTACCAAGGAAAATGGCCTTCTTCTGTATAAATATTAGATGATATGGGGTTGTTACCTGCAAATTCCTTCATGGCTTATGTTGAGTGCATACCTGTAGTCAATTGTACCATGTTTCTGCAGTTTTCTTGTCTGTGAGTTTATTTGTATACATAGAACATTGGCATCACTAAATTGTTAAGTTTCTTATAGACGCACATGGAAATATCCACCAACCTTCCTGAAAGTTGAGCTTATTTTGACTTTTGAATCTGTGTAATCCAAGCTTCGTATTCTAGATGGTGATGTTAGAACATGCATTGACTAGACTTGCTGAGTTATATACTTTCCTCTATAGCTTTCATGGGTCAGCCTGTCAATTTGCTTGCGGAATATTCGACAACACTTCTCTGAGTTTCGTTTGTCAACTAGTCAATTTATTTGTTTGCCATCTATATCTAGTAAAACTGGCCGATTAGGTCTCTGTTTAACCTCAGTATGCCTTTACTTCATTTTTGTCAGGCCGACATGGACAGTACTGTTTATTTTACGATTGTTACCCAGAAATTGGTCTTCCTATTTGGAAATATTGGATGATATCGGTAGTACTGGTTGATTTATGCAATGGGCTGTTATCTTTGAATTCCTTCATAGCATATGTTAAGTTCAACATGATTTAGGGGTCTGTGCTGTTGTAGTATGACTGGAAGAACACTTTTTTAGGGGTCTGTGCTGATTGGAAATTGATGTGCATTGTTGTCTTTTAACCCTAATAAAGGTAGAGACTTCATTTAGCTAGTGTGTGAGCCTCAACTCTGAAGGTGCTGTCCGAGTTCACCAATCTAGCTTAGTTATGATAATTATTGATTGGCATCACTCCATTAGTTGATTTAGCCCTAAATTGCTAATTTAACTATGATTTTATATAATAGTGATGTGATTATTATTTGCAGGGTTCATGTGTAGAGGTGCATAACTTGTTGTTTTTTAGAATCATGTTAGATCTATTTGAATATTTAGTGGTTATGGTGTAAATAAGTTAAGGTAAAGTGTCAGTTTGATGTGGCTAAACTATTTATACTAGCACAGTGTCAACTAGCCATCATTGATCGTAAAAGATTAATTTGGTAAAAGGAACACTATTTAGTTCTGTATGATTCTAGCCATCGATCATTTCTGGTCTTGGACAAACCATGCTTTTGTTATTTTTACCTTGACTGCGCTGTGCCATTTCACATTTAAAACATTTTTGTGACAGTTCTAAGCCTTTATTTCTTGTATTGGAAAAGACTGATTATGTTTGTTTTTCACAGTTCCTCAAACTGGGATGCAATAATTAGTGGTTTGGGTCTCTTCCGCTTGCACACCGTGTCTTTACGACGAGCACTAGTTCTCCCGTCCCTGGCCAAGCTAGGTCCAGTAGTAGAGGTGAAGTACTTGGGAGAAGTTTTGCAATTCTGTTCTCGAAAGGTCTTGATCTATTTATGCAGAAGGCATTTCAGTGGGATATGCTTTGGAGGACAATTTACTTCAGAGCAAATTTTGTTTGATGAGGACGGGAATGCCCGAATCAATGCTACCCGGCATCCATACACCAAAAGATTGGCTGTTCTTGACTACAACAGACTATATGACATATTTGACAAAGCGTTTAAATATGAAGGCAACAGATACCCTATGCATACCTTAAATTTGCTTAGTTTTCTGCAAGGTCCTCCTCCTGAAATTGACCCCCAAAGCGAGTCCATCATCGCATACTTGACCAATCACATGGCACTCTTGTCCCACACCGAGCGTATTGCTATCAGCGCTCTTCTGGATCTCTTGGTTGAAAGACTTGATAAGGAAGATAAGAAGCTGCTCAAAACTTACATGAAGTTTGTTAAATGGACTGTTAGGGTGCCATGGGTTCCAGCAATGAACACCACTTACAACCACTTTAAATTTATTAGGAAAGGGAAAAAATGTGTCCCGTATAAGGATAACAGAATCAGTTTACTCCGTTTTTCTACAAACTTCTTCAAGCATTCCCCAAGTGTACGTTAATCTTCTTCTTTGGATACAATCGCTCATATACTTGGGATAACTAGTAGATACAACAATGCTTATGACCTGTCTTGATGCAGTTCTCTCCAGAGGAACTAGAGGCTGCGTTCTCTTTAGTCATGGAATGGGAGAGTTTCATACCGCAGCTGGTGTACGATGCTCTAGTAACTTTTAAAGATGCACAGAAACCCTGCACTGCCAAAGTCCAGGAATTTGTGGACCAAGTTATTGCGATGTAAGTTACGAGCTTGTAGTTTATAATTTCACATAATATGAGAACTGTAGCTGATACTTTTGTTAATTATCCGCAGGCTCGGAAAGAACACAATTGGTTGTACCAAGGGTTGAGTTTTCTGAGCCGAAGAAAGGTGATCTTTTGAATGGAGAAGACGCATCAAGCGCATGTAGGGTTGTCTCCCTTTTGTTGCCATTTGTTTCTTGTGTTGGTTTGGTGGACCTGTGGTGTACGTTGGAGCTTCGTTTTTCTTTTTTGATACAACATCCCTCATTTATTCAGTTGTGATCAAAGTACAAGTAGATGGGTGATTGGCGAGGGAGCTTCATTTTCTTTCTCATGGCCATGTACAACCTTTCAGGATTGTGCACGCCTAAAGAAGAAAAAATAAGCTGCCCTATGTGCTGATAACCCAATTTACATCAGGTTCACGTTTGTGCTGTAATCCGCACAGCATCTGCAGATTCATGAATGAGAAAATGTCCACCCCATTTCTTTTTTAAAGCATAAAACTGAACCAAATGTTGGTCTTGATGGGTGTGAATGTAGAGCAAGGGGGGAGGGACGGAGTGCGGTAAAAGTCTTAGGGAGACGGGGTTTGGGTGGACCTGGTGTTTTGGAGTCCGACGTGGCGGGCGTCCTGACTCCTCCAAACCTCCCATGAGTTGTTTTCTAATATGCTGGATTTCAGATATCCGGACCTACCGCAGACGTTGGAAGTGTCCGAATTGCATGATGCGAACATTTGGGTGTGCTTTGGTGATACACGTTGGAATTACCCTTATCTAATACTACTTAAGAAGGAAAACAAAATTGCACTGAATTGATAGCAAGAAAAAGTGACACCATTGGTTGGATCGACTTGAAAAGAAACACCTGCAAATGCCCTCTTACCAAGATAGGTTGGGTTGGCAAAACCAAAGCCATGTCGCAAACCAAACCAAACAAAAGAACCAAAACTTATTAAATGCCTATCTTGTTTTGAAAGCCAGACTTTCATGTTTGGTTTGTGACAAGTCAGTATGATGGTCAAGCAAAGCAAACATCCAGATGCCTGGCTATCTAGTATTACTTCCAAAACAACGTTCACTTAAGACAAATTAGACGTACTAAAACAGTAGAAGACACAATCGCACACACTTTATACGGTAAGTATGAAGCCAGAATCAACACAATAAAAAATAATAAACCGTAAACGGCCACAACCAGCTAGTGCAATCCAAAAGAAGCACTCCAATAGGCATAAAGTCAGGACTGATAAGTTTAAACCATGCCCAGTTACAATCCAAAAGGAGCCACTCAATAGGCATAATGCCATGACTGATAAAGTTTATAACTACAACTAATCGATACAGATGACATTAAATGTCTTCATTGGGCCTAAGCAAAATCAAGTGGCCGCCATCGGTCCAAATTTCCTCATGATATGTTGCCAAGATCTCAAGACTTCATCCTCTTTCCTCTTAAAACAAACTGGCTTGCTCTTACCTCTCTCTGCAAAAATAAATAAAGATGCCTGTCAAATACAATACTTTTAATGTGACCACATTTGCCATTTCCTATCAAATGTGTTACTGATATTAATAAATTGGGCAACTCCAACACAATGTCTACCGTTAGTCCAACATGACCTTACTAAAAAAAATTGTGGAAACAGATGTATGTGTCAAAGGTACTCTCTCCATCCTATGATATAAGAGCGTTTTTGACACTACACTAGTATAAAAAACGCTCTTATATTATGGGCCAGAGAGAGTACATTTTTGACTTTTGATTGACATATTTCATTCAGACACTTGCCACTGTTCATCTATAGTTTGAAATTATGCTTCATCTGCTATGTGCATCTTTGAACGGCCATGGCTCATACAAATTCCAAGTTCAGAAACAACTACTAAAATAACACATACACTACTATATTCACCGAATGCCCATGTCTTCAAATGTTAAAGTGGAGATGTGAAGCTAATGATAACACTATCTCCATCAAGCAAAAAAGGAAGAAAAAACAGCCCTAAAACCTGAATAAGTGTCATCATGATGTGCAAGAAGTTGGGTCCTAATATGACAAGGGGGCAGAGTAATTAGGTAGTGACAATTGATTACAGAGTCATGATTGCGGATGAGCATCAATATCAGACATCTACTGTTCAACATGGGGAGGTGGCCAAATATCTTGATTTTTTTAGCAAGTAATGAAGCAAACTGGATGTGATAAACATGCATTGGAATTTTTATCATTTAAAAACCTAAGCATAATTACATTATTATGCAAATGAAAGCATGAAACGGTGCTTAGTGGTGGTAGTAATACCGGTGATCCTGTAAATGCTGTCGGTGCGCACTGAACTCACTGGCAAAGAGCTGGGAATTAACAGAACTCTTTTCACCCTTTGGATAGAACTGGACCTTGTCATTGCCTATGTCAACACGAAGCATCCACTGGCCCATGTACTCTAGTCCATCGTCCAACTCCCTGAGATCATCTAAGACTAGGTAGACGACGCCGTCTTCATGGATGCTCAGAACAGGGAACGACGGAGGAAGATTTCTTATACCAGCAGGCTTGTAGGCCTCGTTTGCCCAGATGTTTTCAACATTGTACTTGCGGCTTTCCTTCCACCCTGAGAGGTCATGCGAGAGAGTCCAGATGGTCAGTTCCAATCCTTTTTCCGGCTGGTGTTCATCACATTCATCCAGGGCGACAAACTTGATTTCGCCACCAACACAGGCCATGGAACGGAACTCCTCGGCACAGGCGTATGTAAACTTGTTGCTGTCGGCATCATAGGTTGGACAATCTTTGGGCAACTGAATAAAGCTGAACTTGCAGTTTTGCTTCAGATCACAGAGCACCATGCCTTTGAGCAGATCCACCCAGCAGAGGACAGAGCCCCAACAAGAGAAGCACAAGTCAGGGGAGAAGTGGCTGGTGGTGCTGGATGGAAGGGGCAGGCGACTGGGATGCAAGTCCCATTTTTGGACGGACGACTTCCACAGCCAGAGCGCAGCTTGGGAGCCTTCTGGCCAGACCCTGACGAGCTCGGCAAGAAAGTAGTCGTTCCCGGCGGCGGCGGCGGCTTCGCACATGACGACGGCCGACTCGCACCCAATGGCTCTATGTGAGTGGTCGGAGGGGAGTTCGGGGATCCCAGAGATGGAGTCGTTCCTGGCGTCGTAGATGAGGTAGCCTCCCGGCAAACGGTTGCCAGGGCGGTACCCTCCGGCGTACATGGCGACCAGGTTCTTGTCCGCGCTGGAGATAGTGGCCAAGGTGAGGCTGTGGAACTGCATCGGGAGCCCGACAGATGCCGGCGGCCGCAGTATGTGGAGGAAGGAGAGCGCCGGCGGATCGGCGACGACTGCGTGCGCCTTGAAGGTCCGCAGGTAATCGGTGACTGCGTCACTGATCTCTTGGCGGCTTGGTGGATCATCTCGTCCTTCCCACGGGCAGCGGATTGACGACACTCGGCCGGATAACGCCGCGTCGTCGGAGAAGTAAATCTCGCGTTGGAGCAGAGCCGTGGAACGGGCCATGGCGGCTAGCTAGCTGAGGTAGGGATTAGGGTTGGGTGGAGGGTGGAGGGAGAAGGGATTTGGTGATCGATGGCGGCGGCGCGGCTAGGGTTAGGGCTAGGGTTGGGTGGAGCGATTTGATTTGGGGATCGAGCGAGGAAGGAGAAGCCGGGTTGGGCTTTGCCCAGATCTAAAATACTACGTAGCAGGGAAACCGGCGTCAAGGGTAAGAGGGGACTCGCTTGGACCGTTGGATCGACCAGCCAACGGTGGATACGATATCCCAGCAAACGCACGAGGAGGGCTGCGGTTCGGCGCTTCGCTTTTTCACACTCATCACGATGGGGGACTCAAAAAATCATTGGCATACCAATATATATATATATATATATATATATATACCAATATATATATATATATATATTTATATATATGATGAAAATGCAAGTCAAAAAGAAAGTTATGGTGTATTTTTTTTCGAGAAAAACTTTCAATCTGTTCATCTCCAATCATGATACTACAACGAATATCAAAAATAATAAAAATCACATCCAAACTCATAGACCATCTAGCGACGACTACGAGGACTTGAGCCGTCATCGCCCCTCCATCGCCAGAGCCAGGCACAACTTTTTGTAGTAGACAGTCAAAAAGTCGTTGTGCTAAGGCCTCATAGGACCAGCGTGCCAAAACAACAACCGCCGCCGATGAAAAATAACGTAGTTCAGAAGGATACAACCCAAAGACACACGATCGTAGATGAACAACGATCAGATCCGAGCAAATCCATCAAAGATAGATCCGCCGGAGACACGCCTCCACACGCCCACCAACGATTCTAGACGCACCGCCGGAACGGGGGCTAGGCGGGGAGACTTTTATTCCATCTTCAGGGAGCCGCCGCCATCTCGTCTTTCTGAGCAAGACACAATCCCTAACAAAATTGAAAGGAACGACAAAAATTGGAGCCCTCCCGCTGGCGCTTGTGAGGATGCACCGCGCCCCATGACCCTAAGTCCATCGGAGACGAGGCGGATCTGCGGTGGCATCAACGAGAGGCAGGAACCCTAACTTTTTTGGAGGAGGAGGAGGCTGTTGAGTATAAGGATTATTAGGAAGTATAGGATAGACTAGGATTTGGTCTTTGTCTTATCTTGTGCTCCAAGTTGGTCTTTGTACTCCTATTTATATGCCCACGAGGCTCAAGCAATAAATTGAACTATTCCACCAATCCTCTCTCTCCCTTCTAACATGGTATCAGTTTCCGGATTCTAAACCCTAGCCGCTGCCGCTTTCGCACCTCCACGCCGCCCCGGGGCGGTCGGCCTCCATGACCGCCGCCAGGGGCCGCGCCGCCCGTACCTAGGATTCGTCCGCCGGCCGTGCTGGGCGGCTGCCCTAGAGAGTCTTTTTTTCCGATCCTTTGATCGGGATTTTTCTCTCTCTCGCCGGTCGCTTTGATCGGCGTCTACTTTTTGGTTTTTCGGTCTATGCGATCCGGTTTGCATCGCTCACCGCCGCCGTCGCCCCCGTGCGCCTCTACTCCAACACCGGCGCGATTGGCCGGCTTCTTCACCGACCCGGCGGCTTCGCGCTTCGTCCACGCGTCTGCCTGTCGGTCGCCCCGACTCGGCGGCCTCGCGCGTCGTCCACGCGTCGGCCCGCCGGTCGCCCCGACCTGGCGGCCTCGCGTCATGCGGCGGGCCTTCACCGCTGCCGTTCGCGCGACGGCGTGCCCGTCGATCTACGCCGGCCGTCACCGCCCTGCTCCGACCGAGACTCCTACATCACCCCGACCCGGCGGCCTCACGCCATGCGGCGGCCAATCATAGCCGCCCTGCCGCCCGCCGCCGCCAGCTTCATCTTGGACTCCGCCGCCACCGTGCCTCCACCGAGCGGCGTCCCCGACCTCGCGCGCGATCGGATTGATCACCCGCCCACCACCGCGATCTGCCTCATCTACGCCATGCGACCGACCTAGCCCGTCGGTTGCGCGCGCCTCCGCAGGCCCCGTGAAGATCGTCCCCGAGTTTAGCGCGCCTCTCCACCGATAGAGCATCACTCAAAACAATTCTATAAAATAGCACAATTCATAGCAATATCAGCAAATTAAAGTGTGGTGTTAATAGCGCCTGATCACAACCAAAAAGAGGTGTGTGTTCATAGTTTCTACATGCACCCAATCACAAAAGTTCCAGTCCAGCATTCCAGGCATAAAAAGGCATTTTTCCCCCGCCCAGATTGGTTGTCCGAGCCTCCTCGCTCACTCTGCCGTCGGCTCCTCCTCATTTGGCCGAGTACTCAAGCTAAAAAACGAGTAGTAGAAAAAAACTTTGCAACGACTTAGAATAAAACACTTAAAAATGACACATTTAAATTTAAGAGCCACCAGTTGACTTGGATAAAGAAAGTGTTTTAGGATGGTCTTTATTCTACACAAATATAATGCATGAGCGAGCTAGATAGAAATAATTCAAATGGTTTGTAGTCCACGACCTTGACGAGGTCCCAGCCCCCAAGCCGATAACGAGGTGGCGAAGCCCCCGGTCCAGCTGGCATGACGAAGCAGGTCAAGTGGGTGACGTCGAAGCTCCCGGAGCAGATCAATGAAGCGATGGCACCGAAGCCCCTAAGCCGGCAGAGGTGGCGGGGCAAGTTGGTGTGGTGACGTAGAGCCCCTACGTCAGCCGATGTGACAGAGCCGGTCGACATGGTGGATGTCGGCTTGATGAAGCGACGATGCGGCTATGCCAACGCAGGTCAGAGTTAGTGACGCGGTTGATGTTGGCTTGATGAAGTGATGGGGTGGTGATGCCTACGCAGATCGAAGTTTGCGACGCAGTTGATGCCCGTTTGATGAAGTGCAGGTGCGGCGATGCCAACATGCCCGATCCGCGCAATCCAAAGAGCGATGATGCGGTCTTGCCCATGCCGACCAATGACCAAGGTGACTTTCTCCAAGAAAAATGACGTCCAATAACCCGTTCATGAAGAAGGGTGAACTCAGGTTGGTATCGCATTTGTGCGGAAAACATATCCAAGATTGATGCACTCCTCGGGCTCCCCTTGTTGTTTGCAGCACCGGATCGTCCTCAAATTTGGGGGGTTGTTGACAAGAAAATTGGGGATGATTTTAACGATTGGACCTTTAGGAAGATGACGGAGTTGGCTGCTGGACCCTTTCTTTCAAACTCGCACGGATTTCTGTCAAGATCCGACAGGGTCTCGGTATATCGGACGTTACCACAGATTCCTCCATGGGAACGCGATGAAATTTTACAGGGTTGTTTTAGACTCAATTTCGCACAATCCCACCGAAGGAATTTTCGAAACAATGCTCGAGAAAGTGGCGATAGCAAAAATGAATCTGTTGTTTAGAAAATTCTGCACGGTCGCGCGAGGGCAAGGCTGGAGTTGTGCCCTCAAGCTCCATGTGTGAAAGTTTCTATGATCTCAGTTGAGATCAAAGTAGATGTTGATGAAGATGCCCATCGATCTGCGAGAGAGCCGGCATGGGGTGTAATCCTCAACCTGGCCAAGGTGACCAGTCGAGACGGCCATGAAGATGCCGAAGACGAAGATTCGTTCGAGCGCGTAGATCGTGTTGGAATCGATCTGATCTCCCATCGCACTGTGACGACTATGTAGCAGGACTTGTATGGGCCACCAGTGTTGGAGACGATTTCGGTAGATCTCAGGTAGAGGTCCTGGGCTAGTAGCCTTGATGCGATGATAACAATGGACACGGTGATTTACCCAGTTTTGAGCTATCTCAAAGAGATAATACTCTACATCTGCTTATGAGATGTGTTGAGATTGTTTTATCGACTAGCCTAACCTCGATTTATATAAGTTACCGAAGACTTAGGATAACAGGAGTCCTAGTCAACTACGTCAGTGGAAAGATGTCCTTTATTGAACGTCAAGGCTTTTGAATTCTTTCACGTATGCGTCATGGGGTGCTTCAAATGGCTCGCTAATGAACCGCCACGGGGATTCTTGGCCCGGTGCTCCTGACTGGAAGACGACATGCTCAGTAGCCCTAGTCCAAGACACATCAACATGTTTCCATGTCCTCGGCTCCATGAAAAGAAACACAAAATTCTCCTGATTTCACATAACTAGAAACGAAACTTCTTCCTCAAAAGGAGCCCTTAGCTGGCGAATAAAAACTAAAAACGCCATAAAAAAGGGTTTGTTTGCCATCACTCTCCGAGCGAATGGTTGCCAGATACGAGATAAGATTCCGCAAAAATAATACTAATATTTGGAAAGAACTGGTACATGACGTACAAGTCATAAGTAATTCGAATCTACTCCCTCCGTTTCATAATATAAAAACGTTTTTGACACTACATGTTCTTATATTATGGGACGGAGGAAGCTATCATACTCGGGCAGCCCCAATTTGGAGAGTTTTGTCGTTTTTTGGAAAGAACTTGGCGCGGTGGAGCGCTTGAGTCCGATTGGAACTACTCTAGACTAGAGGAATCCACGCGCCAATTCGCGCATATAAAATGTTGTCCTACCCGGCCCAACCCGTCAATCACCATGTAATCCATCCATCCATCCAAACGATCGATCTACAATTTCTACTACGCCTCTCCACAGACCCCCTCGATCGAGAAAGGGCGCACAAGCCAGCAACACCGACTGGGAGCACATCCTCTGTGCCGCTGGCCTGTTTGCCTACCTGAGGAGGAGATGGCTCCTGAAAGAGTTGGAGGTGGCCATCAAGGGCTTCTAGATGGGTAGGCGAATACGAGCATCACCGAGGAGTACCCGGCGGTGATCAAGGGCATGATCAAGGGAATGGTCAAGGGCCCAATGAGGAAGGAGTGCAAGAGGGTGATCAAGGGCAAGGGAGAGGAGTACGCGACCAAGGGCACGCCCAAGGAGGAGTACGAGGACATGCTCAAAATGCAGGCAGGCCTTGCATCACAAAAAATAGGTGTGATTTACACATATGCTTTCAAAAACAGTATATTCTCTAGTGAGCCAAATCTTAAATTAGAACAAATACAAATACTGTCAAACGACTAAACAACATTCGCGCAAGCAGGGGTGGGCCCAAGATTTCAAGAGTGTGCATTCAAATTTTAAAGGCAGTTTTCTGACGAAAATGCTCTTTAGAGCTCGAGCTCCATGGAGCCTGGGTTTGACTTGGTCAAAATTCAAACTTTCACGTTTCAAAAAAATTTGAAAAAAATACACACATACTTAGAGACATAAAGCATATGTATGTAAATTTTCAGGACAAAACACCTTAAAATGAGTGCTACACAAAAAGAATAAATCTGAGACTTTTTAGTAGATGCACTATTCATCCTCAAAGTCTATGGATTTGTCTTTTTTTCACAGATCGCATTTTAGGGTATTTCATCCTCAAACTTCACATACATACACATAACATCCTTGTTTACTTGTATGATTTTTTTCAAATTTTTTTGAAATTGAAAAATGCGAATTTTGATTTTTTCAAAAAATCCGGCCTCCATGGAGGCCGAGCTCCAAAACGCCCTACTCGTTTTATGAAAGCCTAAAGCCTTGTTTTGGCATATATAACAGATTCTAGTACCAGTTTACACAAATTGGTTAATAAATAAGGATATAGAAAAGTACAATAGGTCCACATAATTGATCATAACTTCAAATTGTCCATCATATAGAAAATACTAATTGTTCAACATATCAAAGTGGCAACATTTAAGATATATGGAGATAGAAAATAATGAATGATAAAAAAACTTACAAATTACAGGATAACTTCCCTATCCTTGATGCTTCAAAATGAGTTTAGTTCAACTAAGAATCTGCATGGTTGGCAACACTGGTGGAATTTTGGCTTCCCAGTCTGTTACTGGGTATTCTCAGTGGACTCTATCAAAAAGAGGAATAAGCTGAAAAGTATGAGATACAAAGAGAAATCAATAACCAAAATCTACTCCCTCCATTCCTAAATATAACTCTTTGTAGAGATTCCACTAAGAATCACATATGGAGTGAAATGAGTGAATCTACACTCTGAAATGCATCTATATACATCCGTATTTGGTTCATAATGAAATCTCTACAAAGATTTATATTTAGGAACGAAGAGAGTAATTAACAAGATGAATACATCTAATTTCGATGAACAGATCATATGTACTGCTAGTTGAACCTACAAAACATGGAGGAGCAAGGCGTGGCGTGTGCACGGTGATGCATATGGCGTGTGGATGGTGCAGTCTCCGGTTTGGGCCTATGGGCCATGTCGTGGGTGGTGAGGCAGAATTCCAAAGCTGGGCTAGACTCTTGTTTTGGGCTGAATTAGTTAGCTAGCACGTTGTTTATTGCATCAGTTTCATTCTTGTACATACACGGAGCTCCGCATTTTGCGGCGAATTGCGACCGCAACGCAGACAGGAGGCGTGCAACAGGGCCGGCCCATTGAAAGGCACCAGCGAGTTGTGTAGTAAAAATAACAAAAACAGAAGTGACGAACTGAGGAATCTCAAACATTTTCTGAAAAAAATTGGAACAAAATTCAAAATGAGAACTTTTATAGAAATTATGAACAATTGTTTTAAAACATGATCAAAAAATGAAAACGCAAACATTTATGAAAGTTAAAAACAATTTTTTTCAAATGAGAACATTATTTATAGTCTACAAACAATTTTTGAATTTGTGATTTTTTTAATAATGTGATCATTTTCTGAAATATGTAATTATATTTTTAAAAAATTTAGAACATTTTTATAAAAGAATAAAAATATTTTTTAGAATACTTTTTTTAGAATTTTTGAATTTTTTTTAAAACAAGAACATTTTTTATATTAAAGAATGAATTTGAAAATGTGAACACTATATAAAATTCATGAACAGTTTTGAATTTGCGGACAATAAATTTTAAACATCTATGTATTTTTGAACAGGAGCAAAAAAAATTGTAAATCCTATTCTTTGGAATTTCTGATTTTTTAGAGCAATATGATTTTCAAAATTTCTGAACAAACTTATAAAATGACAGCACTTTGTAATATTTCAAACGGAAAAAATGAACAAATTTTGAAAATGCAAACATTTTGAAAATTTCTAAATATCTTTTGAAGGAATTTAAATTTTGAAAAACAAAAATAAATAAAAAACCAAATAAAAGAAAAAGAAACATAAAAGATAAAAAGAAAAAGGAAAGGAAAGAGAAAGAGAAAAAAGAGAAACGAAAAAAAGAAAATTAAAATAACTGGTTCAGTTCCCGAAACCAGAAAAAAAAACCGGCTGGAAACCTTTCCCAAAATTGGTAGAAAACCGTCCCTAATAGCTACGCTGAACTACTATAATGGGCCCTGTCCCATTGAGCGCTTCCCCTTGCTCGCCTCTGCGAAGGTCCGCCAATTTGATGCAGTATGCGTCAAATAGGGAATTCCGTACATATATACTCCTTGAAGTTCCTTAAAAAAACACCACACTCCTTGAATGGAGCTGGGCCCACCCCTACATGCAAGGCTCGCACCGGTGCGTGTATTAAATTTGCGTCGATATGTGAAGCTCACTGCAACTAGATTGACTTAACACAGTGCTGGCTCGAGCGAGATTGAGAGAGATCCAGTTGCTTTTTGAGAATTTGATGGATCAGGAAGAGATGTACTGGATCCAAAGAGGTAGAGCCAACTGACTATTCCATGGAGACCGAAATACCGCTTATTTTCACAATGCAGCAACATCCAGAAAGAAGAGAAACCAGATTAAGAAACGATTGGACGACGCAGGTGTTTGGCATGAAGGTACGGACCAACTAAAAGCTCATGTAACTAGTTATTTTGCTAATCTTTTAACATTGGAGGTCCTTGTTCCAATCCCGGTTGTCCTATCTCAGGTTAAAAAGAAGTGTTACCATTGGGATGAATGAAGCGCTATTAAAGCCATATACAGCAGAGGAGGTCCGAAAGGCTTTGTTTGATATTAGGAATCTTAGAGCATGATGCCCAGATGGACTACATTTTATATTCTATAAACGTTTTGGTCAATGTTTGGTGATGATGAAGTTACAGAAGTTCTTGCTGCTGTTAATACTAGAATCTTTCGTGAAGGATGGAACGACACTACAATAGTGATCATCCCTAACGTAATTAATCCGTAGGAAGGTACACAATTCAGACCTATCAGCCTGTGTAATGTGGTCTATAAGGTAATCTCTAAAATGTTGGCTGCCCACCCACTACACCATGACAAAAATTTAAGGGCAATTAACTGCCGGGAATGATCAAGAATTGGGGTCAATTAACTGCCTCCAAAGCTCTATATGCCGGGCAAGATTATGTGGTTAGACTAAAACTAAAGCATCCTTCCCTTTTGGATCTTCAATTCTGCTATGAATGAATATGCAGCAGCAACCCATCTAAGAAAAATGACACATATCCATGCAAATCACTAGCACCAAGTCGAGTGCACATTCCAGTACAATCTTATCAGTTAATGTTCTTGACAAAACTTCTATAGTCCTGAAAACGGCGGAATACAGTATTTTGTTGAGAAAAAAGTGCTATCTTGTTTTTCTGTAGAGGGATTTCACTCTTTGCTATGTGACAGATTGACAGTTGTGCTTACTATCTCCAATGTTGACGTGGAAACTGCAGAATCATATTTGCGCACTGTGGAAAAAGCTGGGATTGTGATTGATATGCAGGTTAGATAATAAGGTATAAGGCTCTTATACGCTGCTGTATAAGGTTGCGATGAATGTCCTTTTGGGGGCTCTCATAGAAGAAAGTTATAATTTTCTCATACCCTGTTATATAAGGCTCTATACACTGCAGGATCTTTTGATTTTAGTTTGAATACCTTGTAATTTGTTTCTATCGTTGCATGTTATCGTTTGACTCAATTTCGAATACCTCAAAGATTGCTTTTTCTAGTACTTATGCTTTCAAGGCCTTATTTAGTTTTGTAAAAAATAATGATTTGTGTTGGCTTGCGATATTTAGGCGAGGATTGAAATTTAGTAGTACAAACAAACCGTGATGCAGTGACACGACATAGTAGGTAGTTCTAATACTATGGATGCAGATCGAGGTTGTTTGTAAAGTTATGCAGAAGCAACCATGACAGCCGGTAGCAGTCCTCACATCTAGAAGGTATTACATCTTCTTAGAATTCTTGAATATTACACTAATGAAAAGATATTTATGTTTCCATTATTAAATAGGCAAGGCGTATAATGAACTAGCCCTTGCAAAAATTAGACCTTACCATGGATCCCTTTATACCCATTTGGAATTACAAATTTAGTTCTGATCCCAAGGGCTATTCTATTGAAAAGCAATCATAGCTTGCCATCTTGTCTGAAAAGCAATCATAGCAAGCATCGACACTCTGGGAGCTAACATGATATTTTCTCCTCTCACATGCTGAAGACTAATTATTTTTCTGAGTCAAGCATGTGTTTGAAAGTAGGAGCCTACAAGTTTCTTATTTTCTCCTGAGCAACTAGTACTTTTTTTGGTTTTCCTGGAAGATTAAAATTGTGCCTACTTTCAAACACATGCTTAAGTACTTTTATTCTGAATCAACCAGCAGCTCTGTTTCTTAAACAATTCTATAGCTACTACTGAAACTTTGCACACAATTTGGACAAACATCATGGATTAATAAGAGGGACCACACAACTATATGTTCAGCAAACCAACATTCTTTTATTTTGAGCAACCTATATTCATTTCAGCAAATGATTTATGTGCCTGCAAACTCTTCTTTTTGTTGAATCAACATTTTTATGAAACCCATGTAGCAGATTTAATCAGAGGGCTGTTCAGTTGGTATACATTCTCATAATTATTCTCATAATTATTGATTCTCACTGTCTAGCACTAGTACACACTACACACAGAACAAACATGTACAAAAAAAGACATCCTGCATTGCTACTGGATTGCCAGTAATTAATCCTTACCTACAGTTTTTGAATGTTTTATTAACTTGACAGCAATCAAAAGAAATTAATATACCAAAAGAAGGTGACTATTGGTAAATATTTATAGTGATAGGTTAAATTGGTCTTTCTGATGATCCATACATAGTGCATAATCTATTCTTATGAGTACATATAGGGTGACACACATGTGTATTTTTCATTTGGATGATTTGATTTTCTTTTTCAGCCATGCAACTTCTATGTTTGGAACATGGGTTCTTCCAAGCTGATCTATTTGGCCATTTCCTTTTTTTACAGGTCACCAGTATAATGCCCCTTTGCATCCACAAGTTTCTAGAGGTGTGTTTGGTGAGCTAAAAAGGATCTTCTGCTGGGATATGTTTCTACCTAAAACCAGATCTTATATTTTGCATTTTGTCTTTTATGTAATACTTTGACTTACGAACCTACAAATCTATGCATGTGTACATGTAGACCTGATGGATGTTCTGTTACTGGACTTGTATGCCTATGTGTGCACGTAGGCACACATGATGGAATTTTGTGCTTTTGGCTGTCCTGGACTTATGAACCTATGTATGGATGATAGATTGCTTATATATATACACGCACACATTATCTATTAAGTGATGCAATCTTAATTACTGGATGCATGTGTGTTGTTATATATAGATGACACAAAATAGACTGAAGATAAATGCTAGTTGTTGAAATACATGTATACAATATACAGGAGATCTGTTTGTTCGCAGTGGACACAAATACAGGCAGTTTACCTGCCGGGGAACTCTTCTGTCCGCCCTGAATTGTAAGCCTGCCGGGAAAAAGCTGTATGCCGGGAATAGTTCTAACTGCCGGCGAAGGTGTGAATATGAAGGGCAGAGAATCTGCCGGGGTTTATACTAACTACCGGGAATTGTTTTCCCCAACGGGACTTTCAAGGGAAGTTCCTAATTGCCTGCAAAAAGCATTCCCGGCAGTTAGTCTGCCTCCAATGGCTACTTTTCCCGGCAGATGTGGTGACTCCTAAATTTTGGTCATGGTGTAGTGACCTTAAGCTCATTCTTCCGGATGTTATTAGCCCTACCCATCTATGGCCATTCTGAGTGGGCTCCTAGCGATCCATCTATGGACTGGTGCAAGCATCTCGGAGTTGGAATATACGTTTTGATAAGTTGATCAAAGCATATAGTTTTATACAGACTTGCGGTGAAGCTTGTATTTACAAGAAAGTGAGTGGGAGCACTACAGCATTTCTGATAAGTATATGTGAATGACATATTGTTGATCGGAAATAATGTAGAATTATTCTGCAAAGCATAAAGGAGTGTTTTGAAAGAAGTTTTTCAAAGAAAGACCTCGGTGAAGCTGCTTACATATTGAGCATCAAGATCTATAGAGATATATCAAGACGCTTGATAAGTTTTTTCAATGAGTGCATACCTTGACAAGATTTTGAAGTAGTTCAAAATGGAACAGTCAAAGAAAGAATTCTTGCCTATGTTACAAGGTGTGAAGTTGAGTAAGACTCAAAGCCCGACCACGGCAGAAAATAGAATGAGAATGAAAATCATTCCCTATGCCTTGGCCATAGGTTCTATAAAGTATGCCATGCTGTGTACCAGACCTATTGTATACCCTACACTAATTTTGGCAAGGGAGTACAATAGTGATCTAGGAGTAGATCACTGGACAGCGGTCAAAATTATCCTTGGTGGAATAAGGATATGTTTCTCGATTATGGAGGTGACAAAAAGTTCGTCGTAAAAGGGTTACGTCGATACAAGTTTTGGCACTGATCCGGATGACTCTTAGTCTTTATCTGGATACATATTGAAAGTGGGAGCAATTAGCTAAAGTAGCTCCGTGCAGAGCATTGTAGACATAGAAAATTGCAAAATACTTACGGATCTGAATATGGCAGACCCGTTGACTAAACTTCTCTCACAGGCAAAACATGATCACACCTTAGTACTCTTTGGGTGTTAATCACATAGCAATGTGAACTAGATTACTGACTCTAGTAAACCCTTTGGGTGTTGGTCACATATCGATGTGAACTATGGGTGTTAACCACATAAAGATGTGAACTATTGATGTTAGATCACATGGCGATGTGAACTAGATTATTGACTCTAGTGCAAGTGGGAGACTGAAGGAAATATGCCCTAGAGGCAATAATAAAGTTATTATTTATTTCCTTATATCATGATAAATGTTTATTATTCATGCTAGAATTGTATTAACCGGAAACATAATACATGTGTGAATACATAGACAAACAGAGTGTCACTAGTATGCCTCTACTTGACTAGCTCGTTAATCAAAGATGGTTATGTTTCCTAACCATGGACAAAGAGTTGTTATTTGATTAACGGGATCACATCATTAGGTGAATGATCTGATTGACATGACCCATTACATTAGCTTAGCACCCGATCGTTTAGTATGTTGCTATTGCTTTCTTCATGACTTATACATGTTCCTATGACTATGAGATTATGCAACTCCCGTTTGCCAAAGGAACACTTTGTGTGCTACCAAACGTCACAGCATAATAGGGTGATTATAAAGGTGCTCTACAGGTGTCTCCAAAGGTACATGTTGGGTTGGCGTATTTCGAGATTAGGATTTGTCACTCCGATTGTAGGAGAGGTATCTCTGGGCCCTCTCGGTAATGCACATCACATAAGCCTTGCAAGCATTGCAACTAATGAGTTAGTTGTGAGATGATGTATTACGGAACGAGTAAAGAGACTTGCCGGTAACGAGATTGAACTAGGTATTGAGATACCGACGATCGAATTTCGGGCAAGTAACATACCGATGACAAAGGGAACAACGTATGTTGTTATGCGGTCTGACCGATAAAGATCTTCGTAGAATATGTAGGAGCCAATATGAGCATCCAGGTTCCGCTATTGGTTATTGACCGGAGACGTGTCTTGGTCATGTCTACATTGTTCTCGAACCCGTAGGGTCCGCACGCTTAAGGTTTCGATGACAGTTATATTATGAGTTTATGCATTTTGATGTACCGAAGTTTGTTCGGAGTCCCGGATGTGATCACGGACATGACGAGGAGTCTCGAAATGGTCGAGACATAAAGATTGATATATTGGAAGCCTATATTTGGATATCGGAAGTGTTCCGGGTGAAATCGGGATGTTACCGGAGTACCGGGAGGTTACCGGAACCCCCCGGGAGGTATATGGGCCTTAGTGGGCTTTAGTGGAAGAGAGGAGAGGTGGCCAGGGCTGGGCCGCGCGCCCCTCCCCCCTAGTCCGAATAGGACAAGGAGAGGGGGGCGACGCCCCCCTTCCTTCTCTCTCTCCTCTTCCCCCTTCCCGAATCCTATTCCAACTAGGAAAGAGGGGGAATCCTACTCCCGGTGGGAGTAGGACTCCTCCTGGTGCGCCCTCCTCCTGGCCGGCCGCACCTCCCCCTTGTTCCTTTATATACGGAGGCAGGGGGCACCCCTAGACACACAAGTTGATCCACGTGATCATATTCTTAGCCGTGTGCGGTGCCCCCTTCCACCATAATCCTCGATAATATTGTAGCGGTGCTTGGGCGAAGCCCTGCGACGGTAGAACATCAATATCGTCACCACGCCGTCGTGCTGACGGAACTCTTCCCCGACACTTTGCTGGATCGGAGTCCGGGGATCGTCATCGAGCTGAACGTGTGCTAAAACTCGGAGGTGCCGTAGTTTCGGTGCTTGATCGGTCGGGCCGTGAAGACGTAAGACTACGTCAACCGCGTTGTGCTAACGCTTCCGCTGTCGGTCTACAAGGGTACGTAGATCACACTCTCCCCTCTCGTTGCTATGCATCACCATGATCTTGCGTGTGCGTAGGAAAATTTTGAAATTACTACGTTCCCCAACAGGACATACCTTGACAAAGTTTTGAAGAAGTTCAAAATGGATCAAGCAAAGAAAGGATTCTTACCTGTGTTACAAGGTGTGAAGTTGAGTAAGACTCAATGCCGGACCACTGCAGAAGATAGAGAGAAAATGAAGGATGTTCCCTATGCTTCAGCCATAGGCTCTATCATGTATGCAATGTTGTGTACCAGACCTGATGTGTGCCTTGCTATAAGTCTAGCAGAGAGGTACCAAAGTAATCCAGGAGTGGATCACTGGACAGCGGTCAAGAACATCCTGAAATATCTAAAAAGGACTAAGGATATGTTTCTCGTATATGGAGGTGACAAAGAGCTCATCGTAAATGGTTACGTTGATGCAAGCTTTGACACTGATCCGGATGATTCTAAATCGCAAACCGGATACGTATTTACATTAAACGGTGGAGCTATCAGTTGGTGCAGTTCTAAACAAAGCGCCGTGGCGGGATCTACATGTGAAGCGGAGTACATAGCTGCTTCGGAAGCAGCAAACGAAGGAGTCTGGATGAAGGAGTTCATATCCGATCTAGGTGTCATACCTAGTGCATCGGGTCCAATGAAAATCTTTTGTGACAATACTGGTGCAATTGCCTTGGCAAAGGAATCCAGATTTCACAAGAGAACCAAGCACATCAAGAGACGCTTCAATTCCATCCAGGATCTAGTCCAGGTGGGAGACATAGAGATTTGCAAGATACATAGGGATCTCAATGTAGCAGACCCATTGACTAAGCCTCTTCCACGAGCAAAACATGATCAGCACCAAGGCTCCATGGGTGTTAGAATCATTACTGTGTAATCTAGATTATTGACTCTAGTGCAAGTGGGAGACTGAAGGAAATATGCCCTAGAGGCAATAATAAAGTTATTATTTATTTCCTTATATCATGATAAATGTTTATTATTCATGCTAGAATTGTATTAACCGGAAACATAATACTTGTGTGAATACATAGACAAACAAAGTGTCACTAGTATGCCTCTACTTGACTAGCTCGTTAATCGAAGATGGTTATGTTTCCTAACCATAGACATGAGTTGTCATTTGATTAATGGGATCACATCATTAGGAGAATGATGTGATTGACATGACCCATTCCATTAGCTTAGCACCCGATCGTTTAGTATGTTGCTATTGCTTTCTTCATGACTTATACATGTTCCTATGACTATGAGATTATGCAACTCCTGTTTACCGGAGGAACACTTTGTGTGCTACCAAACGTCACAACGTAACTGGGTGATTATAAAGGTGCTCTACAGGTGTCTCCAAAGGTACATGTTGGGTTGGCGTATTTCGAGATTAGGATTTGTCACTCCGATTGTCGAAGAGGTATCTCTGGGCCCTCTCGGTAATGCACATCACTTAAGCCTTGCAAGCAATGCAACTAATAAGTTAGTTGCAAGATTATGTATTACAGAATGAGTAAAGAGACTTGCTGGTAACGAGATTGAACTAGGTATTGAGATACCGACGATCGAATCTCGGGCAAGTAACATACCGATGACAAAGGGAACAAACGTATGTTGTTATGCGGTCTGACCGATAAAGATCTTCGTAGAATATGTAGGAGCCAATATGAGCATCCAGGTTCCGCTATTGGTTATTGACCAGAGACGTGTCTCGGTCATGTCTACATTGTTCTCGAACCCATAGGGTCCGCACGCTTAACGTTACGATGACAGTTTCATTATGAGTTTATATATTTTGATGTACCGAAGGTTGTTCGGAGTCCCGGATGTGATCACGGACTTGACGAGGAGTCTCGAAATGGTCGAGACATAAAGATTGATATATTGGACGACTATATTTGGACACCGGAAAGGTTCCGGGTGAGATTGGGACAATACCGGATCACCAGGAGGTTATCGGAACCCCCCGGGAGGTATATTGGCCTTGTTGGGCCTTAGTGGAAAGGAGGGGAAGGGAGCAAGGGAAGGCGCCCCCCCAAGCCCAATCCGAATTGGGAGGGGGCCGGCCCCCCTTTCCTTCCTCCCTCCTTCCTCTTCCTTCCCTCTCCTACTCCTAATAGGAAAAAAGGGGAGTTGTCGGTGTCAAAACCGGCGGATCTCGGGTAGGGGGTCCCGAACTGTGCGTCTAGGCCGGATGGTAACAGGAGGCAAGGGACACGAAGTTTTACCCAGGTTCGGGCCCTCTTGATGGAGGTAAAACCCTACGTCCTGCTTGATTAATATTGATGATATGGGTAGTACAAGAGTAGATCTACCACGAGATCGGAGAGGCTAAACCCTAGAAGCTAGCCTATGGTATGATTGTTGTTCTGTATGTTGTCCTACGGACTAAAACCCTCCGGTTTATATAGACACCGGAGAGGGTTAGGGTTACACCAAGTCGGTTACAATGGTAGGAGATCTACATATCCGTATCGCCAAGCTTGCCTTCCACGCCAAGGAAAGTCCCTTCCGGACACGGGATGGAGTCTTCAATCTTGTGTCTTCATAGTCCAGGAGTCCGGCTGAAGGTATAGTCCGGCCATCTGGACACCCCCTAATCCAGGACTCCCTCAGTAGCCCCCGAACCAGGCTTCAATGACGATGAGTCCGGCGCGCAGATTGTCTTCGGCATTGCAAGGCGGGTTCTCCTCCAAATTCCGTGTACCTGTTGAATAAAGTCCGGTTTCTTGTAGATGTTGCGCTCCTTGGCTTCTACGCCCAATAATGGCCGCTTCCCACATGTCAAACGAATATGAAAAGTCTGAGTGTTTTTACATTCACACCCCTAGCCGCGTAAATCAGCTGACCTATTTAAGGGGACGAGGATTTAGATCCAAACCACATCTTCCCCCCTTCGCGAGTGTTCATCAGAGCGCATCCGACAAAGGTACATTCCACCATGGCCAGCCGTCGCGACTCCTCCTCTTGCCCTTCCAGCCCTCAGCCTGGATACTAGGAGAGATGCTCCGTCCCGCATAGCAAGCTAGTGACGCTCTAGACCAGGGGATTTCTCCCCCGGCCTATATGGTCCCGGTTCGAGCCGGCCTTGCCATCTATAATGGCGGAGAGCAAGCGGAGAGTGCCCATAATCCCTCCAAAGGAGAGCGGGTGTGCCTCGTCCCTTATTTAATAAGGGGGCTCGGATTTCCAATCCATCCATTTCTCCGGGGGCTCCTGGAGTTCTATGGCCTCCAGCTACACAATCTCATGCCTGCCTCCGTATTGCATATCGCGGGCTTCGTAGCCCTCTGCGAGCTGTTTTTGGATATCGAGGCTCATTTCGGGCTATGGAAAAGGTTATTCTGCCTTGTGCCCTGCTCTAAGGAGGGGTCAATGTATCAAGTGGGCGGAGCCGAAGTGTGGCGCATCGCCGGGACCAGATATCTATCCGGAACCCCGAAGAAAGCGTCCGAAGACTGGCCCTTGGAATGGTTTTATATAGAAGATGTCCCGCTGCCGGATCCTGTCCGGATCGGCCTCCCTGAATTCGACAGTGCTCCCTTAAAGAAGCGCCTAAGCTGGCATCCACGGAGCCCTCAGAGGGAAAGTGATAGGGACATCATTTACCTGATGGGACGAATAAGATTGTTAGCCCATTCCGGACTAACCATGATCGGGGTTATGGCCGAATCCATTATGCGGGGGGTGCAACCGCTTCAGTATAGAAGCCACCCCATGTGGAACTTCAACGGGGAGGACGACGCCACCCGCTAGGCTGTAAGGGGCCGGATTCAGCTGCTGCTCTACTAAAGATCTTGTCCACTTTGTATAAGGGAGAAGAGGAGGAATTTCTCCGCGTCAACCCACAGGGTGGATTCTCTATGCACAATCCCCCAAGCTGGGTAAGCAGTCGTATTTACTTGCCCATCCGTTTTGTATTCCCATTGTTAAATATTCAGTCTGACGACTTCAACGCAGGAACTGCACCGGGCTGTTAAGGAAATAAGCAGCCCTCCTCCACAACCTGAGGACCCAGGACGGTCCCTCGACCCGGCCTCTCAAGAGGATCCGAACATATCTGTGGAGCTGATTGATGGAGTGTTCCATCAATTGAGCAAGGACAACGCCTTGGTGGCCATTACGGCCGATTACCCAGGGCTAATCCCGGCCTCCCAGGTAACTGAGATCGAAGTCCAGTACCCCGAATAGGTGTCCGCCCTCTCGTGTTTTCAGTTTCTTGATTACAACTGAACTTTGCAGGGGAGGTTTTTAAAGCGGAAGGCTGAACCTGCGGCGACAAGCCAACGAGGGGCTGCAGGGCCCCGTGGGCAGAAAAGAAGTGCAGTCCGGACCGAGGCGTCAGCGCAAAGGTATGGCGCGCCCCCTTATCCCAGGTGTTATACCTTCGAGGCACATTGACACTCGTGCTTTCTTCAGGACAAAGAGACCTCGCCGGACTATATCCGGAGAGGCTGCCAATCGCGCCTCCACCAGCCAGGCTCAAAAGCCTGGCCCAGAGGCGGAGGCGAACGCAAGGCGCGCGCCAGACGCTCCTCCGACGGAGGATGTGGACGGGTTGTCTGCCACCAACTCTGAGGTGGAGAGTGCCATGAACCACAGGCGTCACCGGACAATTCTTCGCGACGCTTGTTTCTCTCAAGGGGCGTTAGATGCCTTCAACTCGGGAGATGCGTACCTCCGTGCCGCTCAAAATGGTCTAGCCAGAGCCACGGGGCAATATGTAAAAGACATACGGGTAAGAAAATTTTGGTAATTATATATATATACCAGTAGCCCTGGAGACTTGAAACAGTTAGAATAACTGATTTAAGGATCATTTGTTATGCAGGTTCTTACAGAAAAGAATTCCCTACTGTCCAAGGAGCTGGAAGAGTGCAGAGCCCAACTTGAGGCCGCACTAGCCGCAGCAGGGGAGCCCAAGGAGACCCCCTCTGGTAATATACACTTCGAAAGATAAGTATTTTGCGAAGCACGGCATGGGTGCGAATCTGACAAATGAAATTGCAGATGGCGCCGGATTGAATCCGGAAAGGCAACACCTCCTACGCCAGCTAAAGGCTGGTGAGAAGGTGCTGACAAAGGTGAGGCGGGATAAGAACGATCTCCAAGATGCCAACACCAAGCTGGGCGTCGAGCTGAAAGATGTTCGTGCCCAGCTGTCAGACTCCGTGAAGGAGAATCAGCGGCTTCGGCGTGACATATTTAGTAAGTGCTTGAACGAACCTTTGAAAGAAAGTTCGGCGGGGAAGTCGACTAACAGAGCAATGTCTGTAGGTGTGCTAACATGTCGTCCTGCAAAGGAGATGCCCGGTTCTACGGGTGACCTTCTTCCCGAGCTCTCGCAACTGCTCGATTGAGTTTGGCAGGCGATGCAAGGCGTCGCCCAGGCCCTGTGGCCATCCGTTTCCATGCCCGAAGGTCTTGGAGAGCTTGCGGAGAAGCTAAAGGGAGCATGGCGGCGCTTCCAATTGTGGAAGATATCGGCCTGCCGTCAAGGCGCTAGGGATGCCTGGGCCATGGCGAAGACGCGGTACGCAAAGGCTGACCCCAACCACATGGCCGAGGTCGGTCCTGTAGGGTCCGATGGGAAGGAGATCCCTCTAAGCTTAGTATATGGCCAAGTAGAGTTGGCCGCAATGTATTCCCAGCAGGACTGTAAATTAGACAGCCTGTTAGATGGTATTGAAGAGGAATACAATCAGTCAAAATGACTATGTAATTTAATTGACATTTATAATGCCTTCTAGCCGGATTGTAGATCATTTGTCATGGCCGACCTTTTCGCTTCAGCCTCGGGACCTGACAGTCCGGAGTGTGTCCGAATTCCCATGCGATTATATAGGAACCGAGGAATGCATGGAGACCAGGCGTAGGGGTCATTAGTGCGTGAACAGACAAGTGCCCGACTAGTTATGTTATATTACATGGTTAGTAAGAAACATCTTCCAGGGAGAATAGTTCCGTTAGGGGTTCCTTTCCCTAGGAGGCATGCCCTAAGGTGCATGTCCATGCTGCAAAAAGAAACGCAGGAAAAACATCTGGGGGCGTATTGATAAAAATGAACAAGGATCATCTTTAGTTCACCGACCGAATATTCCCTTAAGAACGCTAGCTTTCGGCTTCACCCAGTCTGAGGTACACGTCCGGCTAACTCGGCAGTAATAATCGTAGAGGTGCTCCCTTTACCACCTAGCCGAACAATCGGGAACGTAGGGGTAAGCACAGGAGCCAGGCAACCCAGCTTGGCCAAAACTTAAGTCATATCGATGCATATAATGGTGAATAAAAGGTACATGCGGAAGTGTGACACATGTGTTGGGCATGAAGCCCGTATGAATAAGCTTCTGTTTAAAGAAGCCCCCAGGTTTAATGAGCGCGGATAGCGCGTCACTTTATGAGCCTTTAAAGGCTATAAGAGAGAGAGAGAGAGAGAGAGAAGAGAAATGTAAGATAGAAAATAGATAAAAAAATGGACGGAGGATGGAGACGAACACAGAGTCCGGCGCTAGGCATAGAATCTTCGGAGACGGGCTGCGTTCCATGGGTTCGGCTCGAGTCGGTTATCCGATGCATCCCGCAGGCGGTACGCTCCACCAGTCAGGACTTGGTCAATTATGAAGGGACCTTCCCACTTGGGCTTGAGTTTGTCCTTTTTCTTGTCCGGTAGTCGTAGAACTAATTCGCTAATGTTGTAATTTTTGGCCCGTACTTCTCTGCTTTGGTATCTTTGAGCCTGCTGTTGATAGAATGCGGAACGGGCTTTTGCCACGTTACGCTCCTCCTCCAATGCGTCCAAGCTGTCCGGCCGATCGAGCTCGGCTTCTCTTTCTTCGTACATGCGCACTCGAGGTGAGTCATGAATTATGTCGCAAGGCAAAACTGCCTCTGCGACGTACACAATAAAGAATGGTGTGTATCCGGTGGTAGATTCGGCATGGTCTGCAGCCCCCAGAGTACGAATTCGAGCTCCTATACCCAGTGCGTGTTAGATTCCTTGAGGGACCGCACTAATCTGGGTTTGATGCCGCTCATGATAAGACCATTTGCACGTTCGACCTGGCCGTTAGTTTGTGGGTGATAGATGGAAGCATAATCAAGCTTGATGCCCATGTTTTTGCACCAAAGTTTTACTTCGTCAGCCGTGAAGTTCGTGCCGTTATCAGTGATGATGCTGTGGGGGACGCCGTAATGGTGTACAACCCCGGATATAAAGTCTATCACCGGTCCGGATTCGGCCGTCTTAACAGGCTTGGCTTCTATCCATTTGGTGAACTTACCCACCATGACCAGTAAGTATTTTTGCTTGTGGGTTCCGCCTTTAAGGGGTCCAACCATGTCAAGCCCCCAGACCGCGAAGGGCCAAGTAATGGGGATAGTTTGGAGGGCGGTGGGTGGCATATGGCTTTGGTTTGCAAAGAGCTGGCAACCGGTGCATCGTTGGACTATGTCCTGAGCGTCTGCCCGGGCCGTCGGCCAATAAAAGCCTGTACGGAAGGCCTTACTTACAAGGGACCGAGCTACAGCATGATGACCTCCGAGTCCGGCATGAATTTCAGCCAGGAGGTTCCGCCCCTCCTCTTCGGAGATGCACCTTTGAAGGACTCCGGTAGTGCTTTTCTTATAAAGTTCTCCCTCGTGGACTCTGTAGGCTTTGGATCGCCGCACTATGCAGCATGCCTCATTTTGGTCCTCGGGGAGTTCCTGCCTAGTAAGGTAGGCGAGGAATGGTTCTGTCCATGGGGCGGTGACGACCATTATTACATGGGCTGAAGGTGTTATTTCATTGGCAGAGCCTCCGATTGTGTCAGGATGTTCGGTGTCGGGTAGTGCGGTTGGGTCCGGGCTGTTGTTGTTCGGCTCCCCTTCCACACTACGGATGGCTTGAACAGCCTTTCCAAGAAGATGTTGGGGGGGACTACATCACGTTTTGCACCGATGCGTGCCAGGACATCTGCCGCCTGATTATTTTCCCGGGCTATATGGTGAAATTCAAGCCCCTCGAACCGAGCTGACATTTTTAGGATGGCGTTGCGGTAAGCTGCCATTTTTGGATCCTTGGCATCGAAGTCTCCATTTATTTGGGATATTGCGAGGTTCGAGTCCCCGCGCACCTCTAGGCATTGAATGCCCATGGATACTGCCATCCGGAGACCATGTAAAAGGGCCTCATATTCGGCTGCATTGTTGGAGTCCGTGTACATAATCTGGAGTACGTATTGAACTGTGTCTCCTGTTGGGGACGTCAAAATGACGCCGGCCCCCAGTCCGGCCAACATCTTGGAGCTGTCGAAATGCATGATCCAATTTGAATATGTGTCGTACTCTTTAGGGAGTTCGGCCTCCGTCCATTCTGCGACGAAGTCGGCCAAGACTTGCGACTTTATGGCTCGCCGTGGCTTATAAGTTATGTCGAACAGGAGGAGCCCAATGGCCCATTTTGCAATCCGGCCCGTTGCGTCACGGTTGTTTATAATATCGTTAAGTGGTACTTCTGAGGCTACTGTTATTGAAAACTCTTGAAAGTAGTGTCGTAGCTTCTGGGATGCCATGAATACCGCGTACACAATCTTTTGATAATGCGGGTACCGTGATTTGCAGGGAGTGACACTACTAGGGAAAAGGCTAGCTGCAGCGCGGGTTTTAGACCTATCAGTAGCGCGGGGTGGTGCGCTACTGATAAGGCGCTACAGCTAACGAATAGCAGTAGTGTGCCTCCACCCACACTACGGCCAAATCGACTTAGTAGCAGCGAGTTCCAGGAGAAGCGCTGCTGGTAATTAGTAGTAGCGCTTCTCTCTGCCCGCGCTGCTACTATTATTTCGTATTTTATTTCTTTTTTATTTCATGTTGTATTTGTACACCTTTACACAAATTTTCACACAATAGGAATTTACAAATTGTTTTTACATCATAATGAGTTATTACATCACAGGGTGAAAGAACCGTGTGGACTAGTTTCAAGTGGACGGACATCCACTTGAAACTAATCCGCGGTTCTTTCACCCAATGATATAATAAATATCATCATCATCATATCATTAACAACTTATCATCATCATCATATCATTGGTCACTAGTCGTAATCACAAGTACTCCTGACATCTTCAACTCTAACACATTGTATCACATAATAAACATATTGTACCTCATAGGACCTACTACATTCTCTTAGGACCTACTATATTCTCTAAGGTAAAATAGCAAAAAACAAGATAGCCCCTTGCTCTCCATTATGGAGAATGCAGATTATCCTGTCTCCAATTCTTGCCTTTCGCTTAATGTTGCTTCCAAGAACCTCCTTACGAATGTCCAAACATTTTTTCCACTCTTTGATTAGAATGTGTTCACCGGTTTCAGAAATTCGATATGCACAGGTGAGATCCGTAGGATGACCTGGCTGTAGGTTCAGAACTTCAAGGCGACCATTGTAATACATCAGATGAGGCACACAATCCATCGGGATTTTCTATTGAAAAACATAGTAATAACTTCGTAGTTAGCAATGATGTACTAGTTTTAGAAGTATGCAAAAAGATGCACGGATGTCGTAATAGTAAAATATCTTACCAGGGTATCTCCATAGAAGTTATCGTGGTTCAACACGTGCACTAGTGGCACGTATTCACCATAATTTGAAGGAGTTCGATAATAGGTATTGTAATTCTCAAGAAAAGTACAATAAGCAATCAGATGGTTTTTCTCCTTATAAGTTAATTCGGAGCCATCAGTATAGTGGGTTTTGTCTACCATCTTCTGCACATTATTTGAAGATTCAAAATAAGCTGTCAACTATTTTGAAATAAACAATATAAATTAGTTAATAACTATGTTTGAGAAACTCACATTGCGGTAGAATCGGAAGCGTATCAACAAGGACCCAAATGTCCATATTGTCTTGCTTGATGTCAGGATGACCAAGATCCATGGTGACAATCATACCCTCATAAAAACCATACATTTTGCAAAGTGCTTCCCAATTTTGACAACCAAAATGGGTTACGCTCTGAGAATTATACAGATTTACTTCAAAATCGATATCATGATGGGTCCTTAGGTGTATTTTCTTTGTTTGAAAATTTTCATGGTCTTCAAAACCCATCCTCTCCAAGACATAGCGTCTTGCATGGCATGGGATAAGCTAGTCGAATTGTAAAAGATAAAAATTAGACGTTGAAATAGTTGAAGTCATGCTTAATTATGAAAAAAACACTTGTCGTTGTTGCGTACCGTTTCAACATCGAAGGTCTCCTCGAGCTTAATGCTGAAGCGCCGATCTTCGTCCAGCTCAACGAACCTGTCGCACATACCTCGATCGTCGTGGCACCAGCCGCACTCCCCCGGGAGACTATCGTCGTCCGAGTACGACATTTCCTACGTTCATAATTCAAAGATTAAACTTGTACAATTAAATATATGTACTAAAAACCTAAATTAGATCATTATTTTTCAAAGAAAATCCAGGCCACTCGATATTTCCCACATATTGTAGCACAAGTCATGCCAGAATTCATGGAAAAATCCGGCATGACCTTTGCTAAAAAAGGACATATCAAGCGCCTGAAATTTGCCGGAACGGAAATTAATCAACACTCCGGCAAAACATAGGCCACTCGGAGGTGTAACCAAAACATGAAATAATTGCTTAAACTAAAAAATAACACCAAATATGGCATGTTCAACTAGTTCTATTAATTCAACTAGTTCTTACTAAGTATAAACTTAGTATAAAAAGAAAAAAACTAGTTCTTTCTAAAAATGAAGTAGTTCAACTAGTTATTAATTTACTTACTATACTAGTTCAACTAAAACTTAACTAGTTCAACTAAAACTAAACTAGTTCTATTAATTCAACTAGTTCTTACTAAATATAAACTTACTATAAATAGAAAGAAACTAGCACATTTACTACTACTAATTAACATCTAACTACTACATCTACTACTAATTAACATGTACTACTGCTAATTATACATCTACTACTAATTAACATCTATCCACTACTTCTAAAAATCATTATCTATGAACCCTAAATTAGCATCTACTACTACTAAAATCATCTACTAACTAAGCAAAGAGAGAGGGGGTTGGGGAGGGGTGGGGGCCTTACAAAGGGAGAGACGATGGCGGGGAGGTGCTCGGCGACGGAGGGGCGGCGAGGGCGTGCTCGGGATCGGGAGGGCGGCGGTCCTGGGCGGCGGGCTCGGCGGGCTCGGTCGAGGGCGGCGGCGGTGATGTCGAGGGCGGCGACAGTGTGGTCGAGAGCGGCGGCGGTGAGGTTGAGGGCGGGCGGCGGCGGCGGCGGTGAGGGCGCAGGCACGCTCGGGCTCGGGCGGGGGCGACAGGGAGTAGGGGAACAGGCCGGTGGGGGGGAGGACTTAGCGAAATTTTGATGCGGGGGGTGGTTAACTCGAACTAGCAGTAGCGCACGTACAGAAAACGCGCTATAGCTAACTTATCTACAACGCGTTTTGGGAAAAACCGCTACTGCTAATGGAAGCAGTTATTTCTTTTGTTTAGTAAAAACATCAAAAATATACATTGGTCATCATTGATCTTTTTGTGTATAATCTAAATATTCAACATGAATCCTCACTGTACCTGTATAGGCAGAAGCGAGGATTCATATTGCAACCACAAATCATACACATATAGTTCAATGAAGACCAAGTGCTCGAGATAGGTTGAGAAGCAACATATTTAAGGTGGTAAACACCTTGTTCGCTTAGCAGTATGGGACTAAACTTAATTAGTTGCGGTCATACTTACCAGCAGCGAGTTTTGAGCAAAACCGCCGCTACTAAGTTCTTTAGCAGTAGCGCGTCCACGGGAAGGGCGCTACTACTATATCTAGCCTGGAGGTAACACCGTGGCAATTATAGTAGTAGCGCTCTTTTCACCTAGAGCGCTACTGCTACTCAGTCATTAGCAGCGCTCTTTCCTAAAGCTCGTTGCTGCTAATTAGCAGTAGCGTCTGTTTTTATACCGCGCCGCTGCTAAGATTCTGTGTATAAGGTTTTCCCTAGTAGTGTGAGGACAGTGGACACATAATAGACCGGCTTTTGAAGGGGGAATTTGTGTCCGTCCGCTTCTCGTTCGACGACGAGCACTGCGCTTACAACCTGATGTGTTGCTGCAATGTATAATAGCATTGGTTCGCCAATGTTTGGCGTGGCCAGGATTGGGTTTGTTGCCAGTATGGCTTTTATTTCGTCAAGTCCGGCGGTGGCTGCATCCGTCCATTTGAAGTGTTCGGTGCGCCGAAGGAGGCGGTAAAGGGGTAGGGCATTTTCTCCCAAGCGGGAGATAAAGCGGCTTAGAGCCGCCACGCATCCGGTTAACTTTTGTATTTGTTTGAGGTCCTTTGGGATATCCAGTTGCGACAGAGCTAGGATCTTGGCTGGATTTGCTTTAATTCCTCTACCGGATACAATGAAGCCCAAGAGCTTTCCGTCTGGAACGCCGAAAACGCATTTTTCCGGGTTGAGCTTGATGTCGTATGTTCGGAGGTTATCAAATGTGAGCCTCAAGTCATCTACTAGAGATTCAACATGTCTTGTTTTGACAACCACATCATCTACATATGCCTCCACTGTTTTGCTGATCTGGCTTGCCAGACATGTCTGAATCATGCGCTGATATGTTGCGCCGACGTTTTTGAGCCCGAAGGGCATCATGTTGAAGCAGCATGGGCCGTATGGTGTGATAAATGCCGTTGTGGCTTGGTCTGGTTCTGCCATCTTGATTTGATGGTAGCCGGAATATGCGTCGAGGAAACACAACGAATCGTGTCCTGCGGTAGCGTCGATAATTTGATCGATGCGGGGGAGGGGGAAGGGATCCTTTGGGCAAGCCTTGTTAAGGTCTTTAAAATCAACACATAGGCGCCATGATTTGTCCTTATTTGGTACCATCACCAGGTTTGCTAGCCAGTCCGGATGTTTTATATCTCTGATGAATCCGGCCTCCAATAGCTTTGCTAGCTTCTCTCCCATGGCCTGTCTCTTAGGTTCGGAAAAACGCCGAAGAGCTTGTTTGACAGGTTTGAATCCTGTTTGGATATTTAAGCTGTGCTCGGCCAGCCTGCGTGGGATTCCTGGCATTTCTGAAGGGTGCCAGGCGAAAATGTCCCAGTTCTCTCATAGGAACTCTCGCAGTGCGGTGTCTACATCAGGGTTTAACTATGCCCCGATGGAAGCTGTTTTATTGGGGTCCGTTGGATGGACTTGGAATTTGACTATTTCGTCCGCTGGTTTAAAGGAGGTGGACTTGGATCTTTTGTCGAGTACCATATCGTCCCTATTCACCGTAGAGCGCAGCGCAGTCAGTTCCTCAGCCGCTAGGGCTTCGGATAGTGCCTCGAGGGCCAGTGCGGCTGTCTTGTTTTTGGCGCAGAGTGCTATGTCCGGATCACTAGCGAGAGTGATGATCCCGTTAGGCCCGGGGCATCTTGATCTTCATGTACCCGTAATGGGGTATTGCTTGGAAGATTGTAAACGCTTCCCGCCCTAGCAGAGCGTGATAACCGCTACTGAACGGAGCCACATGGAACGTGACCTCTTTGGACCTGTAATTATCCGGCGTGCCAAACACCACATCTAGTGTGATTTTTCCTATACAGCGCGCTTCCCGACTGGGGATTATTCCTCTAAAGGTTGTGCTACTTCTCTCAATGCACTTCCAGTCTATTTCCATTTTTTGAAGGGTTTCCTCATAAATGAGGTTCAATCCGCTGCCGCCGTCCATGAGTACCTTGGTAAGACGAAAGTCGTCCACTATTAGACTGAGGACCAATGTGGCTGGTGCTCGGGCTGTTTGGAATTTAGGTTCATCACTGGCGTTAAAGGTACTAGCCGTGTCACTCCATGGGTTTATTGTTGCTACTTGGTAGACTTCGGCAAGGCTGCGGAGTGTCATTTTTCGCATATTATTTGATGCGAAAGTCTCGAAGACTGTTAATACCGTATTGGTGTCTCTGGGGTGGCTTTCTGTGGCCTCCGGAATTAGGAGATTTTCGCCAAATTTGGCCACCTGCCGGAGTATCCAACATGCTCTGAGGCTATGAGTTGGTGTGGCGTCCTCTGTATTGTGAATTTTACAGGGTCCATTGAGCCATCCTTCCAGTACGGTTCCATGCCCTGTAGAGGGTTTTTGCTTTTTAGTGCTTGACCCGGGTGTCTGGTGATGATGCACCCTTTTATTTCGGACTGGGTTTGTATTCAGGGCCGGATTGTCCCAAAATTTGATTTTGGTTTTCCAGGCGCTTTCCATCGCACAGTACTTTTGTACAATGGACGCCAAGTCAGCGAAGTTTGTAATATCACGGCGACTTATGGCGTTGAGTATTCCCTTGTCCATGCAATTATTGTAGAAGATTGAGATTGCGTCTTCCTCGCGGCAGTCCCTTAGCCTGTTCTTAACCAGGAGGAATCTGGCCCAGTAATGATGTACTGTTTCATCGGGCTCTTCCCTGATTTTGGATAGATCGCTTATGTTGGGGTGGGTGGGTGGAATTAAATCCCAAGCCTCACCCCATCTGAGGCTCAGAGGCCGAGGAATTTCCGAACTCGAAAATTTGGATTCCTGGATGTTGTCCAATGAATCCAGCCCGTCACCTGACTCTAAGTTCAGGTCTTGAGTGATATCCTCCCCTCCGCGGGTATCCGGCTTGGAGGGATCGGGAATCCGGACGTAGCGAGTCCTTAATATAGATGAAGGGTTGCCGCGCTGTCCCTCTACCACGGAAACGTGATGGGTGACTTAGGGAGAGTTAATCTCTCTCAGATCGGGTTTAGGCCCAATCTGGTCGTAATCCGTAGCGACTCCCAGGGCGGCGAAGCAATCCAAGAGCTCGTTTATGGAGGTAAAACCCTATGTCCTGCTTGATTAATATTGATGATATGGGTAGTAAAAGAGTAGATCTACCACGAGATCGGAGAGGCTAAACCCTAGAAGCTAGCCTATGGTATGATTGTTGTTCTGTATGTTGTCCTACGGACTAAAACCCTCCGGTTTATATAGACACCGGAGAGGGTTAGGCTTACACTAAGTCGGTTAAAATGGTAGGAGATCTACATATCCATATCGCCAAGCTTGCCTTCAATGCCAAGGAAAGTCCCTTCCGGACACGGGACAAAGTCTTCAATCTTGTGTCTTCATAGTCCAGGAGTCCGGCTGAAGGTATAGTCCGGCCATCCGGACACCCCCTAATCCAGGACTCCCTCAGGAGTCCTACTCCCGGTGGGAGTTGGATTCCCCCCTAGGGCGCGCCACCCTCCTTGGCCGGCCCCCTCCTCCACTCCTTTATATACGGCGACAGGGGGCCACCCCATAGACACAACAGTTGATCATTGATCTCTTAGCCGTGTGCGGTGCCCCCCTCCACCATAGTCCTCGATAATATTGTAGCGGTGCTTAGGCGAAGCCCTGCGACGGTAAAACATCAAGATCATCACCACGCCGTCGTGCTGACGGAACTCATCCCCGACACTTTGCTGGATCGGAGTCCGGGGATCATCATCGAGCTGAACGTGTGCTAGAAGTCAGAGGTGCCGTAGTTTCGGTGCTTGATCGATCGGGCCGTGAAGACGTACGACTACATCAACCGCGTTGTGCTAACGCTTCCGCTTCCGGTCTACGAGGGTACGTAGACAACACTCTCCCCTCTTGTTGCTATGCATCACCATGATCTTGCGTGTGCGTAGGAATTTTTTTGAAATTACTACGTTCCCCAACACCTCCATCATTGGAATTGCCATGAAAAGCTGCATTTATGTTGATCTTGAGAATTCCAGAAGGTGGTCTTGACCATTGGAGTTTTTGTTGCCGGGTTAGCCTCCTTCCTTCATGTGTGCCTTCACGACATTCAAAAAGTGGTAGTCAATAGAAGAGCAAATCTCAATAAATGATTTTAAAACATTCCCTTTATTTGCACAGTTTCTCTTATACCACCAGCGCCAAAGTAATAAGCAAGTTTTTAACTTAATGTCCCCCTGGAGCTTAAAGATTTTTTCTACAAAGTTCAAAGCATTAACACATGGAACTATTTGCAGCCTGACATGCTCAAGTTGTGGCATAACTACTAGGGAAAAACCTAGTAGTAGTGCTGGTTTTTGGCCCAGCAGTAGCGCGGGGTACCGTGCTACTGCTTTGACGCTACTGCTAAAGGTTAGCAGTAGCGTTTGTTTACACGCGTTACTGTTATACCTACTTAGTAGTAACGCGTCTTGCAGAAAGTGCTACTGGTAAGTACTAGTAGCGCGCCTCTCTGCCTGCGCTACTACTATTATTACGTATTCTATTTCTTTTTTATTTTATGTCTTATTCATACACCATTATACAAGTTTTCATACAGTAGCAATTTAGAGATTGTTTTTACATCACAATGAGTTATTACATCACTGGGTGAAAGAATCATGGATTAGTTTTAAGTGGATGGATAGTTTCAAGTGGATGGATAATCCATGACTTGGTCACTTAGGATCCATCCACTTGAAACTAATCAGTGGTTCTTTCATCCAATAATATAATAACTCATCATCATGATCATATCATTAACAACTTATCATCATAATACATCATTTTCATATAACAACTCCTCATGATCATCATTTTTGTCCATGGGACATCATATAACAACTTGATCTCTAGTCATAATCACAACTCCACCTCATCATCATCATAAACTCTAACACATTATAGCACATAATAACACATTGTACCTAGGACCTACTACCCTCTCTAAGGTAAAATAGCATAAAACAAGATAGGCCCTGACTCTCCATTATGGAGAATAGAGACTGTCCTGTCTCCAATTCTTGCGCTTTACACAATGTTGCTTCCAAGTAGCTCCCTATGATTGTTCATACATTTTTTTCCATTCTTTGATTGTCATGTCTTCACCGGTTTTAGAAATCCGGTATGAACAGTTATGAAGCCTAGGCAGACTTGGCCGTAAGCTAATAACATCGACCCGACCTTTCGGAAACATCAGGTCAGGCACACAATCCTTCGGGATTTTCTGTTGAAAAACATAATAATAACATTGTACTTAGCAATGTAGTTTAGCTTTAGAAGAATATATGCAAAAGATGCACGGATGTCGTAATAGTAAAAAATCTTACCGTGTCATCTCCATAGATGTTACCATAGTTCAACACATGCACTAGTGGTACGTATTGATCATAATGTGCAGGAGTTTGATAAATGATATTGTAATTCTCAACATCAATAATAAATGAGATAAGATGATCTTTCTCCTGATAATTTAATTCCGCGCCATTGGTGTACTAGGTTCTATCTACCATCTTCCGTATATTTTTTGAAGAATGAAAATAAGTTGTCAATGGAAATAAGCTGTCAACTATTTTGAAATAAACAATATAAATTACTTAATAAATATGTTTGAGAAAGTCACATAGTGGTAGAATTGGAAGCGTATCAACAAGGACCCAAATGTCCATATTCTCTTCGCCGATGTCAAGATCATCAAGATCCAAGGAGACAATCATACCCTCATGAAAAGCATACGTCTTGCAAAGTGCTTCCCAATTCGGGCAACCAAAATGGGATACGCTCTCAGAATTGTAAAGATTTACGGCAAAATCATAACCATGATGGGTCCTTAGATGAACTATCTTTGTCTCCATATTTTCATGATCTTCAAAATCCAGCTTCTCTAAGACATAGCGTCTTCCATGGCATGGGATAAGCTAGTCGAATGGTAAAATACGGAAATTACACGTTGAATAAGCAGAACTCGTGCTTAATTACGAAAAAACACTTATCGTCGTTGTGTACCGTTTCAACATGGAAGGTCTCCTGGATCTTAATACTGAAGCACCGACCTTCTAACAAGTGAGGCATGTCGCACAGACCCCGGTCATCGCCGCACCAGTCGCACTCCGGGAGCCTGTCGTCCTTCCTGTGCATGTACTACAAAAACTAAATTAGATCATTATTATTCATCATGGGTTGACTATTGGTCTATCAAGTCTTTTTCTTGAAAACTCTGAGCTCACGTGGTGTATATATTCGACCGTCGGTGATGGTAGCTTCTCCTGTCATTCCAAAGTGCATTACACCAAAATGTCTAGCACCTGGGAATGAAGAAGAAGCTACCCACCCGACAACAGTCGAGATTCTTCGTCCTCTCATATATGATGGAGACTCTCCCTCACTGATTCCTCTCTAACATTTTGCGACTGTAGGTGATGGTCGTTCTTCTCTTCCTTCCCGTGCATTACCAAAAGGTCTATCACGAGAAAGAAGAGGAAGAATGAACTGAAGGAAATATGCCCTAGAGGCAATAATAAAGTTATTATTTATTTCCTTATATCATGATAAATGTTTATTATTCATGCTAGAATTGTATTAACCGGAAACATAATACATGAACAAAGAGTTGTTATTTGATTAACGAGGTCACATCATTAGTTGAATGATCTGATTGACATGACCCATTCCATTAGCTTAGCACTCGATCGTTTAGTATGCTGCTATTGCTTTCTTCATAACTTATACATGTTCCTATGACTATGAGATTATGCAACTCCCGTTTACCGGAGGAATACTTTGGGTGCTACCAAACGTCACAACGTAACTGGGTGATTATAAAGGAGCATTACAGGTGTCTCCAAAGGTAGATGTTGGGTTGGCGTATTTCGAGATTAGGATTTGTCACTCCGATTGTCGGAGAGGTATCTCTGGGCCCTCTCGGTAATGCACATCACATAAGCCTTGCAAGCACTGCAACTAATATGTTAGTTGTGAGATGATGTATTACGGAACGAGTAAAGAGACTTGCCGGTAACGAGATTGAACTAGGTATTGGATACCGACGATCGAATCTCACACAAGTAACATACCGATGACAAAGGGAACAACGTATGTTGTTATGCGGTCTGACCGATAAAGATCTTCCTAGAATATGTAGGAGCCAATATGGGCATCCAGGTCCCGCTATTGGTTATTGACCGGAGACGTGTCTCGGTCATGTCTACATTGTTCTCGAACCATAGGGTCCGCACGCTTAATGTTACGATGACGGTTATTATGAGTTTATGCATTTTGATGTACCGAAGGTTGTTCGGAGTCCCGGATGTGATCACGGACATGATGAGGAGTCTCGAAATGGTCGAGACATAAAGATTGATATATTGGAAGCCTATATTTGGACATCGGAAGTGTTCCGGGTGAAATCGGGATTTTACCGGATTACCGGGAGGTTACCGGAACCCCCCGGGAACCATATGGGCCTTCATGGGCCTTAGTGGAAAGGAGAAAAGGGGAAGCCCATAGGTGGCCGGGCGCCCCCCTTCCCTTAGTCCTATTAGGATTAGGAGAAGGGGCCGGCCCCCCTCTCTCTCTTTCCCCCTTGGAATCCTAGTTGGAATAGGATTGGGGGGGGGAGTCCTACTCCCGGTAGGAGTAGGACTCCTCCTGTGCCCTCTCCCTGGCCGGCGCACCCCTCCCCCTTGGCTCCTTTACATACGGAGGCAGGGGGCACCTCTAGACACACAAGTTGATCCTTGGTGATCGTTCCTTAGCCGTGTGCGGTGCCCCCTGCCACCATATTCCACCTCGGTCATATCGTTGTAGTGCTTAGGCGAAGCCCTGCGTCGGTAGAACATCAAGATCGTCACCACGCCGTTGTGCTGACGGAATTCTTCCTCGACGCTTTGCTGGATCGGAGCCCGAGGATCGTCATCGAGCTGAACGTGTGCTAAGAACTCGGAGGTGCCGGAGTAACGGTGCTTGGATCGGTCGGATCGGGAAGAAGACGTACGACTACTTCCTCCATGTTGTGTCAACGCTTCCGTTGCGATCTACAAGGGTACGTAGATCATACTCTCCCCTCGTTGCTATGCATCACCATGATCTTGCGTGTGCGTAGGAATTTTTTTGAAATTACTATGTTCCCCAACAGTGGCATCCGAGCCTAGGTTTTATGGTTTGATGTTATTTGCACGAGTAGAACACAAGTGAGTTGTGGGCGATACAAATCATACTGCCTACCAGCATGTCATACTTTGGTTCGGCGGTATTGTTGGACGAGACGACTCGGACCAACCTTACGCGTACGCTTACGCGAGACCGGTTCCCTCGACGTGCCTTGCACATAGATGGTTTGCGGGCGACTGTCTCTCCAACTTTAGTTGAACCAAGTGTGGCTACGCCCGGTCCTTGAGAAGGTTAAAATGGAGTCTATTTGACAAACTATCGTTGTGGTTTTGATGCGTAGGTGAGATGAGTTCTTGCTTAAGCCCGTAGCAGCCACGTAAAACTTGCAACAACAAAGTAGAGGACGTCTAACTTGTTTTTGCAGGGCATGTTGTGATGTGATATGGTCAAGGCATGATGCTAAATTTTATTGTATGAGATGATCATGTTTTGTAACCGAGTTATCAGCAACTGGCAGGAGCCATATGGTTGTCGCTTTATTGTATGCAATGCAATCGCGATGTAATGCTTTACTTTATTACTAAGCGGTAGTGATAGTCGTGGAAGCATAAGATTGGCGAGACGACAACGATGCTACGATGGAGATCAAGGTGTCGCGCCGGTGACGATGGTGATCATGATGGTGCTTCGGAGATGGAGATCACAAGCACAAGATGATGATGGCCATATCATATCACTTATATTGATTGCATGTGATGTTTATCTTTTGTGCATCTTATCTTGCTTTGATTGACGGTAGCATTATAAGATGATCTCTCACTAAATTATCAAGAAGTGTTCTCCCTGAGTATGCACCGTTGCGAAAGTTCTTCGTGCTGAGACACCACGCGCTCTACGTTCAAATACAACGGGTGCAAAACAGTTGCACACGCGGAATACTCAGGTTATACTTGACGAGCCAAGCATATACAGATATGGCCTCGGAACACGGAGACCGAAAGGTCGAGCGTGAATCATATAGCAGATATGATCAACATAATGATGTTCACCGATGAAACTACTCCATCTCACGTGATGATCGGACATGGTTTAGTTGATTTGGATCACGTAATCACTTAGAGGATTAGAGGGATGTCTATCTAAGTGGGAGTTCTTAAGTAATATGATTAATTGAACTTAAATTTATCATGAACTTAGTACCTGATAGTATCTTGCTTGTTTATGTTGATTGTAGATAGATGGCTCGTGTTGTTGTTCCGTTGAATTTTAATGCGTTCCTTGAGAAAGCAAAGTTGAAAGATGATGGTAGCAATTACACGGACTAGGTCCGTAACTTGAGGATTATCCTCATTGCTGCACAGAAGAATTATGTCCTGGAACACCGCTGGGTGCCAGGCCTGCTGCTGGAGCAACGCCAGATGGTATGAACGTCTGGCAGAGCAAAGCTGATGACTACTCGATAGTTCAGTGTGCCATGCTTTACGGCTTAGAATCGGGACTTCAACGACGTTTTGAACGTCATGGATCATATGAGATGTTCCAGGAGTTGAAGTTAATATTTCAAGCAAATGCCCGGATTGAGAGATATGAAGTCTCCAATAAGTTCTATAGCTGCAAGATGGAGGAGAACAGTTCTATCAGTGAGCATATACTCAAAATGTCTGGGTATAATAATCACTTGATTCAATTGGGAGTTAATCTTCCAGATGATTGCGTCATTGACAGAATTCTCCAATCACTGCCACCAAGCTACAAGAGCTTCATGATGAACTATAATATGCAAGGGATGAATAAGACTATTCCCGAGCTCTTCGCAATGCTGAAAGCTGCGGAGGTAGAAATCAAGAAGGAGCATCAAGTGTTGATGGTCAACAAGACCACTAGTTTCAAGAAAAAGGGCAAAGGGAAGAAGAAGGGGAACTTCAAAAAGAACGGCAAGCAAGTTGTTGCTCAAGAGAAGAAACCCAAGTCTGGACCTAAGCCTGAAACTGAGTGCTTCTACTGCAAGCAGACTGGTCACTGGAAGCGGAACTGCCCCAAGTATTTGGCGGATAAGAAGGATGGCAAGGTGAACAAAGGTATATGTGATATACATGTTATTGATGTATACCTTACTAATGCTCGCAGTAGCACCTGGGTATTTGATACTGGTTCTGTTGCTATTATTTGCAACTCGAAACAAGGGCTATGGATTAAGCGAAGATTGGCTAAGGACGAGGTGACGATGCGCGTGGGAAACGGTTCCAAAGTCAATGTGATCGCGGTCGGCACGCTACCTCTACATCTACCTTCGGGATTAATATTAGACCTAAATAATTGTTATTTGGTGCCAGCGTTGATCATGAACATTATATCTGGATCTTGTTTAATGCGAGACGGTTATTCATTTAAATCAGAGAATAATGGTTGTTCTATTTATATGAGTAATATCTTTTATGGTCACGCACCTTTGAAGAGTGGTCTATTTTTATTGAATCTCGATAGTAGTGATACACATATTCATAATGTTGAAGCCAAAAGATGCAGAGTTGATAATGATAGTGAAACTTATTTGTGGCACTGACGTTTAGGTCATATCGGTGTAAAGCGCATGAAGAAACTCCATACTGATGGACTTTTGGAACCACTTGATTATGAATCACTTGGTACTTGCGAACCATGCCTCATGGGCAAGATGACTAAAACACCGTTCTCCGGTACTATGGAGAGAGCAACAGATTTGTTGGAAATCATACATACAGATGTGTGTGGTCTGATGAATATTGAGGCTCGTGGCGGATATCGTTATTTTCTCACCTTCACAGATGATTTAAGCAGATATGGGTATATCTACTTAATGAAACATAAGTCTGAAACATTTGAAAAGTTCAAAGAATTTCAGAGTGAAGTGGAAAATCATCATAACAAGAAAATAAAATTTCTACGATCTGATCGTGGAGGAGAATATTTGAGTTACGATTTTGGTATACATTTGAAAAATTGTGGAATAGTTTCGCAACTCACGCCACCCGGAACACCACAGCGTAATGGTGTGTCCGAACGTCGTAATCATACTTTACTAGATATGGTGCGATCTATGATGTCTCTGACTGATTTACCGCTATCGTTTTGGGGATACGCTCTAGAGACGGCCGCATTCACGTTAAAAAGGGCACCATCAAAATCCGTTGAGACGACGCCTTATGAACTGTGGTTTGGCAAGAAACCAAAGTTGTCGTTTCTTAAAGTTTGGGGCTGCGATGCTTATGTGAAAAAGCTTCAACCTGATAAGCTCGAACCCAAATCGGAGAAATGTGTCTTCATAGGATATCCAAAGGAAACTATTGGATACACCTTCTATCACAGATCCGAAGGCAAGACTTTTGTTGCTAAGTTCGGAAACTTTCTGGAAAAGGAGTTTCTCTCGAAAGAAGTGAGTGGGAGGAAAGTAGAACTTGACGAGGTAACTATACCTACTCCTTTATTGGAAAGTAGTACATCACAGAAAACTGTTTCTGTGACACCTACACCAATAAGTGAGGAAGCTAATGATGATGATCATGAAACTTTAGATCAAGATACTACTAAACCTCGTAGATCAACCAGAGTGAGATCCGCACTAGAGTGGTACGGTAATCCTGTTCTGGAGGTCATGCTACTAGATCATGATGAACCTACGAACTATGAAGAAGCGATGGTGAGCCCAGATTCCACAAAGTGGCTTGAAGCCATGAAATCTGAGATGGGATCCATGTATGAGAACAAAGTATGGACTTTGGTTGACTTGCCCGATGATCGGCAAGCAATTGAGAATAAATGGATCTTCAAGAAGAAGACTGACGCTGATGGTAATGTTACTGTCTACAAATCTCGACTTGTCGCAAAAGGTTTTCGACAAGTTCAAGGGATTGACTACGATGAGACTTTCTCACCCGTAGCGATGCTTAAGTCTGTCCGAATCATGTTAGCAATTGCCGCATTTTATGATTATGAAATTTGGCAAAAGGATGTCAAAATTGCATTCCTGAATGGATTTCTGGAAGAAGAGTTGTATATGATGCAACCGGAAGGTTTTGTCAATCCAAAGGGAGCTAACAAAGTGTGCAAGCTCCAGCGATCCATTTATGGACTGGTGCAAGCCTCTCGGAGTTGGAATAAACGCTTTGATAGTGTGATCAAAGCATTTGTTTTTATACAGACTTTCGGAGAAGCCTGTATTTACAAGAAAGTGAGTGGGAGCTCTGTAGCATTTCTGATATTATATGTAGATGACATATTACTGATTGGAAATGATATAGAATTTCTGGATAGCATAAAGGGATACTTGAATAAAAGTTTTTCAATGAAAGACCTCGGTGAAGCTGCTTACATATTAGGCATAAAGATCTATAGAGATAGATCAAGACGCTTAATTGGACTTTCACAAAGCACATACCTTGACAAGATTTTTAAGAAGTTCAAAATGGATCAAGTAAAGAAAGGGTTCTTGCTTGTGTTACAAGGTATGAGATTGAGTAAGACTCAAAGCCTGACCACTGCAGAAGATAGAGAGAAAATGAAAGATGTTCCCTATGCTTCAGCCATAGGCTCTATCATGTATGCAATGCTGTGTACCAGACCTGATGTGTGCCTTGCTATAAGTTTAGCAGGGAGGTACCAAAGTAATCCAGGAGTGGATCACTGGACAGCGGTCAAGAACATCCTGAAATACCTGAAAAGGACTTAGGATATGTTTCTCGTATATGGAGGTGACAAAGAGCTCACCGTAAGAGGTTACGTTGATGCAAGCTTTGACACTGATCCGGACGATTCTAAATCGCAAACCGGATACGTGTTTACATTAAACGGTGGAGCTGTCAGTTGGTGCAGTTCTAAACAAAGCGTCGTAGCGGGATCTACATGTGAAGCGGAGTACATAGCTGCTTCGGAAGCAGCAAACGAAGGAGTCTGGATGAAGGAGTTCATATCCGATCTAGGTGTCATACCTACTGCATCGGGTCCAATGAAAATCTTTTGTGACAATACTGGTGCAATTGCCTTGGCAAAGGAATCCAGATTTCACAAAAGGACCAAACACATCAAGAGACGCTTCAACTCCATACGGGATCTAGTCCAGGTGGGAGACATAGAGATTTGCAAGATACATACGGATCTGAATGTTGCAGACCCATTGACTAAGCCTCTTCCACGAGCAAAACATGATCAGCACCAAGGCTCCATGGGTGTTAGAATCATTACTGTGTAATCTAGATTATTGACTCTAGTGCAAGTGGGAGACTGAAGGAAATATGCCCTAGAGGCAATAACAAAGTTATTATTTATTTCCTTATATCATGATAAATGTTTATTATTCATGCTAGAATTGTATTAACCGGAAACATAATACATGTGTGAATACATAGACAAACAGAGTGTCACTAGTATGCCTCTACTTGACTAGCTCGTTAATCAAAGATGGTTATGTTTCCTAACCATGAACAAAGAGTTGTTATTTGATTAACGAGGTCACATCATTAGTTGAATGATCTGATTGACATGACCCATTCCATTAGCTTAGCACTCGATCGTTTAGTATGCTGCTATTGCTTTCTTCATAACTTATACATGTTCCTATGACTATGAGATTATGCAACTCCCGTTTACCGGAGGAATACTTTGGGTGCTACCAAACGTCACAACGTAACTGGGTGATTATAAAGGAGCATTACAGGTGTCTCCAAAGGTAGATGTTGGGTTGGCGTATTTCGAGATTAGGATTTGTCACTCCGATTGTCGGAGAGGTATCTCTGGGCCCTCTCGGTAATGCACATCACATAAGCCTTGCAAGCACTGCAACTAATATGTTAGTTGTGAGATGATGTATTACGGAACGAGTAAAGAGACTTGCCGGTAACGAGATTGAACTAGGTATTGGATACCGACGATCGAATCTCACACAAGTAACATACCGATGACAAAGGGAACAACGTATGTTGTTATGCGGTCTGACCGATAAAGATCTTCCTAGAATATGTAGGAGCCAATATGGGCATCCAGGTCCCGCTATTGGTTATTGACCGGAGACGTGTCTCGGTCATGTCTACATTGTTCTCGAACCGTAGGGTCCGCACGCTTAACGTTACGATGACGGTTATTATGAGTTTGTGCATTTTGATGTACCGAAGGTTGTTCGGAGTCCCGATGTGATCACGGACATGACGAGGATTCTCGAAATGGTCGAGACATAAAGATTGATATATTGGAAGCCTATATTTGGACACCGGAAGTGTTCCGGGTGAAATCGGGATTTTACCGAATTACCGGGAGGTTACCGGAACCCCCCAGGAACCATATGGGCCTTCATGGGCCTTAGTGGAAAGGAGAAAAGGGGCAGCCCATAGGTGGCCGCGCGCCCCCCTTCCCTTAGTCCTATTAGGACTAGGAGAAGGGGCCGGCCCCCCCTCTCTCTTTCCCCCTTGGAATCCTAGTTGGAATAGGATTGGGGGGGGGGGAGTCCTACTCCTGGTAGGAGTAGGACTCCTCCTGCGCCCTCTCCCTAGCCGGCGCACCCCTCCCCCTTGGCTCCTTTATATACGGAGGCAGGGGGCACCTCTAGACACACAAGTTGATCCTTGGTGATCGTTCCTTAGCCGTGTGCGGTGCCCCCTGCCACCATATTCCACCTCGGTCATATCGTTGTAGTGCTTAGGCGAAGCCCTGCGTCGGTAGAACATCAAGATCGTCACCACGCCGTTGTGCTGACGGAACTCTTCCTCGATGCTTTGCTGGATCGGAGCCCGAGGATCGTCATCGAGCTGAACGTGTGCTAAGAACTCGGAGGTGCCGGAGTAACGGTGCTTGGATCGGTTGGATCGGGAAGAAGACGTACGACTATTTCCTCCACGTTGTGTCAACGCTTCCGTTGCGATCTACAAGGGTACGTAGATCATACTCTCCCCTCGTTGCTATGCATCACCATGATCTTGCATGTGCGTAGGAAATTTTTTGAAATTACTACGTTCCCCAACATGAACCCCACGATAACACTTGGTATTCTTCTTCTCTCATATATATGGTGGAGTCCCGACAAACTTAAGGTCAACCCAAAATGTCATTTATTATCTTTCTACAAAATCCAGGCCACTAGATATTTCCTACATATTCTAGCATAAGTCATGCCAAAATTCATGGACAAATCCGGAAAGACCTTTGCTAAAAAGGACATATATCGAGCGCCTGAAATTTGCCGAAACAGAAATTAATCAACACTCCGGCAAAACATAGGCCACTATGAGGTGTTCCCTGCAAACATAGGCCACTTGGGCAAGCACTAGTACTACACAACACTATAAGCTACTCATCTCCATCATATTTGAAAAACCTACATTGAAAATTTTCTATTCCATGGAAATTGTCACAGCTACTCATCTACTACTCTACTACATCTATGAAAATATCTAGCACCTTGGAATGAAGAAGAAGCTACGGGGACGACGACGAGGATGATGCAGGGCTCCTTGATTTCTACAAAAACAAAATATAAGCAAAAACATTATTATCCTCATTTTAGGACTTAGTGAAACCCTATAAGCTATCAAGTAAATATCCAATTTGAATATAACTAACTGTCCACTTCTTGAACCATAGAAAAATGCCCTAATTTCACAATATAACTTAGAGTTTGATTGCTCGAATTCCTATTACTAAATTTGATACCTAAAAATTTGTCATGTAGCATTCCAATACATTTCTATAATTCAAAAAGTTTTATACCTAAAAATTTATATTACTAATTTTTTTACTAAAATTTTGTACTACTAAAATTTTTTTCTACCTTCTACAACAAAATTTTACCTATCTATACTATTCAGAAAACATACATTCTACAATCAAAGTGTTACATATCAACTAAAATTCTACCTATCTATACTATCAAAAAACCTACATTCTACAAAATTCTACCTATCTATCCTATTCAAAAAACCTGCATTCTACCTATATATACTATCAACTAAATCTATGGAGGGAGGAGGGGTTGTGGATGGAGGAGGGGGAGGGAGGAGGGGCAGCTAGAGAAGAGAGGAGGGAGGAGGAAGAGGAGAAGGAGGAGGCTTACCGAGGCTGGAGGATGGCGGCGACGGCGGCGGCAATGCAGCGACGGGGGAGACGGTGTGACAATGTCACAAGAGAGTGAGGAAACGGGCGGGCGCGCGGGGGGATAAGGCTGGATTAGCAGTCGCGTGGGTTAGGGGAAAGCGCTACTGCTAAACTACCTAGCAGTAACGCGTTTCATGGGAAATCACTATTACTACACTTAGCATGGCAGCAACGGTGGGGCAATTTTAGTAGTAGCGCTCTTTGTCCTTGCAGCGCTACTGCTATGTCTATAGCAGTAGCGCCTTCTGTGGACACGCGCTACTGCTAAGTACCAGTAGCGCCTCATTTTATCCAGCGCTACAGCTAAGGTTCTGTGTATAAGGTTTTCCCTAGTAGCGCATTCTCCACACTTTTTTTTTACTTTCTTGCACTTTATAAAATATTGCCCCTAATCCTCATCCAATCTAAGACACGGAGGGAACAGAGTGTCAACTTCCATACCTCTGCTTATTAGTTTTATCCGAAGCGGTAAGCTATTTGTAGCAAGACGCCATAGGAAATGAAGCACCTTGTTTGGGAGGGGCATCGACCATAGTTTTCGCCAATCAAATCCGTCCTCTCCTTCAGCTGCATTTGAAGTAGAGGTTAGTCCTGAGCTAGATTCCCGAGCTGCAAATCAATTGCAACTTTATATGCAGATTTAACTGAAAATATACCTTTTTTATCATAGTGCCATGCCATGAAGTCCTCAATATGGTCTTGGACTGGGATCTGAAGGATAATTCTTGTATCTTCCGGAATAAATGTCTGCTTCACTAGTTCTTCGTCCCACTTGTTCGTGATTGGGTTAATTAGCTCACTGACTTTAGTTATCAAGTTATTACCCTTTTGGGTGATGACCTTTCTGGTGCTGCCTCTCGTGATTCGTGGGTCAGACCATATGTTAATATCCTTGCCGCTCCCTACTCTTCATATGATCTCCTTCTTCGGCAGTTCAACGCCTTTTAGAATGCTTCACCATACATAAGAGATGCCACTTCTTGGACTTGCTTGTACAATTGAACGTTCTGGGTAGTATCTTGCTGAAAGCACCTGAGCGCATAATGAGGTGGGATTTGGGAGCAGCCTCCATGCTTGCTTTGCTAGCATGGCCAGATTGAACGCGTGTACATCCCTAAACCCCATGCCTCCACCTCTTTTTGACCTGGTTAGTCTCTTCGAACTGACCCAATGCACTTTATTTTCCTTGTCCATCTAGCTCCACCAGTACCTATTAATCATGGTGCTCAGCTCTTCACATAGGCCTTTGGTGAGATCAAAGCACGCCATGGTGTAAACAGGAATAGCTTGTGCTACAGCCTTTATTAGTATTTCCTTCCCTGCCTTTGAAAGTAATTTCTCCTTCCAACCTTGAATCCCCTTCCATAATTTTTCCCTCACGTATTCGAACATCTTTGCTTTTGCTTTGCCAACATATGTTGGAAGTCCTAAGTATTTTGAAGAGAGGCCTTCTGACTAATGTCCAGACTACTCTTCATTTCTTCCTTCTGCCAAGGCCTTGTATTTTTGCTAAACAAAATGGATGACTTGTCCTTGTTTATTATTTGTCCCGAGCAACTCCCATATATGTTAATTATGCATTCTACTTCTTGAGCACTGCTTGCATTAGCCTCCATTAGCAGCAAAGAATCATCTGGAAAAAGAAGGTGACTTACACTAGGAGCTCTTCTGCATATTTTGATCCCTCTAATTGACCCTCCCATTTCAGCATTATGCAGCATGGCTGATAATCCTTCCGCACAAAGTAGAAACATGTATGGGAGAGTGGGTCGCCCTGTTGAAGCCCTCTGTGAGGTGTGATTGTTTCAGTAACAACCCCATTTACTTTGATTTGGTATTTGACCAAGTTGATCCACCCTCCGTCAAAGCCCAGTTTATGCATCATCTCCTTTAGAAAGGGACACTCGATGTGGTCATATGCCTTGCTCATGTCTAGTTTTATTGTTGCATAACCCACCGAGCACTCTCTTTTTCTCTGCAAGAAGTGTGTTAGCTCATATGCCAGCAGTGAATTGTCAGATATAAGGCGCCAAGAACGAAGGCACTCTGGTTAGGGGAGATAATGTTGGGGAGAATTACTTTAAGCCTATTAGTAATTACCTTTGAGACCAGCTTGTATACCACATTACATAGGCTTATTGGTCTGAGATCATTCATCTTTGTTGGATTTTGTTCTTTGGGATTAGAACTATGAGTGTGTCATTCCAACCCTCTGGCATGTCTCCCCCTCTCAGAATATTGAGTGCTTCCTTGACCACTTGTTCTCCAACATTTTGCCAAAACTTTTTGAAAAAGATAGAAGGCATTCCATCGGGACACGGTGCCTTAAGGTCACCAATGCAATTTAGTGTTGTTGTAACTTCTTCTTCTGTGTACTCAGCACACAACACACTGTTCATATGCTCTGTCACCTTCAGATCTACACCCTGCATAATTTCCTCAATGTTGCTCCATATAATCTTGGAGGAGGAGATGTTCAAAAAATAGTTTGTAATGTGTTCCTTGAGTGAGTCTTCCCCTTTAGCCCAGCTTCCATCATCTCTTAGTAATTTTTGGATGGTGTTTCTCCTTTTCCTTTCTGAGGTAAAAGCATGAAAGAAAGATCTATTATATCCCCGTCTTGTAGCCATTTGACATGGGCACATTGTCTCCAATGAGTGTCATGTTGGTGTTCAAGTCGATCCAATTTCTCTCTGAGAAAGTGCTCTCTTGATACTTGGTCTTGATTAATGTCACCTCTTCTTACCTCCTCCAACTCTTTCTTTAGAATTTTTTGTTCTTTTTTTAAGATCTCCCAACACATTGACGCCCTAGTTTTTCAAGTCCCCTGCAACCCTGCTCGCCATACCTTGAATAGTAGTCTCCCTTCTCAGCTTTGCTATGGACCATGCATTGTTTACAATGGTTTCACAATCTTCCTGATGCAACCATCTTGCGTCAAACATGAAGTTGTGTGCCCTTCTTCTGAATTTTTGTGCCCCAACAACACCTTTTATATGGATAGTCACCGGCCTGTGATCTGAATGGCGCGGGTCACCATTCACCACTTTACAATGTGGGAACCTTGCACACTAGCTTCTCGAGCCAACCACTCTATCTAGCCTTTCCTTGATGTATTGGCCATCCTCCCAGCTCTGGTTGCGCCAGGTGTATTTATCCCCTACACAACCCAAATACTTAAGGCCACAATCAACAAGAGCCAATCTGGATCTCTCCATTTGACTTTGTGCTCTCGTTGGTCCTCCTTTTTTCTCGTGATTAAACAATATGTCATTAAAATCACCTATGCACATAACCAAGGAAGGTTCAATTGTTGCTTAAGTATGCGCGTGAGCCTCCAAGTTACTTTCCTTGTATCACTAGATGGTTCCCCATAAATGCCTATGAAACACCATTTGAAACCATCCTTTTCTATTACTTCCACATCAATATGATATTTCGAGTAGTTATGCAACTCCAAACTTATCTCTTTCTTCCAAGTAGAGCCAGACCTCCAGTTTTTCCTTCATAGGATCTTACGGCCATATTACTCATTCCTAACATCCACTTGAATTTCTCCATTCTCCTATCACCCATCTTGGTTTCCAACAAGAAGAGGATGTCGGCGTCCTCCCGCTTCTGAAGATACAGAAGCCCCCGAACTGCCGGGCTATTCCCCAGTCCCTGAAAGTTCCAAGCTACTACTTTCATTTTGATTCGCCGGGCTGTCCCTGCAGCCCAGCGTTTTCTGCATTCAATCTTGTGTTTCCTTCTTTTTCCCCTTGCGCAGCAACCTCACCATCAACTTCCATTCTAGCTCTCTTTAATATGTCTACCTCAAAGTCTAGCTCCATAATATTTGTGTTTCTCTTCTTTAGTACAGTCTCAAGGGACTGATTTTTTTGTTGCTTCTCCTTATTTCTTTCACGTCGCTTAAAAGTACCAAGCTTCTGATTTGTACCTGAGCTGATTCCCTTAACTCTTTCCTTGTTATGTTCATCTTCTCTCCTCTGGCCCCTCTCCTTTTCCCCTAGGGTAATCTTCGTTAAAGTTGTGTTACCTTTTGGCATTTCCATTTCCTATGTCCCCACACCGGGGTCCGCAGGGTGTACGATCTGTTTAAATGGACTAGGCTCCAAATTTTTATCCATAGTCTTCCCTGACTGCTTGTTTTCATCGAACACCAACTCCCTTCCTTACACAACTCCATGCATATCATCCTGAGCTTTCTTTAGGGGGCTGGTGACTTCTTTCTCTTAACCTCTTTTTCCTGATTTGTCTTCGTTCATACCCGCTGGTAGGCTCTTTCTCCATGATGGCTTGTTTGCTGCCTTTTCTACCTGCACTATATGTGGTCCAGAAGTCCCCCCAGTCACTTGAGCTTCTACTTTGTTCATCACTTGAACTTACACTGTACATGATTGCGCACAACCAAGGAACAAACGGATGATCACTTCCTCCACTAGTTCTAGATGGGAATGTTGGGGAACGTTGCAGAAAACAAAAAATTTCCTACGGTTTCACCAAGATCCATCTATGAGTTCATCTAGCAACGAGTGATCGGATTGCATCTACATACCTTTGTAGATCACGCGCGGAAGCATTCAAAGAACGGGGATGAGGAAGTCGTACTCGACGTGATCCAAATCACCGGAGATCCTAGCGCCGAACGGACGGCACCTCCGCGTTCAACACGCGTACGGTCAGCGTAACATCTCCTCCTTCTTGATCCAGCAAGGGGGAAGGAGAGGTTGAGGAAGATGGCTCCAGCAGCAGCACGACGGCGTGGTGGTGGAGCTGCAGTACTCCGGCAGGGCTTCGCCAAGCTCTATGGAGGAAGAGGAGGTGTTGGAGAGGGAGAGGGAGGCACCAAAGGTGTGGGTGTGAGGCCCTTCCTTCCCCCCACTATATATAGGGGGCCTAGGGGGGGCGCCGGCCCTAGGAGATGCAATCTCCTAGGGGGGGGGCCAAGGGGAGGGGGCTTGCCCCCCAAGCAAGGGGGGCGCCCCCCTCAGGGTTTCCCCACCCTAGGCGCATGGGCCATAGGGGGAAGTGGCGCCCCAGCCCACTTTGGGCTGGATCCCTTCCCCATACAGCCCATAAGGCCCTATGGGAGAGGTGGCCCCTCATGGTGGACCCCCGGAACCCCTCCGGTGGCCCCGGTACAATACCGATATGCCCCCGAACCTTTCCGGCGACCGTATGACAACTTCCCATATATAAATCTTTACCTCCAGACCATTCCGGAACTCCTCGTGACGTCCGAGATCGCATTCGGGACTCCGAACAACATTCGGTAATCACATACAAGTCTTCCTAACAACCCTAGTGTTACCGAACCTTAAGTGTGTAGACCCTACGGGTTCGAGAGTCATGTAGACATGACCGAGAAGGCTCTCCGGTCAATAACCAACAGCGGGATCTGGATACCCATGTTGGCTCCCACATGCTCCTCGATGATCTCATCGGATGAACCACGATGTCGAGGATTCAAGCAACCCCGTATACATTTCCCTTTGTCAATCGGTACGTTACTTGCCCGAGATTCGATCGTCGGTATCCCAATACCTCGTTCAATCTCGTTACCGGCAAGTCACTTTACTCGTACCGTAATGCATGATCCCGTGACCAGACACTTGGTCACTTTGAGCTCATTATGATGATGCATTACCGAGCGGGCCCAGAGATACCTCTCCGTCATATGGAGTGACAAATCCCAGTCTTGATCCGTGTCAACCCAACAGACACTTTCGGAGATACCCGTAGCATACCTTTATGGTCACCCAGTTACGTTGTGACGTTTGGTACACCCAAAGAACTCCTACGGTGTCCGGGAGTTACACGATCTCATGGTCTAAGGAAAAGATACTTGACATTGGAAAAACTCTAGCAAACGAACTATACGATCTTGTGCTATGTTTAGGATTGGGTCTTGTCCATCACATCATTCTCCTAATTATGTGATCTCGTTATCAATGACATCCTATGTCCATAGTCAGGAAACCATGACTATCTGTTGGTCAACGAGCTAGTCAACTAGAGGCTTACTAGGGACATGTTGGTGTCTATGTATTCACACATGTATTATGATTTCCGGATAACACAATTATAGCATGAATAAAAGACAATTATCATGAACAAGGAAATATAATAATAATCCTTTTATTATTGCCTCTACGGCATATTTCCAACAGTCTCCCACTTGCACTAGAGTCAATAATCTAGTTACATTGTGATGAATCGAACACCCATGGAATTCTGGTGTTGATCATGTTTTGCTCTAGGGAGAGGTTTAGTCAATGGATCTGCTACATTCAGATCTGTATGTACTTTACAAATTTCTATGTCTCCATCTTGAACATTTTCACGGATGGAGTTGAAGCAACGCTTGATGTGCCTTGTCTTCTTGTGAAACCTGGGCTCCTTGGCAAGTGATATAGCTCCAGTGTTGTCACAGAAGAGTTTGATCGGACCCGACGCATTGGGTATGACTCCTAGGTCGGTGATGAACTCCTTCACCCAAATTGCTTTATGTGCTGCCACCGAGGCTGCCATGTACTCCGCTTCACATGTAGATCCCGCCACGACGCTCTGCTTGCAACTGCACCAGCTTACTGCCCCACCATTCAAAATATACACGTATCCGGTTTGTGACTTAGAGTCATCCAGATCTGTGTCGAAGCTAGCATCGACGTAACCTTTTACGACGAGCTCTTCGTCACCTCCATAAACGAGAAACATTTCCTTAGTCCTTTTCAGGTACTTCAGGATATTCTTGACCGCTGTCCAGTGTTCCTTGCCAGGATTACTTTGGTACCTACCTACCAAACTTACGGCAAGGTTTACATCAGGTCTGGTACACAGCATGGCATACATAATAGAACCTATGGCTGAGGCATAGGGGATGACACTCATCTCTTCTATATCTTCTGCCGTGGTCGGACATTGAGCTGAGCTCAATTTCATACCTTGCAACACAGGCAAGAACCCCTTCTTAGACTGATCCATATTGAACTTCTTCAATATCTTATCAAGGTATGTGCTTTGTGAAAGACCTATGAGGCGTCTTGATCTATCTCTATAGATCTTGATGCCTAATATATAAGCAGCTTCTCCAAGGTCCTTCATTGAAAAACTCTTATTCAAGTAGGCCTTAATGCTGTCCAAAAGCTCTATATCATTTCCCATCAAAAGTATGTCATCTACATATAATATGAGAAATGCTAGAGAGCTCCCACTCACTTTCTTGTAAACGCAGGCTTCTCCATAAGTCTGCATAAACCCAGGCGCTTTGATCATCTCATCAAAGCAAATGTTCCAACTCTGAGATGCTTGCACCAGCCCATAAATGGATTGCTGGAGCTTGCATACCTTGTTAGCATTCTTAGGGTCGACAAAACCTTCCGGCTGCATCATATACAGTTCTTCCTTAAGATAACCGTTAAGGAATGCCGTTTTGACGTCCATTTGCCATATCTCATAATCATAGTATGCGGCAATTGCTAACATGATTCGGACGGACTTCAGCTTTGCTACGGGAGAGAAAGTCTCATCATAGTCGACCCCTTGAACTTGTCGATAACCCTTAGCGACAAGCCTAGCTTTATAGATGGTCACATTACCATCCGCATCTGTCTTCTTCTAAAAGATCCATTTATTTTCTATGGCTCGCCGCTCTATGGGCAAGTCAGTCAAAGTCCATGCTTCGTTTTCATACATGGATCCTATCTCGGATTTCATGGCTTCCAGCCATTTGTCGGAATCCGGGCCCGCCATTGCTTCGTCATAGTTCAAAGGTTCACCGTTGTCTAACAACATGATTTCCAAGACAGGGTTGCCGTACCAATCTGGTGCGGAACGTGTCCTTGTGGACCTTCGAATTTCAGTAGGAGCTTGATCAGAAGTATCTTGATCATCATCATTAACTTCCTCTCTAGTTGGTGCAGGCACCTCAGGAACATTTTCTTGAGTTGCGCCATTTTCCGGTTCAAGAGGTAATACTTCATCAAGTTCTACTTTCCTCCCACTTACTTCTTTCGAGAGAAACTCTTTCTCTAGAAAGGATCCATTCTTGGCAACAAAGATCTTGCCTTCGGATCTGAGGTAGAAGGTATACCCAATAGTTTCTTTAGGGTATCCTATGAAGACGCATTTTTCCGACTTGGGTTCGAGCTTTTCAGGTTGAAGTTTCTTGACATAAGCATGGCATCCCCAAACTTTCAGAAATGACAGCTTAGGTTTCTTCCCAAACCATAATTCATATGGTGTCGTCTCAACGGATTTCGACGGTGCCCTATTTAAAGTGAATGCGGTAGTCTCTAAAGCATAGCCCCAAACTGATAGCGGTAAATCGGTAAGAGACATCATAGATCGCACCATATCTAATAGAGTGCGATTACGACGTTCGGACACACCATTACGCTGAGGTGTTCCAGGCGGCGTGAGTTGTGAAACTATTCCACATTTTCTTAAGTGTGTGCCAAATTCGTGACTCAAGTATTCTCCTCCACGATCTGATCGCAGGAACTTGATTTTCCTGTCACGTTGATTTTCAACCTCACTCTAAAATTCCTTGAACCTTTCAAAGGTCTCAGACTTGTGTTTCATTAAGTAGACATACCCATATCTACTCAAGTCATCAGTGAGGGTGAGAACATAACGATAACCACCACGAGCCTCAACACTCATTGGACCGCACACATCAGTATGTATGATTTCCAATAAGTTGGTTGCTCGCTCCATTGTTCCTGAGAACGGAGGCTTGGTCATTTTACCCATGAGGCATGGTTCGCACGTGTCAAATGATTCGTAATCAAGAGACTCTAAAAGTCCATCTGCATGGAGCTTCTTCATGCGTTTGACACCTATGTGACCAAGGCGGCAGTGCCACAACTATGTGGGACTATCATTATCAACCTTACATCTTTTGGTATTCACACTATGAATATGTGTAGCATTACGCTCGAGATTCATTAAGAATAAACCGTTCACCATAGGAGCATGACCATAAAACATATCTCTCATATAAATAGAAGAACCATTATTCTCGGATTTAAATGAGTAGCCATCTCGAATTAAACGAGATCCTGATACAATGTTCATGCTCAAAGCTGGTACCAAATAACAATTATTGAGGTTTAAAACTAATCCCGTAGGTAAACGTAGAGGTAGCGTGCCGACGGCGATCACATCGACCTTGGAACCATTCCCGACGCGCATCGTCACCTCGTCCTTCGCCAGTCTCCGCTTATTCCGCAGCTCCTTCTTTGAGTTACAAATGTGAGCAACCGCACCGGTATCAAATACCCAGGAGCTACTATGAATACTGGTAAGGTACACATCAATTACATGTATATCACATATACCTTTCGTTTTGCCGGCCTTCTTGTCCGCTAAGTATTTGGGGCAGTTCCGCTTCCAGTGACCACTTCCCTTGCAATAAAAGCACTCAGTCTCGGGCTTGGGTCCATTCTTTGGCTTCTTCCCGACAGCTTGCTTACCGGGCGCGGCAACTCCCTTGCCGTCCTTCTTGAAGTTCTTTTTACCCTTGCCTTTCTTGAACTTAGTGGTTTTATTCACCATCAACACTTGATGTTCCTTTTTGACTTCTACCTCTCCTGATTTCAGCATTGCAAATACTTCAGGAATGGTCTTTTCCATCCCCTGCATATTGAAGTTCATCACAAACCTCTTGTAGCTTGGTGGAAGCGACTGGAGGATTCTGTCAATGACCACGTCATCCCAGAGATTAACTCCCAGCTGAGTCAAGCGGTTATGTAACCCAGACATTGTGAGTATGTGCTCACTGACAGAACTATTTTCCTCCATCTTACAGCTGAAGAACTTGTCGGAGACTTCATATCTCTCGACCCGGGCATGAGCTTGAAAAACCATTTTCAGCTCTTCGAACATCTCATATGCTCCGTGTCTCTCAAAACGCTTTTGGAGCCCCGGTTCTAAGCTGTAAAGCATGCTGCACTGAACGAGGGAGTAATCATCAGCACGTGTCTGCCAAGCGTTCATAACGTCTTGGTTCTGTGGGACGGGTGCGTCACCTAGTGGTGCTTCTAGGACATAATCTTTCTTGGCAGCTATGAGGATGATCCTCAGGTTCCGGACTCAGTCTGTATAGTTGCTGCCATCGTCTTTCAGCTTGGTTTTCTCTAGGAATGCGTTGAAGTTGAGGACAACGTTGGCCATTTGATCTACAAGACATATTGTAAAGATTTTAGACTAAGTTCATGATAATTAAGTTCATCTAATCAAATTATGTAATGAACTCCCACTCAGATAGACATCCCTCCAGTCATCTAAGTATAACATGATCCGAGTTAACTAGGCCGTGTCCGATCATCACGTGAGACGGACTACCCAACATCGGTGAATATCTTCATGTTGATCGCATCTTCTATACGGCTCATGCTCGACCTTTCGGTCTTCTGTGTTTCGAGGCCATGTCTGTACATGCTAGGCTCGTCAAGTCAACCTAAGTGTTTGCATGTGTAAATCTGTCTTACACCCGTTGTATGTGAACATTAGAATCTATCACACCCGATCATCACGTGGTGCTTCGAAACAACGAACTGTCGCAACGGTGCACAGTTAGGGGGAACACTTTCTTGAAATTATTATGAGGGATCATCTTATTTACTACCGTCGTTCTAAGTAAACAAGATGCAAAAACATGATAAACATCACATGCAATCAAATAATAATAGTGACATGATATGGCCCATATCACATAGCTCCTTTGATCTCCATCTTGGGGCTCCATGATCATCTTGTCACCGGCTTGACACCATGATCTCCATCATCGTGTCTCCATGAAGATGCTCGCCAACTATTACTTCTACTACTACGGCTAACACGTTTAGCAATAAAGTAAAGTAATTTACATGGCGTTTCTCAATGACACGCAGGTCATACAAAAAATAAAGACAACTCCTATGGCTCCTGCCGGTTGTCATACTCATCAACATGCAAGTCGTGATTCCTATTACAATAGCATGAACATCTCATACATCACATATATATCATTCATCATTCATCACAACTTTGGCCATATCACATCACAAAACACTTGCTGCAAAAACAAGTTAGACGTCCTCTAATTGTTGTTGCAAGTTTTACGTGGCTGCAATAGGGTTCTAGCAAGAATGTTTTCTTAACTACGTGAAAGCCACAACGTGATTTGTCAACTTCTATTTACCCTTCATAAGGACCCTTTTCGTCGAATCCGCTCCAACTAAAGTGGGAGAGACAGACACCCGCCAGCCACCTTATGCAACTAGTGCATGTCAGTCGGTGGAACCGGCCTCACGTAAGCGTACGTGTAAGGTTGGTCCGGGCCGCTTCATCCCACAATACCGCTGAAGCAAAATAAGACTAGTAGCGGCAAGAAAGTTGACAACATCTACGCCCACAACAAATTGTGTTCTACTCGTGCAAAGAGAACTACACATAGACCTAGCTCATGATGCCATTGTTGTGGAACGTTGCAGAAAACAAAAAAATTCCTACGGTTTCACCAAGATCCATCTATGAGTTCATCTAGCAATGAGTGATCGGATTGCATCTACATACCTTTGTAGATCACGCGCGGAAGCGTTCAGAGAACGGGGATGAGGACGTCGTACTCGACGTGATCCAAATCACCGGAGATCCTAGCGCCGAACGGACGGCACCTCCATGTTCAACACACGTACGGTCAGCGTAACCTCTCCTCCTTCTTGATCCAGCAAGGGGGAAGGAGAGGTTGAGGAAGATGGCTCCAGCAGCAGCACGACGGCGTTGTGGTAGTGGAGCTGCAGTACTCCGGCAGGGCTTCGCCAAGCTCTATGGAGGAGGAGGAGGTGTTGGAGAGGGAGAGGGAGGCACCAAAGGCGTGGGTGTGAGGCCCTTCCTTCCCCCACTATATATAGGGGGCCTAGGGGGGGCGCCGTGTAACACCCTCGATGCGGCTATAGCTCCCACGTGTCGAGGCACGACTTAGAGACATAACCGCATTGAAAGCAATGTCGCAAGTCAGGAAATCATTACAACATCCCATGTAATACATAATAAAAGGGGGAGAACATAGTTGGCTTACACTCGCCACGTCACATCAAAGTACATAAATAACATCCATCATACAAATCACTCATGGACCGACTACGGTGCCAAAATAGAAAAGACCCCCAACATGCGACAAGGCCCTGAATCGATAACCCCAACTAGGCACCACTACTGATCATCGGGAAAGGAAACATAATAACGCTGAGAGTCCTCGTCGAACTCCCACTTGAGCTCGTACTCGTCACCTGGAGCGGAATCACCTGGACCTGCATCTGGAATTATAGTATCTGTGAGCCACAGGGACTCAGAAATCTCGCACCCTCACGATCAAAACTATTTAAGCTTATAGGAAGGATAAGGCAAGTATATGTGGAGCTGCAGCAAGCGACTAGCATATATGGTGGCTAACTTATCCGCAAACGAGAGCGAGAAGAGAAGGCGAAGCACGAGCGAGAAGCTAAAGGAACAACCTGCGCAAACATAACTCCAACACCGTGTCCACTTCCCGGACTCCGCCGAGAAGAGGCCATCACGGCAACACACGCAGTTGATTCGTTTTAATTAATTAAGTTTAGTTAAAGTTATCTACAACCGGACATTAACAAATTCCCATCTGCCCATAACCGCGGGCACGGCTTTCGAAAGTTCAATCCCTGCAGGGGAGTCCCAACTTAGCCCATAACAAGCTCTCACGGTCAACGAAGGAATAGACCTCCTCCCAAGACGTTCCGATCAGACTCGGTATCTCGGTAACTCAAGACACTTCGACAGGTTAAAACAAGACCAGCAACACCGCCCGAATGTGCCGACAAATCCCGATAGGAGCTGCACATATCTCTTTCTCAGGGCACACTCAGATTGTCCTAGGTACGGGTAGGCCAGCCCAGAGTTGCCCCTGGTGGCCACCGGTAGCTGACAGGTGGACCAACACTCAGAGGAGCACTGGCCCGGGGGGGGGGGGGTAAAATAAGATGACCCTTGAGTCTGCAGAACCCAAGGGAAAGAAAAGGCTAGGTGGCAAATGGTAAAACCAAGGTTGGGCATTGCTGGAAAAGCTTTAATCAAGGCGAAATATCAAGGGGTTCCCATTATAACCCAACCGCGTAAGGAACGCAAAAACCGGGAACATAACACCGATATGACGGAAACTAGGGCGGCAAGAGTGGAACAAAACACTAGGCGAGAGGCCGAGCCTTCCACCCTTTACCAAGTATATAGATGCATTAAGATAACATAGCAATATAATGATATCCCAACAAGTAAATAAATGATGTTCCAACAAGGAACGGCTCCAATCTTCACCTGCAACTAGCAACGCTATAAGAGGGGCTGAGCAAAGCGGTAACATAGCCAATCAACGGTTTGCTAGGACAAGGTGGTTAGAGGTTTGACATGGCAATTGGGAGGCTGACAAGCAAAAGGTAGGCATCGTAGCATTGGCAAAGCAAGAGCGAGCAAACTAGCATAGCAAAGATAGTAGTGATTTCGAGGGTATGATCATCTTGCCTGCACAGTTGTCAGAGTTGACTGGATCCTCACAAGCAAACTCAACGGGCTCCTCGGTAGCGAACTCGTCTCCCGGCTCTACCCAAACAAGACAAACAAGCAACAAGGATACAATCAACCACGTGCAAGACCAAGCAATATGATGAAATGATGATATGCTATGCGGGATGCGATGCGGGATGCAAAATGCAAGATATGACAGGAAATGCATGAACCTGGCCTCAACTTGGAATTCCAAGGGTGCCACTGGATAGAGGGGATGAAATCGCTTGAAAACGATATAAAGATCATTGGAATCGGAGTTACGGTTTGGAAATGGCAAGCGTTTTAAGATATGACACCGGTCTGCGATTTACAGCAAGTAGGCATCTAAATGCAACGAAATGAACATGCTACAGCCACCAAACATGAAAACAAAATACATGGAAGTGATGTACATAAGATGCTTAACAAAACACTAGCACTGAGCCATAGGCAAATTCATCCATTAAGAGGTTCAAACAAGCATGGCAAAAACGCAAACGCAAAACAGATTCCAGACTTAGTGAAATTAACACTAGCCTGAAATTTCAGATCACGATGCTCTCTTCGGAGCAGCAAAACAACATGATAAATGACCTGAACATGACAAGTAAGAATATGGCATGGAGCTACTCAACAAGCTTAACAAAAGACCCAAAGTGACCTGGGGCCAAAAGGGTTCACAAAATATATTAACGGGCACACGAACATAGCATAAAACACAATCAGTTTTCAGACTTAGTGAAAACTGAGACATGCTGAAATATAACCCACGAAGGCATGTAAACGAGCTCGATGCACTCACCATGGTGCAAGTCATAGCAAGGCAAGCATATAAAAAGCAAGAAGGCACAATATGCTAGCTACACATGGCAAGAACAAAGGCATAGCATGCATGGAACACTAACGGTAGCATCGGCAAAATCGCAAACAAGTTGACGATCTGCCCAGATTAACAACGAAGCAAAAGTTGAGCTCGATTGAGTCAACCTAGAGCACTCCATATATGCAAACAAGGACATGGATGGATAGAGCATAACATGAATAACAAAAGTCCCTTACTGATCATCCTCAAAAGAGGCACGGATCACTAGGAAACAAGCAGAACATATGGCATCATGAACTAAAATATCCCAGACTTAGTGAAAATCACTAAGTCCCTGAAATCAGCAATCTCAGGTACCTCTCTTCGCAAGCTTGCACAAGACAACACACACATCCTAAAAAATGCATGGGTGGCACCTCTGGAAAGAATACAAAATGCTTAATAATTCATCCCAAAGGGGCACAGGCATATCATGCACGAATTAAACATGGCAAAAATGACAAAAGTGCATGATGAACTAACGGATCTGCAATTTAACTCATGAAGCCTCCTTCTAACAGCATTTTGGGCAACAAGATGACCTCAAATACAAATGATGCAATGGAATGAAATGATGTACATGTCGAGACGAAGATTTTGATATATCATATGCCCAAAACGGAGCTACGGTTGCGGAGATACAAGCAGTCAAAGGTAGCACGAAAATTAGGGTTTCGGGAGTGAAAAGTCAACCGAGTGGATCTAGATCTGGCGCACAGATCCCGAGGCGGCGGTGGTACTGTAGCTCAAGCCCGCCGGAGATGGCCGCGGCGGTGGCCGGAGAAAGGGGGAGCTCGCCGGGCCTTGGCCGGAGAGGAGGGGCGCCGGCCCGGACGACGAGGAGGCGCGGCGAAGGGCGGCGGGGCCGGCTCGGGCGCCGTGGCGCGGACGCCGGGGCGGAGCGGCGCGGCTCGCCGGAGGCGCGGTCGCCGGAGACGGCGGCGCGGCGGCCGGAGGCGGGGGAGGCGGCGGATCCGGGCGGGAGGCGAGCCCCGGGCGGCGGCAGAGCTCACCGGGCCGCGGGGGCCGGATGCAGGCTCCCGGGCCGCGGTGGGAGGCGGCGGCGGCGGGGTGACGTGGCGGCCCCCGAGTGGCTGGGCGCGGCGGCGGGGTGACGGGCGGACAATGTCCGTCGGTGGCGGTTGTGTCCGGCGGCGGCGGGAGGGGTTGGATCTAGGGTTAGGGGAGGGAGACCCGCGAATTTCGGAATGGGGTTTATATATAGGCATAAGTGGAGCTAGGAGAGTCCAAATGAGGTGCGGTTTTCGCCCACGCGATCGTGATCGAATGCTCTAGGACATGGAGCAGAGTTTGGTGGGATTTGGTCCAAATTGGAGGGGTGTTGGGCTGCAACACACACGAGGCCTTTTCGGTCCCTCGGTTAACCGTTGGAGTATCAAACGAAGTCCAAATGACCCGAAACTTGACAGGCGGTCTACCGGTAGTAAACCAAGGCCGCATGGCAAGTCTCGGTCCAGTCCGGAAATGTTTGAACCCCACACACAAAAGAAAGCTAGAATTGATCACCGGAGGAGAACGAGGCGCCGGAATGCAAAACGGACAACGGGGAAAAAGCTCGGATGCATGAGATGAACATGTATGCAAATGCAATGCACGAGGTGACATGATATGAGATGCACGAAAAAGAAAAACAACACACGGAGACAAAGACCCGAACCCGAGAAATAAATATAACTTAACGCCGGAAACGGCAAGAGTTGGAGTACAAATTGGGAAAGTTACATCCGGGGTTTTACACGCCGGCCCTAGGAGATGCAGTCTCCTAGGGGGGCGGCGGCCAAGGGGAGGGGGCTTGCCCCCCAAGCAAGGGGGCGCCCCCCTCAGGGTTTCCCCACCCTAGGCGCATGGGCCATAGGGGGAAGTGGCGCCCCAGCCCACTTTGGGCTGGATCCCTTCCCCATACAGCCCATAAGGCCCTACGGGAGAGGTGGCCCCTCCTGGTGGACCCCCGGAACCCCTCCGGTGGCCCCGGTACAATACCGATATGCCCTCGAACCTTTCCGGCGACCGTATGACAACTTCCCATATATAAATATTTACCTCCAGACCATTCCAGAACTCCTCGTGACGTCCGAGATCGCATTCGGGACTCCGAACAACATTCGGTAATCACATACAAGTCTTCCTAACAACCCTAGCGTTACCGAACCTTAAGTGTGTAGACCCTACGGGTTCAGGAGTCATGTAGACATGACCGAGAAGGCTCTCCGGTCAATAACCAACAGCGGGATATGGATACCCATGTTGGCTCCCACATGCTCCTCGATGATCTCATTGGATGAACCACGATGTCAAGGATTCAAGCAACCCCGTATACATTTCCCTTTGTCAATCGGTACGTTACTTGCCCGAGATTCGATCGTCGGTATCCCAATACCTCGTTCAATCTCGTTACCGGCAAGTCACTTTACTCGTACCATAATGCATGATCCCGTGACCAGACACTTGGTCACTTTGAGCTCATTATGATGATGCATTACCGAGTGGGACTAGAGATACCTCTCCGTCATACGGAGTGACAAATCCCAGTCTTGATCCGTGTCAACCCAACAGACACTTTCGGAGATACCCGTAGCATACCTTTATGGTCACCCAGTTACGTTGTGACGTTTGGTACACCCAAAGCACTCCTACGGTGTCCGGGAGTTACACGATCTCATGGTCTAAGGAAAAGATACTCGACATTGGAAAAACTCTAGCAAACAAACTATACGATCTTGTGCTATGTTTAGGATTGGGTCTTGTCCATCACATCATTCTCCTAATGATGTGATCTCGTTATCAATGACATCCTATGTCCATAGTCAGGAAACCATGACTATCTGTTGATCAACGAGCTAGTCAATTAGAGGCTTACTAGGGACATGTTGGTGTCTATGTATTCACACATGTATTATGATTTCCGGATAACACAATTATAGCATGAATAAAAGACAATTATCATGAACAAGGAAATATAATAATAATCCTTTTATTATTGCCTCTAGGGCATATTTCCAACAGGGCAGGCCCTTTCTGTGTGGCCAATAATCCCACAATTGTAAAAAAAATCTGGGAGATACTCGCACTCAAAGGAGACAATTTTCTTCTATTGGGGAACGTTGCAGAAAACAAAAAAATTCCTACTTTTTCACCAAGATCCATCTATGAGTTCATCTAGCAACGAGTGATCGGATGCATCTACATACCTTTGTAGATCGCGAGCGGAAGCGTTCAAAGAACGGGGATGAGGGAGTCGTACTCGTTGTGATCCAAATCACCGGAGATCCTAGCGCCGAACGGACGGCACCTCCGCGTTCAACACACGTACGGTCAGCGTGACGTCTCCTCCTTCTTGATCCAGCAAGGGGGAAGGAGAGGTTGATGAAGATCCACCAGCACGACGGCGTGGTGGTGGATGCAGCAGTCACCGCGGCAGGGCTTCGCCGTTTTTCTGCGAGAGGGAGAGGTGTAGCAGGGGAGAGGTAGGCGCCAAGACTTCAGGTGCGGCTGCCCTCCCTCCCCCCTTTATATAGGCCCCCTAGGGGGGGGGGTGCGCCGGCCCTAGGAGATGGGATCTCCTAGGGGGGGTGGCGGCCAAGGGGGAGGAGTAGCCCCCAAGGCAAGTGGAGGCGCCCCCTCCCCTAGTGTTCCCAACCCTAGGCGCATGGGGGGCCCAAGGGGGGGCGCACCAGCCCACTAAGGGCTGGTTCCCCTCCCCAGTTCAGCCCATGGGTTCCTCCGGGATGGGTGGCCCCACCCGGTGGACCCCCGGGACCCTTCCGGTGGTCCCGGTACAATACCGGTGACCCCCGAAACTCTCCCGATGGCCGAAACTGCACTTCCTATATATAATGCTTCACCTCCGGACCATTCCGGAACTCCTCGTGATGTCCGGGATCTCATCCGTGAGTCCGAACAACTTTCGGGTTACTGCATACTCATATCTCTACAACCCTAGCGTCACCGAACCTTAAGTGTGTAGACCCTACGGGTTCGGGAGACACGTAGACATGACCGAGACGGCTCTTCGGCCAATAACCAACAGCGGGATCTGGATACCCATGTTGGCTCCCACATGCTCCTCGATGATCTCATCGGATGAACCACGATGTTGAGGATTCAAGCAACCCCGTATACAATTCCCTTTGTCAATCGGTACGTTACTTGCCCGAGACTCGATCGTCGGTATCCCAATACCTCGTTCAGTCTCGTTATCGGCAAGTCACTTTACTCGTATCGTAATGCATGATCCCGTGATCAACCACTTGATCACATTGAGCTCATTATGATGATGCATTACCGAGTGGGCCCAGAGATACCTCACCATCATATGGAGTGACAAATCCTAGTCTTGATCTGTGTCAACGCAACAGATACTTTCGTAGATACCCGTAGTATACCTTTATAGTCACCCAGTTACGTTGTGACGTTTGGTACACCCAAAGCACTCCTATGGCATCCAGGAGTTGCACGATCTCATGGTCTAAGGAAAAGATACTTGACATTGGAAAAACTCTAGCAAACGAACTATACGATCTTGTGCTATGTTTAGGATTGGGTCTTGTCCATCACATCATTCTCCTAATGATGTGATCTCGTTATCAATGACATCCAATGTCCATAGTCAGGAAACCATGACTATCTGTTGATCAACGAGCTAGTCAACTAGAGGCTTACTAGGGACATGTTGGTGTCTATGTATTCACACATGTATTACGATTTCCGGATAACACAATTATAGCATGAATAAAAGCCAATTATCATGAAAAAGGAAATATAATAATAATCCTTTTATTATTGCCTCTAGGGCATATTTCCAACAGTCTCCCACTTGCACTAGAGTCAATTATCTAGTTACATTGTGATGAATCGAACACCCATAGAGTTCTGGTGTTGATCATGTTTTGCCCTAGCGAGAGGTTTAGTCAACGGATCTGCGACATTCAGATCCGTATGTACTTTACAAATATCTATGTCTCCATCTTGAACATTTTCACGAATGGAGTTGAAGTGACGCTTGATGTGCCTGGTCTTCTTGTGAAACCTGGGCTCCTTGGCAAGTGCAATAGCTCCAGTGTTGTCACAGAAGAGTTTGATCGGCCCCGACGCATTGGGTATGACTCCTAGGTCAGTGATGAACTCCTTCACCAAAATTGCTTCATGCGCTGCCTCCGAGGCTGCCATGTACTCCGCTTCACATGTAGATCCCTCCACGACGCTCTGCTTGCAGCTTCACCAGCTTACTGTTCCACCATTCAACATATACACGTATCCGGTTTGTGACTTAGAGTCATCCAGATCTGTGTCGAAGCTAGCGTCGACGTAACCCTTTACGACGAGCTCTTCGTCACCTCCATAAACGAGAAACATGTCCTTAGTCCTTTTCAGGTACTTCAGGATATTCTTGACCGCTGTCCAGTGTTCCTTGCCGGGATTACTTTGGTACCTTCCTACCAAACTTACGACAAGGTTTACATCAGGTCTGGTACACAGCATGGCATACATAATAGACCCTATGGCTGAGGCATAGGGGATGACACTCATCTCTTCTATATCTTCTGCCATGGTCGGACATTGAGCTGAGCTCAATTTCACACCTTGCAACACAGGCAAGAACCCCTTCTTAGACTGATCCATATTGAACTTCTTCAATATCTTATCAAGGTATGTGCTTTGTGAAAGACCTATGAGGCGTCTTGATCTATCTCTATAGATCTTGATGCCTAATATATAAGCAGCTTCTCCAAGGTCCTTCATTGAAAAACTCTTATTCAAGTAGGCCTTAATGCTGTCCAAAAGTTCTATATCATTTCCCATCAAAAGTATGTCATCTACATATAATATGAGAAATGCTACAGAGCTCCCACTCACTTTCTTGTAAACGCAGACTTCTCCATAAGTCTGCCTAAACCCAAACGCTTTGATCATCTCATCAAAGCGAATGTTCCAACTCCGAGATGCTTGCACCAGCCCATAAATCGAGCGTTGGAGCTTGCACACCTTGTCAGCATTCTTAGGATCGACAAAACCTTCCGGCTACATCATATATAATTCTTCCTTAAGGAAACCATTAAGGAATGCCGTTTTGACGTCCATTTGCCATATCTCATAATCATAGAATGCGGCAATTGCTAACATGATTCGGACAAACTTCAGCTTCGCTACGGGTGAGAAAGTCTCATCGTAGTCCACCCCTTGAACTTGTCGATAACCCTTAGCGACAAGCCGAGCTTTATAGATGGTCACATTACCATCCGCGTATGTCTTCTTCTTAAAGATCCATTTATTTTCTATGGCTCGCCGCTCAACGGGCAAGTCAGTCAAAGTCCATACATCGTTTTCATACATGGATCCTATCTCGGATTTCATGGCTTCCATCCATTTGTCGGAATCCGAGCCCGCCATCGCTTCTTCATAGTTCGAAGGTTCACCGTTGTCTAACAACATGATTTCCAAGACAGGGTTGCCGTACCACTCTGGTGCGGAACGTGTCCTTGTGGACCTACGAAGTTCAGTAGCAACTTGATCTGAAGTTTCATGATCATCATCATTAACTTCCTCTCTAGTCGGTGCAGGCACCTCAGGAACATTTTCTTGAGTTGCGCCACTTTCCGGTTCAAGAGGTAATACTTCATCAAGTTCTACTTTCCTCCCACTTCTTTCAAGAGAAACTCTTTCTCTAGAAAGGATCCATTCTTGGCAACCAAGATCTTGCCTTCGGATCTGAGGTAGAAGGTATACCCAATAGTTTCTTTAGGGTATCCTATGAAGACGCATTTTTCCGACTTGGGTTCGAGCTTTTCAGGTTGAAGTTTCTTGACATAAGCATCGCATCCCCAAACTTTTAGAAACAACAGCTTAGGTTTCTTCCCAAACCATAATTCATATGGTGTTGTCTCAACGGATTTCGACGGTGCCCTATTTAAAGTGAATGCGGCAGTCTCTAAAGCATAGCCCCAAAATGATAGCGGTAAATCGGTAAGAGACATCATAGATCGCACCATATCTAATAGAGTGCGATTACGACGTTCGGACACACCATTACGCTGAGGTGTTCCAGGCGGCGTGAGTTGTGAAACTATTCCACATTTTTCTTAAGTGTGTGCCAAATTCGTGACTCAAGTATTCTCCCCCACGATCTGATTGCAAGAACTTGATTTTCCTGTCACGTTGATTTTCAACCTCACTCTGAAATTTCTTGAACTTTTCAAAGGTCTCAGACTTACGTTTCATTAAGTAGACATACCCATATCTACTCAAGTCATCAGTGAGGGTGAGAACATAACGATAGCCACCGCGAGCCTCAACGCTCATTGGACCGCACACATCAGTATGTATGATTTCCAATAAGTTGGTTGCTCGCTCCATTGTTCCTGAGAACGGAGTCTTGGTCATTTTACCCATGAGGCATGGTTGGCATGTTTCAAATGATTCATAATCAAGAGACTCTAAAAGTCCATCTGCATGGAGCTTCTTCATGCGTTTGACACCTATGTGACCAAGGCGGCAGTGCCACAAGTATGTGGGACTATCATTATCAACCTTACATCTTTTGGCATTCACACTATGAACATGTGTAGCATTACGCTCGAGATTCATTAAGAATAAACCATTCACCATCGGAGCATGACCATAAAACATATCTCTCATATAAATAGAACAACCATTATTCTCGGATTTAAATGAGTAGCCATCTCGTATAAACGAGATCCTGATACAATGTTCATCCTCAAAGTTGGCACTAAAAAACAATTATTGAGGTTTAAAACTAATCCCGTAGGTAAATGTAGAGGTAGCGTGCCGATGGCGATCACATCGACCTTGGAACCATTCCCGACGCGCATCGTCACCTCGTCCTTCGCCAGTCTCCGCTTATTCCGCAGCTCCTGCTTTGAGTTACAAATGTGAGCAACTACACCGGTATCAAATACCCAGGAGCTACTACGAGTACTGGTAAGGTACACATCAATTACATGTATATCACATATACCTTTCGTGATGCCGGCCTTCTTGTCCGTTAAGTATTTGGGGCAGTTCCGCTTCTAGTGACCACTTCCCTTGCAATAAAAACACTCAGTCTCGGGCTTGGGTCCATTCTTTGGCTTCTTCCCGGCAACTTGCATACCGGGCGCGGCAACTCCCTTGCCGTCCTTCTTGAAGTTCTTCTTACCCTTGCCTTTCTTGAACTTAGTGGTTTTATTCACCATCAACACTTGATGTTCCTTTTTGACTTCTACCTCTGCTGATTTCAGCATTGCAAATACTTCAGGAATGGTCTTTTCCATCCCCTGCATATTGAAGTTCATCACAAAGCTCTTGTAGCTTGGTGGAAGCGACTGGAGTATTCTGTCAATGACCGCGTCATCCGGGAGATTAACTCCCAGCTGAGTCAAGCGGTTATGTAACCCAGACATTGTGAGTATGTGCTCACTGACAGAACTATTTTCCTCCATCTTACAGCTGAAGAACTTGTTGGAGACTTCATATCTCTCGACCCAGGCATGAGCTTGAAAACCCATTTTCAGCTCTTCGAACATCTCATATGCTCCATGTCTCTCAAAATGCTTTTGGAGCCCCGGTTCTAAGCTGTAAAGCATGCCGCACTGAACGAGGGAGTAATCATCAGCACGTGTCTGCCAAGCGTTCATAACGTCTTGTTCTGCAGGGAGAGCAGGTGCTTCACCTAGCGGTGCTTGTAGGACATAATCTTTCTTGGCAGCTATGAGGATGATCCTCAGGTTTCGGACCCAGGCCCTATAGTTGCTGCCATCGTCTTTCAGCTTGGTTTTCTCTAGGAATGCGTTGAAGTTGAGGACAACGTTGGCCATTTGATCTACAAGACATGTTGTAAAGATTTTAGACTAAGTTCATGATAATTAAGTTCATCTAATCAAATTATTCAATGAACTCCCACTTAGATAGACATCCCTCCAGTCATCTAAGTATAACATGATCCGAGTTAACTAGGCCGTGTCCGATCATCACGTGAGACGGACGACATCGGTGAACATCTTCATGTTGATCGTATCTTCTATACGACTCATGCTCGACCTTTCGGTCTTCTGTGTTCCAAGGACATGTCTGTACATGCTAGGCTCGTCAAGTCAACCTAAGTGTTTGCATGTGTAAATCTGTCTTACACCCGTTGTATGTGAACGTTGGAATCTATCACACCCGATCATCACGTGGTGCTTCGAAACAACAAACTGTCGCAACGGTGCACAGTTAGGGGGAACACTTTCTTGAAATTATTATGAGGGATCATCTTATTTACTACCGTCGTTCTAAGTAAACAAGATGCAAAAACATGATAAACATCACATGCAATCAAATAATAGTGACATGATGTGGCCAGTATCATATAGCTTCCTTTGATCTCCATCTTGGGGCTCCATGATCATCTTGTCACCGGCATGACACCATGATCTCCATCATCATGATCTCCATCATCGTGCCTCCATGAAGTTGCTCGCCAACTATTACTTCTACTACTATGGCTAACACGTTTAGCAATAAAGTAAAGTAATTTACATGACGTTTCTCAATGACACACATGTCATACAAAAAATAAAGACAACTCCTATGGCTCCTGCCGGTTGTCATACTCATCGACATGCAAGTCGTGATTCCTATTACAAGAACATGATCTCATACATCACATATATATCATTCATCACAACTTTGGCCATATCACATCACAAGACACTTGCTGCAAAAACAAGTTAGACGTCCTCTAATTGTTGTTGCAAGTTTTACGTGGCTGCAAGAGGGTTCTAGCAAGAACGTTTTCTTACCTACGTTAAAGCCACAACGTGATTTGTCAACTTCTATTTACCCTTCATAAGGACCCTTTTCGTCAAATCCGCTCCAACTAAAGTGGGAGAGACAGACACCCGCCAGCCACCTTATGCAACTAGTGCATGTCAGTCGGTGGAACCGGTCTCACGTAAGCGTACGTGTAAGGTTGGTCCGGGCCGCTTCATCCCACAATGCCGCTGAAGCAAAATAAGACTAGTAGCGGCAAGAAAGTTGACAACATCTACGCCCACAACAAATTGTGTTCTACTCGTGCAAAGAGAACTACACATAAACCTGGCTCTGATACCACTGTTGGGGAACGTTGCAGAAAACAAAAAAATTTCCTACGTTTTCACCAAGATCCATCTATGAGTTCATCTAGCAACGAGTGATCAGATGCATCTACATACCTTTGTAGATCGCGAGCGGAAGCGTTCAAAGAACGGGGATGAGGGAGTCGTACTCGTTGTGATCCAAATCACCGGAGATCCTAGCGCCGAACGGACGACACCTCCGCGTTCAACACACGTACGGTCAGCGTGACGTCTCCTCCTTCTTGATCCAGCAAGGGGGAAGGAGAGGTTGATGAAGATCCAGCAGCACGACGGCGTGGTGGTGGATGCAGCAGTCACCGCAGCAGGGCTTCGCCGTTTTTCTGCGAGAGGGAGAGGTGTAGCAGGGGAGAGGGAGGCGCCAAGACTTCAGGTGCGGCTGCCCTCCCTCCCCCCCTTTATATAGGCCCCCTAGGGGGGTGCGCCGGCCCTAGGAGATGGGATCTCCTAGGGGGGCGGGGGCCAAGGGGTGGAGTAGTCCCCAAGGCAAGTGGAGGCGCCCCCTCCCCTAGGGTTCCCAACCCTAGGCGCATGGGGGGCCCAAGGGGGGGGCGCACCAGCCCACTAAGGGCTGGTTCCCCTCCCCACTTCAGCCCGTGGGGCCCTCCGGGATGGGTGGCCCCACCCGGTGGACCCCCGGGACCCTTCCGGTGGTCCCGGTACAATACCGGTGACCCCCGAAACTCTCCCGATGGCCGAAACTGCACTTCCTATATATAATTCTTCACCTCCGGACCATTCCGGAACTCCTCATGACGTCTGGTATCTCATCCGGGACTCCGAACAACTTTCAGGTTACCGCATACTCATATCTCTACAACCCTAGCGTAACCGAACCTTAAGTGTGTAGACCCTACGGGTTCGGCAGACACGTAGACATGACCCAGATGGCTCTTCAACCTATAACCAACAGCGGGATCTGGATACCCATGTTGGCTCCCACATGCTCCTCGATGATCTCATCGGATGAACCACGATGTCGAGGATTCAAGCAACCCCGTATACAATTCCCTTTGTCAATCGGTACGTTACTTGCCCGAGACTCGATCGTCGGTATCCAATACCTCGTTCTGTATCGTTACCGGCAAGTCACTTTACTCGTATCGTAATGCATGATCCCGTGATCAACCACTTGATCACATTGAGCTCATTATGATGATGCATTACCGAGTGGGCCCAGAGATACCTCTCCGTCATATGGAGTGACAAATCCCAGTCTTGATCCGTGTCAACCCAACAGATACTTTCGAAGATACCCGTAGTATACCTTTATAGTCACCCAGTTACGTTGTGATGTTTGCTACACCCAAAGCACTCCTACGGTATCCGGGAGTTGCACGATCTCATGGTCTAAGGAAAAGATCCTTGACATTGGAAAAACTCTAGCAAACGAACTATACGATCTTGTGCTATGTTTAGGATTGGGTCTTGTCCATCACATCATTCTCCTAATGATGTGATCTCGTTATCAATGACATCCAATGTCCATAGTCAGGAAACCATGACTATCTATTGATCAACGAGCTAGTCAACTAGAGGCTTACTAGGGACATGTTGGTGTCTATGTATTCACACATGTATTACGATTTCCGGATAACACAATTATAGCATGAATAAAAGACAATTATCATGAACAAGGAAATATAATAATAATCCTTTTATTATTGCCTCCAGGGCATATTTCCAACATCTTCTTCATCCTAGAGATTCGATCATGCTCCTCGTCCTGCTCTTCATCTAATTCTATGGTAATGAACCTCATGATAGGGACTGTTATATGCATCCTTCCTTGATTCGCATATATAGTCCCACTGCATTTGCATCATGGTCCAAATCAACATCCAAGCATTCACCAATTTGCTCTCCCACCAATTCCTCTATTTTTGAGCTCATCATTACCATTGGTATGCCGTAAGCTCTCACCCATATAGGAATTGACTTAAAATCACAATCATCTATAGTTTTGATTGGCACAAAATCTTCCATCACCAGCAAGTCTTTGTTAAACATCCACGGTCCGCCCCTAGTTCTTGGCTTTGTGGGTTAGGTAGTGTTTTTCTCTATTTGGGCTGAGCATCCCTTGTCTCTGCTCTGGGTGCCATGTTCATGCCTTCTTGTGTTCGTGCCATGTGTTGTATCCTACTCTATACTTATTATGTTTCCTTCTATCAATGAAATGAGACGCAACCTTTGCTTATTCACGAAAAAAGTTATATATACGTGACCGCGTGCCAACTGCCAAACGCTCTTCCATTCCTTTTCCTTCCTTCTCTGTCCACCCGCCACACAGTCGCCACCATCCACACTGCCATTGCCCTCCTGCGCCAGATCCGGCCATGCGCCACCCCCGCAAGCCCTCTGTCGCCGCACCACGCTCCAATTCGCTCTGCCGCCGCACTGATTCACCACTCCTCTACCCCTCCGCCTCTCCTCGTCCTCTCTCTGCCTCAAATCGCGTCGCGCCGCACCCGTGAGCTTGCCAGTGCTGACCTTGTTACCATCATTGCTAGAGCTCATGTTTGCCATGTCCAAGCACGCACTTGAACTCCTGGAGTTTCCAGGAGCCCATAGCGCCCTTCATCCGGCCTCCCTATGTCCTATAGCCCCGCGCCCGAGCAAGCCTTGCTGCGACCGCCATGTTGAGCTCGCCTCCTGTCGAGTTTTGGCCTGTTGTTGCCGCTCTGATACCAATTGTTGTTGTCGCGGCCTTCCTCTTCCTCTCGCTCAGCAGCACCTCTCTCCGCTCGCTCAGCTCTCGAGGAAGAAGAAGACTAGAGGAAGAAGAAAGACACAAGTACACAAGTGTTTTTGCCGGAGCACGAACTCCGCCCGCTGCATGTACGGCGTCCTTGTGTATTTCCTTACCTGAGCACAAACTCAGCCACTCGGCTACATGGCTTACAACCGAGCTGACCCCAGAACCAGTACACAGGAGGGAGGTATATAGCACACACACGCTACACCCCACTCCGGCCTGCTCGCTCACGACGCGTTCCACGATCCGCATGCCCAGGCCGCGCACACGACGCGCTCTTACGCGCTCGACGCGGCCGGACTTCGCATGCATCGCCCGCGTCCGCTCGCTAACTACCAAGCATGTACAGCGCGCTCCCGATCCGTCCCGCGTGCACACACGCACGCCCGACGCGATCGCCGTGGATTATGCCCAACACTCACCCCCCCTAAGCCACAAACTACATCAGGTGAGTCCATCGTCGACGATGTCGCCATGGCAGCCGCACCGCACCGCTGCGGCCTCCGCCGCGCCGTCGACGTCATTGTAGCCGCCACCGCCCTAACGTCGCTGCCAAGCCTACCATCGTGTCGCCGTGCCCTTCGCGCGCAGTCCCCACGTCCCCGCGCTCCCGGCCCGCGCTCCCGCCGCACACGTACGCGATCTGCGCAACCAGGTCCAGCGCCCTGACGCGGTCCACTCCCGCGGTCACGACGCACTCGACGCGTCCGGTGCACACCCATAACACGCACCGGTCGCGCCTGACTCGCCACCGCGCTTATTGCCCTGCACCGCTGCGCCGTCAACCGCATCGCAGCGCCTCCACGGTAGTCGCGCCGAGCCGCCACAGCCTCTGCGCCACCACGCAGGTCCTCCGCGGCCTCCTCGTCTCCGCGATCGCCGCTGCTCGTTGCGCGCACGGCATCACCGTGCATTCCCGCGCATCGCAGCCGACGCGTCCATGTACGCCGCGCTCGCCAGGGACGCCGCCGCACGCCACGACCGGCCCTCAAACCTTGAGGCTCTGATGCCAATTGTTGTTGCCGCAGCCTTCCTCTTCCTCTCGCTCAGCAGCACCTCTCTCCGCTCGCTCAGCTCTCGAGGAAGAAGAAGACTAGAGGAAGAAGAAAGACACAAGTACACAAGTGTTTTTGCCGGAGCACGAACTCCGCCCGCCGCACGTACGGTGTCCTTGTGTATTTCCTTACCTGAGCACAAACTCAGCCACTCGGCTACATGGCTTACAACCCAGCTGACCCCAGAACCAGTACACAGGAGGGAGCTATATAGCACACACACGCTACACCCCACTCCGGCCTGCTCGCTCACGACGCGTTCCACGATCCGCATGCCCAAGCCGCGCACACGATGCGCTCTTACGCGCTCGACGCGGCCGGACTTCGCGTGCATCGCCCGCGTCCGCTCGCTAACTACCAAGCATGCACACCGCGCTCCCGATCCGTCCCGCGTACACACACGCACGCCCGACGCGATCGCCGTGGCTTATGCCCAACACGGCCACCCCAACTCCTCTGGTCTACCCCAAAGGACCTCGCTCCCAGCTATCCATAGAGCTAAACACCGCTCCAAACCGTAGCCCGTAGGGAAAACCCGAGGCACTCCGCCATGCTTGGTGGTCACCAGCGGCATAATTACATCGTCTCTATTTGCATCATATGTTGGAGTTCCACTTTTACATCACCAATTTACATCTTCTGTTGGAGTTGTCTCTTTTTTGAAGATGTTAAAAGCAATTTTTGGATATGTAAAATTTTACATCTTCTATTCTATACATCTCCAAATTTGCATCTCCTATTGAAGATGCTCTTTGTCGTCCGATCAAGACGTGATGTCCATCCAATTACATCGGAAATGCCGCTCCTAATCTCATGTCCTGCTTATGCCATTATTTGTTGTTGCCACCCACTGTCACAACACCGCAGTGGCCGTGCGGCTCAAAGATGTTGCACCGGTGGCACCCTCGAGACACCATAATTGGACACACCACACAGAAATGCATACACGTGATTGATATCGTGGCGGTCGCTTAACCCGACTGATTTTCCCATGAAATTAGTTTGTTGGCATGAATCTTTTTCCACGGAACATTGAATTCATGGTTGTCGATAAACATACATGTGTTCATATGTACGTAGTATAAGCGAATCTTCCACGCGGGCCACGAAAGAATGAACACATCATCTGTCCACAGACTGATCCAGACTCGTCTGTGGACTACTGATACGGGAGTTGGCCATCCAATCATGTCCTCTAAACGCCCAACTCTCCGCAGCACTCAAAACAATTCTAGAAAAAGCACAACTCATAGCAATATGAGCAAATTAAGTGCGGCGTTCATAGCGCCCAATCTCAAAAGTTTCAGTCCGGCATTCCGGGCATAAAAAGGCATTTTCCCCCTCCCAGATCGGTTATCTGAGCCTCCTCACTCACTCTGCCACCGGCTCCTCCCCATTTTGCCGAGTACTTGAGCTGAAAAAAGGAGTAGTACAATAAGATTTTTTTCGATAAAGAGCAGCAAACAAAGACTTTGCAATGATGTAGAAGAAAACACTTAAAACATGGAACATATAAATTTAAGAGACCCTAGTTGACTTGGGTAAAAAAGTGTTTTAGAATGGTTTTTATTCTACACAAATATAATATATGGGCAAGCTAGACAGAAAGAATTGAAAATTTTAAGCTTGAAAGTGACTTAGTCGGTCAATGCTCTTGGCATCGATGATGCAATCCGGGCTAGCGGCGGGACAAAGACGCCCATCGATCTCTAACAGATCCGACATGGTGCACAGTCCTCGACCTGGACGAGGTCCCAGCCCCCAAGCCGGTATCAAGGTGGCGAAGCCCCCGGTCCAGCTGGCGTGACGAAGCAGGTCAACGTGGGTGATGCCGAAGCCCCCGGAGCTGATCAATGAAGCGATGGCACCGAAGCCCCCGAGTCAGCCGAGGTGGGCAACTTGGTGATGTGACGTAGAGCCCCTACATCAGCCGACGTGACGAAGCGGTCAATATGGTTGATGTCGGCTTGATGAAGCGACAACGCGGCTATGCCGACGCAGGTCAGAGTTTGTGACACCATTGATGTCGGCTTGATGAAGCGATGGCGCAACGATGCCTATGCGGGTAGGCGTTTGTGACACGGTTTATGTCGGCTTGATGAAGTGAAGGTGCGGTGATGCCGGCGTGCCTGATCCGTGCAATCCAAAGGGCTACAATGTGGTCGTGGCGATGCCGACTACTAACTGAAGTGACTTTCTCCAAAAAAGGACGTCCAATAACCCCTTCATGAAGAAGGATGAACTCGGGTTGGAATCATTTTCGTGCATAAAACACATTCCAAATTGATGCACTCCTCGGGCTCCCCCGGTGTTTGCACAATTGGATCGTCCTTGTGTTTTCAGGGGTTGTCGATAAGGAAATTCCGCATGATTTGAACGGTTGGATCTTCAGAAAGATGTCAGAATTGACTGTTGCACCCTTTCTTCCAAACTTGCACGGATTTCTGTCCAGATTCAGCAGGATCTCGGTATATCCGATGACATCGGAGATTCCTCCATGGGAACGCGATGGAATTTCATAGGGTTGTGTAGACTCAATTTCGCACAATCCCACCTTAGGAACTGTCGAAACAATGCTCGAGGAAGCAGGAATAGCAAAACTGAATACGTTGTTCAGTAAATTCTGCATGGTTGCACGACGACAAGGTTGACGTTGAGCTCCTGAGCTTCATGTTCGAAAATTTCTATGATCTTGGTTGAGATCAAAGTAGATATTGATGAAGACGCCTATCAATCTCCGACAGATCCAACATGGGTGTAGTCCTCGACCTGGCACTAGTGAAAAAAGTGCTAACCACAACTTTCATTGGTGGCGCGCCATTTACAACCAACGCAACCACTATTTTTTTAAATAGTTGTGGCGTTGGCTTATTTGGTACGACATTAGTAGGGGCATAGTGGTTGCGTTGGAAAACAGGCTAGCATCAGAAGTTTATGGGATCAACAATTTGTACCAGGCGTAATATAGTGCTGTCCTGGAATAGCATGGAACGCCAGTAGTATTATATTTAGTTGTGGCGTGCTTTTGGTTCTGATCCCAGTATTGTTATTTTGTCAATGCCAACATTCATATATTTTTTTGGTATATATATTATAGTTTAGTTTCATTAAATTTCTGTTATTTTTAAATAGAAATAATGATATTTTTTAAATATGTACTTTGGGACTTTAAATTACTTTTTTCCTTTTCAGTTTAAGACTTGAAATATATAATTTTGAGCCTTCAAATATGTAGTTTGACACTTCCAATTTTTTTCTTTTTAGTTTTTTATGTATTGGTGATCTTTTTTATAGTGTATTATAGTTTACTTTTATTAAATTTCTATTGTTTTAAAATGAAAATAATGAAATATTTAAAAATATGTATTTGAGACTTTAATATTTTTTTTAGTTTAAGACTTGAAATATATAGTTTTGAGCCTTCAAATATGTGGTTTGACAGTTACACTTTTTCTTTTTAGTTTTAATTGTACTGGTGATCTTTTTTATTGTACATTATAGTTTATTTTATTAAATATCTATTATTTTAAAATGGAAATAATAACATTTTTTAAAATATCTATTTGAGACTTTAATTTTTTTGTTTAAGACTTGAAATATATAGTTTTGAGCCTTCAAATATGTGGTTTGATACTTCCAATTTTTTTCTTTTTAGTTTTTATGCATTGGTGAACTTTTTTATAGTATATTATTGGTTAATTTTATTAAATTTCTATTATTTTTAAATGGAAATAATGACATTCTTTAAAATATGTATTTGAGACTTTAAATTTACTTTTGTTTTCTTTTTAGTTTAAGACTTGAAATGTATAGTTTTGAGCCTTCAAATATGTGGTTTGACACTTCCAATTCTTTTTATTTTTAATTTTTTGTGTGGTGATCTTTTTTATAGTATATTATAGTTTACTTTTATGAAATTTCTATTATTTTTAAATGGAAATAATGACATTTTTAAAATATGTACTTTGAGACTTTAAATTTACTTTTTTTCCTTTTAGTTTAAGACTTGAAATATATAGTTTTGAGCCTTCAAATATGTGGTTTGACACTTCCAATTTTTTTTCTTTTTAGTTTTTATGTGGTGATCTTTTTATAGCATTGGGCCAAGCCCAAGTACTAGGAGGCCGTGGGGGTCAAAACCAAGGCAACGACACCCTCACCCCACTCCCTCTCTCTCGTTCCCCTTCCTCTCCCTCTCTCGCCGCTCTCTCCCTCTCTCTCCGGTGGTTAGGTAATCTTCCGCTCTCTCCCCCTCTCTCCCTCTCTCGCCAGTCGTTGCCCTCCAATTTGATTGGAGTTCATTTCGTTTTGAGCTAGGGTTTCTTCGACGGAGGCGGCGGAAGCGACCTGCTAGGGTTTATCGCCTCCATCTTCATCCCTCGGTGAGTTCATCGCCTCCATCTTCATCCCTCGGTGAGTTCATCGCCTCCATCTTCGCCTCCTGTAGTGTTCCTAATTAATGTAGTGTTCCTAATACTAAATTGTAGTGTTAAATTGTTAAATTGTAGTGTTCCTAATGCTAAATTGTAGGGTCTTTGGTATTTGTAGTATATATAATTTCTTTGCTTTTTTATCACTTTCATGTGGCAGTGGCATTTTGTATTTGCATTTTGCATCAATGAACATATGACAGTGGCACTGGTAGTGGTATTTTGTATATGCATTTTGCATCAGTGACAGTGGCCGAATGCTAAATAGGTATCTTGTTCATTATCGAGGCCTTTTAGGGTGTGTTTGGTTCAAAAACTATGTGGAATCGATTGTCATGGTTCCGTTCCATCAGAATGGGTCGGTTCCGTTTCCGTGTTTGGCTTGGGATAAAACGTGGAATGTAATGGTTATGTTTCAGCGCTTGGTTTGGTTCCAAACCGGAATGGAATCATTTTCACCTATGCAAATGTACAATATGAACAATTACAACATTTTTATATTAACAGAAAATTGTACAAAATACGTTTGAATTGCAAAAGTATTTATTATTCACATGTAATCTTGTCTATATAAAATTTATCATCACTATAATTTCCCTAAGAATTGACAACAAATATTAATTAAGTCTTAAAATCTAGATTACACAAGTACCGATGGCAGCAAAATTTGTCAGCAATCTCAACACAGAGCATATAGATGAATCGTCAATCAAGCAATGACAAGCTACAAAAAACCAATCGCTTCACTTGTCCCGGCTTTTGTGCTTGCCGCCGCTAATGCTTGACAACGCGCCACCGCTTCCTCTGCAATTTACTCTGCTTGTTGCCCCGGCCTCTCCCTGTTCCCTGCTACCCATGTGTGGCCATCACCGGCAAGCTGGCTACTGCCCCTTCCGCCGCTACGGAAAGACAGAAGGAAGACGAGTTGGACGGCCACGCAATCTACTGATGCATGTCCGCCGCAACCAACGGGGTGCCTCAGAGTGGCCGCCTTGGACGCGGCCGGGGCGGCTGCGAGCGCGAGGCGAGCAGTGCCAGCGTGAGGATGGGGCAGGAGTGGTCGGCGGCGCAGATCGAAGGAGGAGGCCCGGCGGCGCAGATTGAGGGAGGAAGAGAGACGAGGGAGAGGCGCCGCAGGAGGGAGGGAGAGGAGTGCGCGACCGGTTCCGCATGATTCCTCCAATTTGGAGGCATCGTTGCGTTCCGGATATAGGCCGAATATTCGTTCGGTGGGAACGACTGGGTTCCATTCCATTCATCAACCGAATGTGAGAACGAGGCCCAAGAATGGGTCCGACCCATGCCATTCCAGTTGATGACTGAAACCAAACACACCCTTAGTTGTATGGTAATATGAATGAACATATGACAGTGGCAGTGGCATTTTGTATCTGCATATTGCATCAATGATCATCATGTGGATGTTTAGATCAGGGTTCCATTCTTTACTCCCATAAAAGAACATAATTTCCTTTGTTTACTTGACAAGTTGACATGCATATGTATAAATCAGTTAGGTCGTAGAATTTGTGTAAGTGTATTAGATCACTTTCCGTACTTTTATTGGCCTTCTTATCAACTTGCTTGTTGTTATTGTTATGATTGGCATTAGATCACTTGCCATACTTGCCATACTTTGATTGGCATCATTATCAACTTACAAATCATTTTCCAACTTGCAACACATAGCAAAGATGGGCATGGATGGAACTTACTTGTTATTCTTGTTTGACATGTGTGTTTGATTCCTGTCAGAACTAAGGAAATTTTTTGTTAGCACTAAGGAAATTCTTGTTTGACATTATGATGCTATATATATATATATTTGTAGTGATTGGCATTACATCACTTGCCATGTGTGTTTAGTTCTTGTCATAATAACCTATACATCTTATTATTTTGAAGTTCTAGCCATGACTAGCTAGAACAGCTACTACTAGTCCTCGTGCAACTTCGCGACCTATGATGAAGTTGACAAAGGCGAAACAAGCACCAACCAGGTAAGATTACAAAAACATCCATCAGCATTGCAAAAACATGCATATATACATATATCATCTAACCATTCTTTATTGATGATTTCAAATATTTGACTTTCCAGGCGTATGTACGCGACCCATCTCCCGAACCGGTCCAGCAGCAGCTACCGGTATGTGAGGTGAACATGCTCAGCCATGAGCTTGTCGCGTCAAAGGAGGGTATAATGAAGGCACTTAACAAGTTGAATGCCTCCCTAAAGAAAGAGAAGGACGATATGATCGACGAGATCTCCAATGTCTGCGATAAGAAATTGAAGCTCATCGACTAGAACCAGCTACTGGTCACTGAGATCGAGTCTATGAAGAACGAGATACGGCTCCTGAAGGCCGAGAGGGAGGAGCTGAAGACCCACAAAGTCTATTTCAGAAAGGAGGGAGAGAGCAACAAGAACAAGTTGCGTGAGATGAGGATCATTCTTATCGTAGCTAGTTAGCGCGCGGATAACAAGTTGCGTGAGATCGATGCCGATACTTTTGCTTGTATAGAGCTAGCCACCAGATAACTTTTGCTTGTAGGTAGTAGCAAGCTAGTTACTGAAAACTATAGTAATAGCTGGGAATATTTTATGGATTTGAGACTTACCACTAGAAGTTTAAATGGTTGCACATATACTAATCGATGTGTAAATTTTTTATTGTTTAAAAATATAAATTGCTGGCATTGCCTCACAATAAACGCCATAGATAACACAATATATTGCTGGGGTTAGCCAGGTGGCACGCCATCAGTACTAAAATAATGTTAACGTGTCTGCCAACGCCACCACTAAATTGTTTTCACTGGCGCCATATTGGTGTCATTGGGTCTCTACGCCGGCAAGACACTTTTTGCCACGCCATAGCTAGGCTTTTTTCCACTAGTGTGGCCATGGTAAGTAGTCGTGGCGACAAAGATGTCAGCACTGAAGACGAAGATTCGTTTCGGTGCGTAGATCGCGCCAGAACAGATCTGATTTCCCATCGCACCGTGACGACTATGTAGTTGGACCTGTATGGGTCACCAATGTTGGAGACGATTCTGACATATCTCGGGTAGGGGCCCTGATCTCGTAGCCTTGATCCGATGATAATTGATAACAATGGACACAAAGATTTACCCATGTTGGAGCTCTCTCGAAGAGATAATACTCTACATTCTTCTTTTGATTATATTGATTTGTGGTGGAGTACAGAGTACAAGTTGATCTACTATGAGATCGTTGTGTCTCATCTCTAAGATGTGTTGAGATTGTTCCATCGACTAGCCCAACCTCGATTTATATAAACTACCGGAGGCCTAGGATAACAGGATTCCTAGTCGGTGGAAAGGAGTCCTTGTATTGAATGGCAAGGCTTCTGGAATCTTTCTCGCATGCGTCTTGGGTCGCTTAAAATGACCCATTAATGAACAGCCACGGGGGCCCTCGACCCGGCCCTCCTGACTAGAAGAGGACATGGTGAGTACCCCTAGTCCAGGACACCATCAACCTATTTCCACATCCTCGCCTCGCCGACTCGCCTCCATGAAAAGGAATACAAATTTCTCCTGATTCCATGTAACAGGAAACGAAACACGTTCCGCAAAAGGACCCCCTTAGCTGGCGAACATGAACTAAAATTGCCATAAAAACGGTTCGTTTGCCACCTCACTCCCAGCGAACGATTGCCTTCCGCAAAAGCCATATACCTATACCTACTAATAAAAGTACTAATGCTTCTGCTCATCCATTTAGGATTAAGTGAGTTCAGCAAAAAAACATTTTGATGGTTGAGAAAAATGATTTAGACAAAGCCTTATTTTCCTCCCTTTGTTCTATCTTTTCCCCGAGCGAAGCGTTCCAACTTCCGCTCTCCTTTCTTCTCTCGAGCAAGTCCCAAGCTGCCTGGATCGGATGCCTAGGCCTTGGCCAGTTCTATCCCAACAAAGTGGGCCAACTCATATTTTAATGGGTCTGCCATAAGATATCGCTCCTGCGTGAAATCAAAAAACCACCCATTCCTTCCATTCCAAAACCTTGCCTGTGATAGAAGGGTTTGCTTTTAAATGAACTAGCAAAAGGGCGCATGCATTGCAATGGGAGAAAACAAATCATAATCTTCAACGACCATGACTACATTTTGTTGCATCACGGAGATTCACTATCACTCTCAATTTCGTGAAATCATGAAAAAAATAAATTAAACTCATGGACATATTCGAAATCGTGAACATTTTTCAAATTCTTGAACACTTTAATAAATTTTTGAACATTTTCTAAAATCAAGAACATTTTTTTAAATTCATGAACATTTTATACTATTTGCAAACATTTTTCAAAATTGTGAACATTTTTAAAAAAAAAATTCTTGAATCGTCAAACATTTCTAGAATCAACGCATATTTTTATGGAAATTGGTGGAATGATTTTTGAAATTCACATTTTTATTTAACAAATATTTTTTGAATTAGTGAACATTCTATGAATGAATAAACTATTTTGTAAGTCACGAAGAGTTTTGGAATTTTAGGATATTTTTTCATTCATGAACATTTTTTTAATTGGCAAAATTTTGTTCAATTTCATTAACATTTTTAGTACACGAACTTTTTTAAAAATCATGAACATTTCGAATATTTTATGAGTAAGTAAACATTTTTTTACAAAGTCACAGACATTTTTTGAATCCCAAATATTTAATGGTTTATTAAATATTTTATTTCTAAATTCTCAATTTGTTTTTCAGTTTTCTGAACTTTTCTCATGTCCTAGATTATTTAGGGTAGAAAAAAACGAAAATGCAAAAGAAAGTAAAAAATAAAAAACAAAATTTAAAAACAGGCCACTCAGACATGGGCTGGCCCAAACTGGTGCGTTGCGTCTCTCCCAGCGTACAGATTGAGAAAAAAACAGGCCGCTCGGATAAAAAAACGGGTGCGTTGATTGTCTATTTGCAGAGGTGTATAAATTGGTGAGATTTGATTTACGATAATGAGGTGAGACAATCTATACCTATACCTATATAAAAGTAACTTTGGGGGGGAATTTTCGTGACGTACCACCCGAAGCAATATATATTATATAGGTATAGGTATAGATTGTCTCACCTCATTATTGTAAATCAAATCTCACCAATTTATACACCTTAGCAAATAGACAATCAACAAGTCTATTTGTCAATAAACAAGCAATGAGTGAGATGTGGACGGATTGTGGGAGAGCCTAAAAAATAAACATAGCTAAAATTGTGGCCACATAGGAGAAATTGTTTCCATGAAAGAAATTATTTTATCATTTCGTTTTTAGATGCATACATAGATTGATTAAATATATACTCCCTGCGTTCCGAATTACTCGTCGCAGAAATGGATGTATCTAGATGTATTTTAGTTCTAGATACATCCATATTTGAGACGAGTAATTTGAAACGGAGAGAGTAGTTGGCAGAGTCTCCAGAGTTAGTGAGATAACAAAAATAGTTGGTACATGTTTGTGCACAATTTGGAATTCAAAATTCAAGAATTCAATTCAGCAAGGAAACCATATCCAAAATTTACAATAATCTGGGTATGCCACTGTACCACGGTTGAGCATAGAAATTCATGTTGACAAAAAGCTAGACTTTTGTATAGTTACGTCATAATTGAGCAGCTCAATATTTTCATAGAAGATCCTAATTAAGCATACATGTCGTCGCCAATTATGTGTGCAACTTAATGTTAATTACACTTATATACTGTTCAATACAACCGATGCCTCCACTCTGTTTGGAAACTCCGCATAATTTCCATCACTTATGATCAAAACTATTTGCGGATGATGGAACAAGAAACAGTTGTGTTGCAGAGAAACGAGAGCGTCAACTAAGGATTGGCTAATAAAGATAACCATATTATATAGCGCATGTACGATAAAGAGCTAGATACCACGAGTGAAGTAGGAGATTGATAGATGAATGTTTTCCTCACGTTGCAATGCACGGGAAATGTTTGATATGCATGATGTTCTAATAGGTATTATGATATTGGTTCAGAGTCAATTATACCATTTACAATGTTGAAATATATTTTGATTTTGGTACATGCAAAAATGTCTACAGCAACATCTTAAGTGAGTGGTAATTTATAAATGAATTCATGTGTCGTAGATCATCCATCTATGGTACATATGCAAATATGCATGAGTCTAATTTGTTTTTAAAATTTCCGAACATTTTCTCAAAAATGGTCCTCTTTATCTCGAAAGTAATATATTGATATGTTTTCAGATATTTACAGGTGCATTGCTATATGTTCATATATTTCTAATACGAGAAAACACAAAACAAACATTACTAGCACTGACCTTGCTTTTACGTTATTAAACATGTTATGATTTGAACATCATGCATCCGCCTCGGAACAAACATTTGCGTTGATCATGAAAGAGTCTTCCAGTGAGAAAGGAGAGCCTCATTCTCGAGCCTTGCGGTGTTAGGTTAATCTTGAGTTAATTAGTTTTAGGTAAGTTCTACTTAGATGCAACTTACCAGGCTGCTGTGAAGTAGTACTAGCCCAGGTCTGCTACGTGTTAGAGGTCCGAGTAGGTTTAGGCCCAGAGTCGTAATACGTTTAGGTTTAAATAATGATCAAGGTAGCCGGTCATTATGACCTAGTGTCCGTATAGGTTTAGGAAGGGTTGCTTTGGTCGGTTGGTTCCGCACATATATATGCACGACCTGCGTGAGGTTTTGTAACGTGGAGAAAACAGAAAATAAAAAGAGGAGAAACAAAGGGCACGACAAGAGCCCTTGGCTATAAATTTTTTTTTGTGCGCGTGTTCGTCGTACTGTGATGTGATCGATCCTGTGGGCGAATTTCCAACAATTGATATAAGAGCTAGGTCGATTTGAATCTGTGCTTGCCCCGGGGTTGCGACCCGACTAGTGCCTCGGGGCGGGTCATGAAATCGCTGGATGACGCGGTGAAGAGGAGAACAAGCGATCGTCGTTCGTCGGAGCGACAAGGAGGGAGACGGCGGGCTGTCGTCGGTAAGGCGGCGGATGGAGATCGTTGACGGGAGCGGTGGTGCGGTGATGCGGTCCCGAAAGTCGTCAAGCTCGTCATCCGGGAGTTAGAGTCAAGGAGTCGTGCGGGTTAGCACGGTCGATCGGTCGGTTGGTCAGTCAGTCATCGTCATCATCGTCATGTCCGAGTGCTCGTCTATGTGAGGAGGCGTTGAAGATGAAGCGCATCTAGGTCGTCTATGTGTCTCGATGAGAGAATCAAGTTCAAGTATGTGGGGGCGGTAAACCAGTGAAGGTGATTCTCTTCAATGATGTCATGTCTCTACATGAGGCTGGAGTGCATGGTGTAGTGCACAGGGTGGTGTGATCCACAAGGAGTCGGCATGTATCTTGCTAGGGTGGATGGTGAAGTCCATCGGATGGTGTTTTTCACAGGTTACTAGCAAGGCTGGGTAGTCCAAGGCATATTTGAGGTGGTCCGTAAATTCGCCAAGTTGAAATTGGGGAGAAATTGTTGCAATCAATGAAGCCTATCAGTTTAACTTGTCGTGGTGCGAGCAGATGAGTCGACAAGGGATAATTTACAACAAGTAAAGGTCGGAGAAGCACGAGAAAGATGACGGGTTAAGATTAGGGAAACATTGTTAGGTTAATCTTGAGTTAATTAGTTTTAGGTAAGTTCTACTTAGATGCAACTTACCAGGCTGCCGTGAAGTAGTACTAGCCCAGGTCTGCTACGTACGTGTTAGAGGTCCGAGTAGGTTTAGGCCCAGAGTCCTAATACGTTTAGGTTTAAATAATGATCAAGGTAGCCGGTCATTATGACCTAGTGTCTGTATAGGTTTAGGAAGGGTTGCTTTGGTCGGTTGGTTCTGCGCATATATATGCACGACCTGCGTGAGGTTTTGTAACATGGAGAAAACAGAAAATAAAAAGAAGACAAACAATAGATACGACAAGAGCCCTTGGCTATAAAAGTTTTTTTGTGCGCGTGTTCGTCGTACTGTAATGTGATCGATCCTGTAGGTGGAATTCCAACATGCGGGAGGGTGCAGGCATACTTTGTCAGGAATCCACGCACATATAAATGATGTCTTCCGACCCGGCCCAACGGGTCACCTCGCAATCCATCCAAATGATCGATCTACAAGCTCTACTGCGCCTCCTCTGCACAGATCCCCTCGATCGATCAGCAACGAAAGGATGGTGACGGTCTCACGCACAGACGGCGCACAACAAGTCACAAATACTGTCAAATTAATGACTACACAACAGTCACTCGTGCAAGACTCGGACCTGGGTACGTATAGACATGTCAAGCTCATTGCAACTAGACATACTTAACGCTATTACTACAAATGAACTATTTTGCAAACAAGTGCGCCCAGATCCCCCACTAGCTAGATTATGGACCATCCATGTTCGATCCAATGGTCCAGAACTATTTTTCTCCCACAAGCATGTTTTCTATTGTCGTTGCTCAAGAAATATCTATATTGGGGTCCCAAAATGCAAGGGAGCTGATCGTTATAACTGCATGGTATTTATGGTGAAATAGACGGAGGCTAGTTCATGAGAGAAAGTCTCAAGAGACGTTCCAAACCTCGATGGGGATCCATGCTATAACGGCTAATTATGTAAATGCCCATTCACCTAAGGCAATTTGGAAGAAGGGAGGCTGGAGCAGACCTCCTATGGGGTTTGTTAAATTAAATGTGGATGCTCATTTTGATCATGATCTGTTAAGTGGTACAGCGGGAGCTGTTATCAGGGATGACAAAGGAAACTTCATTGTAGGTGGAAATTGAAAGATTAAAAGTTGTGCGGATGTGTGACAGCAGAAGCATTAACTCTTAGGTTTGGCCTATCGTTGGCACAAAAAGCGGGCTGCAATCGACTCATTACCAACTCTGACAATATGGAAATCATTGACACAATGAATAATGAAGGACATTCTGTAGGAGTGGCAGCTGCAATCTTTGAGGATTGTTTGTTTATGGCATGTGATTTCCCTCTCACTAGTTTTGAACATTGTAATAGGGAAGCAAACAAAGTAGCTTATGAGCTTTTGCTAGACTAGCAAAATGTTCCATGACAAAGGATTAGATAGAGGAGCCTATGGAAAATATTGTATCTTTATTCTTATAGACGATGTAACTATTATTTCTAATTAATAAAGTTCATATTGTTTTAAAAAAATTTGTAGTTGCTCCCGCTTGATGATCAGTCTTCTCTTGCATAGGGAGTGCAAATTTATGCAAGTCCGTATATAGTCAAGCATCCAACATGGTGATTTGGTGTCTTAAAAGAACTTGTTAGCAAGGTGATTGGTGTCTGTCATTGAAGGATTGATTATCTCATCGGATTAGTCTATGGCGACGGATGTAATAAAGACTAGCAGACAGAAGGCGCAGCAACACGCCGCGCCCGTGGCTGAGCCTGTGTGTGTGTGTGTGTTGTTTTTATTTTGAAGTAAGAGAAGGCGTGATGGTGGTATGGAGGTCGAGCTGGTTGCAGACGCTATTCTTATTACTGACATCAAGAAAACAAAGTACATTCAATAGATCCAACAAAAAATAAGAGTATTAATTAAAGCCACTCAGACCCATCACCGTTATTATTTTTCTTCTTCTAAAATAAGCATAATATATGGGACTGAGCATTTAACAACAACTTTTTACACTTTCTTTCTCTATCTATCTATCTCTCTGCATGTATGTTAATGTGGAATATTAGTGGAAGCAAATGGAGTATTTCTATGTAGAGAATAGCCCCTCATGGGAATCACAAGGAAAATCATTCATATTCTTATCTAGTTATGTATATTATGGTAATGCTAGCTGGAACAGTTAGAGCTTCTTAGCAAGCATGTGCGCAAGCTCCTGGATAATCAAAAATTGAAATAGGACTTCCAGCAGGCACGATCTTGCAATTGCAACTATAACTGCTCAATACCTTTTTGGACTTTGAATATACTCCATGGTTTGATTATAGAGACAAAAAATTAATGGTAATCTTACAAGAAGCCAACTTGTCTGGTAAGAATGACGCAAGCTGCAAAACAAAAATGCATGTCATTTTTAAATGAAAATAGAAACAATTGGACAATCAGCACAATCATACAAAACACCTACATTTCGTCTTCCTCGGAATTTCTATCAACAGTTGCTTTCTCTTAATGAATAGACACAAATCGCATCAAAATTAATCCTAGAGTAACAACAGCGCGTGATATAACAACAAGGAACATCAAGCATGATAAGCCACAAGTATAGGGGATCGCAACAGTTTTTGAGGGTAGAGTATTCAACCCAAATTTATTGATTCGACACAAGGGGAGTCAAAGAATATTCTCAAGCATTAGCAGTTGAGTTGCCAATTCAACCACCCCTGGAAAACTTAATATCTGCAGCAAAGTATTTACTAGCAAAGTAGTATGGAAGTAATGGTAACGATGGCAAAGGTAACAGTAGTAGTTTTATAGTAATTGTAAGAGTGGCAACGGAAAAGTAACTAAGCAAGGATCAATATGTGAAAAGCTCGTAGGCATTGGATCAGTGATGGATAATTATGTCGGATGCGATTCTTCATGCAACAGTTATAACATAGGGTGACACAGAACTAGCTCCAGTTCATCAATTGAATGTAGGCATGTATTCCGAATATAGTCATACATGCTTATGGAAAAGAACTTGCATGACATCTTTTGTCCTACCCTCCCGTGGCAGCGGGGTCCTATTAGAAACTAAAGGATATTAAGGCCTCCTTTTAATAGAGTACCGGACCAAAGCATTAACACTTAGTGAATACATGAACTCCTCAAACTACGGTCATCACCGGGAGTGGTCCCGATTTTTGTCACTTCGGGGTTACCGGATCATAACACATAATAGGTGACTAATGACTTGCAAGATAGGATCAAGAACTCACATATATTCATGAAAACATAATAGGTTCAGATCTGAAATCATGACACTCGGGACCTAGTGACAAGCATTAAGCATATAAAAGTCATAGCAACATCAATCTCAGAACATAATGGATACTATGGATCAAACCCTAACAAACTAACTCGATTACATAATAAATCTCATCCAACCCATCACCGTCCAGCAAGCCTATGATGGAATTACTCACGCACGGCGGTGAGCATCATGAAATTGGTGATGGAGGAAGGTTGACGATGATGACGGCGACGGATTCCCCTCTCCGGAGCCCCGAACGGACTCCAGATCAGCCCTCCCGAGAGAGATTAGGTCTTGGCGGTGGCTCCGTATCGTAAAACGCGATGAATCCTTCTCTCTGATTTTTTTCTCCCCGAACGTGAATATATAGAGTTGGAGTTCAGGTCGGTGGAGCACCAAGGGGGCCACGAGGCAGGGGGCGCGCCTAGGGGGCAAGCGCGCCCCCACCCTCGTGGACAGGGTGTGGGCCCCCTGGTCTTGATTCTTTCACCAGTATTTTTTATAAATTCCAAAAATATTCTCCGTGAAGTTTCAGGTCATTCCGAAAACTTTTATTTCTGCACAAAAATAATACCATGGCAATTCTGCTGAAAACAACGTCAGTCCGGGTTAGTTTCATTCAAATTATGCAAGTTAGAGTCCAAAATAAGAGCAAAAGTGTTTGGAAAGTAGATACGATGAAGACGTATCAGAGCACCATAAGGTAACTTTGCCTTCATTACAAATAGTATTCCGTGTAACCTATGCCTGAAACTAGTGTCGGGATAAAACACATAAATGAACTATGTAATACTTTGGTACTCAACATATTGTTTCCCAAAGGCAGGACTTCTCGGTTTTCGCTTCCTCTTGACTCATCCAAACTGAGTATATTAATCCAGAAAGATATCTAGAGTAGAGAATATCACATAGCGGGATTAGAAGACCCCTAATATAAGGTGAATGTACACAAATATGGTGCTTAAAAAATAAACCATAAGACATACGATTTATGTGCAAATAAAAAAACAACTGAGGGATACAGCGAGATTTTATTTTCATAAATATGCAAAGGCATCTGTACATGGGACCTGAAACAACCTACACTGAACTTCAAAAACCCTTCCAAACCCAGATGTTCATTTCTACCTATCCCTCCGTATCTTAAAAAGGACCACACCATACCATCAGACTAAGAAACTTGGTTTAGACAAGTCCTTGACTTCTTTACTTAATATGAACATGATGCAACCTTGACTTAAATTAATTATTGGTTACATCTTATCTTAAAATATGTTTTTTTCTCAAAGATGGTAATTTGATGTAGATAAAGAACACCAAAGCTAAGTTATGATTAAACTAAATTGAAGCTTTGAAAAATACTGAATGGGGATGTCGTGGGAACCAACTCCTCCTTTGTCGTGTCGGTGGTGGCGGGCATTCACTTTTGGTGCAAACACCAAGTGAAATAAGGTGTGAGTAATTTCTCTGGTTTTAAGGGAAAAAGGTAAATCTTTACCACATACTATATATACTAGACAATTAACACTGTCGTGCACCAAACTTGAACTATTTTTTTACATGTTCCATAGCTATTCAGTTTCCATAGACATCATTTATTGCTAAACTGAATGCATAGAATGACACGGTGACTGCTATCTTTTATAAGACTAGCCACAATGGGAGTAACTTCAGCAGTAACATCGAGTCCAACTCATCAAATTTGCTTATGTGGCAATGAGTTAATGAGGAGAGAGGTAGTAGTAGTAGTAACTTAGCTAGTTACTGTAACATCACATGTCTCAATGCAATATGAGTCTATAACATAATAAATGAAGCTCTGCATGTTACCACACTTATGTTACTACCCACTATGAAGGTAGTAACATAGTCTAGGGATATGTTTATGTTACTAGTGCATGTTACTCTCCATTGTGGCTAGTCTAAGCAAATTTGGAGCCAGTTTAGTCGTAATGACCTCACATCTTTCAAACTGCATTCCAAAAGAAATAACCCAACATAGTGTGCGTTATCTTTCTAGGATCCTTCCGAAGCTACTAACGGATTTGTGTCAGTTGGGTATTGGTACTATGAGATGACACAAATGAACTCTTGTTCACGGCTGTTGCCGAGGGGAAGGGCCTCATGTGTGACACCGTCATGAGCCTGCCCATGCGTATAGCTGCACGTCAGCGCTGAGCAGCGGGGCCACCGCCACAGGGTATACCGGGGTCATGCTAGATGAGGTCGGCATCGGCGGCCGTTGACTGGCCCAAGTCACTGGGAGCAGATTAGGTGGCTGAGCAGGTGGTGAAGGATAGGTGTATGCTAGCAGTGCTCCGAGGTAACGCGCGACACTGGTGGTGTGGTCCGCAGCTGAGTTCATGTGTGTGCGTGTGGACTATTGCGGTGTGGAGGTGGCTGGAAAGTCAAAGAAATGGTTTTGAGACGGGAAGAGGACTCCCGAGAGATAAAGCAAAGCGGTGACTGGACATGCATCTTTTCTTCTGGTTGGTTGGCTGGCTTTAGAAAAACCACTGGACAAAATACACCGAGAAGCTGCCTGCCGGGTATATCACGATGAGTGTATGTGTTTATGTATGAGCGTCTTTGTCTATACCATGTTTAAAAGAGAAGCTACCCTCCTTTCATTCCACATAAATTCCTTAAGAAGCAGTAAAAATGTAAAAAAAGACATGTCAGGTATACCACGGTGAGTGTATGTGTGTATGTATGTATTGTGCGTCTGTACTGTGTTTAAAAGAGAAGTTCCTATCATCCCCCGTAAATACCTTAAGAGGCAGTAAAATGTTCAAAAGGCCTGCTATGTATACCACAATAAGTGTATGTGTGGATGTATGAGCGTCTGCGTTTGTAGTGTGTTTGAAAGAGAAGCTGCCCTCCCATCATCCTATGTAAATTGCTTAAGAGGTAGTAAGACTAGTAGAAAAGGGGGCAAAGGTCCAGGCCGGGTCAGCCCATTAGTCCCGGTTCAGTCCAGAACCGGGACCAATGGGGCATTGGACCCGGTTTGTGAGCCCAAGGGGCCGGCCGGGTCACGTGGGCCATTGGTCCCGGTTCGTCTGGACCTTTTGGTCCCGGTTGGTGGGACGAACCGGGACCAATGGGCCTCGCTCCTGGCCCACCACCATTGGTCCCGGTTGGTGGCTTGAACCGGGACCAAAGGCTTCCCTTTAGTCCCGGTTCATGCCACCAACCGGGACCAATGAGGTGCCTATATATACCCCCTCGCGTAAGAGCAGAGCACACTGCTCTGTTTTTTCTGGCCGAGGGGGAGAGGGCTTGGTGGTGCTCTAGCTCACCTCATATGCACACAAGGTGTTCGATGGAATGCCTGAGCCACACTACTTAAGCTTTCTCCTCTCCAAGCTCCATTTTCCTCAATATTTGTCTAGATTTAGCGGTCCGTCACGCCCCGTCCCCGTCTTCACCGCCGTCGATCACCCGCGCCGAGCTCATCGCCGGCACCACTGTGGTGAGCCTCTTGTTCTTATCTTCTTTCTGCACGAAAAAAAATTTCTTACTTGTATGTTTACATAGATACTTGTATTATTTTCTTACTTTTATTATTGCATCTTATATAGTGCGATGGTTTTGGTATCCGCCCCCGTCGGCCCTCGTCCTGTCTATGATTCAGAAGTGGTATATATATTATCTTTATAACTATTGGTTCATTTATTGTTTATGAAAATTATGCCGACCAATGTGATAGATTTTATTTATGTAGGATGTATGTGAATCGGAAATTCCAACCGACCCTATTGTCGAGAGGTTAAATGTAGTTGAAGAAGAAAACAATTTGTTGAAACTCTCCCGATGGCCGAAACTGCACTTCCTATATATAATGCTTCACCTCCGGACCATTCCGGAACTCCTCGTGACGTCCGGTATCTCATCCGGAACTCCAACAACTTTCGGGTTACTGCATACTCATATCTCTACAACCCTAGCGTCACCGAACCTTAAGTGTGTAGACCCTACGGGTTCGGCAGACACGTAGACATGACCGAGACGGCTCTTCGGCCAATAACCAACAACGGGATCTGGATACCCATGTTGGCTCCCACATGCTCCTCGATGATCTCATCGGATGAACCACAATGTCGAGGATTCAAGCAACCCCGTATACAATTCCCTTTGTCAATCGGTACGTTACTTGGCCGAGACTCGATCGTCGGTATCCCAATACCTCGTTCAGTATCGTTACCGGCAAGTCACTTTACTCGTATCGTAATGCATGATCCCGTGATCAACCACTTGATCACATTGAGCTCATTATGATGATGCATTACCGAGTGGGCCCAGAGATACCTCTCCGTCATATGGAGTGACAAATCCCAGTCTTGATCCGTGTCAACCCAACAGATACTTTCGGAGATACCCGTAGTATACCTTTATAGTCATCCAGTTACGTTGTGACGTTTGGTACACCCAAAGCACTCCTACGGTATCCGGGAGTTGCACGATCTCATGGTCTAAGGAAAAGATACTTGACATTGGAAAAACTCTAGCAAACGAACTATACGATCTTGTGCTATGTTTAGTATTGGGTCTTGTCCATCACATCATTCTCCTAATTATGTGATCTCGTTATCAATGACATCCAATGTCCATAGTCAGGAAACCATGACTATCTATTGATCAACGAGCTAGTCAACTAGAGGCTTACTAGGGACATGTTGGTGTCTATGTATTCACACATGTATTACGATTTCCGGATAACACAATTATAGCATGAATAAAAGACAATTATCATGAACAAGGAAATATAATAATAATCCTTGGTTGTCGATAAACATACATGTGTTCATATGTACGTAGTATAAGCGAATCTTCCACGCGGGCCACTAAAGAATGAACACATCATCTGTCCACAGACTGATCCAGACTCGTCTGTGGACTACTGATACGGGAGTTGGCCATCCAATCATGTCCTCTAAACGCCCAACTCTCCGCAGCACTCAAAACAATTCTAGAAAAAGCACAATTCATAGCAATATGAGCAAATTAAGTGCGGTGTTCATAGCGCCCAATCTCAAAAGTTTCAGTCCGGCATTCCGGGCATAAAAAGGCATTTTCCCCCTCCCAGATCGGTTATCTGAGCCTCCTCACTCACTCTGCCACCGGCTCCTCCCCATTTTGCCGAGTACTTGAGCTGAAAAAAGGAGTAGTACAATAAGATTTTTTTCGATAAAGAGCAGCAAACAAAGACTTTGCAATGATGTAGAAGAAAACACTTAAAACATGGAACATATAAATTTAAGAGACCCTAGTTGACTTGGGTAAAAAAGTGTTTTAGAATGGTTTTTATTCTACACGAATATAATATATGGGCAAGCTAGACAGAAAGAATTGAAAATTTTAAGCTTGAAAGTGACTTAGTCGGTCAATGCTCTTGGCATCGATGATGCAATCCGGGCTAGCGGCGGGACAAAGACGCCCATCGATCTCTAACAGATCCGACATGGTGCACAGTCCTCGACCTGGACGAGGTCCCAGCCCCCAAGCCGGTATCGAGGTGGCGAAGCCCCCGGTCCAGCTGGCGTGACGAAGCAGGTCAACGTGGGTGATGCCGAAGCCCCCGGAGCTGATCAATGAAGCGATGGCACCGAAGCCCCCGAGTCAGCCGAGGTGGGCAACCTGGTGATGTGACGTAGAGCCCCTACATCAGCCGACGTGACGGAGCCGGTCAACATGGTTGATGTCGGCTTGATGAAGCGAGAACGCGGCTATGCCGACGCAGGTCAGAGTTTGTGACACCATTGATGTCGGCTTGATGAAGCGATGGCGCAACGATGCCTATGCGGGTAGGCGTTTGTGACATGGTTTATGTCGGCTTGATGAAGTGAAGGTGCGGCGATGCCGGCGTGCCTGATCCGTGCAATCCAAAGGGCTACAATGTGGTCGTGGCGATGCCGACTACTAACTGAAGTGACTTTCTCCAGAAAAGGACGTCCAATAACCCCTTCATGAAGAAGGATGAACTCGGGTTGGAATCATTTTCGTGCATAAAACACATTCCAAATTGATGCACTCCTCGGGCTCCCCCGGTGTTTGCACAGTTGGATCGTCCTTGTGTTTTGAGGGGTTGTCAATAAGGAAATTCCGCATGATTTGAACGGTTGGATCTTCAGAAAGATGTCAGAATTGAATGTTGCACCCTTTCTTCCAAACTTGCACGGATTTCTGTCCAGATTCGGCAGGATCTCGGTATATCCGACGACATCGGAGATTCCTCCATGGGAACGCGATGGAATTTCATAGGGTTGTGTAGACTCAATTTCACACAATCCCACCTTAGGAACTGTCGAAACAATGCTCGAGGAAGCAGGAATAGCAAAACTGAATACGTTGTTCAGTAAATTCTGCATGGTTGCACGAGGACAAGGTTGACTTTGAGCTCCTGAGCTTCATGTTCGAAAATTTCTATGATCTTGGTTGAGATCAAAGTAGATATTGATGAAGACGCCTATCAATCTCCGACAGATCCAACATGGGTGTAGTCCTCGACCTGGCACTAGTGGAAAAAGTGCTAGCCACAACTTTCATTGGTGGCGCGCCATTTACAACCAACGCAACCACTATTTTTTTTAAATAGTTGTGGCGTTGGCTTATTTGGTACGACATTAGTAGGGGCATAGTGGTGGCGTTGGAAAACAGGCTAGCATCAGAAGTTTATGGGATCAACAATTTGTACCAGGCGTAATATAGTGATGTCGTGGAATAGCACGGAACGCCAGTAGTATTATATTTAGTTGTGGCGTGCTTTTGGTTCTGATCCCAGTATTGTTATTTTGTCAATGCCAACATTCATATATTTTTTTGGTATATATATTTTGTAATATATTATAGTTTAGTTTCATTAAATTTCTGTTATTTTTAAATAGAAATAATGATATTTTTTAAATATGTACTTTGGGACTTTAAATTACTTTTTTCCTTTTCAGTTTAAGTCTTGAAATATATAATTTTGAGCCTTCAAATATGTAGTTTGACACTTCCAATTTTTTTCTTTTTAGTTGTTTATGTATTGGTGATCTTTTTTATAGTGTATTATAGTTTACTTTTATTAAATTTCTATTGTTTTAAAATAAAAATAATGAAATTTTTAAAAATATGTATTTGAGACTTTAATATTTTTTTAGTTTAAGACTTGAAATATATAGTTTTGAGCCTTCAAATATGTGGTTTGACAGTTACACTTTTTCTTTTTAGTTTTTAATGTACTGGTGATCTTTTTTATAGTATATTATAGTTTATTTTATTAAATATCTATTATTTTAAAATGGAAATAATAACATTTTTTAAAATATCTATTTGAGACTTTAATTTTTTTAGTTTAAGACTTGAAATATATAGTTTTGAGCCTTCAAATATGTGGTTTGATACTTCCAATTTTTTTCTTTTTAGTTTTTTATGCATTGGTGAACTTTTTTATAGTATATTATTGGTTACTTTTATTAAATTTCTATTATTTTTAAATGGAAATAATGACATTCTTTAAAATATGTATTTGAGACTTTAAATTTACCTTTGTTTTCTTTTTAGTTTAAGACTTGAAATGTATAGATTTGAGCCTTCAAATATGTGGTTTGACACTTCCAATTCTTTTTATTTTTAATTTTTTATGTGGTGATCTTTTTTATAGTATATTATAGTTTACTTTTATGAAATTTCTATTATTTTTAAATGGAAATAATGACATTTTTAAAATATGTACTTTGGGACTTTAAATTTACTTTTTTCCTTTTAGTTTAAGACTTGAAATATATAGTTTTGAGCCTTCAAATATGTGGTTTGACACTTCCTATTTTTTTTCTTTTTAGTGTTTACGTGGTGATCTTTTTATAGCATTGGGCCAAGCCCAAGTATTAGGAGGCCGTGGGGGTCAAAACCAAGGCAACGACACCCTCACCCCACTCCCTCTCTCTCGTTCCCCTTCCTCTCCCTCTCTCGCCGCTCTCTCCCTCTCTCTCCGGTGGTTAGGTAATCTTCCGCTCTCTCCCCCTCTCTCCCTCTCTCGCCGCTCGTTGCCCTCCAATTTGATTGGAGTTCATTTCGTTTTGAGCTAGGGTTTCTTCGACGGAGGCGGCGGAAGCGACCTGCTAGGGTTTATCGCCTCCATCTTCATCCCTCGGTGAGTTCATCGCCTCCATCTTCATCCCTCGGTGAGTTCATCGCCTCCATCTTCGCCTCCTGTAGTGTTCCTAATACTAAATTGTAGTGTTAAATTGTTAAATTGTAGTGTTCCTAATGCTAAATTGTAGGGTCTTTGGTATTTGTAGTATATATAATTTCTTTGCTTGTTTATCACTTTCATGTGGCAGTGGCATTTTGTATTTGCATTTTGCATCAATGAACATATGACAGTGGCACTGGTAGTGGTATTTTGTATATGCATTTTGCATCAGTGACAGTGGCCGAATGCTAAATAGGTATCTTGTTCATTATCGAGGCCTTTTATGGTGTGTTTGGTTCAAGAACTATGTGGAATCGATTGTCATGGTTCCGTTCCATCAGAATGGGTCGGTTCCGTTTCCGTGTTTGGCTTGGGATAAAACGTGGAATGTAATGGTTATGTTTCAGCGCTTGGTTTGGTTCCAAACCGGAATGGAATCATTTTCACCTATGCAAATGTACAATATGAACAATTACAACATTTTTATATTAACAGAAAATTGTACAAAATACGTTTGAATTGCAAAAGTATTTATTATTCACATGTAATCTTGTCTATATAAAATTTATCATCACTATAATTTCCCTAAGAATTGACAACAAATATTAATTAAGTCTTAAAATCTAGATTACACAAGTACCGATGGCAGCAAAATTTGTCAGCAATCTCAACACAGAGCATATAGATGAATCGTCAATCAAGCAATGACAAGCTACAAAAAACCAATCGCTTCACTTGTCCCGGCTTTTGTGCTTGCCGCCGCTAATGCTTGACAACGCGGCACCGCTTCCTCTGCAATTTACTCTGCTTGCTGCCCCGGCCTCTCCCTGTTCCCTGCTACCCATGTGTGGCCATCACCGGCAAGCTGGCTACTGCCCCTTCCGCCGCTACGGAAAGACAGAAGGAAGACGAGTTGGACGGCCACGCAATCTACTGATGCATGTCCGCCGCAACCAACGGGGTGCCTCAGTGTGGCCGCCTTGGACACGGCCGGGGCGGTTGCGAGCGCGAGGCGAGCAGTGCCAGCGTGAGGATGGGGCAGGAGTGGTCGGCGGCGCAGATCGAAGGAGGAGGCCCAGCGGCGCAGATTGAGGGAGGAAGAGAGACGAGGGAGAGGCGCCGCAGGAGGGAGGGAGAGGAGTGCGCGACCGGTTCCGCATGATTCCTCCAATTTGGAGGTATCGTTGCGTTCCGGATATAGGCCGGATATTCGTTCGGTGGCAACGACTGGGTTCCATTCCATTCATCAACCGAATGTGAGAACGAGGCCCAAAAATGGGTCCGACCCATGCCATTCCAGTTGATGACTGAAACCAAACACACCCTTAGTTGTATGGTAATATGAATGAACATATGACAGTGGCAGTGGCATTTTGTATCTGCATTTTGCATCAATGATCATCATGTGGATGTTTAGATCAGGGTTCCATTCTTTACTCCCATAAAAGAACATAATTTCCTTTGTTTACTTGACAAGTTGACATGCCTATGTATAAATCAGTTAGGTTGTAGTATTTGTGTAAGTGTATTAGATCACTTTCCATACTTTTATTGGCCTTCTTATCAACTTGCTTGTTGTTATTGTTATGATTGGCATTAGATCACTTGCCATACTTGCCATACTTTGATTGGCATTATTATCAACTTACAAATCATTTTCCAACTTGCAACACATAGCAAAGATGGGCATGGATGGAACTTACTTGTTATTCTTGTTTGACATGTGTGTTTGATTCCTGTCAGAACTAAGGAAATTTTTTGTTAGCACTAAGGAAATTCTTGTTTGACATTATGATGCTATATATATATATTTGTAGTGATTGGCATTACATCACTTGCCATGTGTGTTTAGTTCTTGTCATAATAACCTATACATCTTATTATTTTGAAGTTCTAGCCATGACTAGCTGGAACAGCTACTACTAGTCCTCGTGCAACTTCGCGACCTATGATGAAGTTGACAAAGGCGAAACAAGCACCAGCCAGGTAAGATTACAAAAACATCCATCAGCATTGCAAAAACATGCATATATACATATATCATCTAACCATTCTTTATTGATGATTTCAAATATTTGACTTTCCAGGCGTATGTATGCGACCCATCTCCTGAACCGGTCCAGCAGCAGCTACCGGTATGTGAGGTGAACATGCTCAGCCATGAGCTTGTCGCGTCAAAGGAGGGTATAATGAAGGCACTTAGCAAGTTGAATGCCTCCCTAAAGAAAGAGAAGGATGCTATGATCGACGAGATCTCCGATGTCTGCGATAAGAAATTGAAGCTCATCGACCAGAACCAGCTACTGGTCACTGAGATCGAGTCTATGAAGAACGAGATACGGCTCCTAAAGGCCGAGAGGGAGGAGCTGAAGACCCACAAAGTCTATTTCAGAAAGGAGGGAGAGAGCAACAAGAACAAGTTGCGTGAGATGAGGATCATTCTTCATCGTAGCTAGTTAGCGCGCGGATACCAAGTTGCGTGAGATCGATGCCGATACTTTTGCTTGTATAGAGCTAGCCACCAGATAACTTTTGCTTGTAGGTAGTAGTAAGCTAGTTACTGAAAACTACAGTAATAGCTGGGAATATTTTATGGATTTGAGACTTACCACTAGAAGTTTAAATGGTTGCACATATACTAATCGATGTGTAAATTTTTTTATTGTTGAAAAATATAAATTGCTGGCGTTGCCTCACAATAAACGCCATAGATAACACAATATATTGCTGGGGTTAGCCAGGTGGCACGCCATCAGTACTAAAATAATGTTAACGTGTCTGCCAACGCCACCACTAAATTGTTTTCACTGGCGCCATATTGGTGTCATTGGATCTCTACGCCGGCAAGACACTTTTTGCCACGCCATAGCTAGGCTTTTTTCCACTAGTGTGGCCATGGTAAGTAGTCGTGGCGACAAAGATGTCAGCGCTGAAGACGAAGATTCGTTTCGGTGCGTAGATCGCGCCAGAACAGATCTGATTTCCCATCGCACCGTGACGACTATGTAGTTGGACCTGTATGGGTCACCAATGTTGGAGACGATTCTGACATATCTCGGGTAGGGGCCCTGATCTCGTAGCCTTGATTCGATGATAATTGATAACAATGGACACAAAGATTTACCCAGGTTGGAGCTCTCTCGAAGAGATAATACTCTACATTCTTCTTTTGATTATATTTATTTGTGGTGGAGTACAGAGTACAAGTTGATCTACTATGAGATCATTGTGTCTCATATCTAAGATGTGTTGAGATTGTTCCATCGACTAGCCCAACCTCGATTTATATAAACTACCAGAGGCCTAGGATAACAGGATTCCTAGTCGGTGGAAAGGAGTCCTTGTATTGAATGGCAAGGCTTCTGGAATCTTTCTCGCATGCGTCTTGGGTCGCTTAAAATGACCCATTAATGAACAGCCACGGGGGCCCTCGACCCGGCCCTCCTGACTGGAAGAGGACATGATGAGTACCCCTAGTCCAGGACACCATCAACCTATTTCCACGTCCTCACCTCGCCGACTCGCCTCCATGAAAAGGAATACAAATTTCTCCTGATTCCATGTAACAGGAAACGAAACACGTTCCGCAAAAGGACCCCCTTAGCTGGCGAACAAGAACTAAAATTGCCATAAAAACGGTTCGTTTGCCACCTCACTCCCAGCGAACGATTGCCTTCCGCAAAAGCCATATACCTATATACCTACTAATAAAAGTACTAATGCTTCTGCTCGTCCATTTAGGATTAAGTGAGTTCAGCAAAAAAAACATTTTGATGGTTGAGAAAAATGATTTAGACAAAGCCTTATTTTCCTCCCTTTGTTCTATCTTTTCCCCAAGCGAAGCGTTCCAACTTCCGCTCTCCTTTCTTCTCTCGAGCAAGTCCCAAGCTGCCTGGATCGGACGCCTAGGCCTTGGCCAGTTCTATCCCAACAAAGTGGGCCAACTCATATTTTAATGGGTCTGCCATAAGATATCGCTCCTGCGTGAAATCAAAAAACCACCCATTCCTTCCATTCCAAAACCTTGCCTGTGATAGAAGGGTTTGCTTTTAAATGAACTAGCAAAAGGGCGCATGCATTGCAATGGGAGAAAACAAATCATAATCTCCAACGACCATGACTACATTTTGTTGCATCACGGAGATTCACTATCACTCTCAATTTCGTGAAATCATGAAAAAAAATTAAACTCATGGACATATTTGAAATCGTGAACATTTTTCAAATTCTTGAACACTTTAATAAATTTTTGAACATTTTCTAAAATCAAGAACATTTTTTAAATTCATGAACATTTTATACTATTTGCAAACATTTTTCAAAATTGTGAACATTTTTTAAAACAATTTTCTTGAATCGTCAAACATTTCTAGAATCAACGCATATTTTTATGGAAATTGGTGGAATGATTTTTGAAATTCACATTTTTATTTAACAAAGATTTTTTGAATTAGTGAACATTCTATGAATGAATAAACTATTTTGTAAGTCACGAAGAGTTTTGGAATTTTAGGATATTTTTTCATTCATGAACATTTTTTTAATTGGCAAAATTTTGTTCAATTTCATTAACATTTTTAGTACACGAACTTTTTTAAAAATCATGAACATTTCGAATATTTTATGAGTAAGTAAACATTTTTTTACAAAGTCACAGACATTTTTCGAATCCCAAATATTTAATGGTTTATTAAATATTTTATTTCTAAATTCTCAATTTGTTTTTCAGTTTTCTGAACTTTTCTCATGTCCTAGATTATTTAGGGTAGAAAAAAACGAAAATGCAAACGAAAGTAAAAAGTAAAAAACAAAATTTAAAAACAGGCCACTCAGACATGGGCTGGCCCAAACGGGTGCGTTGTGTCTCTCCCAGGGTACAGATTGAGAAAAAAACAGGCCGCTCGGATAAAAAAACGGGTGCGTTGATTGTCTATTTGCAGAGGTGTATAAATTGGTGAGATTTGATTTACGATAATGAGGTGAGACAATCTATACCTATACCTATATAAAAGTAACTTTGGGGGGGGGGGGGGAATTTTCGTGACGTACCACCCGAAGCAATATATATTATATAGGTATAGGTATAGATTGTCTCACCTCATTATTGTAAATCAAATCTCACCAATTTATACACCTTAGCAAATAGACAATCAACAAGTCTATTTGTCAATAAACAAGCAATGGGTGAGATGTGGCCGGATTGTGGGAGAGCCTAAAAAATAAACATAGCTAAAATTGTGGCCACATAGGAGAAATTGTTTCCATGAAAGAGATTATTTTATCATTTCGTTTTTAGATGCATAAATAGATTGATTAAATATATACTCCCTGCGTTCCGAATTACTCGTCGCAGAAATGGATGTATCTAGATGTATTTTAGTTCTAGATACATCCATTTTTGAGACGAGTAATTTGAAACGGAGAGAGTAGTTGGCAGAGTCTCCAGAGTTAGTGAGATAACAAAAATAGTTGGTACATGTTTGTGCACAATTTGGAATTCAAAATTCAAGAATTCAATTCAGCAAGGAAACCATATCCAAAATTTTCAATAATCTGGGTATGCCACTGTACCACAGTTGAGCATAGAAATTCATGTTGACAAAAAGCTAGACTTTTGTATAGTTACGTCATAATTGAGCAGCTCAATATTTTCATAGAATATCCTAATTAAGCATACATGTCGTCGCCAATTATGTGTGCAACTTAATGTTAATTACACTTATATAATGTTCAATACAACCGATGCCTCCAATCTGTTTGGAAACTCCGCATAATTTCCATCACTTATGATCAAAACTATTTGCGGATGATGGAACAAGAAACAGTTGTGTTGCAGAGAAACGAGAGCGTCAACTAAGGATTGGCTAATAAAGATAACCATATTATATAGCGCATGTACGATAAAGAGCTAGATACCATGAGTGAAGTAGGAGATTGATAGATGAATGTTTTCCTCACGTTGCAATGCACGGGAAATGTTTGATATGCATGATGTTCTAATAGGTATTATGATATTGGTTCAGAGTCAATTATACCATTTACAATGTTGAAATATATTTTGATTTTGGTACATGCAAAAATGTCTACAGCAACATCTTAAGTGAGTGGTAATTTATAAATGAATTCATGTGTCGTAGATCCATCCATCTATGGTACATATGCAAATATGCATGAGTCTAATTTGTTTTTAAAATTTCCGAACATTTTCTCAAAAATGGTCCTCTTTATCTCGAAAGTAATATATTGATATGTTTTCAGATATTTACAGGTGCATTGCTATATGTTCATATATTTCTAATACGAGAAAACACAAAACAAACATTACTAGCACTGACCTTGCTTTTACGTTATTAAACATGTTATGATTTGAACATCATGCATCCGCCTCGGAACAAACATTTGCGTTGATCATGAAAGAGTCTTCCAGTGAGAAAGGAGAGCCTCATTCTCGAGCCTTGCGGTGTTAGGTTAATCTTGAGTTAATTAGTTTTAGGTAAGTTCTACTTAGATGCAACTTACCAGGCTGCCGTGAAGTAGTACTAGCCCAGGTCTGCTACGTGTTAGAGGTCCGAGTAGGTTTAGGCCCAGAGTCGTAATACGTTTAGGTTTAAATAATGATCAAGGTAGCCGGTCATTATGACCTAGTGTCCGTATAGGTTTAGGAAGGGATGCTTTGGTCGGTTGGTTCTGCACATATATATGCACGACCTGCGTGAGGTTTTGTAACGTGGAGAAAACAGAAAATAAAAGGAGGAGAAACAAAGGGCATGACAAGAGCCCTTGGCTATAAAAGATTTTTTGTGCGCGTGTTCGTTGTACTATGATGTGATCGATCCTGTGGGCGAATTTCCAACAATTGATATAAGAGCTAGGTCGATTTGAATCCGTGCTTGCCCCGGGGTTGCGACCCGACTAGTGCCTCGGGGCGGGCCATGAAATCGCTGGATGACGCGGCGAAGAGGAGAACAAGCGATCGTTGTTCGTCGGAGCGACAAGGAGGGAGACGGCGGGCTGTCGTCGGTAAGGCGGCGGATGGAGATCGTTGAAGGGAGCGGTGGTGCGGTGATGCGGTCCCAAAGGTCGTGAAGCTCGTCATCCGGGAGTTAGAGTCAAGGAGTCGTGCGGGTTAGCACGGTCGATCGGTCGGTTGGTCAGTTAGTCGTCGTCATCATCGTCATGTCCGAGTGCTCGTCTCTGTGAGGAGGCGTTGAAGATGAAGCGCATCTAGGTCGTCTATGTGTCTCGACGAGAGGATCAAGTTCAAGTATGTGGGGCGGTAAACCGGTGAAGGTGATTCTCTTCAATGAGGTCATGTCTCTACATGAGGCTGGAGTGCATGGTGTAGTGCACAGGGTGGTGTGATCCACAAGGAGTCGGCATGTATCTTGCTAGGGTGGATGGTGAAGTCCACCGGGTGGTGTTTTTCACAGGTTACTAGCAAGGCTATAGTCCAAGGCATATTTGAGGTGGTCCGTAAATTCGCTAAGTTGAAATTGAGGAGAGATTGTTGCGATCAATGAAGCCTCTCAGTTTAACTTGTCGTGGTGCGAGCAGATGAGTCGACAAGGGATAATATACAACAAGTAAAGATCGGAGAAGCACGAGAAAGATGACGGGTTAAGATTAGGGAAAGATTGTTAGGTTAATTTTGAGTTAATTAGTTTTAGGTAAGTTCTACTTAGATGCAACTTACCAGGCTGCCGTGAAGTAGTACTAGCCCAGGTCTGCTACGTACGTATTAGAGGTCCGAGTAGGTTTAGGCCCAGAGTCCTAATGCGTTTAGGTTTAAATAATGATCAAGGTAGCCGGTCATTATGACCTAGTGTCTGTATAGGTTTAGGAAGGGTTGCTTTGGTCGGTTGGTTCTGCGCATATATATATGCACGACCTGCGTGAGGTTTTGTAACGTGGAGAAAACAGAAAATAAAAAGAGGACAAACAATAGGTATGACAAGAGCCTTTGGCTATAAAAGTTTTTTTGTGCGTGTGTTCGTCGTACTGTAATGTGATCGATCCTGTAGACGGAATTCCAACATGCGGGAGGGTGCAGGCATACTTTGTCAGGAATCCACGCGCATATAAATGATGTCTTCCGACCCGGCCCAACGGGTCACCTCGCAATCCATCCAAATGATCGATCTACAAGCTCTACTGCGCCTCCTCTGCACAGATCCCCTCGATCGATCAGCAACGAAAGGATGGTGACGGTCTCACGCACAGACGGCGCACAACAAGTCACAAATACTGTCAAATTAATGACTACACAACAGTCACTCGTGCAAGACTCGGACCTGGGTACGTATAGACATGTCAAGCTCATTGCAACTAGACATACTTAACGCTATTACTACAAATGAACTATTTTGCAAACAAGTGCGCCCAGATCCCCCACTAGCTAGATTATGGACCATCCATGTTCGATCCAATGGTCCAGAACTATTTTTCTCCCACAAGCATGTTTTCTATCATCGTTGCTCAAGAAATATCTATATTGGGGTCCCAAAATGCAAGGGAGCTGATCGTTATAACTGCATGGTATTTATGGTGAAATAGATGGAGGCTAGTTCATGAGAGAAAGTCTCAAGAGGCGTTCCAAACCTCGATGGGGATCCATGCTATAACGGCTAATTATGTAAATGCCCATTCACCTAAGGCAATTAGGAAGAAGGGAGGCTGGAGCAGACCTCCTATGGGGTTTGTTAAATTAAATGTGGATGCTCATTTTGATCATGATCTGTTAAGTGGTACAGCGGGAGCTGTTATCAGGGATGACAAAGGAAACTTCATTGTAGGTGGAAATTGGAAGATTAAAAGTTGTGCGGATGTGTGACAGCAGAAGCATTAACTCTTAGGTTTGGCCTATCGTTGGCACAAAAAGCGGGCTGCAATCGACTCATTACCAACTCTGACAATATGGAAATCATTGACACAATGAATAATGAAGGACATTCTGTAGGAGTGGCGGCTGCAATCTTTGAGGATTGTTTGTTTATGGTATGTGATTTCCCTCTCACTAGTTTTGAACATTGCAATAGAGAAGCAAACAAAGTAGCTTATGAGCTTTTGCTAGACTAGCAAAATGTTCCATGACAAAGGATTAGATAGAGGAGCCTATGGAAAATATTGTATCTTTATTCTCATAGACGATGTAACTATTATTTCTAATTAATAAAGTTCATATTGTTTTTAAAAAAAATTATAGTTGCTCCCGCTTGATGATCAGTCTTCTCTTGCATAGGGAGTGCAAATTTATGCAAGTCCGTATATAGTCAAGCATCCAACATGGTGATTTGGTGTCTTAAAAAAACTTGTTAGCAAGGTGATTGGTGTCTGTCGTTGAAGGATTGATTCTCTCATCGGATTAGTCTACGGCGACGGACGTAATAAAGACTAGCAGACAGAAGGCGCAGCAACACGCCGCGCGCGTGGCTGAGCCTGTGTGTGTGTGTGTGTGTGTGTGTGTGTGTTGTTTTTATTTTGAAGTAAGAGAAGGCGTGATGGTGGTATGGAGGTCGAGCTGGTTGCAGACGCTATTCTTATTACTGACACCAAGAAAACAAAGAACATTCAATAGATCCAACAAAAATTAAGAGTATTAATTAAAGCCACTCAGACCCATCACCGTTATTATTTTTCTTCTTCTAAAATAAGCATAATATATGGGACTGAGCATTTAACAACAACTTTTTACACTTTCTTTCTCTATCTATCTATCTCTCTGCATGTATGTTAATGTGGAATATTAGTGGAAGCAAATGGAGTATTTCTATGTAGAGAATAGCCCCTCATGGGAATCACAAGGAAAATCATTCATATTCTTATCTAGTTATGTATATTATGGTAATGCTAGCTGGAACAGTTAGAGCTTCTTAGCAAGCATGTGCGCAAGCTCCTGGATAATCAAAAATTGAAATAGGACTTCCAGCAGGCACGATCTTGCAATTGCAACTATAACTGCTCAATACCTTTTTGGACTTTGAATATACTCCATGGTTTGATTATAGAGACAAAAAATTAATGGTAATCTTACGAGAAGCCAACTTGTCTGGTAAGAATGACGCAAGCTGCAAAACAAAAATGCATGTCATTTTTAAATGAAAATAGAAACAATTGGACAATCAGCACAATCATACAAAACACCTACATTTCGTCTTCCTCGGAATTTCTATCAACAGTTGCTTTCTCTTAATGAATAGACACAAATCGCATCAAAATTAATCCTAGAGTAACAACAGCGCGTGATATAACAACAAGGAACATCAAGCATGATAAGCCACAAGTATAGGGGATCGCAACAGTTTTCGAGGGTAGAGTATTCAACCCAAATTTATTGATTCGACACAAGGGGAGCCAAAGAATATTCTCAAGCATTAGCAGTTGAGTTGCCAATTCAACCACCCCTGGAAAACTTAATATCTGCAGCAAAGTATTTACTAGCAAAGTAGTATGGAAGTAATGGTAACGATGGCAAAGGTAACAATAGTAGTTTTATAGTAATTGTAAGAGTGGCAACGGAAAAGTAACTAAGCAAGGATCAATATGTGAAAAGCTCGTAGGCATTGGATCAGTGATGGATAATTATGTCGGATGCGATTCTTCATGCAACAGTTATAACATAGGGTGACACAGAACTAGCTCCAGTTCATCAATTGAATGTAGGCATGTATTCCGAATATAGTCATACATGCTTATGAAAAAGAACTTGCATGGCATCTTTTGTCCTACCCTCCCGTGGCAGCGGGGTCCTATTAGAAACTAAAGGATATTAAGGCCTCCTTTTAATAGAGTACCGGACCAAAGCATTAACACTTAGTGAATACATGAACTCCTCAAACTACGGTCATCACCGGGAGTGGTCCCGATTTTTGTCACTTCGGGGTTACCGGATCATAACACATAATAGGTGACTAATGACTTGCAAGATAGGATCAAGAACTCACATATATTCATGAAAACATAATAGGTTCAGATCTGAAATCATGGCACTCGGGACCTAGTGACAAGCATTAAGCATATAAAAGTCATAGCAATATCAATCTCAGAACATAATGGATACTAGGGATCAAACCCTAACAAACTAACTCGATTACATAATAAATCTCATCCAACTCATCACCGTCCAGCAAGCCTATGATGGAATTACTCACGCACGGCGGTGAGCATCATGAAATTGGTGATGGAGGAAGGTTGACGATGATGACGGCGACGGATTCCCCTCTCCGGAGCCCCGAACGGACTCCAGATCAGCCCTCCCGAGAGAGATTAGGTCTTGGCGGTGGCTCCGTATCGTAAAACGCGATGAATCCTTCTCTCTGATTTTTTTCTCCCCGAACGTGAATATATAGAGTTGGAGTTCAGGTCGGTGGAGCACCAAGGGGGCCACGAGGCAGGGGGCGCGCCCAGGGGGCAAGCACGCCCCCACCCTCGTGGACAGGGTGTGGGCCCCCTGGTCTTGATTCTTTCACCAGTATTTTTTATAAATTCCAAAAATATTCTCCGTGAAGTTTCAGGTCATTCCGAGAACTTTTATTTCTGCACAAAAATAATACCATGGCAATTCTGCTGAAAACAACATCAGTCCGGGTTAGTTTCATTCAAATTATGCAAGTTAGAGTCCAAAACAAGAGCAAAAGTGTTTGGAAAGTAGATACGATGAAGACGTATCAGAGCACCATAAGGTAACTTTTCCTTCATTACAAATAGTATTCCGTGTAACCTATGCCTGAAACTAGTGTCGGGATAAAACACATAAATGAACTATGTAATACTTTGGTACTCAACATATTGTTTCCCAAAGGCAGGACTTCTCGGTTTTCGCTTCCTCTTGACTCATCCAAACTGAGTATATTAATCCAGAAAGATATCTAGAGTAGAGAATATCACATAGCGGGATTAGAAGACCCCTAATATAAGGTGAATGTACACAAATATGGTGCTTAAAAAATAAACCATAAGACATACGATTTATGTGCAAATAAAAAAACAACTGAGGGATACAGCGAGATTTTATTTTCATAAATATGCAAAGGCATCTGTACATGGGACCTGAAACAACCTAAACTGAAGTTCAAAAACCCTTCCAAACCCAGATGTTCATTTCTACCTATCCCTCCGTATCTTAAAAAAGACCACACCATACCATCAGACTAAGAAACTTGGTTTAGAAAAGTCCTTGACTTCTTTACTTAATATGAACATGATGCAACCTTGACTTAAATTAATTATTGGTTACATCTTATCTTAAAATATGTTTTTTCTCAAAGATGGTAATTTGATGTAGATAAAGAACACCAAAGCTAAGTTATGATTAAACTAAATTGAAGCTTTGAAAAATACAGAATGGGGATGTCGTGGGAACCAACTCCTCCTTTGTCGTGTCGGTGGTGGCGGGCATTCACTTTTGGTGCAAACACCAAGTGAAATAAGGTGTGAGTAATTTCTCTAGTTTTAAGGGCAAAAGGTAAATCTTTACCACATACTATATATACTAGACAATTAACACTCTCGTGCACCAAACTTGAACTATTTTTTTACATGTTCCATAGCTATTCAGTTTCCATAGACATCATTTATTGCTAAACTGAATGCATAGAATGACACGGTGACTGCTATCTTCTATAAGACTAGCCACAATGGGAGTAACTTCAGCAGTAACATCGAGTCTAACTCATCAAATTTGCTTATGTGGCAATGAGTTAATGAGGAGAGAGGTAGTAGTAGTAGTAACTTAGCTAGTTACTGTAACATCACATGTCTCAATGCAATATGAGTCTATAACATAATAAATGAAGCTTTGCATGTTACCACACTTATGTTACTACCCACTATGAAGGTAGTAACATAGTCTAGGGATATGTGTATGTTACTAGTGCATGTTACTCTCCATTGTGGCTAGTCTAAGCAAATTTGGAGCCAGTTTAGTCGTAATGACCTCACATCTTTCAAACTGCATTCCAAAAGAAATAACCCAACATAGTGTGCGTTATCTTTCTAGGATCCTTCCAAAGCTACTAATGGATTTGTGACGGTTGGGTATTGGTACTATGAGATGACACAAATGAACTCTTGTTCACGGCTGTTGCCGAGGGGAAGGGCCTCATGTGTGACACCGTCATGAGCCTGCCCATGCGTATAGCTGCACGTCAGCGCTGAGCAGCGGGGCCACCGCCACAGGGTATACCGGGGTCACGCTAGATGAGGTCGGCATCGGCGGCCGTTGACTGGCCCAAATCACTGGGAGCAGATTAGGTGGCTGAGCAGGTGGTGAAGGATAGGTGTATGCTAGCAGTGCTCCAAGGTAACACGCGACACTGGTGGTGTGGTCCGCAGCTGAGTTCATGTGTGTGTGTGTGGACTACGGCGGTGTGGAGGTGGCTGGAAAGTCAAAGAAATGGTTTTGAGACGGGAAGAGGACTCCCGAGAGATAAAGCAAAGCGGTGAGTGGACATGCATCTTTTGTTTTGGTTGGTTGGCTGGCTTTAGAAAAACCACTGGACAAAATACACCGAGAAGCTGCCTGCCGGGTATATCATGATGAGTGTATGTGTTTATGTATGAGCGTCTTTGTCTATACCATGTTTAAAAGATAAGCTACCCTCCTTTCATTCCACATAAATTCCTTAAGAAGCAGTAAAAATGTAAAAAAAGACATGTCAGGTATACCACGGTGAGTGTATGTGTGTATGTATGTATTGTGCGTCTGTACTGTGTTTAAAAGAGAAGTTCCTATCATCCCCCGTAAATACCTTAAGAGGCAGTAAAATGTTCAAAAGGCCTGCTATGTATACCACAATAAGTGTATGTGTGGATGTATGAGCGTCTGCGTTTGTAGTGTGTTTGAAAGAGAAGCTGCCCTCCCATCATCGTATGTAAATTGCTTAAGAGGTAGTAAGACTAGTAGAAAAGGGGGCAAAGGTCCAGGCCGGGTCAGCCCATTAGTCCCGGTTCAGTCCAGAACCGGGACCAATGGGGGCATTGGACACGGTTCGTGAGCCCAAGGGGCCGGCCGGGCCACGTGGGCCATTGGTCCCGGTTCGTCTGGACCTTTTGGTCCCGGTTGGTGGGACGAACCGGGACCAATGGGCCTCACTCCTGGCCCACCACCATTGGTCCCGGTTGGTGGCTTGAACCGGGACCAAAGGCTCCCCTTTAGTCCCGGTTCATGCCACCAACCGGGACCAATGAGGTGCATATATATACCTCCTCGCGTAAGAGCAGAGCACACTGCTCTGTTTTTTCTGGCCGAGGGGGAGAGGGCTTGGTGGTGCTCTAGCTCACCTCCTATGCACACAAGGTGTTCGATGGAATGCCTGAGCCACACTACTTAAGCTTTCTCCTCTCCAAGCTCCATTTTCCTCAATATTTGTCTAGATTTAGCGGTCCGTCACGCCCCGTCCCCGTCTTCACCGCCGTCGATCACCCGCGCCGAGCTCATCGCCGGCACCACCGTGGTGAGCCTCTTGTTCTTATCTTTTTTCTGAAAGAAAAAAATTTCTTACTTGTATGTTTACATAGATACTTGTATTATTTTCTTACTTTTATTATTGCATCTTATATAGTGCGATGGTTTTGGTACACTAGTAGAAAAAGGGTCAAACGTGAAGCACATTAGTGCCGGTTTGTATTTGAGCCGGCACTAATGTATACATTAGTGCCGGTTCCAACGGCTAGCCGGGCCGCTTTCATTAGTACCGGTTCGTGGCGAACCTTTAGCACCGATTCGTGCCACGAACCGGTACTAATGAGAGTGGTGGCAGGATGTTGTCAGACTGGGGCCCCTCCAGCCCCTTTAGTACTGGTTCTTGGCACGAACCGGTACTAAAGGTCGTCCTACATAAACCCTTCGTCCACCCGAGCTCGCTCTGTTCTTCCCCCTTCCCCTCTCCTCTCTGTTCTTCCCCTCTTCCTCTCGAGCTCATCACACATTTTTCCCAAAATTTGTCAAGATTTGAAGGCCCCCATCCATTCGAATGATCACAAAGATTAGCAACTTTGTCCTTTCATCTCTCATTGCTAGATTAGCTCTTGCAATGCTTTATATAGTGATTAATTTGTGAGTTTAGTAATTTGGGAGGATATATATATATATATGTGCTAGTATTTGATTTATATGCAATTTGAGGTCAAAAATAACACTTAGTTTGCATATGTAGGTGTGGTTTACTTAGTGCCTTCTAAATCTCCATCGTAGCCACCGTCGATCGCCCGCACCGTCCCGTCGCCGGCACCACCTTGTGGTAAGCCTCTTGTTCATGAAATTTTATATAAAAATTGATGTTTGTGTGATTTGGATATATAGTTACTCGTATAATTATCTTACATGTATGTTGTTTGTTATACATATAGTGCCATGGTTTTGATATCCGTCCCCGTCGGCCCTCGTCCTTGTTATGATTCGGATGTGGTATGTATATTCTCTTTTAAAACTAGTTGCATTTCGTGTTTATGACAAATTATGCCCATCAAGTTGACATAGAAATTTTTTCTAGGAGGTATGTGATCCGGAAATTCCAACCGACCCTATTGCCGAGAGGTTAAATTTAGTTGAAAGAGAAAACGAGTACTTGAAAGAAAAATTGAAAAGAATTGAGGGGGAGAAGATGGAATTGGAGTTGCATGTTGTCGATGTCGTCGATGATCACAAGATCAAGATGGAGAAAATGCGCTTGAAGATTAGAAAGATTAGAAAATATGCCATCGATAGTGAGGCTTGGTATCATTATGCTGTTGGATCCATTGTTACCTTAGTTGCGATCTTGATCGTATTTGTTGTTGCATTTAAATGCTTTAGCTAGAGAGTTATTTGTTTGTTGCATTTAAGTGTTGTATGAACTTTATGTATGAACTTGTATTAATTTGGTCTATTCGGTGTTGTGTAATGAAGATGAGCCGGCAATGGATGTACGATGACCGATGCTCTCCCAAGTTCGTTGAGGGCGTGCATACTTTTCTGCTTGCGGCTGAGGCAAACAAGCGGGTGGATGGTTTTATGCCTTGTCCATGTGCTCGCTGTAAGAATGGTCACAATTACTCTACGTCAAGAACCATTCATGTCCACCTGTTTAAGTCCGGTTTCATGCCCCATTATAATGTTTGGACCAAGCACGGAGAAAGAGGGGTTATGATGGAAGACAATGAAGAAGAAGAGGATGACGACAGCTATCCTGGCCATGGGTTCCCTGAATACGATGATACAACAATGGGGGAAGAAGCTGAGCCGGTAATGCGGGAAGAAGCTGAGCCGGCAATGCGGGAAGAAGCTGAAGAAGAGGCATCAGATGAGCCCGTTGATGATCTAGGTCGGGCCATTGCCGATGCAAAGAGAAACTGCGCAAGTGATTTGGAGAAGAAGAAGTTGCAGCGCATGTTAGAGGATCACAAAAAATTGTTGTACCCGAATTGCGTAGGTGACAAGAAAAAGCTGGGCACCACACTGGAATTGCTGCAATGGAAGGCAGAGAATGGTGTATCTGACAAGGGATTTGGAAAGTTGCTGGTAATGATAAAGGATATGCTTCCAAAGGACAACGAATTGCCCGAGAGTACGTACGAAGCAAAGAAGGCTGTCTGCCCTCTAGGGTTAGAGGTGCAGAAGATACATGCATGCCCTAATGATTGCATCCTCTACCGCGGTGAGTACGAGGATTTGAATGCTTGCCCGGTATGTGGTGCATTGCGCTATAAGATCAACCGCGATGACCCTGATGATGTCGAGGGCCGGCGCCCCAGGAAGAAGATGACCTGTACTTGCTGTCCCAGTTACCCTGGTGATGTCGAGGGCCGACACGTGAACAAACCAGGAGTTTCGCCAGCTGGTTGCAAGCACGTACCATGCATGACACCTCTATTGAAGATGACCTGTACTTGCTGTCCCAGTTACCATCTTCGAATATAATGACTTTCAAAGGGTACGAGATAAATGGCAATACATTTTACACGATCGCCCAAGATAAGAAGAGCACCAACCAAAACAGTGGTGTCCGCTTTGATGCAGAAACCAAGACGGGAAAGGAAACATATTATGGTTATATACAGGACATATGGGAACTTGACTATCGACGTGGTTTGAAGGTCCCTTTATTTCAGTGCAAATGGGTCAATATGACACGAGGCGGGGTAACGGAAGACCCGCAGTACGAAATGACAACAGTGGATCTCAACAATCTTGCGTATGCAGACGAACCATTCGTCCTAGCCAATGATATGGCACAGGTTTTCTATGTGAAGGACATGTCTACCAAGCCAAGAAAAAGAAAAGATAAGGAAGCGAATGCATCGTACGATGAGCCAAAGCGGCACATAGTTCTTTCTGGGAAGAGAAACATCGTGGGAGTGGATGACAAGACAGACAAGTCAGAAGATTATGAAAATTTTGATGAAATTGCTCCATTCACAGTGAATATTGACCCGAGCATCCCGTTAAATGATGAAGATTTTCCATGGTTACGGTGCAAAGGGACACACGCGAAGAAAAAGTTTCACACCCGAAGATCTGGGATGTGATCGGCTTCACTAGCTATCATCACTTTCTTCTGTGTTTCACACCCAGAAGGGAATCTCTGTAATAGTTAGGGTAGTTAATTATGTGTTTTGGCATTTGAAACGCGAAGAAATTTTATGTGCAAACAAATTCTTTCATGCCTTTACTGATTTTTAAAGTTAAGTTATTCACAAACTAGTGATTCACACTAATTTCAAATAATTCAAAATTTAAACTATTCAAATTTGAAAACTACGGGCACTAACAGAAAGTTTGTAATTTTTTGTACCTAAAGCAAAAATATTCACAAAGAAACTCTAAATACAAAAAAAACAACTCAAAAATAAATAAAGCAAAATAAAAACTAAAAAAAACCCGCCTACTAGGCTAGAGCGGCCTGCATACGACTAGAAACCCAACCCGTTGTTGGGCCAGGATGCAGGCCCGCAAAGGCCCAGTAGGCCCACGGGGCAGCACAGCACAGGTAGGCCCAGAAGGCCTGCATTTGAGAGGAGCTCGAAGGAGCAGCCGCGGCTGGGTTTATAAACCAGTGCAGCTGCCCTTCGCTAGGCGAGGTGGGACTAAACTTTGCGCCCCTCGCCTGGCAGCGCACCCCCCTTTAGTACCGGTTCGTGGCACCAACCGGTACTAAAGGGGGGCCTTTAGTACCGGTTGGAGCCACCAACCGGTACTAAAGGGGGTCGCTTCCCGCCGCTTGGCCTGGCCAAAACAGGCCTTTAGTACTGGTTGGTGGCTCCAACCGGTACTAAAGGTGTCCCCTATATAAGAAACACTTCGAAAATTTTTAGTTTCTCATCTCCCACTTCTCTCTGCCGCCGCCCCATCCCGTGTCGTCGCCGCCCCTGTCGCGCTGTCCCCGTCGACTCCGCGACGCCCCCGTCCTCGTCGCGTCGTCCCCGTCGACTCCGCGGCGCCCCCGTCGCCGGCCTGTCGCCGCACCGGCCCGTCGTCGTCCCGGTCGCCGCACCGGCCCATCGTCGATCCCCTTGCTTCGCCGTCACCGTCGCCTTTGGATCGACCTCGCCTCGCCATCGCCGTCGCCTCGACCTTGCCCGCGCACGCTGTGAGCCCCTCCCCCGGCCCCTCTCCTCCCTCCAATCGATCAAAGCCACACCGCGTGCCGGCGCCGACCGTAGCACACACACAGGCGCGCGCACACACACTACATGCACACACACACACACACTACACACACACACTACACGCGCACACACACACACAATTTTTCTGTTTTTAGCTTTTAGTTTTTTCTGTTTTTCTGTTTTTCATACAAAGTTTTAGATGAATTAATTAATTAGATTAGATTAATGTCAAATAGTATATAGAAATGTTAGTTATAATATATATATAATGTCAAATGTTATAGAAATGTTAGTTATATAGAAATGTTAGAAATTTTGGAAATGTTAGTTTTAGCTAGCTAGATGAATTAGATTAATTTCAAGTTGTTAGACGATGATCGATGTTTTTTTAGTTTCTTATATTTTTAGTTATAAAATTTAGAATTTGCATATATGAAATCATCACAATCCATCATTTAAAAAATGTTACTTTACTTTTGCGGCATATAGTATTTGTTGTCGACGATGCCCGGCCCGCATCCTCGCCGTCGACACGTCCGCGACGACGTCCAGCTGACCCATGTCCGGGACTGGGCTCCGCCGGGCTGGCACTGGGAGGTGCTACCTGGAGGGGCGCGCCGCTTGATGAGGAACCCGGCCCCGGGTCCCATCGTCGACCCTGATCTCATTTGGTGGCATTCGCGTGGGCCTGTTTCGGTGCGGAGGGAGCCGGCCCCGCCGGAGGTGGTACGTCGTCGTGTCAGGGAGGAGGACGAGCACGTCCATCGCTACATGGTTGCGTTAGAGGGCGGCAGGTTCTCTAATACCTGGCAGTTTCTTCAGGGATCTCACTTCAGCTATGATCCTGTGAGGGTTCCTTCTCTTTGGGTGTCCACCGCCTAGCCAGTGATGTACTATTCAATATTATATATTATTCGAGACGATGTATTCGAGATTAAATCTATTATTCGATACGATGTATTCGAGATTATATCTATTATTCGAGACGATGTATTCGAGATTATATCTATTATTCGAGATTATACTAAATTGTTTTATATTTCTTTTGGCATAGTTAAATAAAAGATATGGCGGACAATACCGACAGAGAGAGAGAACAGACCATGTTCGATATCATACGCAGGCCAGATGATGATCAGAATGAAGAAGATTTTGACGGCTCCGAATTTCTAAACAACACCGGAGAGGGTGATATGATATTCGATCGCGACGACCGAGAAGATGAAGTCATGAACTACGACGAACATGTTGATCCTGAAACAACAAACACCGGCGAGGTATATATATTTATATAAGCAGGAATCTGGTGATCATCGCATGTTTTAAATGAGTTGAAGATATATTAACGAATCGATCTTTCTTCTTTCAGCCATCCGGATCGAGCAAATCTTCAGGCAAAAGGACGAAACGAGGCCCAAACAAAAAGTTGAAGGAGGGCGTAAAGTACAATATCGAGGCATTCAAACCTAATGGCGAACCATTAGCGCCTAAGAAGATTGCGGACAAGTTCGTTCGTCGGTGCGGAGTTCTTGTGAAGGACCAACTCCCGATCTCCCTTCAAGAATGGAGAAAGCCAGCAAAGCCACGTCCAAACGTTACTTTTGTCGACGAGAATAAAAAAACTGCTTTGGGATACTCTCATGGAACATTTCACCCTACCAGATCATTTCACAGAAGCAGATGTGCAGAAAGTCAAGAACGCTGCTTTTAGGAAGATGGCGGTTGCATTCAAGAACCACAAGAGAACGACGTGGGAGAAGTACGTCAAGGGAGGAAGGAAGACTCCAGTATTCGAGGGGATACTAGAGAATCAAAGTGCTCATTGGGACGATTTCGTGAAATTCAAGGATTCAGAATTAGCTAAGGAACGGTCGAGAATAAACAAGAAGAATGCCGAAAAAAGGATAAGTTCCATAAGCTGGGGCCAGGTGGCTACGCGGTGGCAATGCCTAAGTGGGATAAGTCTGAGAAAGAGATGGAGGATGCAAGTGTCACTCCGGTTACTAAGAGCTGGCCCCCCAGGTGCAGGACTTGGTTCTATGCGCATGGGGGGAGTTGGACCCGAAGACAGGCAATGTTTCGATGAAGGCATGTCTGAACGGAGCCGACGATGCGCTACCTGTTGCAATAGAAGAGGCTCGATCGGGGGTGTTCCAGCCCGACAGAGAGAACGACGAGCTTACGCGTGCCCTGGGAAATCCTGACCGGGAAGAACATGAGGCAAGGGCGCTATTCCGTGGTATGAGGGGTTTTCGGACTGGAACGCCGACTACAGAACCCATGCGAGAAAGAAGATTGCGGAGGAGAAGAAGAGGAAGATGGAGGAGGAGCAGAGGAAGCGGGACTATGAACGCCTTCAAGGCCTAGAAGCAAGTCAAGCGGAATTGGCAGTTAAATTCCAGCGGCAGCAGGAGCAGATCGACTCACTTAGCCAGCAAAGGGGGGCTCAGCATCTGCAGCAGCTAGCGGATGATCCAGCATTGGATAGCACCACCCCATCCATGCCGAGAAGCAGCGTGGGTTCCGCCCCGGGCGACGCAGTGCTGGATAGATACCCCGTGGATGACATCACGGAGAACACTAACTGCGAGCTACACTTCAAAGTGAAGAACATATCCATGAAGGTGGCGGACGCTGTTGCTTTTTCAAATTCCCCCGAGGCAACCTTCCATTGCAACCCGACTCCAGCGGGCTATGCTCGTGTCTTGGTTGATGAGGTGGTGGACCCATATTCGGAGCTACAGCTTGACATTCCTGGAGGTGACGACGAGCACACATTGGGAGAGGCCATACATCATGTCATCCTATGGAGAAAGGATTGCATCATCTTTCGAAGGCCACCGACACCGCGTCACCCGACTCCTCGTCGAAGTCCGCCACCAAGTCAGCAGACTCCCGCTCCAAGTCCACCAATGCGTGAGGCCACTCCTCCTCCTCCAAGTCCGGCAAAGTGTCAGGCCACTCCTCCTCCAAGTCCGACACAGCGTCAGACGTCCACTCCTCCTCCAAGTCCGGCACAACCTCAGGCCACTCCTCCTCCAAGTCCGGCACAGCTTCAGGCCACACCTCCTCATCCAACTCAGCCCCGTCAGCCGTCTCCGCCGCCTCAACAATCGCAGAAGAGACACCCCGCAGCTATGGTGCGTAGCGGTACGAGTCGAGGTCATAGTACAGGAAGTACAGGCGGAGGCAAGCGATATAAATATGGTCCAAACCTCACTACTCCTCTTCCTGTGAGGGCTTACGACAGGACCGAGGAGCAAACCAATGCCATAGTGCGGGCAGAAGTCGACGCCCATTTTGGACCGAAACCGCCACCGCCGCCAAGGGAGAAAGTGCCTGTGGAAGTAGTTGACCACTTCATTTGTATGGCTCAACCACCAGCTCCTCAGCCTGTTGACACAGACTATGAGCGCCACATCAGGAAGTTACATCGACAACGTCTACAGAAGGAGGCGAGCTCGAGCTCGAGCAAACAACAAGCAGCTGTCAAAAAATGCGGGAAAACCGTTGCCCAGCTGGGAGAACAGGCGGCACAATCGATCCCCCCGCTTGTTGTGCCGCCAACAACACGTGACAGTACGCGCGCCCAATATTATTGTGGCCAAACAGTTTACGTTTCCGAGGTGGGCGATGTGGTAATAACACAGGAGCATATAATGCAGGCTGAAGAACTCAAGATCACTGTTGGACAACTCCTCGAGATCGAGGACATGCCTGTGATTACAGAGGAGGAAATAAAACGGAAATATGTCCGGAGCCAACCTTTGGTCGAGCCAGAAGATGTCAAGAAGCTCCCAACGAGAATGTATGAATTGCATCAATGGTACATGGACATTACCAAGAGATCCGATCGAGAGTCCCTCATGGTGTATGTCAAGACGGATCATTACTACCATGAGAAAGCTGTGGCCGTTGAGTATTCTGAACTGTTTCAGTTATACAATCAAGACGCACTCGACAAATCTATCGTCAGTTGCTATTGTCTGTAAGTGATTTCTTTCTATAATTTAAGTCTCAAGCTAGCTGTAGTGATCCTTTTGATCAATCATTACGTGTAATTATCCTCACTATATTCTTTTCTGTGGTATTATGCAGGATGAAGATGTATGAAATGAGAAAAGGTGGACGCTATGGCATTGGGTTCATTGACCCAAACACCGTTAATGAATACACATGGAAAATAAACAAGCATTATGAAAAAGAGGTAGAGGACAGCATGCTAGAGTTCTTGAAGCGCCTCAAATACAATGAAGATATACTACTTCCTTACAACTTCTAGTGAGTCACACTTTCTTGTACTACAAATTCTCTGTTTTTGCCTACTAGCTAGCTATATGTTTTTGCTTACATATGCCCGCTTAATTAAGACATGCAAACGTGTGTGCATGCAGATTTCACTGGATCTTGTGTATCATTAAAGTTAACGCCGGAACAGTTGAAATAATGGACTCGCTACTCAAAGCAAATAGTGACTATAACATCTTGTTTGGGATAGTCGATAGGTAATTTCAATCATTATTAACTATATATCTCAGCCTATTTAGTTCATCATTTCATGATATGAACTATTTAATAACCCCTTTATTCATTTTCTTTGTCGGCGGGCAGGGCTTGGGCAAGGTTCATCAGCGTCACGGAAGGCGAATGGAAACCACAGCTGAAATGGTTTCGACCCAAGGTAAGTAATTAAGTAGTACTAGCTAGCTAGCTAGCTGCCATCTCTTTAATTATCATGCTTGATTAATTATTATCTGATCAAATTAAATTCCATTCTCGTAATAATGGCCCTGAAGCAGGCGCAGGGGACTGATCTGTGTGCATTCTGCGTTTGCGAGAACATTCGCATGATGGCGTCCGAAAGGAGCAGATCTCAAAGACAGGAATGGGTACGCTTGTCAGAACACCATTCACAATTTTTACACCATTATCGATATCTAGTCACACAACTAATACACATGCATATTGATCTCCTTCTTAACAGTTCAAAGAGGTGCGGGACAAGCTCCTAGAAACGGAGCGCGTAGAAGCACTTCAAGAGAAAATAGCGGGATTTTTGCTCGACCAGGTCATAAATCCGAAGGGAGAATACTATTACCCGCTACCGTCCCCATCGACCAGGTCATGAACCACTTCCAATTGTCATCGTGCTCCGAAGGCACCAATTAGGCTAATGCCACTGGCTCCGAAGGCAACATGCATATGTAGGAGAAATTGTATATAGCTATACATGTGTGTATGTGTAAATTAATATGGTGGTTTGTGAGACATTGATGATATATATATATATATGATTGGTTCTACTAGAAATTCTATTTATATATATATATATGCATAACGTGTACAATGTGTAGTACCGTAAAATACCAGCAAATGAAAAAGAATTAAAATGGAAAACACAAAATTAAATGAAAAAGAAATCATAAAACCAAAAACCCCCCAAACATTTTAGTACCGGTTGGTGTTACCAACCGGTACTAAAGGGCTCCCGGCCCCCGGAGCTAGCTCGTGCCACGTGGTTTCCCTTTAGCACCGGTTCGTGCTGAACCGGTACTAAAGGGGGGGGGCCTTTAGTGCCGAAACTTTAGTGCCGGTTCCTAAACTGGCACTAAAGGGCCTTACGAACCGGTGCTATTGCCCAGTTCTGCACTAGTGGTATCCGCCCCCGTCGGCCCTCGTCCTGTCTATGATTCGGATGTGGTATATATATTATCTTTATAACTATTGGTTCAATTATTGTTTATGAAAATTATGCCGACCAATGTGACATAGATTTTATTTATGTAGGATGTATGTGAATCGGAAATTCCAACCGACCCTATTGTCGAGAGGTTAAATGTAGTTGAAGAAGAAAACAATTTGTTGAAGGAAAAAATAAAAAAAATTGAGGAGGAGAAGATGATATTGAAGTTGCATGTTGCGGATGTCGTCGATGATCACAAGATCAAGATGGATGCAAAACACCACAACACTGATGTAAGGACAGAAAAACTGTCGGGAGAAGGCTATTTAAAGGGCAGATAAACTGTCGAGACAGTAGTTCTCCCGGCAGATAGAACTGCCACGAGAACGGCTGCCGGGGATTACTTGTCCCGGCAGATAAACTTCTCCCGGCAGTTTTTCCGCCCTGGCCCATGTATTTGCCGGCAGTTTATATTCTCCCGGCAGATACCATTACCGGCAGTTCGACTGCCTGCATAAGCATGTTTAGCCGGTAGATATTATGCCGGCAAGTTGATTCCACTAGCAAAATGTTCTAGGCATCCATATTATGTAATATCGATCCATTATATATGTCTAAGCAATCAGTTAACATCACACAATTTATACCTTCCACTCAATCAAAGTAACATATAAGCTTCATTGAAAACCTTAAAACTTCATTCGTCCATATATAAGGAGGTTGTGCCACAAAAGGAGTACATATATGTTTGCCACACAACCAAAATAAAATAGTGCCACAAAAGGAGATGTACATATGTTTCTAGATGTGTGCCACACAACCAAAATGAGCTTAATAACCAACAAAATGAGCATATCAAGTCTCTAGGTTCAACAAACAAGACAAATGACATTATCACTCCACCAACTTAATTGTAGGTCTTCCAAATCTTCAGCAACTTGAAGGTCCTCCAAACCTTAGTGAACTTGTGTACCTTTGGGGAATCTGCATTAGATCAGAAGATGTTATTGCATTCAGAACTTTGGGAAATCTGCAATAGATCAGAAGATGTTATTGAATTCAGAACTTTGGGAAATCTGCAATAGATCAGAAAATGTTATTGCATTCAGAACTTAAGGAAGATGTTACAATAATCACATACAACCAGGGGCGAATCTACTAGGCATGCTTTAACAGGCTTAAGCCTGCCCTTCAACAAGAGTAATTTCTTTTTTAGTACCAAAGATTAGACCCCAACGCAGCAAAACTGCTGTTTCCCAGCCCATCTCAATGGCATAATTACAGTTGAGCCTACCCTACATTTACTCCATAGATTCGCCACTGCATACAACAGCCGCATATGTTCTATGTTCTGCAATATAGAGCAATAGTAACATATCTAGAGTAATTTCTACTATAGTAGAGAAAATGTCCATTTCTTATCATCTTAACAAGTAGCAAGTTAATCTTACTTCTCATCAAAATGTAGTGTGCAAAGTCTGTACAAATATTAATAGGAAGGTGTTACAACAATCACATACAACAGCCGCATGGCCACATACAACAGCGCATATGTTTTGAAACCTAGAGAAAACAGTAACATCTCTAGAGTAATCTCTTCTTTAGTAGAGACCATGTTCATTTTCTATCATCTTGACAGTAGCAAGCTTATCTTACTTCTCGTCCAAATATAGTGTGAAAAGTCTGTACAAATATTAACAGTAACCACTAGGTGTACCTATCTTGTACAGAGAAAGTGGTATAAGCAGGTTACATGCACAAAGTTACTGTACTAGCCAGCGAAAAAAAAGGAAAACTAAATTGAATCCTTATCAGCTTGAGGATTGTCACTACAAGATGACAGGAATTTTGAGAAGGAATTTTGACAGGCTTGCAAATATCTTAAGGAAATAATAATATAGAACTTCTCAAGATGACGAGGGTGTTACCACCAGAAAAACTTGAATGCTAGCACGTTATCATCAAATGACACTTCTAATAAGGCAAAGACACTAAAGATGTCCACAATTAGCTTTAATTTAAGAAACTGAATCATATTAACAATTCTAAGCTTTCAAAAGTGCAGAAGCAGAGTGGTAGTTATATATTAAGTTTCCGGCCAATACTAACAATGAATAAGCATGTGGTTCCAAACTCTGATTCATTGCCATAAGTAATTCATAAACATCTTATGGGAAAATACTTTGTTCCTCAAGCAAACTTCTTTCTCAAGATATACATTGGAATCTGCAACATGCAGAGACAGATAATGCCTGCCAGACATTTGATCTCAAAAGAACATCTTCCAAGAAGGAACTTATTACATTACCTTATGGAGTTATTCGTAAATGATATGGCTGTAAGGCTGGTGTTATTATCACCAAAGTATTATAATCCACCTCCATCTGAAAAAATAAAACAATGACAAGTAGCTTGCATTATATTCCTTGGTAGAATATATCAGTAAGCACATATTACATGGTTCTGTAGCTATGGCAATTTTTAGGTGTTTGTTGTAGCATTCTCTTTTATCAGGTTTAGTATTAGTTGGTCTAGAGTGTAAAAGAAGAAACGTATAGCTTTAATTCAAAACCATTGAGTAATAATATATACTAACAATATTCAGTGTACTACTCGAACCAGGATATAGGTTAACAACAATGTCAATAAATATATATTAACAGTGAGAGGCTTGTGAGAAGTCCCTAGATTTAGTTAGATGTTTAAATTTTAGGGACAAGATTGTTTGTAACAATTTCTAGGTAGAACCACCATAAGCCCTAGAGCTCCAGCCCTTTTTCCCAAAGCTTCTGTCACTCCATGATTCTATCCTTAAGCGAAGAAATGTGAGTGCTAAGCAGCAATGATGGAAGGAAATCTGAATTAGTGCTGATTTCTAACACTACCTGCATGTAACAAGTACTGCTACACTACCCAGGCGCCAAATTCAGAGCAACAGAGGTCAATGGGGGAAAACCAAGAGCATGCAGTTCACTAAAATAGTAAGGAGTTTTAAACCACATTGGGACAAACATAACTGGAATCTTTGACATATGTTTAGAAACAACTTGCAGCAGGATTAATGAAATTTGAAGGACATAGTAAATGCAGTTTAACACTTTTGTAGTGTAAGTAAAAATAAAGAACCTCAGTACAATCTGTGAAGAAACAGAAACTAAACTGACTATTAGTGTGCATCCTTTACTACTCTTGTTTTGTAAATACTCTGATATTAATATCTGAGATTTTAGTGATAACCAAACACCTAACTAAATAAAATTATAGTATCATGAAAAACGGTAGTATTCTCAAAATACTTAGAAAGTATGTATAGAACCTCAGTACAATCTATAATGTAAGTAATTTTAAAAATAGAATTGCAACTTGATGAATCTCTGAAGATTACATAAGCCATAGTTCTCATGCATCTTCTTTCATAGCTATTAGATGAGAAAAGAAAATTGTGTGCATTCAAGGGGTCATAAACGACTACATGAAACAGCAATGGAACCTTTCTTTTAGGTTAGACCAAAGGCAAGTCAGTATAGCATACAATCTACAAACTACAATTATCTGTATGGCGGGATGTTAAAAATGAACAGAACTGCATACATATACAGATCTTTCCTTTTCATATGCTACTTAGCTCGCACGGAAAACTACAGACTTTTTTCTCGGCAGTGAGGTTCTCACAGACAGAAATAAGGTGCAGTCCATGTATGTGAGAACATCCGATATGTGCAGCAAAGTATATACTTTTACATGTAGCTAAGATGGTATCGCTCGAAGCTGAGGAAGATACTCTAATCTCATATGTATAACATTACTTGACACCTAGACGTTGCCCTTGTTTTTCTCAAAAGAAAATTCACATATGCAATTCATATATGTAAGGCAAAACTGGAATAAGAACCAAACATCCACATGAAGGAAGCCCTTGCTTATTTCTAGCTAGCTCTGTACCCCAAAAGAACAAACCTGTATTTATGTATAGCAAAGTTGAATAAGAAAACAACTGCAGGTGCAAGGAAGTACTTACAAATATCTTAGTTTACTTCTAGCTAGCTTTCTGCCCAAAAGAAAAAACAAATTCATATCTATATCTGGAGCATAGCTCAATTAATTGAATCCATCTTAGGCAAAAGCAGCAGCATGGACACAGCCAAACTGCGAGTGTCTCCTGTCTCCTGCAACAGACAAAGCAAGCATTAGAGGCAAAGCAAATGCAAAAGGATAACCAACAGAAGAGAAAGCAAAAGGAACCCAAACACGGCCAAAACAACACAAGAACTATATTACTGGCTAGAAACTATAAACAAACAGAAGAATTCCCTCCCCAACCTAATTTCTACTTTGACGTTGCTATTACTAAAATGACCATATGTTCCAGGTCAGACAAGATACCAGGCACAGCAACTATTAGTAAAACATGCAGCTGAAAATAGCACTTTGTAAGGCTGACGGTTCCAGATATATTCTTCCATTCGAGTGCTCTGCTATTTTCTTCAAACCAGAGGAAGAACATTTGGCATATGAGCTCATGTGGTGTCATTAATCATTGAAAATTTTAAATGGTATTACCTGTAATTTGAACACCAACATCTGTTGACCTGTGATTCTGCAAGGCACACGCATAAGTAAATGTAAGCATAAGTTTCTCACAAGTGTGTCAACTATTGATTATTGCTACGTTAATAGAAAAACTGAAAAGAATCAAGAGAACGGGAAGCACCAGGGGCAATACCTTAGGCTCGAAGTACAAGAGGGGGAGGCCGTAGAAGCACGAACTGGGGAGCACGGACAAAGGATGATGGGCGAGCACAACGTCGAGGTGGACCAGCGGCGGAGGAGCAAGCACCGGAGTAGGACGACCAGGAGGGCCGGCGGCGCCAAACCCTAGCCCGGCGCATGCCTCATCTCGCAGTTCGGGAGAGATGCCAAGTAGATGGTGCTACGAGAGGAGAATGCGTGGATGGATAGACCAAATTTGGGCGGCGCTGGGAATGAAGCGAACGGCGGACGAGATCTGAGGATACTTGACAGGGGCGAAGGGCTCGGCGACGGGGCCGGCCGGCGGGGAATTAGATCCGTGTTAGTTGGTGCTCGGCGACGCTACGGTGGGGTGCTGGGGGCGACGCCGGCAATGGTCGGAGTGGCGGTGGTTGCAGGGTGGCGGCGAGGGCACATCGCGGTTGGGGGCGGCGGCGAGGGCACAATAGACTCGATTTGGGGGCAATTTGGAAGAAGAGTCGGGGAGATTGGGGCCGAGTCTATACTTCCTTCGGTGCCAAAAATTTTGCCTCTCGCGGGCCTACCCTCGCTAGCGCGCGCCTTGGCCCAATATTATTTCGGTCTCCCGCTGAAATACTACAGTCCCCGGCAGCTAATGGGCCATGGTTTGGTTGTCCCGGCAGATAGTGCGCCCTTTAATGTGGACGTGATTACCGGCAGTTTATGCGCCCTTGTTCGCCAAGTTCTACCGGTAGTTTTTCTGCCCTAAAGTACTTCTACCGGCAGTAACAAGCTTTCCGGCAGATCTTTTGCCCTTATTCACATACTTCTTCCGGCAGTTAATTGCCCCCAATTAAGTGTTGTGGTGTAGTGTGGTGTGGTCCGCAGCTGAGTTCATGTGTGTGTGTGTGGACTACGGCGGTGTGGAGGTGGCTGGAAAGTCAAAGAAATGGTTTTGAGACGGGAAGAGGACTCCCGAGAGATAAAGCAAAGCGGTGAGTGGACATGCATCTTTTGTTTTGGTTGGTTGGCTGGCTTTAGAAAAACCACTGGACAAAATACACCGAGAAGCTGCCTGCCGGGTATATCACGATGAGTGTATGTGTTTATGTATGAGCGTCTTTGTTTAAAAGAGAAGCTACCCTCCTTTCATTCCACATAAATTCCTTAAGAAGCAGTAAAAATGTAAAAAAAGACATGTCAGGTATACCACGGTGAGTGTATGTGTGTATGTATGTATTGTGCGTCTGTATTGTGTTTAAAAGAAAAGTTCCTATCATCCCCCGTAAATACCTTAAGAGGCAGTAAAATGTTCAGAAGGCCTGCTATGTATACCACAATAAGTGTATGTGTGGATGTATGAGCGTTTGCGTTTATAGTGTGTTTGAAAGAGAAGCTGCCCTCCCATCATCCTATGTAAAATGCTTAAGAGGTAGTAAGACTAGTAGAAAAAGGGGCAAAGGTCCAGGCCGGGTCAGCCCATTAGTCCCGGTTCAGTCCAGAACCGGGACCAATGGGGGCATTGGACCCGGTTCGTGAGCCCAGGGGGCCGCCCGGGCCACGTGGGCCATTGGTCCCGGTTCGTCTGGACCTTTTGGTCCCGGTTGGTGGGACGAACCGGGACCAATGGGTCTCGCTCCTGGCCCACCACCATTGGTCCCAGTTGGTGGCTTGAACCGGGACCAAAGGCTCCCCTTTAGTCCCGGTTCATGCCACCAACCGGGACAAATGAGGTGCCTATATATACCCCCTCGCGTAAGAGCAGAGCACACTGCTCTGTTTTTTCTGGCCGAGGGGGAGAGGGCTTGGTGGTGCTCTAGCTCACCTCCTATGCACACAAGGTGTTCGATGGAATGCCTGAGCCACACTACTTAAGCTTTCTCCTCTCCAAGCTCCATTTTCCTCAATATTTGTCTAGATTTAGCGGTCCGTCACGCCCCGTCCCCGTCTTCACTGGCGTCGATCACCCGCGCCGAGCTCATCGCCAGCACCACCGTGGTGAGCCTCTTGTTCTTATCTTCTTTCTGAAAGAAAAAAAATATTCTTACTTGTATGTTTACATAGATACTTGTATTATTTTCTTACTTTTATTATTGCATCTTATATAGTGCGATGGTTTTGGTATCCGCCCCCATCGGCCCTCGTCCTGTCTATGATTCGGATGTGGTATATATATTATCTTTATAACTATTGGTTCATTTATTGTTTATGAAAATTATGCCGACCAATGTGACATAGATTTTATTTATGTAGGATGTATGTGAATCGGAAATTCCAACCGACCCTATTGTCGAGAGGTTAAATGTAGTTGAAGAAGAAAACAATTTGTTGAAGGAAAAAATAAAAAAAATTGAGGAGGAGAAGATGATATTGGAGTTGCATGTTGCGGATGTCGTCGATGATCACAAGATCAAGATGGATGCAATTCTCTTGAAGATTTTTTTTTAGGAACCGGCAGGAGCACTGCCTTTTCATATAAGAAGGAGGATAAAGTTTATGTACAAGAGAGTTCCGGTTTTCTGAGAGAAACCGGACAAAAACCCCTAGGAACTAATCAACCGATACCGGCTGCCACCTGTGCTTGGCCAAAGGCCAAAGTCCTTTGCTTGATGTCGTCGAAGGCAATAGCTGCTACCTCTAGGTGCGTGAGGCGAGTTCCATTGAAGATGCGTCGGTTTCGCTCCTTCCAGATTTTCCAGATGGTGTAAAGGAAGCGGCCGCTCCGCCTTCTTCCGTCGTACTTGGGCAAATTGGTGGTGAACGAATCCCACCAGTCCGAAATCCCCATCGAAGGGGGCAACGTGGGCGTGGCCCCAGAATCCTCTCCCGTCCACACCTGGACGTGAGACCAAACTGCGGCGGCAAACGGGCAGTCCTTGCAGAGATGAGTGGCCGTCTCCGGTGCCCCAAGGCAAAGGGGGCAGCGAGGGTCGTGCGGCCAGCCACGAACGGCTAGCATGTCGGCCGTGAGGATTTTTCCGTGGAGCACAAGCCAGGCGAAGAACTTGCATTTTGGCTCAGCGTGTGCCTCCCAAATCTTGGCTGGGGAAAACCTGGGATAGGATGCAGAGAACTGGACCGCGTAGGTCGAAGCAGCAGAGTATATGCCATTTGGGGTCCACCGCCAAGTGATGTAGTCCTCCTGGTCCGGGTTCAACTCAACCTGAGAGATAGCTGATGCGAGGGCAATGAACTCCTGCAGATGAGTAGGCGATGAAAGACGGGCCACCGATCTGATCCAGTTCTCCTCCTGGAGCTCCTTCATCACAGTTCTCCTCTTCCTGGTGGCAATTTTATACAGCTCTGGAAAGGCCCGGGACAGGGGGCCCCGTCCTGTCCAGTCGTCGTGCCAGAATAAGGATTTTCTCCCATTGCCCAAGGAGATGGTGGTAGAAGCCCTGAAGAGCGCCATATCCGTCTCATCGCAGGGCACCGCAGAGCCCACCCATTGGCGGCCAGGATCAGTCCACATAAGCCAAGGCCAGCGCAGTCGGAGTGCCCGGCCAAATCTCTCGAGGTCAGTGATTCCCCGGCCCCCCATGGGCTTAGGCCGGCAAACAGTCTTCCAGTTGACCAGAGAATGTCTGCCAGACGTGTTTTCCGAGTCTTCCCCACACTAGATGAAGTTATGAGTGATCTTACTGAGCTTCTGGATTGCCCAAGTGGGAAGCGAGAGTGCAGTGAGGTGATGATTTGCGATGGCGCACAATACGGACTTTGCAAGGGAGACCCCGCCCGGTCGCGCCAGGTTCTTCCCCTTCCAGTCCGGCAACCGGCCCATTGCCTTGTCTAGAAGAGGTTGGAGGTCAACCCTTCTGAGCCGCCTGGTATATAGTGGGAGACCTAGGTATCGGCCGGGGAACGAGGCCAGCTTGGCCGGGAAGGCCGAGAGGATTGCCAGGAGATCGATGTCCTGGCAGCGAATGGGGAACACCTCGGTCTTGCTGATGTTTGTGACGAGGCCCGATGCATCCCCAAAACAGGCAAGGATCCTAGCGATGGCGTCGATCTCTTCTTTGACCGAGTTAGCGAAGATGCCCGCATCGTCTGCATAGAGAGAAACCCTGCAGGAGGCCGTCCGTGCCCTGATGGGCTTGAGGATCCCGGCCTGGGAAGCCGCCCGAAACATAAGTTGCAGAGGATCGATGGCCAGAATGAAGAGCATAGGCGACACCGGGTCGCCCTGGGGAAGGCCTTTTCCATGTACGAATGGGGTTCCTGGCTCCCCATTTAACAGCACCCTAGAGGAAGATGAAGCGAGGGTCATGCAGATCCAATCCCGCCAGCGCTGCCCAAATCCCAACTGTTGCAGCACCTCCAGGAGGTAAGCCCAACCCACAGAGTCGAAAGCCTTGGAGATGTCGAGCTTGAGGAAAAGGCTTGGCGTTGAAGAGCGGTGCAATTCTTTGATCAAGTTTTGCACGTGTAGGAAATTATCGTGGATGCACCGTTTCTGCACAAAGGCACTCTGGCACTTGGAAACCAGCGACGAAGCAGAGGGGCTAGTCGGTTAGCCAACAGCTTGGAGAAGATCTTGGAGATGCTGTGTATCAAACTGATTGGGCAGTAGTCGCCAATCGAGGATGCGCCGGCTTTTTCGGGAGCAGAATAATGTTGGCAGAATTGATCAGGACAGCGCAGTCGCCTCTCAGGTTCGCGAGCTGCATCACCACAGACACGACATCCACTTTGATGATCTCCCAGCATGATTTGAAGAAGGCGCCGATGAAACCATCAGGGCCCGGGGCCTTGACCGAAGGTAAGGAGAATACCGCCTCCTTAATCTCCGCCTCGTCGAATGGAGCGTCCAGAGCCGATAGGTCGTGGCGCTGCATCCCGATGCTCTCCCAGAAAATGGACTTGGTGCGCAGGGCAGGTGTGCCGATGTTAGCCTGGAACTGGTCCAGAAGGGCCCGTTCCTTGTCCTGTCTGATAATTGCCAGCCCCGAGGTGGTGGTGATTGTCTGGATGAAGTTCTTACGCCTTCGTCCGTTCGCTCGAGCATGGAAAAGCTTTGTGGTGGCATCCCCCAGTCGGATCCAGTTGAGCCGAGAACGCTGTCTTAGCTTGATTTGCTGAATGGCGAGGAGCCCCAGGTACGAGGCCTTAAGTTGTTTACGCAATTCCCTCTTCGAGTCCGAGAGCGGTCTTCCCTCCTCAGCAACATCCAGGCGCCAGATGATCTCCTTGGCAACTGCGATCTGGGAGCCAAGCATCCTGACCTTTTCCTTTTGCCACTTGCGCAGGGCCTTCGCGGTCCGACAGAGCTTGATATGAATCTTGCGGATGGCATCTCGGGCCTGAACAGGTTTGTTCCATGCCAAGGCAACGGTGTCCTTGAAGCCCGGGAGACGAAGCCAGAATTCCTCGAATTTAAAGGAAGGATTTCTTGAGTCGTCGACGCACCCCTGAAGATATAATGGAGCATGATCCGAGCAAGCTGTGGTGATAGCCTGAAGGTGCGCATTGGGAAAAAGTATGTCCCAATCGTCGGAGTGGAACACGTGGTCAATCTTGGTAAGGACCGGGTTGCCTACGCATTTGACCAGGTGAAACGGCGCCCGCCTAGGTGAAGCTCCTTTAGCTGCAAGAAATCAAGAGCCCCACGGAACTTGCCCACCAGGCAGCGGTTGATGTTGGTGTTGCTCTTATCCGCCGCTTTAGTGATGAGGTTGAAATCCCCTAGAAGGAGCCACTCACTTCTGGCCATGGTCTTGAGAGTCCTCAGCTCCTCAATGAAGGCCAACTTGTCTTGCTCGCCCTGCGGGCCATAGACGCCCGTGATTGTCCACGAAGCGCTCTCATTGAGCATGGTGACGGTGACGGAGATGGAGCTCGGAGTCGCATGGAAGTCGGATAGGGTGAAGAAGCGGTCCGACGTGGCCAGAATCAAGCCCCCGCGGGTGCCGTCGGCCGGGAGGATATAGAAGTTTGCGACGAAACAGTAGTAAGATTAGAAAATATGCCATTCATACCGAGCCTTGGTATCATTATGCCGTTGGATCAATTGTTACCTTGGTTGCGATTATGATCGCATTTGTTTTCGCATTGAAATGTTTTACATAGTTTCAATGTATGGTTTAATTAATTAGATGCTTTGGAGAGCTATATGTTGTTAGATGAGAACTATGTATGTACTTTGGTTTTAATGTGATGATGAACTTCTATTAATTTGGACACTTAATTATATATAATGCACGCAGATGAACCGGCAATGGATGTACGGTGACAGACACACCTCCGAGTACATTAAGGGCGTGCATGAGTTTCTCGATGCGGCTGAGGCAAACAAGCAGAATGGTTTTATGTGTTGTCCATGCACTGAATGTGGGAATACGAGGTCTTACTCTAACCGGAAAATCCTTCACTCCCACCTGCTTTACAAGGGTTTCATGCCACACTATAATATTTGGACGAGGCACGGAGAAATAGGGGTTATGATGGAAGACCGCGAAGAAGAAGAGTACGATGACAACTATGTGCCCCCTGAATACGGTGATGCTGCAATGGGGGGAGCTAGTGAAGATCAAGAGGAACCAGTCGATGTGCCCAATGATGCTGCAACGGATGAAGCTGCTGAAGATCAAGAGTAACCAGACAATGTGCTTGATGATGATGATCTTCGCCGGGTCATTGTCGATGCAAGGACGCAATGCGAAAGTCAAAAGGAGAAGCTGAAGTTCGATCGCATGTTAGAGGATCACAAAAAAGGGTTGTACCCCAATTGCGAAGATGGCAACACAAAGCTCGGTACTGTACTGGAATTGCTGCAGTGGAAGGTAGAGAATGCTGTGCCTGACAAAGGATTTGAGAAGCTACTGAAAATATTGAAGAAGAAGCTTCCAAAGGATAACGAATTGCCCGACAGTACGTACGCATCAAAGAAGGTCGTATGCCCTCTAGGATTGGAGGTGGAGAAGATACATGCATGCCCTAATGACTGCATTCTCTATCGCGGTGCATACAAGGATCTGAACGCATGCCCGGTATGCGGTGCACTGCGGTATAAGATCAGATGAGATGACCCTGGTGATGTTGACGGCGAGCCCCCCAGGAAGAGGGTTCCTGCGAAGGTGATATGGTATGCACCTATAATACCACGGTTGAAACTTCTGTTCAGAAACGAAGAGCATGCCAAGTTGATGCGATGGCACAGTGAGGACCGTAAGAAAGACGAGAAGTTGAGAGCACCCGCTGACGGGTCGCAGTGGAGAAAAATCGAGAGAAAGTACTAGGATGAGTTTGCAAAGGACCCAAGGAACGTATGGTTTGCTTTAAGCACGGATGACATTAATCCTTTCGGGGAGCAGAGCAGCAATCACAGCACCTAACCCGTGACTCTATGTATGTATAACCTTCCTCCTTGGATGTGCATGAAGCGGAAGTTCATTATGATGCCAGTTCTCATCCAAGGCCCTAAGCAACCCGGCAACGACATTGATGTGTACCTAAGGCCATTAGTTGAAGAACTTTTACAGCTGTGGAATGGAAACGGTGTACGTACGTGGGATGAGCACAGACAGGAGGAATTTAACCTAAAGGTGTTGATGTTCGTGACCATCAACGATTGGCCCACTCTCAATAACCTTTCAGGACAGACAAACAAAGGATACCACGCATGCACGCACTGTTTAGATGACACTGAATGTATATACCTGGAAAAATGCAGGAAGAATGTGTACCTGGGCCATCGTCAATTTCTTCCGACCAACCATCAATGTCGAAAGAAAGGCAAGAATTTCAAAGGCGAGGCAGATCACCGGAAGAAGCCCGCCATGCGTACCGGTGATCACATACTTGTTATGGTCAATGATTTACACGTAATCTTTGGAAAGGGTCCCGGCGGACTAGCTGTTCCGAATGACGCTGAGTGACACGCACCCATGTGGAAGAAGAAAACTATATTATGGGACCTACCCTACTGGAAAGACCTAGAGGTCCGCTCTTCAATCGACGTGATGCACGTGACGAAGAACCTTTGCATGAACCTACTAGGCTTCTTGGGGGTGTATGAGAAGACAAAAGATACACCTGAGGCACAGGAGGCCCCGCAACGTTTGCACGAAAAAGACGGCATGCCTCCGAAGCAGTATAAAGGTCCTGCCAGCTACGCTCTTACGACAAAAGAGAAATAAATCTTCTTTGAATGCCTGCTCAGTATGAAAGTCATGACTGGCTTCTCGTCGAATATAAAAGGAATAATAAATATGCCAGAGAAAAAGTTTCAGAATCTAAATTCTCATGACTGTCGCGTGATTATGACGCAACTGCTTTCGGTTGCATTGAGGGGGCTTCTACCGGAAAACGTCCGATTAGCCATTGTGAAGCTATGTGCATTTCTCAATGCAATCTCTCAGAAGGTGATCGATCCAGAAATCGTACCAAGGCTAAGGAGTGATGTGGCGCAATGTCTTGTCAGTTTCGAGCTTGTGTTCCCACCATCCTTCTTCAATATCATGACGCATGTCCTAGTTCATCTAGTCGACGAGATTGCCATTCTGGGGCCCATATTTCTACACAATATGTTCCTCTTTGAGAGGTTCGTGGGAGTCCTAAAGAAATATGTCCGCAACCGCGCTAGGCCAGAAGGAAGCATCTCCATGGGCCATCAAACAGAGGATGTTATCGGGTTTTGTGTTGACTTCATTCCTGGCCTTAAGAAGATAGGTATCCCTAAATCACGGTATGAGGGGAGACTGACTGGAAAAGGCACTCTTGGAAGTGACTCAATAATATGCAGGGACGGATATTCTTGGTCTCAAGCACACTACACAGTTCTACAGAACTCTACCTTGGTGACCCCGTATGTCGATGAACGCAAGAACAGTCCCTGCTCCAAACATCCAGAGCAGTGCGATGACTGGATTACATGTGAACACATCAGGATTTTCAGCAGTTAGCTGGAAACACGTCTCAGAGGTGACAACACTGTTTGTGATGAGCTGTACTTGTTGGTTGGAAACACATCTCAGAGAGATTATATTTGTAAGAGATAATTATTGTATATATGTAGCCGGTAGTGTCGGATAGATATACGAGAACTTGTTGTTCGACCAATCTCTCGGAGAAGGAGAGGTGGTCGATATCACTTCTCTCTGTATGCATATATGTTCATGACGATCTTCTGTTTCCTTCGTTTGCTTACTAGCTAGCTAGCGTGTCTAGTCCTCTCTATACGTATGTATAGTACGTAGCGTCGACCAAGCACGGACATAAGAGAGGACACTTCTCTCTATTAATTATAGTTAGCTAACACAATATATGAAACACCTAAATTAACCCCCCAAAACCCCAACCCCCCCCCCCCCTTCAAAAAAAAACCCCAGCCACAGAAATGCTGACGCGTGGATGCCTATTGGTCCCGGTTGGTGCCACCAACCGGGACCAAAGGCCCTCCTGCCTGGACACACATGCACAAAGTATCAGAAAGGCCCTCCTACCCTTTTTAAATATAAGACCTTTTAGAAATTTTGTGGAGTGTCGGAAAGGCCCCCCCCCCTTTTAGATTTTTTTTTAAAAGGGACATACATGCACATAGATACACAATCAAGGGAGTATTAATCAATGAAATAGAGTACAATTGTGCACATACATGCGAAAAGTATCAGAAAGACCGGGACATGACAGGTGTCCAGGAAACTTTGCAGAAAAAACTTCACACAAAAAATATTACAAATAAGTCTACTGAAGTCCATGGAAACAACGAAATCTGAAATTACTGCCAACCACCAGTGCCGCCAAGATGCACCCCAAGGAAAGAGGCGGAGCACCAGCAAACCGAAGTCCAGGCCAGTGACATAGCTTCGTAGACATTGTGAGCCAAAGACCAGACCCGCAGAACAGATGCTTGACGATGTGGCGTGTCGACCGAGGATGTTCTCCACGCCAACCTAGATCCAGACCTGACGCATTCCGCCGCCGTTGCTGGGGAAGAACGCCAAATCTGCAGCCATCATGCCACCAACCATGTAGCAACATCAATCTGTCCCACTTGTCGGCATCGCAATAAGAGATGACAACCGCCAAACGCCAGAAACATAAGACCTACCAGTCCAAACGAACGGCAAGCAGGCGAGATCATTGGCTCAGCGGCGTCGCCGGAACAAACGTCGCTGTGGTGAGGAAGTGGCCAATGCCACCTTATTCAACACGACACTAATCTCACCAAACTGTCATTACTACACGAAGACGATGTCCTAAATCAATGAAACAACAAGGAGAGAAACGGGAGCCCACCCCCCTCCATCAGCCGCCGGAGCAGCGGGCGGAGAGGGGTGGAGATCAGCGTCTCGCTGGCGTCAAGTATGACAGGTACCGTCAGCCCGTATGGTGCGAGGCTAATGGGCTCCTATACAGTGATTCAGTTACAACTGTAAAATAATTTTTTTGTGGAAAAGAAAACGTCATGAAAAGATCATTCTAGATATGCAGGATTCTTAATCTGCAAGCACTGCTATGTTAGTAGTATGCGAAGTTGCGAACCACTAATTTGGTCGACAAGGCCAACCATACATCCATTCGGAATGAATCATATATAGTGCCCCATTCGGAATGAACCATATATCCATCACGTTTTTAAAATCCCTGCTATCCATGACCACGTGTGGAAGAACTTACTATGGGATGGATTATCCAACAATACTCGGCGTCCCAACAGCTCTAAGAGCAATGCTCCCTCCGTTCCTAAATATAAATCCTTTTGAAGATTTCAAATACGGACTACATACGAAGCAAAATGAGCAAATGTACATTTTAAAATATGTCTATATACATCTATATATAGTCTTTATTGAAATCTCTAAAAAGACTTATATTCGGGAACGGAGGGAGTACATCAGTGCATAGGGGCCGAATCATCAAAGGTCGAATCGCAGTGTCTCGGGAATAGAAGAACGACGATGAAGATGACTTTATGCCTGGTAAAAGAGCGCAAGTCAGACGCAAGGGTAAGAGTGTTGGATCATCAAAAGTTGTCACTGATGAGTATGATTCGACTGAGAAGTATATGCCAGGATCACTGGTGCAAGTCACATCGGACGCAATCGTGATGACCTTATGAGTAATTGTTAAATCATTAGGCATATAAACACAAATAATTCAAGGTTTCTTTTGGTGCTTTTGGAACTTCAAAAAGGTACATTTTATTCTAAAGGAGGGTATGCATCACTATCTTGGCATTCTGATGGCTTTTGTAAGTTTCCCATGGGAGATTAAGGGACAATTGATTGTTCACATAGAGAAGTTTTTTTTTTTTGAAAAAGGAGGCTTAGCTCCAGCCTCTGCACTATCCCAATGTATCATTTTCTTTGAAAAAACACAGCGGCGAATTTATGGTGTTTGGTACATTTGTATTGTCAATATTATTGTCTTATGCATAATGCATTTGTTTGTCTAATCAACATTATCCATATGATGGCAAGCAAAGCAAAAAAATTAAGGTGATCATCAAATAGTTTGAAACATCTAATACTCCTGTTTTAAAACTACATTAGTTGAAAAGGATGCTTTTAACCTTGATCAACATAATCAGAAAAATACAAGAACATAACATAAAAAAGGAAATACACATGAAACGACTAACATTAAATTACAATCCAAAAGATGCCACCCAGTAGAAATAACCATTCAGTTCAATTACTAACACTAAATGTCTCAAGTGGACCTAGGCCTAATTTCCACATGATATGTTGCCAAGATCTCATATCTCCAAGTATCACCAGTAAATGCTTCCTGTAGAAAGCGAGTCCATCCTTCTCGCCCTGCCCGGCTCTCCCAGTGGCTTCCCTCGCCTCCGTCGGCCCTTGCGGGGGCGGGAGGTTGGGAGAATCCTAGATCCATGTTTGGCATGTACAAGGCCAGGATGGCTCATTGCATCGATTGTTGATGGCACACTTCTTCTATGAGGGCCAGGATGGCTCATTGCGTTGGGTGTTGACGGCATACTTCTTCTGTGAGGGCCAGGATAGCTCATAGCGTCGAGTGTTGACGGCACACTTCTTCTGTAAGGAGCGGGATGTGGTGCATGAAACAAGGGTCACCCGGCCCCTGCTCTCTTTCTCGTAGGAGGCTTAGGCGGCAGCACTAACGAGGGGCTTGTGGAGTTTGGCTTTTTGCAGCAGTGGTCCAACGCTTCGGCTTAGTGTTGTGGCAATGGTAAGTTACTCGGTAAGAACCAGGCGGTTGGTGTTGTGGGCTAGAGGAAGAGGCAGGATGATTTGGCCACCTCTTTGGAAGCAGTTTGGCTTTGCTCCCAGATCCGATGCTCAAGAACCTAAGGGAGCAAGCTCGAGAGGGAATATATTTTCAGTTGGTGTTGCGGCTCACTAACACCTCTAGGCAAGGGGTTCAGCTCCAAAGTTTAGTTCAGCCAGCGGTGCTCTCCTCCACCGATGAAGGAGGTCTTGGGGGCCTGGTGGATATGGGGCCCTCCGAGGACCTTTTAGTGTCATCATATGCGGAGTATTTCCTTGCTCATGTGAACATATGCCTACCGGCGCACATCTTAAAAAGATAGATCTCAAAGCTTCATCCTCTTTCCACACACACCAATTCACTCTGCGAAAAACAAAAAGAGATGTGTCAAATGTAATACTTTTAATGTGACCATATGTCAGGTCAGAATTACCCTAAAAACAATTTTTAAAAGAAAAAAAGAGCGAGGCATGTACATTAATTAATTAGGCAATACCAACACAATATCTAAGGTCAGTCCAAGATGCTCGAGTTAAAATTGTTGAAACAGCTATATGTGTCAAGGCCTCAAGGGTGCGTTTTTCACTTCTGACATCTTTCGTTCAGACACTTGTCAGTGCACAGCTCTAGTTTGAACTGTTATGTGCATATTTGAATGAACTTGGCTCATACCAATTCCGAGTTCAGAAACAAACTACACGTACATCTTCTATGTGCACATTTCCAAATCCCCAACTCACTTGCTTCTCTCTCTCTCTCTCTCTCCAACAGAAAATAGAGATGTCTGTTAAATATAATACTTTTATGTGAGCATATGTCAGCCTAGAATTACCATTAAAACATTTTCTAAAAGAAAAGGCCATATCTGATTTGTGGTTTAAACTGTCAACATTTACCATTTCCTAGTAATTCAAATGTGTTACTGACATTAATTAATTGGGCAACACCAACACAAGATGCTCTGAATTAAAATTGTTGAAACAGCTACATATCTGTCAAGGATACGTTTTTTTAAATTTACTTTTGACATCTTTCATTCAGACACTACCAGTGTTCAGCTCATAGCAATTCTGAGTTCAGAAACAAACTACTGAAGTTCAACACGTACCCTGCCATGAATCTCCATTCAACATGTAGAGGTGAAGCTAATGACAACACTACCAGGAAAAAAGAATAAAAAACAGCAGTGAAACATGCAAAAGAGTGTCATCATGATGTGCAAGAAGTTGGGTCCTAATATAATATGACAAGGGGGCAGAGTAATTAGGTAGTGACAATTGATTACAGTCATGATTGCGGATGAGCATCAATATCAGACATCTACTGTTCAACATGGGGAGGTGGCCAAATATCTTGATTTTTTTAGCAAGTAATGAAGCAAACTGGATGTGATAAACATGCATTGGAATTTTTATCATTTAAAAACCTAAGCATAATTACATTATTATGCAAATGAAAGCATGAAACGGTGCTTAGTGGTGGTAGTAATACCGGTGATCCTGTAAATGCTGTCGGTGCGCACTGAACTCACTGGCAAAGAGCTGGGAATTAACAGAACTCTTTTCACCCTTTGGATAGAACTGGACCTTGTCATTGCCTATGTCAACACGAAGCATCCACTGGCCCATGTACTCTAGTCCATCGTCCAACTCCCTGAGATCATCTAAGGCTAGGTAGACGACGCCGTCTTCATGGATGCTCAGAACAGGGAACGACGGAGGAAGATTTCTTATACCAGCAGGCTTGTAGGCCTCGTTTGCCCATATGTTTTCAACATTGTACTTGCGGCTTTCCTTCCACCCTGAGAGGTCATGCGAGAGAGTCCAGATGGTCAGTTCCAATCCTTTTTCCGGCTGGTGTTCATCACATTCATCCAGGGCGACGAACTTGATTTCGCCACCAACACAGGCCATGGAACGGAACTCCTCGGCACAGGCGTATGTAAACTTGTTGCTGTCGGCATCATAGGTTGGACAATCTTTGGGCAACTGAATAAAGCTGAACTTGCAGTTTTGCTTCAGATCACAGAGCACCATGCCTTTGAGCAGATCCACCCAGCAGAGGACAGAGCCCCAAAAAGAGAAGCACAAGTCAGGGGAGAAGTGGCTGGTGGTGCTGGATGGAAGGGGCAGGCGACTGGGATGCAAGTCCCATTTTTGGACGGACGACTTCCACAGCCAGAGCGCAACTTGGGAGCCTTCTGGCCAGACCCTGACGAGCTCGGCAAGAAAGTAGTCGTTCCCGGCGGCGGCGGCGGCGGCTTCGCACATGACGACGGCCGACTCGCACCCAATGGCTCTATGTGAGTGGTCGGAGGGGAGTTCGGGGATCCCAGAGATGGAGTCGTTCCTGGCGTCGTAGATGAGGTAGCCTCCCGGCAAACGGTTGCCAGGGCGGTACCCTCCGGCGTACATGGCGACAAGGTTATTGTCCGTGCTGGAGATAGTGGCCAAGGTGAGGCTGTGGAACTGCATCGGGAGCCCGATGGATGCCGGCGGCCGCAGTATGTGGAGGAAGGAGAGCGCCGGCGGATCGGCGACGACTGCGTGCGCCTTGAAGGTCCGCAGGTAATCGGTGACTGCGTCACTGATCTCTTGGCGACTTGGTGGATCATCTCGCCCTTCCCACGGGCAGCGGATTGACGACACTCTGCCGGATAACGCCTCGTCGTCGGAGAAGTAAATCTCGCGGTGGAGCAGAGCCATGGAACGGGCCATGGCGGCTAGCTAGCTGAGGTAGGGATGAGGGTTTGGTGGAGGGTGGATGGAGAAGGGATTTGGGGATCGATGGTGGCGGCACGGCTAGGGTTAGGGCTGGGTGGAGGAAGTAGGCAGCGATTTGGGGATCGATCGACGAAGGAGAAGGTGGTTTTGCCTGGTAGATCTAAAATAGCAGGGAAACTGGCGTGAAGGGAAAGAGGTGACTCGCTCGGACCGTCGGATCGACCAGCGGACGGTGGATATGTTAGGGCAACTCCAACGCGCGACCTTAAATGGTCCGGCCACATCCGTTTGAGGGTAAACGGACAAAACAAGCGAACATGCGGGAGCAAACGGATGAATGTTCGTTTTTAGTACACTTTTAACCCATTTTTGGCCCAACTTTGGGCCGCGTTTATGGCCAAACGGAAGCGCGGATGGGCGGGGCGCGTGCCCTTCTCCTCCCCCACGCCCGCCTGTCGTTGGCACAAACGCCTCTTTTCTCTTCTCCTGCCCTCCCTTCCCCTGCCATCGCCGTCGCCACCCCCCATTCCCAGCCGCGTCGCCTTCCACCAATGCCGTCGAAACCACGACCACGCCATGCCATAGCAGTCCCACACCCGCGTTCCTAAAAACTTTTTTCCGGCATTCGTGGTTCCTTGTTGCCGACGGAACAGAAGTTACGGTGCCGGCATCGCCCATGGACCGCAACAACTTCCGGCGTGTCGTGCTTTGCTGCAAGGCGCCCATCACCACCACCGACCCCAAACCTTGCTTTGCTGCCTGTGAGGGGAGCACGATGTGCACTTTCTGGCGCGTCTCCATGACGACCGCAACGGATAGCGGGGAGGAGTATTTCTTTCACAATTTCATTCGCGAATCGGATGATTCGTCCTCGAATGATGAAGAGCTAGTTGTGACGCCCGGGTAATTAAGCTACAGTAACCTCTGCTAATGATGCCTCATCACCACTCTTACTGTTGTAAACCTCGCGATGATTCAATCCCATTCGAATTCAAATTTCAAAGTCAAAGCAAACAATAAAAGTTTTTCAAAATTTAAAACAGAAGTGTTCGGGAGATGCCATATTTTACATAGGTCAATATGGTGTAATAAACACAATTTTATAGACTGCCTAAGTATTTTAAAATAAATAAAGACAGAAAAGGAAAATAAATAAAAGAAAAAAAAAGCTAAACTAAAAAAAAAAGAGAAAGCCCCCCCCCGCTGGGCCAAGTGGCCCAACTGGCCTCAGCCGACCGAACGGGCCGCCCCCCCCCCCCCCCGGCCCAGCCGGCCACTCCCTCCCCTTATCCCCCCCACCCCCAGCGGAACCCTAGCCGCCACCCACTCGCCCCCACGTCTCCCTCTCGTTTCCCCCCCCTCTCTCGTGGATCTGGATCGGGGGCAACCGACGCCCCGATCCCGTCGCCCCCGACCCCTCCCGCTGCCGTGGCGCGCCATGGCCCCGCCGCCATCGCCGCCTTGACCCCGTCGCTCGCCTCCCTGTCCTCACCCCCTTCCCGATCCAGAACGGGATCGGGGCACGACCCCGCCGCCTCGTCAACATCCGCCCTCGTCGCCGAACCCCGACGCCGCCCGGTTCTTCCCCGCCGTCGCCAAGAGCCGCCCCATCCCCGTCGCCATGCCGGACGCCCTGACCTCTCCGACGGACGCCGCTCGCCGGAGCCGCTCCACGTCGCGTCCTCGCCTTCCTCCACGAGCACGCTGCCCCCGAACCCCTACAACCCCACCGTGAGCGCTGCTCCTCCTCCTCTGCCCCGCTCCGCCGCACACGCGCTCGGCCGGCCGCACCTACTGCCCCCTTCCCTGCGCCGGTCATGCTCCGGCCGCCACCCGCGCACGCGCGTTCGCGCCCGCCACGGCCTCCTGCGGGCCGCGCTCGACCATCGCCGATGGCGCATCGCCTCCCCCGCGCGCGTATGCTGCTGCGCTGCTGCCGCGCCCGCTCGCCTCTGACCTCGCCTTGCCGCACGCTCCGGCCACCGCCGCCTCCCTACGCGTCCCAGTGCCCGCCCCTCTGCCGTCGCCCCCCCCCCCGAGTCGCCCTTGCTCCACCTCCGGCGCCCGCGCCGGTGCCAGGCCGCGCCCACCCCCGCGGCCGCTCTCCCCGCCGTTCGCCGCGCACATGCGCCGTCCTCCCACGTCCGGCCACCGCCTCGGCTCGCCGCTGCAGGGCGCAGCACCGGCCGGCCGGCCACTCCGCGGCCGCGCCCGTGGTTGGACTCGGGCACGGGCACCACACTTGTGCGCCCGCCCGCCCGTTTGCCCGATTGGCCCCTGGGGCCTATGACAGATGGGCCCCGTGCCCAGAACGTTTTATTAAAAAAAAGGAATTAAAATAAAGATAAAAATAAAATAAATATAATTAATAGAAATAAAAATGATTTAATAAAATTAATTATTAATTAATTAATTAATTAAGAAATTAATTAAGTTAATTAATCCGGTTTAATTAATTTAATTAACTAGTTAAGTTTAATTAAACTGTAATTAGATTAACCTAAACCCTAATTAACCTAATTAGAGGATGACAGGTGGGCCCCCCCTGGACCCACATGTCAGGTTGACCAAGTCAACTCTGTTGACTGCCGATGTCAGCATGACATCATGCTGATGTCATTAAATCATTTTCGAATTAATTAAATAATTAATTAAATCTCAGAAATTAATAAAATCTTTAGAAAATCATATCTTTTAATCCGTAACTCGGATTAAAATATTTTCAACATGAAAGTTGCTCAGAACAACGAGACGAATTCGGATACGCAGCCCGTTCGTCCGCCACGCATCCCTAACCTATCAAACTCGCAACTTTCCCCCTCCGGTTCACCGGTCCGAAAACGCGAAACACCGGGGATACTTTCCCGGATGTTATCCCCCTTCACCGGTATCACCTACTACCGCGTTAGGGCACCTCTAACGCCGTAACTTGTCATGTCATGCATCACTATGCATATGCTTGCATTATATTTATTGTTTCTTCCCCCTCTTCTCTCTCTAGACACCGAGACCGACGCCGCTGCTACCCCGTACGACTACGGTGTTGACGACCCCTCTCTCTTGCCAGAGCAACCAGGCAAGCCCCCCCTTTGATCACCAGATATCGCCTATTCTTCTCTATACTGCTTGCATTAGAGTAGTGTAGCATGTTACTGCTTTCCGTTATTCCTATCCTGATGCATAGCCTGTCCTTGCTACTACTGTTGTTACCATTACCTGCTATCCTACTGCTTAGTATAGGATGCTAGTGTTCCATCAGTGGCCCTACACTCTTGTCCGTCTGCCATGCTATACTACTGGGCCGTGATCACTTCGGGAGGTGATCACGGGTATATACTATATACTTTACACTGTTACATTACCTGTGGTACTGTTCGGAGATGGGGGCTGAAGGGGCAGGTGGTTCCACCCAGGTAGTGGTGGGCCTGGGTTCCCGACGGCCCCCGACTGTTACTTTGAGGCGGAGCGACAGGGCAGGTTCAGACCACCTAGGGGAGAGGTGGGCCTGGCCCTGGTCGGCGTTCGCGGATATTTAACACGTTTAACGAGATCTTGGTATTTGATCTGAGTCTGGCCATTTGGTCTATATGCACTAACCATCTACGCGGGAGTAGTTATGGGTATCCCGGCGTCGTGGTATCAGCCGAAGCCTTCGTGACGTCAGCGACTGAGTGGCGCGCGCCGGATTGGACTGGAAGGCCACTAGGCTAGGTCTGCTTTCGGCCGCGTTCGCAACGTGCAGGTGTGCTAAGGGCGATGGGCCCAGACCCCTGGGCGCTTAGGTTTAGACCGGCGTGCTGACCTCTCTGTTGGTCTAGGTGGGGCTGCGACGTGTTGATCTTCCAAGGCCGGGCATGACCCAGGAAAGTGTGTCCGGCCAAATGGGATCGAGCATGTTGGGGAATGTGGTGCACCCCTGCAGGGAAGTTAATCTATTCAAATAGCCGTGATCTTCGGTAACAGGACGATTTGGAGTTGTACTTTGACCTTATGACAACTAGAACTGGATACTTAATAAAACACACCCTTCCAAGTGCCAGATACAACCGGTGATCGCTCTCTCACAGGGTGATGAGGGGAGGATCATCGGTTAGGGTTATGCTATGCGATGCTACTTGGAGGACTTCAGTCTACTCCCTTCTACATGCTGCAAGACGGAGGCTGCCAGAAGCGTAGTCTTCAAAAGGATTAGCTATCCCCCTCTTATTCTGGCTTTCTGCAGTTCAGCCCACCGATATGGCCCTTTACACATTTACCCATGCATATGTAGTGTAGCTTCTTGCTTGCGAGTACTTTGGATGAGTACTCACGGTTGCTTCCTCCCTCCTTTCCCCCTTTTCCTTCTTCCTGGTTGTCGCAACCAGATGTTGGAGCCCAGGATCCAGACGCCACCGTCAACGACGACTCCTACTACACCGGAGGTGCCTACTACTACGTGATGCCCGCTGACGACGACCAGGAGTAGTTAGGAGGATCCTAGGCAGGAGGCCTGCACCTCTTTCGATCTGTATCCTAGTTTGTGCTAGCCTTCTTAAGGCAAACTTGATTAACTTACGTCTGTACTCAGATTTTGTTGCTTCCGCTGACTCGTCTATGGTCGAGCTCTTGTATTCGAGCCCTCGAGGCCCCTGGCTTGTAATATGATGCTTGTATGACTTATTTTATTTGTAGAGTTGTGTTGTGATATCTTCCCGTGAGTCCCTGATCTTGATCGTATATGTTTGCGTGTATGATTAGTGTACGGTCAAATCGGGGGCGTCACAAGTTGGTATCAGAGCCGACTGCCTGTAGGAACCCCCCTTCCACACTCCTTGGCCGAAGTCGAGTCTAGACATTGCAAAAACTTTTACTAACTTGACTGTGTGCCTTACGGGCCCACGTCGCCATCGGGTAATATTAGGATCTTTTACTCCTCGATCCTTACTCTGGGACTCTGAACTCTCTTCTACTCGGGTTAAATGAATTTTGCTAAATCTAACATTAGGATCTCGTTATCGCTTTCACCCGGAGAGCCCCTTATTACTGATGATCGTTTGCTGCACGTGAAGACCCTGAAGATACTCTCCGCTGTTAACCCGAGAACTTGTGTTCATCGCGTTTGCAATTCCCCTTCCACCATCAACCCTTATGGATAACTACTTGCAGTTGTTATTCTTACATTCATCCCCAGTTGGTCTTGTTATTACAAGATACCCCGAAATACTCGTCGATGTTTCGATAATCCTTTAAGCTTACTGCCTTGCAGTTATTTGTCACCTGAATACCCCTATGGAAAATTCTCACACTTATCGAGTATCCGCTCATCCCCTAGTTGTTCATGTGTTTCACAATGGTCTTCGAAATACTATTCGATCTTCCGAAAATCCCGAGCAGCCTATTGCTCTTGAAATTCTCGCTTTCTTAAATTGTGGCTAATCCGATAAGTTTCGTAATCTTATTGGCCTCCCTTGTCTTTATCATTTTAAGTCCGTTGATTCAATATGTTGAGGATGCCCGCATTCCTCAGTCGAATCCTAGGATTCATCCTTCCGGCTCAGACGTCACTTGGATATGAGTTGGTTCTTGACCAATCAATGCCTTGGTCGTTTATGCTTCTAAGTCTATTGAACTTATTCATTTTTGATCAGAACGGTTGCTTCTGATCCCTTGATTTGGGAATCATAAAATTTCTTTACATTAAGCTTTGAATTAGTCAGTTGTTTCTATAATCCGATGCCTTGGCATTCCTTCTTCCTTTGATTGAGTACCAATACTCACATCAGCCTCGTTGTGGACCGCCATACCCATTGCCGGGTTATCTACCGACAGCGTCCTTCATATTCAATAACCTTGTGAGCCTCCCCTCGGATACATAATGCCTTTGGTAAATTGTATCATCTGCTTTTGAACATGCTCTACCATCGAGTTTGTGTTATTTACTCCTGAAGTTCGTGGTATATGTTCTAAGGAGCCCCGATGGCTTGAACCTATGCCTTCCTTAATCTGTGCAAACCCGGAAGATTTCATGGGTCATACTTATCTGGTATTGCACCAGGTAAAACTTTCAACAACTAATGTCATTTTCAAAATACAAGAGGTGAATGAAAGGTTATGCGTTGAACAAGTGGGAGCCGACCTTGAACCCTGTGTTCATGCCCATGGACACGATGTATACCTGATCATGGGAGCTTCTCTTATAATAATTATCCCCTTGTTACAAGATCATCTTGTATCCTTGGATGTGGTTTCGACCAAAATTTCTTCCTTTGATCCCTTTCTTGGACAAGTTAAAGTACTTGTCTTCTGCAGTTCATTATACCTGTCCAATCCTTATTCCGATCTACCTTCGAGTATTACCCTCTGGTATCTCGAGAATAACATGGAACTACATAACTTCTTACGAGTTCTTCATCAACTATTATTCTCGTCGATTCCTTTTTTCCAACGGGTTCTGAGTTGTTAGAACCCCTCAAGGACACCGACAAGTGAATCGATTCCGCACTCCGACTCAATAAGTTAATCTCCGTTGCTTATGAGTTTAATAATCCTTCAAGTCACTCCTAGCCTGATCGGCTATATCATTACCATGTTAAATTTTAACTGTGCTACCCGGTCCTTCTTCCCGTAGCACAATTATCTGAAAATGAGCTAGCTTACGTCGATTTTCCTCATCATATCATTTTGCCTTGAACAACAAGCTTGATTTCGAGTTGTGCCGTACCCATGGTTCCAATAACCTTTCGCTTCATCATTCCTTTGAATTGATGTCGTCGCTGGTTGCTTACATCTTCATGAAACCTCTTGACAAAAGTGTCGTGGTCATCATCAACATACCGAGCTCTTCCAAGATATATATCGAATTCTTGATGAGAAATACCATCCTCGCCCCTCAATGGTTTGTGTTATCACCGACCACTTTATTGCCTTCCGTTCAACACAAACTTATTCGTGTTTGGTGTTATACCTTGAGATCCTTGCTATCCAGCATTTGTTCTTCTTTACCTTGGGATATTACCACCTTTTATGTAAAGAATGTCGTGGTAATTTTACCACCTCTTGAGAATTCTTGATATAGTAATATCTCTCGCCTTTTGCTTTCATTTCTTGGTCTCCGTGTTAATTCTAACCGGAATACCGACAAATGGTCTGTGATGTGTAAATTCTAAACTTCTAGCAACCCTATTGCTTTGAAGTTATTGGTCTACAGTTCCATTCTAAGTCTATGGCTTATTGAATCATCATTCGAACATTGATCGTACTACCTAGTCCAGATTCCTGGGTGCACCCTTCTATCATTGTTCAGTTGTGTATGTTTCCCTCGAGCATACATCATCATATCATTTGATCCGTCAAATGATATTTCCTTGTTCAAATAATTGTGGAAATCCATCCTTTGGAAATCTCGATGATTTGTTGCTGAGCCTATCAGCCACCTCCTCATCCTCTCCTTGGTTTACTGTTGAACTCTTGTGTCGGAACTCGCTCCCATAGTTCAATTCTCGAGAATCTTACAATGTCATCTCGACAATTTGTGTTGCACCTTTCTTCTCAGGTATCCTGAGTCTGAGTTATCTTGACACCCATCACATTTGAATCTCGGTCAGATATGATGGTTGGAATATATTTCCAAGAGTTATAACATTGGTCTTTCATGACCCGGTAAGGTGATGTCATTCCTAGCACACTTGACCGAAGGGCCTAGTGTTATAGTTTCCTTTTTAACAAGATTAGCCATTTTTCCATGAGGAAATTGAATGCCTTGTTTAATAAGTTTATCCTGATGGATCCTTTGTGTATCCAAAGTCTGACCTTTGCTTGAAGACCATGTCAATACTGTCTCGAAGCTTGTCTATGACACACCGATTTTCAACAAGAACATTGAATTGAAATGCCAAATGTTTCTTGCTCAATTATCCAAACACTGTTGTATGGGTAATGTCATGGAATTTCCTCCCCCTTCCCTAAAGGGTTTTCTACATATATGCTGTCGTGGATATCATGCTCTGTTTGTCCTTGGGAAGGATATACCCCTGAAATATGTGTATAATCACATTTTCCTTTCCATTGTTCTGTTTAAAATCTGATGATCACCTTTTCCTTTCCATTGTTTTGTTTAACCTTATTGGTGATATATATGATCTAAGCAGTAATATTCTCCTGCTTATGTAAACACCTTGGTGTACAACCGTGTTAGTAAGACCCTGTTGAAATTGTCGATAGCATTCCGGTCACCACCGATGGACGAGAACTTTGCCTATTGGTCCGCCTCGTTCAACGAGCAGGAAAATGGTTCTCTTCGTCCCTCGCCCCTGGTACCGACATTGTGCCGACATAACTGATAGGCTACCCTCTGACATGCCTTGCTATTTTTTTTAACCCACATGGTGGGCCCATAACCCACAGTTCCACAGGATCGAAACCTGACTCTCCTGTACACCCCCTGTTCCCAAAGTTATTCCTCACGCATGGCCTCGTGTGTAATTCACGAGCCACCTTCCGATGAGATCATCAATCTGGTATCAGACGCAATACTTATTCCCATTTCTCTGAACCCCTTTCACACTTCGTTTCAGGCAATGAACGATTGCCTATCCGCTTAAAACTTCTTATTGCACCGTCTTACTTTGCTCTCGATGTGTTTCATTTGTTCAACTCGAGAGATACTCATATGTTCATACTTGGGAAACCCCCAGAAGATTTTCCCTTGTAACATCCTATCATTGTAGAGCTGCCCCTTACCTATTCGTAAGTACGATGGAGATCCCGAAGAAAGGATGACAAATTGATCATGGTGACTTGAAGCAGTGAAATGAAGACATCAACGAAAGGGATCAACCTCTTCGAAAGGGCAGCCAAGACCAAGAAGACTCGTTAGGTTTTTCGCTACCAACACCTTCGCCCCTTACTCCACCGCATAAATCTCGGGACGAGATTTCTTGTAGTGGAGGAGAATTGTGACGCCCGGGTAATTAAGCTACAGTAACCTCTGCTAATGATGCCTCGTCACCACTCTTACTGTTGTAAACCTCGCGATGATTCAATCCCATTCGAATTCAAATTTCAAAGTCAAAGCAAACAATAAAAGTTTTTCAAAATTTAAAACAGAAGTGTTCGGGAGATGCCATATTTTACATAGGTCAATATGGTGTAATAAACACAATTTTATAGACTGCCTAAGTATTTTAAAATAAATAAAGACAGAAAAGGAAAATAAATAAAAGAAAAAAAAAGCTAAACTAAAAAAAAAAGAGAAAGCCCCCCCCCCCCCGCTGGGCCAAGTGGCCCAACTGGCCTCAGCCGACCGAACGGGCCCCCCCCCGGCCCAACCGGCCACTCCCTCCCCTTATCCCCCCCACCCCCAGCGGAACCCTAGCCGCCACCCACTCGCCCCCACGTCTCCCTCTCGTTTCCCCCCTCTCTCGTGGATCTGGATCGGGGGCAACCGACGCCCCGATCCCGTCGCCCCCGACCCCTCCCGCTGCCGTGGCGCGCCATGGTCCCGCCGCCATCGCCGCCTTGACCCCGTCGCTCGCCTCCCCGTCCTCACCCCCTTCCCGATCCAGAACGGGATCGGGGCACGACCCCGCCGCCTCGTCAACATCTGCCCTCGTCGCCGAACCCCGACGCCGCCCGGTTCTTCCCCGCCGTCGCCAAGAGCCGCCCCATCCCCGTCGCCATGCCGGACGCCCTGACCTCGCCGACGGACGCCGCTCGCCGGAGCCGCTCCACGTCGCGTCCTCGCCTTCCTCCACGAGCACGCTGCCCCCGAACCCCTACAACCCCACCGTGAGCGCTGCTCCTCCTCCTCTGCCCCGCTCCGCCGCACATGCGCTCGGCCGGCCGCACCTACTGCCCCCTTCCCTGCGCCGGTCATGCTCCGGCCGCCACCCGCGCACGCGCGTTCGCGCCCGCCACGGCCTCCTGCGGGCCGCGCTCGACCATCGCCGATGGCGCATCGCCTCCCCCGCGCGCGTATGCTGCTGCGCTGCTGCCGCGCCCGCTCGCCTCTGACCTCGCCTTGCCGCACGCTCCGGCCACCGCCGCCTCCCTACGCATCCCAGTGCCCGCCCCTCTGCCGTCGCCCCCCCCCCGAGTCGCCCTTGCTCCACCTCCGGCGCCCGCGCCGGCGCCAGGCCGCGCCCACCCCCGCGGCCGCTCTCCCCGCCATTCGCCGCGCACATGCGCCGTCCTCCCACGTCCGGCCACCGCCTCGGCTCGCCGCTGCAGGGCGCAGCACCGGCCGGCCGGCCACTCCGCGGCCGCGCCCGTGGTTGGACTCGGGCACGGGCACCACACTTGTGCGCCCGCCCGCCCGTTTGCCCGATTGGCCCCTGGGGCCTATGACAGATGGGCCCCGTGCCCAGAACGTTTTATTAAAAAAAAGGAATTAAAATAAAGATAAAAATAAAATAAATATAATTAATAGAAATAAAAATGATTTAATAAAATTAATTATTAATTAATTAATTAATTAAGAAATTAATTAAGTTAATTAATCCGGTTTAATTAATTTAATTAACTAGTTAAGTTTAATTAAACTGTAATTAGATTAACCTAAACCCTAATTAACCTAATTAGAGGATGACAGGTGGGCCCCCCCTGGACCCACATGTCAGGTTGACCAAGTCAACTCTGTTGACTGCCGATGTCAGCATGACATCATGCTGATGTCATTAAATCATTTTCGAATTAATTAAATAATTAATTAAATCTCAGAAATTAATAAAATCTTTAGAAAATCATATCTTTTAATCCGTAACTCGGATTAAAATATTTTCAACATGAAAGTTGCTCAGAACGACGAGACGAATTCGGATACGCAAGCCGTTCGTCCGCCACGCATCCCTAACCTATCAAACTCGCAACTTTCCCCCTCCGGTTCACCGGTCCGAAAACGCGAAACACCGGGGATACTTTCCCGGATGTTATCCCCCTTCACCGGTATCACCTACTACCGCGTTAGGGCACCTCTAACGCCGTAACTTGTCATGTCATGCATCACTATGCATATGCTTGCATTATATTTATTGTTTCTTCCCCCTCTTCTCTCTCTAGACACCGAGACCGACGCCGCTGCTACCCCGTACGACTACGGTGTTGACGACCCCTCTCTCTTGCCAGAGCAACCAGGCAAGCCCCCCCTTTGATCACCAGATATCGCCTATTCTTCTCTATACTGCTTGCATTAGAGTAGTGTAGCATGTTACTGCTTTCCGTTATTCCTATCCTGATGCATAGCCTGTCCTTGCTACTACTGTTGTTACCATTACCTGCTATCCTATTGCTTAGTATAGGATGCTAGTGTTCCATCAGTGGCCCTACACTCTTGTCCGTCTGCCATGCTATACTACTAGGCCGTGATCACTTCGGGAGGTGATCACGGGTATATACTATATACTTTACACTGTTACATTACCTGTGGTACTGTTCGGAGATGGGGGCTGAAGGGGCAGGTGGTTCCACCCAGGTAGTGGTGGGCCTGGGTTCCCGACGGCCCCCGACTGTTACTTTGAGGCGGAGCGACAGGGCAGGTTCAGACCACCTAGGGGAGAGGTGGGCCTGGCCCTGGTCGGTGTTCGCGGATATTTAACACGTTTAACGAGATCTTGGTATTTGATCTGAGTCTGGCCATTTGGTCTATACGCACTAACCATCTACGCGGGAGTAGTTATGGGTATCCCGGCGTCGTGGTATCAGCCGAAGCCTTCGTGACGTCAGCGACTGAGTGGCGCGCGCCGGATTGGACTGGAAGGCCACTAGGCTAGGTCTGCTTTCGGCCGCGTTCGCAACATGCAGGTGTGCTAAGGGCGATGGGCCCAGACCCCTGGGCGCTTAGGTTTAGACCGGCGTGCTGACCTCTCTGTTGGTCTAGGTGGGGCTGCGACGTGTTGATCTTCCAAGGTCGGGCATGACCCAGGAAAGTGTGTCCGGCCAAATGGGATCGAGCGTGTTGGGGAATGTGGTGCACCCCTGCAGGGAAGTTAATCTATTCGAATAGCCGTGATCTTCGGTAACAGGACGATTTGGAGTTGTACTTTGACCTTATGACAACTAGAACTGGATACTTAATAAAACACACCCTTCCAAGTGCCAGATACAACCGGTGATCGCTCTCTCACAGGGTGACGAGGGGAGGATCATCGGTTAGGGTTATGCTATGCGATGCTACTTGGAGGACTTCAGTCTACTCCCTTCTACATGCTGCAAGACGGAGGCTGCCAGAAGCGTAGTCTTCAAAAGGATTAGCTATCCCCCTCTTATTCTGGCTTTCTGCAGTTCAGCCCACCAATATGGCCCTTTACACATTTACCCATGCATATGTAGTGTAGCTTCTTGCTTGCGAGTACTTTGGATGAGTACTCACGGTTGCTTTCTCCCTCCTTTCCCCCTTTTCCTTCTTCATGGTTGTCGCAACCAGATGTTGGAGCCCAGGATCCATACGCCACCGTCGACGACGACTCCTACTACACCGGAGGTGCCTACTACTACGTGATGCCCACTGACGACGACCAGGAGTAGTTAGGAGGATCCCAGGCAGGAGGCCTGCACCTCTTTCGATCTGTATCCTAGTTTGTGCTAGCCTTCTTAAGGCAAACTTGATTAACTTACGTCTGTACTCAGATTTTGTTGCTTCCGCTGACTCGTCTATGGTCGAGCTCTTGTATTCGAGCCCTCGAGGCCCCTGGCTTGTAATATGATGCTTGTATGACTTATTTTATTTGTAGAGTTGTGTTGTGATATCTTCCCGTGAGTCCCTGATCTTGATCGTACATGTTTGCGTGTATGATTAGTGTACGGTCAAATCGGGGGCGTCACATAGTGGTGGCTGCATTGGTCGTCCATAACCACATTAGTAGGAAGCGGCCTCGGTTCAGGGGATCAATCCCCGGCCATGCTCCGGCCTTGAACCGTCATAGGGAAGGCCACACCCTTCTATATGCTGATTACTTTGAGAATGCCGCACTCTTCAAATCACATCAATTTCATTGCTGATTCCGAATAAGGAGACATGTGTTGAATAGTATTCAGGAGGGCTTGGTAGGACATGCCCCATACTTTGAGTGCAAAGAGGATGCCATTGGCAAGTTTGGCTTCTCTTCTTACCAGAAATGCATTCCGGCTATCCTCATGCTTGCATATGGAATTCCTGGTGATCTCGTGGATGAGTATGTACGCATGAGTGAGTCTACATGTCTCCTCTCAATCTATAGTTTCTGCAAGGCCGTGGTGGCAGTGTTCGGCCCTGAGTACCTGAGAGAGCCAACTGCCGCTGATACAGAGAGGTTGTTGGCGATCAATGCCGATAGGGGCTTTCCGGGCAAGCTTGATATTATACATTATATGCAATGGAAGTGGAAGAAATGTCCATTTGCTTGGCAGGGGCAAAGGGGCATGTGAAAGGTGCCATTGACATACTTGAAGCAGTGGCTTCACAAGATCTGTGGATATGACATTCTTTCTTTGGCATGGCTGATTCTCACAATGATATCAACATGCTTCAGCGTTCTCCAGTGTTTGCAAGGCTTGCAGGAGGCCACTCCCCAAAGTTTCGATTCCCCAACAATTTTTTTCAACTATGAACAATTTTATATACAATGAATTCAATGTATGATGAACAACTTTTTTGAACGACAAACATTTTTATACACAATGAACATCTTTTTTTATACATGGTGATCTTTTTTTAATTTTCTGAATATTTGAAAAAGGGGGTTTTATTTGAAAAACATGAACATTTTTGTAAATCATGAGCAAAGAAAAAAGGGAAATTTTGAATAAAATTTAAATATTTTAGAAGATTTTAACAAATTTTAAAAATTATTAAATTTTTTGAATTTATGAGAAAAGGAAAAAAGAAAAACAAACCAAAAGGGAAAAAGGAAAAGAAACTAAGCAAAAAGCAGAAAATCGTAAAGTGGAAAATAAATCAAAAAACTTGAACCTTCTAGCTTTGCTACTGACCTGAGCCAGCCCGTGTGGCGTCGTCGCTAGTTCGCTTCGGCGAAACTGCGGCTCCTTGACGCACACGCGCGTCAAATAGGATCCCGCGAGGTTAGGTCATGGCCGAGCTTTTTTTTTTTTCTCGACGGGATCGTGCCTAGCTTGGCCTGGGCTGTTTGCTGAGCTAAGCCACGGGCCCATAGAAATATATAGGTAGGTATATAGCTACTCGAAAAGGCCACACCCTGGGCCTGGGCCTTGGGAGCCTAGGGTGTAGAACCGCCCCATCTTCCATACATGTTTCTGATATAATTAGTGTGTTTCTATATGCACGATGCTTCCTTGCATTTCATTCTTCTTTCCGTCATATAGTAAATATGCTTCCAACAGTACAGGCCATGCTTCATAATTCATGGTCACGTTTTTCTCCAAGCATTGTCATGATTCGTTTTCTGATGTCTTTTGACGCACAATTTTGTTATGGTTGAAGCATAGGAAATGTAGTAGCAGTTCCTTGTACCATGGTGATGCAAGTATAAGAAACAAAGCATGTAGTATGTTCTAGGAAACACATTGTGCATACGTGTGAAGCATGTCAAATGTAATACAGATGCATTTTACTGCGTGGTAGTGAGCCATGAAAAACATAGTTTGACAAGTGATTCTGTTACTAAATTTCTCATGTCTCACTACTTCTCATGGCTCACTACAAATTTGAATGTAGGTATACAAATTTAGTAACAAAAATTTTAGGTCTTTTGAATAGAAATTTTATAGTAATAGAAATTGTTTAGGTATACAAAATTTTCAATATAGAAATGTATCGCAATGCCATATGAGAAATTTAGTAACATAATTTCTTAGTAAGAAAATTAAGGTATGGAAATTTTTAGTAAGAAACATTAGTTATGTTCTTAACCAAATGAAATATTAGGGTTATAAGACATATTGAATTTTTAGTAAATGTAGGTCTTTTGAATCAGCATAATAATATTTAGTTGATAGCTTGTAGGGTTTATATTTTGTTTCTGTAGTAATCAAGGAGCCCCTGCATCATCCCCGTCGCCATCCCCGTCACCGACCCCCTTCGACCTTGAGGTGGGAGCAGCCAAATCCCCATGTCGTTGATGTCGATGATGATGATGTAGCCAAATAGGATATGTGCTTGCCCAAGTGGCCTATGTTTGCAGGGAACACCTCAGAGTGGCCTATGTTTTGCCGGAGTGTTGATTAATTTCCGTTCCGGAAAATTTCAGGCGCTCGATATGTCCTTTTTAGCAAAGGTCATGTTGTCGTGGGGGTCGCTTCTCCTTCGTTCCCGTGTGCTAGACAATTTGATTTAATGCACTCGGGGACGAAGGGAGGAGCGACCATCACCGACGGTCGAATATATCAGAGAGGGAGTGCCCGCCATATATACCAGGTGATATGAGAGTTTTCAAGGAAGACTCGATAGACCAAAAGTTAACCCGTGATGAATAGTCAGAAATTTAATCTTTCAATTTTGAACATAGGATATGTCTGATGACGATAGGATCCCGGAGTGCGATTACTGCTACGATGACTGGAGTTTGTGCGACAGGTATCTTCACCTGCAAAATGATAGGTTTTTCACCGTGAAGCTGGACGAGGCCTTTGATGTTTGTACGGTACACAACGACAAGCATTTCATCATAATTAATATCATCACTTGTGCTTCTTTTGGTCAACGTGTAATTTCTAGATTTTTTTCAATTCGATTAGTACATCTCGTGCCATGCAAGATTAGTTTCAAGTGGATGGATCCAAAGTGACCAAGTCATGCTAATCCATGACTTGGTCACTTTGGATCCATCCACTTGAAACTAGTCCACGGTTCTTTCACCCAGTGATGTAATAACTCATTCTGATGTAAAAACAATATCTAAATTGCTACTGTATGAAAACTTGTATAATGGTGTATGAATACGACATAAAACAAAAAAGAAATAGAATACGTAATAATAGTAGTAGTGCGGTTAGAGAGGCGCGCTGCTAGTAACTACCAGGAGCGCCTTCTTCAAAAAGCGCTACTGCTAAGTAGGTCTATCAGTAGCGTGGGTAAACCTACGCTACTGCTACCCTTTAGCTATAGCGCCGTAGCAGTAGCACGCCCCCCCCCCCTGTTGGGTAACGTAGCAGAAATTCAAAATTTTCCTACGTGTCACCAAGATCTATCTATGGAGAGACCAGCAACGAGGGGAAGGAGAGTGCATCTACATACCCTTGTAGATCGCTAAGCGGAAGCGTTCAAGTGAACGGGGTTGATGGAGTCGTACTCATCTTGATCCAAATCACCGATGACCAAGTGCCGAACGGACGACACCTCCGCGTTCAACACACGTACAGCCCGGTGACGTCTCCCATGCCTTGATCCAGCAAGGAGAGAGGGAGAGGTTGAGGAAGACTCCATCCAGCAGCAGCACAACGGCGTGGTGGTGGTGGAGGAGCGTGGCAATCCTGCAGGGCTTCGCCAAGCACCACAGAAGAGGAGGAAGAAGAGATGCAGGGCTGCACCAACGAGAGATCGAATCGCCTGTGTTATGGGCAGCCCTAGGCCTCATATATATAGGGGAAGGGGAGGGGCTGCGCCCCCTCTAGGGTTCCCACCCCTAGGGGGGGCGGCAGCCCTAGATGGGGAGCAAGGGGCGGCCAAGAGGGGAAGAGAGGGAGGCGCCCCCTAGGGTGGGCCCTAGGCCCATCTAAGCCTAGGGTTTCCCCTTTTTTTCCTCCTAGCTGCCCCTTGGGCCTTGTGGGAGGCGCACCAGCCCACTTAGGGGCTGGTCCCTCACCACCCTTGGCCCATGCAAACCTCCGGGGCAGGTGGACCCACTTGGTGGACCCCCGGGACCCTCCCGGTGGTCCCGGTACATTACCGATAAACCCCGAAACTCTTCCGGTGACCAAAACAGGACTTTGCATATATAAATCTTTACCTCCGGACCATTCCGGAACTCCTCGTGACGTCCGGGATCTCATCCGGGACTCCAAACAACATTTGGTAACCACTTACAAACTTCCTTTATAACCCTGGCGTCATCGAACCTTAAGTGTGTAGACCCTACGGGTTCGGGAGACATGCAGACATGACCGAGACATTCTCCGGTCAATAACCAACAGCGGGATCTGGATACCCATGTTGGCTCCCACATGTTCCACGATGATCTCATCGGATGAACCACGATGTCAAGGACTTAATCAATCCCGTATACAATTCCCTTTGTCTAGCGGTACGATACTTGCCCGAGATTCGATCGTCGGTATCCCGATACCTTGTTCAATCTCGTTATCGGCAAGTCTCTTTACTCGTTCCGTAACACATCATCCCGTGATCAACTCCTTGATCACATTGTGCACATTATGATGATGTCCTACCGAGTGGGCCCAGAGATACCTATCCGCTTACACGGAGTGATAAATCCCAGTCTCGATTCATGCCAATCCAACAGACACTTTCGGAGATACCTGTAGTGCACCTTTATAGTCACCCAGTTACGTTGTGACGTTTGGTACACCCAAAGCATTCCTACGGTATCTGGGAGTTGCACAATCTCATGGTCTAAGGAAATGATACTTGACATTAGAAAAGCTTTAGCATACGAACTACACGATCTTTGTGCTAGGCTTAGGATTGGGTCTTGTCCATCACATCATTCTCCTAATGATGTGATCCCGTTATCAACGACATCCAATGTCCATGGTCAGGAAACCGTAACCATCTATTGATCAACGAGCTAGTCAACTATAGGCTTACTAGGGACATGGTGTTGTCTATGTATCCACACATGTATCTGAGTTTCCTATCAATACAATTCTAGCATGGATAATAAACGATTATCATGAACAAGGAAATATAATAATAATCAATTTATTATTGCCTCTAGGGCATATTTCCACCCCCCCCCCCCCCCGCGCTACTGCTAGACCTAAAACCGGCGCTACTGCTAGGCTTTTTCCTAGTAGTGAAAATAGTCCCGACCAGAACATTACCAATTTACAATGGATGTGTAATCAACGAGGCAAACATGTAGATACTTGGAGAAATAGGTCATGTGGTACCCAAGCACATATGTGATACTAAATCGAAGGAAGCACATACATCGGCAGTATGAAACTTGATGCACAAACGCTGAAGCATTGCATCTGTGACTATGAAGTGCAACATTCCCACTTAGTACAACCAGTGACATCATAGAACTGGAGTCATTGATGGAAGAAGCATGGGAGATGATACTGACTTGAGCAAGGGCACCATGGACACAGGATCACCGGATAAAACGGCCAACATGATGTCGAGAAGATTGTGCCGCCTACCTATCGTATTCCATGTCTCCGCTGCTTGTTGATGTCCTCGCCATCACTACGGCCACTCACATCAACCACACCTCTCCATTGACACCTCGCTAGGGCAGTGGAGGATAGGAGTCGTCGTTTCGTACCCGTCGATCGCATGATCTACCTTTGATCTAGAGAAGGGCATGTGGACTCTGCAACTTGCAGTGGCAACCACCATGCACCGCTGGTGAGCCTCCCAACGCTTGGTGCAGAGCGCATGACCTCCTATGTTGGCGATGGCGTTGCTGTACGTGGAGCCATGGTTGATGGGGAAGGTGATATATTGTTTTTGATCCTGCCGGTGACAGGCGGTGCAGGAAACATCCATCTGTAGCAATTTAGGAGGAAACAAAGCAAATTAGAGGAGGAAGGTGCGAGATTAGGGGAAATAATTTGCATGCTTAATTTGTACTCTCCATTTCTCAGACAAGTATTTCCGGATGGAGGGTGCGGGAATAATGGGTGGTTGGTATGGGATATGTTGGAGCCTCTCAGCCATGGGATGGAAAATAAATCAATGGACGAGCAGTGGTCTGTTGATTTGTTATTAGTCTTCCCTCACGATAATATTTTATCTCGTGATAATGCTACACTTACGAAGGCTAAAGTAAATTCTTACGTAACCTTCTGACAATAATTCTATCCCCCCTTATTTTAACTGGGGTGGGCCCCACCTTCCCCCTGATCCCAATCACAGATTGCCATCTGGCCTATTACCTTAATTAAGTAAAACTGATTACGTAGATGTAGCATTGTCTCGCTGCATATGGGCACTTGTGAATGGAGATCTGGCAGAACATCTTTGCACAACGTCCGGACCAAGTGCCAAACAATGGGTATTCACCATGATCAATACATTATCGCATGATGCCTTCATTCGACTAGCTGTTACACTCTGGGCGATATGGTGGGCTAGTAGGAAGGCCATCCATGAGGAGATTTATCAAAGCCTCTCGGCAACCCATCAGTTCATTACACGGTTCATCACCGAGCTTCAACTAATCCCGAGAGCGGAAGCTAGAGGAACACCACCACCAAGAGTTACAACGGCTAGACTTAAAACTCCACCGCCGGGATTTGCGAAGATTCATGTTGATGCGGGAATTTCTAGAGCTGATGCAAGGAGTGCTGTTGTGGCAGTGTGTCGACATGAGTCAGGTAACTTCAGGGGTAGATCAGCCCTGGTGATCATTGTCATAACTGATGTGGCGACGGTGGAAGCGATTGCTTGTTGTGAGGGTTTATCCCTAGCGCAAGATCTTATGCTACACAACTTAACTATAGCCTCGGTCTAAAAACAGGTGGTGATTGACATTGACAAAGGCAGTCGTGGATCTTATGGAGCTATTATTTGCGAGATTAAGCCTAGGTCATTAGCTTTCAATTGTAAATTTTCTTTTAAAGGTAGAGCTTCATACACAGATACAGATAGGTTAGCCAAGTTTTCTCACTCTTTGGATCAGCGGCGACACATTTGGTTGTCCGAACCCCATTATCTGTTTTGTATCTCACACCATGTGGACTTTGTGCAATAAAACTTGGTTTATAACCCATATGAAAAAGACGAGGAAGGTGTGACAGCTCCTGGGTGCCTAGGCATCCTCTATGAACAGTAGAAAACAAAATAAAAAAAACCTGAAACTTTGCAACATCAAAGATGATCAAACTTTGTAGGTTCTTTCAAGTTTTCATGCCAAAAATGTACAGAAAGGTGTACGAACAAGTTTCAGGTTTCAGTGCTAAAAATGCTCAAAACATCATGCACTGAAATCTTTTTTGTGTGTAGAGCTCCTCGAATGGTGTTTGGGCACCAGGTTGTCAGAATCGTGATTCTGAATCAGATCGGAGCCCTAATGGTAGAGTCGCAAATCCTAGAATCTTCACTACCAAAATCGTAGAAGCGTAGATTTTACTAGCCAGAGTCGTAGAATCATGTGAGTCAATATGAATCGTAAAGTCGTAGAATCGTACGATAGAATCGTGATTCTGACAACCTTGTTTGGGCATGAAGACTTGCAAGCGCCTACAAAGTTTGATCATCTTTGATGTTGCAAAGTATCAGATTTTTTTTGTTTTTCTTTCTATTTGTTTTGATTTTACTGTTCATAGAGGGTGCATAGGCACCCGAGAGCTGAAAAACCACTCAAAAAAGATGTAGCATTGTCCTCTTAGTTGCGCCGAACTGCGGCCCTCCTGATCGGTCCCACGATCCGAGTGAGTCCCCTTCACGCCCGTTTGCCAGTTCTTTTAACTAGCAAAAGGGCCCGTGCGTTGCAACGGGAGATTTTTTCATAATCTTCAATGGCTATGACCATATTTTGTTGCATCATCGAGATACAATATCACTCTCAATTTCGTGAAATTATGAACAATTTTTGACATCATGAACATTTTTTAAACTCGTGCACACATTTTAAATCATGAACATTTTTCAAATGAACACTTTTACAATTTTTCGAACAATTTCTAAAATAAAGAACATTTTTTGAATTCATAAACGTTTTATATTATTTGCAAAAAATTGTGAACATATTTTATTTTATTTTTCTATTTTATGTGCAAATGGACGAACTAAACGACGGATGAAAATCTGATAATAAGTGACGTGCGAAAAATGGGAGTAAGAAACATCCATGCCTTTAATAGAAAAGGAGAAGTACTAATTAATTTTGCACATAAAAATAATTAACATGCAAGATAATATCATATTTAGAATCTACAATTTTTTCTGAACTATTTTCATAAATAGCGTGCTAAATTTAGAGCTTGGGTTTGAAAGACATGAATATCTTAAAAATACTTGAATCTGCACACAAAAAATTTAAAGAAAATATTTTGGTTGTAACTGTACTGTGTAGACCATCTGTTAATTGACACTTGGCAAGCTAGCTCTAAAATTTGATGGACATTTTTGTCAGATTCACGAATTTGTTTCGAATACATGATTATTTTTTCAAAATCATGAACATGGTTTTATTATCGGATATATTTTTCCAAATTGTGATTTTTTTAAATTTAAGAACAATTTTGTAAAATTACTAATATTTTTAAATTACTATATTTTTGAAACTATGTAAATTTTATGATTTCCCAAATATTTTTTTAATTCAAAAATATTTTATAATTTCTCGAACACGTTTTTCAAAATTCGCAACATTTTGAAATTTGGAGAAGGGGAAAACAAAATAAGAAATGAAAAAAACAAACAGACCAAAGAGGAAAAAAAACAGGGGCGTCGCGCCTACGGGCTGGCCCATGAACGCGCATTGGTGGAGGAGGGGTGCGTGACGAAAATTGAGGTGACATTTGCCAAGCCTGGGGTCGAACCCCAGTCTCCGGGTGGAAAGAGACAAGCTCCAGCCACTGGGCTATCAATGTCTGTGTGAACTATTTATGGTATCTTCTCTATAAGAGCACTAATCGCAGCGGAGACTTTGGAAATACCGAATCGTTTTTTGACTTACGGGTGGCATTGGTGGGTAATTTTTGTCAACTTATAAGGTAAATTATATGACGTACCACCAGAAGCAATAGATGTTTTATTAGTAGGTATAGGTATATATCTCTACTCCTAATGTCTGAGTTGGTAGGATTGCGTCCACGGTTTATTTTTGTCTGGTTATATTTCGTCTGGTTTATTTTCGTCCGGTTTATTTTCGTCTCACATCCCATCAACATATCTCCTCACGTTGATTTTTTATCCTCAGAATAAAAACTTTCCTAATCTTTTCAAAGTTTCCTAACTAGACACGTTATAAACGGGCAGGAACTGATAGCGCGTTACCAATCAATAAAATTTAGTTTCATCACAATCAATTCCAAATCCTAATTTTTAAACTTTCCTAACTAGGCACGTCACAAACAAGCAGGTAATAATATCACATTACCAAACAATAAAACCTTATGTTCATAAAAATCAAATCAAAATCCTAACTTTCCTAACGCATCGATTGTTACCTTTCCTAATCTCTACTCTTAGTACGTCGTTCGTTCCTGCCCAACGTCCCATGGATCGAAGGCATCCCAGCTACCGATTCTTTTACCGCTTCTTTGACGGTCGTCGGTTCGTCCCTGCCCGCACACCCATACATGGGGCAAGCGCTGCAAAAGAATGAGATCCAACCCACGTCTTTGTGTCAACAAAAGCACGACACGCTAGGGTTAGCAGCTGCTAGCCACACCCGCCGCTCGATCGGCTCCTCCGCAGGCGCCATCGTGCTCTCGCGCACGGCGCTGGCCGCTGTCCTCAATGTCCCCTCGCACCCGCCAACACACCACCGGCCCACGTCGCTTTTGCTGCCTCTCCTTATCGATACCTCCTCGCCAGTCTTCCTCTCATCCTCTGTCCTTCGTCGTCGCGCAGTACATCATTGCGATGGACTCGAACTTTTGATGCTACGGGGAAGCTGGATCCAATCCCACCCCAAGGGTTCGACCTTCTCGACCTGAGGCTGCGGTGAGTTGCAGAACTCCCCGGCGACAAGCCCAACAACGTTGTACTTTGCCCGCACAAGCACCATTGGGTCAACATCGTTGCGAGCGGCTGCAGCCATGCTTTTGAAAATTCCATGGCATGATGCATATAAATTGGATCTGTAGGTGGATTAGGATAATAGGGTTCAGACGATGATTTTCTTTCTATGCTTCCCCTATGGTGGTTTCGGTTTTGCATTATTGAATTTTGCTAATCTGTTGTTTCTGCAATGTACCTTACATTTTTTAGTATACTAATTTCAAATAATTAAATCATTTTCTATTGATCAGATTCATTAAGCTCCAACCGAGTAAGAAGTTTCAGTCCACCTATACTCATGGCCTCCCCTTCTGGTTTGATAACTCACGTGCCCATTTTATCCTGAAGATATCACAAACTAATATTTTATGAGGCCACAAATGCCATGTCCTAGCACTGGCCAAAATCCTTTTTTCATGTGTGAACCATATACACAAAACTGCATGATACATGCTGAAATCTGGAGCTCACTTTTAGAATAGCTGGGTTTTTTCACCCAGCAAGTGAACTTAGGAAAGCTGTTTTTTTTTCTTTTGTAATGATCTTTTTTCAGTCCTTTGGGTTAACAACTGGATTTTTCTTTCCCCTTTAGGTTGCAGAAGTGCAACTGCAACTGTATGCGTTCACTAGCGACAACACTCATAGATAACAATACACGTCTATTACATGTTGATGCTGCCCGCTCTTGTTATACATTTATTTTGCAGCGGTCGCTCTGTTCAATCATGGTCCATGCTATGTTTAATGCATATGTCGGATCAAAATCAATATGACATTATTGCAGCTTGTCTAACCACATTCGGACTCCAAATTTCAAGTTTTTGTCTTGCTGTCAGGTGCAGCCGGGCCTTGGCAATCTGAACAAGCTTTATGCGACTGGCACTCTTGTTGACCCCTTATCACTCTTTCAAGCCGTTTTGAGCGCAAGGTTGAGATAGTTGGGGCCTGTAACTGTGTTTTGGTGAGCGTCTTCCTTTCTTTGAGGGTTTCCCAACCCCTCCTCAATCCTAAGTTCTGGCTCAGGCTGTGATTATAATGCTTATTTGCCTAGATCTGATGGTGATAGTTAGGAATAATTCAACTTTTTTCAGAGTATATTGAACTGCACACATAAGTAATATATATTAACCTATGTTAACACTAATATTTGTAATTTGTTGCACCATGATGTTTAATATCGCCAGGAGAAAGACATGCTGACAGCGCATCCGGTTCCAATTATCATCACACTGTGTACTAATATATGCTCTCAATGATAATATGCCAACTTGCGTTGACAACACACATAGCATGTTCTTCTTTAGTATAATTATACACTATAAAATTATTGTATGCTTACCTTTTCTGGAATTTCAGAGTTGAAAGGACATGAAGTTTCGATGCGAGGGGAGTTAATTTTTGTTTTCCTTTGTTTCATAAAAAATGTTGGTAGCATTTAGAACTATGTTTAGTTGGTGTAACAAGAAGTAATCACTGGTTAAAATATACAAGGAGTCTCTCTATTGGAAGGGAAAAAATGTTACACACAATTTATTTTTCTGCTCGCTTATGCATGAAATGTATCATTTCGCCTTGATTTAATGTACTGCACTTTTCTTCCTTGCTCTCTGTTCTTCAATAAGTTAGAATCATATAGAACCTGATATTTCTTGGTGATGTCTTCAGAACCCATGAATGTCATTTTGCACTGAAGGCTTGTAACCACTGGGAAGTGTTTGCCCTGATGTATCAAGTTGCCATGGGGGTGAGGAGGTGAAAGCTACCAAGCCATCTCCTGATATTTTTCTTACTTCTATAAGGACGTTTGAGGTATTAGAATTATTGTTTTAGAGGTCCTTTTCTTACTAGCAAGCTTAATGCGGAACACTTATATTTCAGTACTTGTTTTTTTAACCGTGTTATTTATCTGCGGGTCTCTTCTTTGTCCAAAGTATGTGGCACTTATATTTCATTAATTGATACACCATTTGATACATGTGTTTACAAAAATAAATCTGAACATCTTTGTAGTAGTTACATTGAATAGCTACGTACTTACCTTTAATTTCTTTGTGAATTACTGTAATTTCATTCCGACAAAGTTTGAGAAAAAATATAGTAGTAGTAAGTACATCTTGATCATTGCTGATAATGAATACTCCCTCTGTCCCAAAATAAGTGTCTCAACTTTATACTAGCTTTAGTACAAAGTTGTACTAAGGTTGAGACACTTATTTTGGGACGGAGTGAGTATGTATGATCATGGTTTAAAGAATCTCTACTATATTCAAATGTGCCAAGTTATTTCTGGGTTATATTGAAGCTTACCTATTCTCCAATTGATATAGACATCAAATATTCTAAGCTTTCCTTTTGTTAGCAAACAACTTCTCAAACAAGTCAGCATTTTCATTCACTCGGTAGGTTATTGCAAATGGAGCTGGGAGGAACTTCCTCCTACCGCTCAGAAAAACTCACCTCTCTACGACCCAAATTGGTGACAGATTCTCTATACTAAATTATTTCTTGCGAAGAACAAGTGAATACAGAGGTCAAGGCCTTTTCTAGGTTGTTAAAGATGCTCTTCATAGTTTTTTTACAATTGGTCAAATTAGGGGTAGTTTTGTTTTCTTTGTTACCACAACAAAAAATTCGGTTATATGTAGCTTCAATGTAAATTATAACAAGATGTACCTCTCCATTAGCTTTATTTATTGAGAACTATGTATATTTCATATTCATCTCAATATAGTTCTATGAATCTACTAAAATATCATGTATATTGAAATTTGATTGTTAGCTGGATGTGCCATTGAGTATGGTTGCAAGAATGTATTAGATAGGCGGAGATGGTGGGCAAAGGAAGAAGAAAAAGGGTGATGAGTTGGTAAATAAGTTGACAATACTAAAATACATGGTTGACACAATTGTTTATGCCCTATTTGCAACACACGGGCAATAACCTATTTTATTAGAATGCGTCTCCATCTCATGTTGCATCCTGTAAAGTTTTTCTTCCTATTTCTTTGTCCATATTGCGATTATGGCCTATTGGCTCTCCCTTCTTTTACTATGGGGAAAAATTTGACACTTTAATCCCATATGCTCGAACAATTTTCATACTGTGATGATTTTAGATGAACAACAATTGTACTATACTCGGCATTTTTTTGCCGTTTACTCTAACTCAGTTCAGTCCATTTATGCTTGTTATTGCAGAGAACTGTACTTGACCATGAATAGAAAATGCACGTTAGGATGAAAATCCACCTTCAATCTATAAAATTGTATTCTTACACATACTCTAGGAAAAAAACTGGAAAGGAAATGTCTCAGTAAATGTCTGCACATTACAAAGGTTAAACTATTTACTCACTCCCTTGGAGGTTATATTCCTTGTAGTTTACACAGCCGGTCCCTTTTATTAAGTTGTTGGTATTCTTATCACAGTGCCTTGCTCCACTTGAAAAGCTCACACCTCCATGCTCGAAGAACAGAAATGCTGGTACATTGTTTGAAAATATTTTGTGTTCCACTGTTGTGTTAGAGCCCGGGATGAATGGTGGGTCCAATTTAGAACTAGGAGGTACTAGAACTAAGATAGGAAGGTGGTTGTTGTCCTTGTCCCTTGTTGTCTTGCTGCGGCGTCATCGATCACTGGCTCACTAAGAACATGAGTTAGTGGATTTTTTATAAGAGTGAGGGTTTAGAGTGAGCGGGGCGGGGGTTGGGATTGGTCTATTCAGTTATGAGCGGAATAATTTCCCTACTTTAAAAAATATGGCAAATTGCATTTCATTAGAGATGGCTTTGAAGCAAATTGCATGAGCAAGCAATTCATATATTGTTTTTGATCAAGTCATACAATATTCTGGTTAGGATCGAAAGGTAAATGCATTGGTTGATTACTTCAAGAGTTAATAATGGACATGGTAGCATATCAGTTGCAAGTCCAATAATGGACATCATATTTTGTTTCGTAATAATGCACGACATTCAACTGTATGTTACAATGCGGCAATTTCTCAGAAGACATTGGATCTGTCTTCTTGGCTTGTGGGCGGGGGCGGCACATGCCTCGTCCTCCTTGATGATGGTGGCTGGTCGGCATGAAGACGGGGGGGGGGGGGGGGGGGGATCAGGGCAGAGAGCGGGGTGGTTGGTGGGGAGGGGGCTCCTCCTTGACGGTCTATGGGGAAGTACGGTGTGAAGGAAAGAAGTGCCATGACGAAGGTGGCATGGGCGTCATACGGTTTTAAAGGATGGGGCTCTAGCGGGAAATCGAGTGGGAAGGGAAGGGTTCGGCAGGAAAAGGAAAAGTGCGTCGTGGGGTTGTGTTTTTGTTGTGGGAACCATGTGTTTGAGATAACATGGTGAATTGTTTGGTTAACCAGAACCCTCTATATGGGTTTGAATTGGGGGTCCAGGCGGTTGGATTTTGGGGAGCCCACTGGACGCTTATTTGGTGTTCGAACATGCCTGGACGTATGAGGAAAAAATGAGCTTCGATCTTAAAGATGACCTTAATCATTTGTTTATTTTATTTACATGCATTGTAGCCTGTAGTAACGCACGGGCATTCTGCTAGTATATATATAGAGGTATAGATATAGGGATATAGATATAGATTTAGATCTAGATCTACGAGGCAAAAAACCTCCTTCTCCTTCCTCGATCGATCTCCAGATCGCTGCCTGCTTCCTCCACCCAGCCCTAACCCTAGCTGAGCCCACACCATCGACCCTCAAATTCCTTCTCCCTCCACCCAACCGCAATACCTAGCTAGCTAACCGCCATGGCCCCTTCGATGGTTCTGCTAAAGCACGATGTTGATTTCTCCGACGACGAGGCGATGTCCGGCGGCGACTTAATCTGCGACGGCTGGGAACTAAGAGAAGAGAGACCGAGCCGCAAAGAGATGATTGAGGCAGTCACCGAGTACCTGCGGACCTTCAAGGCCCACGCCGTTGTCGTCGCCTCTCCGCCGGAACTCTCCTCCCTCCACATACTGCGGCCGCCGAAACCCGTCGGGCTCCCGTGGGCATGCGGCAGGCTTGACTCGGGCCGCATCTCGAGCGCGGACAAGAACCTGGTCGCCATCTACGCCGGCGTGCACCGCCCTGGTGCCCAAATGATGACGATGGGAGGCTACCTGATTTACGACGCCAGGAAGAACTCCCTCTCCGCAGTCCCCCAGCTTCCCGGCAACGACGAGCATCCCGCCATCGGGTCCAAGTCGGCCATCGTCATGTGCAGTGGGGATGACGGCCACTACGTTCTTGCCGAACTCGTCAGGCTCAGCCCAGGATATTCCCATGTAGCGGTCTGGCTGTGGAAGTCGTCCGACCCAGGATGGATCTTGCAACCCGCGCGCCTGCCCCTTCCACGAACCATCTGCGGTCACCTGTGCTTCTCTTATCGTGGGTCTATCCTCTGCTGGGTGGATCTGCTCGGAGGCATGGTGATATGTAATCTGGCCAGCCCGGAGCCGGAGCTCCGTTTCATTCAGTTGCCCCTAGATTGTCCATCCTACAATATTGATGTTCCCCGTAGCACAGACGACCCAAAAATATATCGGCATCTCTCGGCCGAGGAGTTCCGTTCCATGACCTGTGTTGGTGACACCATCAAGCTCGTCTGTGTCGATGGCAATGTGTTCCAAGTGCCAGGCAAAAGCTTTGATCTGACCGTCTATGCTCTGTCGGATGACCTGTCACAGTGGACCATAGACAGGAAGTACAATGTTGGAAACATCTGGGCAAGCGAGGCCTACCATTCTACTGGCATGCCAAATCTTGCTCCGTTGTTCCCTGTCCTGAGCATCCACGAAGACAGCGTCATCTACCTAGTTTTCACTTGTCTCAGGCTGGTGGATGATACACCACACCGCACAGGCCGGGGTCGAGTAGAGTGCACAAGCCAGTATTTGATTCGTGTTGACATGGAGAATAACAAGGTCCAGCTCTATAAACAGAGTCCAGAGTCCAGAATGCATTCCGAACTTTTGGCCACTGAGATCAGTGCGTATTTAAAGGATCGCCCGGCTGGTACGTACTACTGTCACTGCTGAGCAAATATAATTTCATTTGCATACCATTATAATTGTACTATTTATGTTCACTATCACTAAACATGCTTTCATTGGCATGCTATTGTAATTATGCTTAGGTTTTAATAAAATCGTTAAAATTCCAATGCTTGTTTATTGAATATCCAGTTCGCACCGTCCTTGCTAATAGAAATTAAGATATTTGGCCGCCTATCCATTTTGAAAGGTTTGTGTCTAATATTTGATGGCCATCCGCAATCATGACTGAAATCAGTTCATACTACTACCAACTTATTCTGCCCCCTTGTCATTCTAGGACCATATCATGATGTCATGTTTTTTTTGCATGTTTTAAGGCTGTTCCCCCCCCCCCCCCCCCCCCCTTTTTTTGTGCTTGGGCATACCGTGTTATCATTAGCTTCACCTTCCACTTTAAGATTTGATGACGTGAACATTCGGTGAATATAGCAGGGTGCGAGTTGAACTTCAGTAGTCGTCGGAATTGGTATTAGCTAACTCCGTTCAAAGACGCATATAACATATGAAGCATAATTTCAAACTAGAGCTGAAGACTGACAAGTGTCCGAATGAAAGATGTCAAAAGTAAGGAAAAAATGTACCCTTGACACATATAGCTGTTTAATAATTTTAATTCAGAGCAACTTGGCCTTAGGCATTGCTGTGTTAGTATTGTCCAATTTGAATAGGAAAATGTCAAATATTGACAGTAAACCACATAGCACAGGTAGCTGCATGCACTTGGACTTGGTCTTTATTCTTTTTAGAATTGCTTTTTACAGCAATTCTAACCTGTCAGCACAGGTAGCTGCATGCACTTGGACTTGGTCTTTATTCTTTTTAGAATTGCTTTTTACAGCAATTCAAACCTGTCATATGGTCACACTAAATGTATTATATGTGACAAACATCTCTATTTATTTTTGCAGAGAGAGAGAGATAGAAACAAGTGAGTTGGGGGCATCCTAACAACATAGAAGCCTCTTAAAAATCAGAAAACACACTACACCACACACTAGATTTCCCTACCGCTGTGTGTTGGGAAAAGTCACTTTCGCCAATGGACTGTTGGTCGGGAAAGGTTTTATCGGACTGTTGGTCGTTAATATTTATGTATCACGATCAACTGTCGGTCAGGAATACGTACATAATTGATGTTGGATTGTCGGTCGGAAAAGCTTCTATCTCCATCGAACTGTTGGTCGGCGATTAATGTCGACCGATCGTTGGTTCCCAATTGGGCCAGCCCGTCTATGCGCGCGGGGGCCGAAAATTTAGCGGCAAGCCTCCCTCACACTTTTCAATCCGGCACTCTCATATCCAAATCCCGCAAACCTAATCCTCTCACGCGCTCCCTCCACCGCCGGCCGCTCCCAAATTCCCCAAATCTAATCTTCTCACACGCTCCATCCGCCGCCGGCCGCTAGCTATAGCAGCCCGTACGTCGTCACCGTGGCAGCGAGGTTGCTGCCATGTCCCCTACCGCGAGCCCGCAACCACTTCTAACCCTAGCTTGTGCCCTGTCACCTTCATCCATCAAGGCCCGATGGTGGACGCTGTCGTCCCTCTCAAATCAGGGGTGAGAGAGACGTGGGTCACCTGGGAGAGAAGGCACGCGCACCCTCGCTCGTCGCCCAGGCGCCGCCACCGCTGCCGCCATCCCATGGGCCTCCTCCGATCTGCGCTCGCGGGTTAGTTTGAACTCGGATCTGGCCGTTGACTTCTGGTGCTTCTTCCCCTCCCACGGGGATGAGTGTTCTTTTCCCTCTCCTCTCCCTCTCCACTCCTCCCCAATCAGTGCTGCCGTTAGTTGATTTGTTTGCTTTTCCCTTTTCTTTTCATAAGAAAATCCGCCATGACTTGTGGTAGTACTTCTACCCAGCAAGCAGCGCCTCGGTTGGGAGCTCGAGCTCGAGCAGAATGTCAATAACTGCTAATGGGGTAGCCGGAAATGCAGTCTAAGAGCTGGCTACCGCTTGTGTGATTTCTGGAGATGAGAGGATGAGAACTTCAGAAGAATAAGCTTGATGCTATGATTGCAAAAAAAAAAAATCTATACTACAGGTATTCCTTTCGGTGTTACAGGAAATCTTAATTGGCTACTTTTTTTATGAGCTGGTTATGATTGATTTGTGAACTTTAGTGCTTGTGAGTTGTGAATTTGTGATCGTTGAACCTTTGCTGAACTATCATATTATGCTGTGTGCTTGAAGGTCATTGCAATGGTATTCATCCTATGAAAATTCATTACTTTCTTTATATATAAATGTATCCCCGTATCTGTGCTTTGAGAAGAGGGACAACCCTGAGAACTAGTTTCAGGTTCCACAAAAGGTCCAAATAATCGTACTAATGTTTCAGAGTTTTAGTTAAGCATTGTAGAATTCTTGCAAACATAGGAGTATATTCAATTTACATGCTCTGAATCAGGCGAGGGTTGAGATACACCATACACAGGCTCTGCAATCAGGCGAGGGCTTTTTGTATATATCAATGCTGTGAAGGGTTGATACTCCATTTTTAATGATGCTTTGTTCGCTGCATGGGCTAAAGTTTGGTTGTGAAAAATAATATATCCGGGCAACGAGACATACTGACTTAAAACTCTATAAATGTTAGATATCTAGGAATGTGTCATGTTCTGTTCTTTATATACTAGATATAAATATCCATCCCAATTTTTCTGTTTAGATAACAATCGAGGCACTTTTTTCACTCTGTTCTAAAATGTATGCCCAAGTTAATTTGTTCTAAGTTGATGTCGAGCTAGCTAATCGGTATTACAATACCTATTTTAAATGTAGCCTTTTTATAGCCAATTAAATATATTTTCTTTATGGATTTTCATAAGTAATTCACATGCTATAACTTGGGGGACAGAACTTAGCCATTCACTATGCATGTTAACTATGATGGTACTTTGGGAAATGGCACACGTTTAGACTGACTTTACATGTAATTGGTGTTAGAAATGTACTCCCTCCGTCTGGAAATACTTGTCAGAAAAATGGATGTATCTTGAACTAAAATACGTCTAGATACATCCATTTCTCTGACAAGTATTTCCGGATGGAGGGAGTATTTTGTAAGAAGATAAGATCAATATGCTCAACATGCTACGAATTCTAACGTGTGGTTCCAAAAACAGAATCATACCATTTTGTAGCTTTGCCCCCCTCCCCCCTTCTGAAATTTCTTTGAAGCTCCACCACTGCTTGTCACCACAGGTTACACTCTTGAGTGTTATTCTGGTTTTGAAAAAGTGGGAACCTAGAGAGGCTAGACTTTGTGCAATGTACCTGCTAATTTGTTCTCTGAGAAGTTTCAGCGGAGGCTTGCTGAGCAGTTCGAGAAGTAGATGTCTGGTGCTGAGGCTGGCGCCAGCATTGGTGCTGCCCAGGATGATGACAATGACGTTGTAGAGCTCGTCCCTGGAAAGACATTCAAGAAGCTGCGGAGGAGAAGATAGAACCTGAAGTGAAGAAGGAACCAGAGATGCAGAATAAGAAAGATTGTCGTAATTCATTGTTGTGAAGGGTTTCTTGTTAGTTTAGGTTTGGCTGGCATCTACCATGCCATAGACATGCTCTTGTGAGAACTCTGGCCTACCTTTCATTTCTAGCCCTCTGGTTGAAGCAGTATACTTCTTTTATGTTGACTTGCATCATTATTGGTTTGAGTTTTCTAAAAAGTATTTTCATGAATTAGTTTCACAATTCTATTGAACCATGTAAGCTATGAACTATATACATTATCTGAGACAATCTTTAGATGAAGAGAATAACCAAAATATTGTGTATACCATTACCAAGTAAGAAGAGAAGATAGACCAGCATTGATTGTTACTAGTCAATGTACAGAGCTATATAGCGATATACTTCTTCTGGTTGATGCTTATTAAAATTTACTTGTTTTACACTCATCTCCCCCAACTAACTTTCAGTGACCAGGTGCCAGTGATCCATGGCGGCAACGACATTGGTAAGATCTCACTCTCACTTGGCCTCTCCCTCCCCTCCCTCTCTCTGTAGGTGCTGCAGTGTGCAGATTTGAATTAGGTGGTAAGTTTAATAATATCTTTAAAAAAATCTATGCTGCTTTGCTTCATGGAAATAAAGAAGCCCTTGAAGCAGTAAAGTTCTTTATGTGCAGCAGTTAATTAAGCTTCATTATTGTTTTATAGTTTTCTAAAAAGTACTTTCATGGACTGGTTACACATGTTTTTTCTTTTGATAGCAGGCTTGACATAAAGTTTTGTTTTCTGTTGTTTTTCAGTGAATGATTTGGAAAAATGTAGTAGCATGGTGGACAAAGGTCACAAACAGATCTTGGCTTCAAAGTTACATTCAAATATGCCACTTCCGCTGCTACCTATTATTAATCGGCTTGTTTGTGATAGCAAGTGGCTTGCCTGCAAATAGGACTTTGAGCATGTCACTGATTTGGAAATATTGAAGGCTCCACCTATCCCCATGTGTAAATTCGTTGCTTAGCAAATGCTTCCGCTGCTACCTATTATTAATCATCTAATTTCTTACTCCTTTCATTTATACAGGAATGGCCTGAAGAGCGTTATCCCCCATGTCCTGAAGAGAATTATCCTTTCATTTAGCAAATGCTTTCGCTACTAGATTCTTTACTCCTTTCATGTATCTCGGGATATAGCAACCGAAGTTACAGGAAACACAAAAGAGGGGAGCTAAAGGTACCCCTTTTCCCATCAGTGATAATGAATTCTCTTTAGTTGCTTTGGTATGGAATGATATTGAAGGCAGCTTAGAGAGAATATCATGTTCTCTAGTTATCGTGCGGAAATATTAACCGGGGGTTTTGACTTGCAGATTTTCAAACTGGAGGATGTTCTCCAATGACATGTAGAAGGAAGGCTTTGATGTCAAGTACTAGAACGACACAAGGATCTTTGTGGAACGCTGTGAGGATGTGTATGTAGTTGCCCACTACAAGGAGCCAAGGCAGATGATGTGCCTCTTAAGACAAATTCTAGAAAATAAAGCGAGGAATTTTTGCTATTAGGCAATGAACCATAATATTTCTTATACTTAATTAGTTCCATTAGTTTTATAGGAAACTTGGATGGTCATTAGTCCATAACAGACAATGTATTTATATGTGAAAATTAATGAAATATATGTTGTTATTGTTTGCATCTGGTTCAATATTTTTTGATGACATGGACTATAACTTGATGTATATTGTATTGGTAATTTGAAGTCCACATATGGGAGGGCTAATGGATGTTGGTTGGCAGGAAAAAAAAACCCGTCTAACAGTTGGTCAAGAAAGGCTAATGGTTGGGAAAAAATTCCGTGTCTGATAGTCGGTCGGGAAAGGCCCATGGTAGCCCCAGCAGACTGTTGGTCAGGAAAGGCCCAGGGTAGGCCCAACAGACTGTTGGTCGGGAAAGATACCCCACCACCAACAAGAAGTCGGTCGGGAAATCTATGTCGGTCGATAAAGGGTTTTCCCGTCTGGACTTTCCCCAACAGACAAGGTCGGTCAGCAATAGTCTTTCCCGACCAACTGTCTGTTGGCGGAACCTGTATTGCCAACCAACCTAGTTGTTGGGGATGCAGTGTCGTGGTGTAGTGACACAAGAATGTCCTTGGAGGAATCTTTATTCCTCACGGCCAGCATCCACCCAAGACCTCCACCTTAACTGGGGAAGGAGAGCACTGTTGGCCGAACCAAAACCTGGAGCTGAAGAAACACCTTGCCTAGAGGCACTAGTGAGCCGTAGCAACCACCGGATCAGAAGAAATGGATCTAGACCAATTGAAATTACAGTCCCTCTTGGACTTGCTCCCTGAGCCTCATTAGCATCGGGTTAGGGGGCGAAGCCAAACCGCTTCAAATCGCCCCTGTGCATGCTGGGTAGCTCCTTATTTCGAGCACCATGTGTCCGCTCCTTGCAGATCGTTGCGCCAACTGCCAAAGACAATGAACAAGTGTGTTGTCAACACCTGCAATGCTAATGCGGCGAGCCATCCACACCTATCGGCACAACAAGCTTGAATCCAGGGTTTCCCCAACCTCCATTCCCCGCAAGGGTCACTAGAGACAGGGAAACCACCGGTAGGGCGAGAAGCACGGATTCGCCTTCTACCGAAAGCAACTCATGAAGCTTTGGGAAATTTTGAGTACGTCCACTCGAGACATATAATGTTAATAGTAGTTGAACTGAATGGTGATTGCTGGGTAGTATGTATTGTCCACTGAGTGGCTTGTTTTGGATTGTAATAACTGGTCATGGTAGTTTCATGTGTATTTATCTCTTTTTACTATGTTATGTTTATATTCTTTTGATTGTGTTGATTAAGATTGCACACATAATTTCCATGTGACGTATTTTTATGGCAATATTAGATATTAGATGTTTCGAACTATTTGATGGCCACCTTGATGTTTGCTTTGCTTGCCAATCATTTGACTAATGTTTTTTTACATGATCATTTGAATAATGTTGACCGGACAAACAAATGCAAACCGTAGAAGGAATAATATTGACAAGGTAAATGTAGTAGAGCAAAATAGTAACCATGAATTCCGGATGGAGTGTTTATTTGTTGTGAAGTAAAACATATGATACTGTAAATGTTGGTTAAACTCCTGTCTTCTTGTAACCAAACAAATATGGTTTTTGAGGCTGAAAGTGTATGAAAAGTCTAATTTGTTCGTGCAGTCTTGTTGCCTCCTTGATCTCTGCTAAACGATGCAGATTGGATTATTAGCCCATTGGGCAGCTTGTTTTGTTTTTTATTTGGTGTGCACTACAGTAAGTTCTTCCTGTAAACATGCATGTGTTCTACACGGTACGTGTATGCTCCTGAATGAGTTGAGGTGATTCCATGTGTATGAAATGTGCTCTCAACGATCCTAACCGGCTAACCTCGACAAAGTCCATAGAAATTAATAGAAGTTAATAGAAGTTTAATAGTAATGAGGTTTACAGATGAGGACTTTGCTTGGTGATTCGTGACTCGTAGCATCGGCATCGGCAATTGGGTGCGGCAACACAGGTGGAGTACATAGTCTTAGCTTTCAGGGTGAAAATCCAAGGACTGGCCTTAATTGGTTGTGCCTGGCAGTGACCTTGTTGAAGGCATTTGAGAGCGCGGGTCTTCTCGAGATTGAAAACCTAAGATCAAGGATCGGGCGATGACGGTGCTTGTACACTGTTTCCTTCTTGGAGGCGTCGTTTTTGGAGAGTTTGGACTTCGGGTATTGTCTAGGAGGTGGTTGGTGCTGCAGCTACAAGGAATTGATCATTGTAGCAAGAACTTTCTTTTTCCTTTTTTTTTGTTTTTTTGGCTGTGTGCATCCATAATGTCTTTACGACATTGTTGTTGTAGAGGCTGGGTGTAATTGGTATCTTCACGATACTAATATATTCCCCTTGTCCAAAAAATAGTAATGAACAAGAAAACAAACTTGTCCATCGCAAATAAAGTAAAGGAAATGATGATGCAGGTGATAATCTCGCGTTGGCATCATAAACACTCGAATGATATACTCGTCTTGAAAATAATGCACATTACACAGTGACGCAAAGACAGTGGACGCAATACCATGTGAAAGCACCTACGATGTACCAGGAATGAACCAAACAAACGACGCAAGAGAGGAAGATGTGCATGACTCAGACCTGCATTGCAATATTCATATTACCGATAAAACATATCAGCGTTACGAATTGTTAACACTCCCTTCGTCTTTGTTTATTCCGCATATTAGGTTTGGCTAAAGTCAAACTTATAAAGGTTGACCAAATTTATAGAAAATAATATGAAGAATGCCAATTGACAAATCTATATGATGTGAAAATATATTCAACGATGAATCTAATGGTATTGATTCGGTGGTGTATACCATTAGATTCATCGTTGAATATATTTTCACATCATATAGAATTGTGATATCGTTGAATTTTATTTTCACATCATATAGATTTGTCATTGAATGAGCACACTTTTCCGCAAACTTGGTGAAATTTTATAGAGTTTGACCTTAGAAAAAGCTAATATGCAAAGTAAATAAAAACGGAGGGAATACATTGTTGAGAATGAGCAAGGCACACTTGAGAACATTCTAGAAGGTTCATGAGCACTCATGAATGTCTAGATATTTGGCATCCAGTCAAGTAAATAATAAAATTAACTAGATATTTAATGCTTTGGATTTAATGTCCTAAGAGCATCTCTAGCCGAAGCCAGATTTTAGGAGTTAAAAAAAATGTGATTCCTAGCCGAACTTTTTAATTTAACTCCTTAAACTTCTTTCACACAAATTTAATCCTAGATAGTATAATGTGATTCAAACTACATTGCATAACATAAATTTAAACATAGATAGCACAATTTGATTCTACATTTGCATAACACGAATTTAAACTGAATGATTCAAACAAAATGGAAACAAAAAACCCTCATCTTATTCCTTCACAAGTGTCCTGCAATTCACGCCGTCGTCGTAGTCAGAGTCGCTGGAGCAAAGGTTGATGACCTCCCCATCGGATGGCCCGACCTCATCGGTAGCCCCCTTCTTGTATGGCGCAAGCTAACGACGCTCCTAGACGACGAGATCCGGATAATTCCGGTGGAGCTCGGCCATGTACTCATCATCGGCGCGTGCGGCCTCGGCCGCTTGAAGGCCCCCTGATTCTCCCACACCTCGTGGCAGGAGACCACTCGGGGTCAGTTGCGACAAACTCCAAGACCTCGCGGCTGCTAGGGGAAAGTTGATCTAAAATGGGAGTATAGGCATCCCTTATAGGATTTTTCGACTAGCGACGTATAGCTAAAATGGGAGGCACCACAGGGACGATCGACAATGAATCACCGATTTCTAGTGAGTTGTCCTGAGGTGAGGTGGAGAAGTGGGACGTTGACGGGTCATGTATGGGTTGGTACCCATATGTCAATGGCCATGTTGATATGGATGGTAACTCCGGAAGCCTGGGCAGTCGGGGTATTGCCGAGGTCGAGCTGGTCATCATGGTGGCGGCTACGACAAGGGCCGGCTTGCGGACGATCCATGGCATGAGAAGGGTGGATTGCACAACTTTGGTGACAATGGCCTCAACGTCCACAACGGTGGCTCGTGCCTGAGCGGCGGCGGTTTCTTCTTTTGTCTTGACCTCCCTCTAGTTGGCTCATTTCATCGTCTTGGCAGCTCTCTATTTCAGGATGAGATTTTTCGTCAGCTTCACCGGGGCCATGGTACCGGCAGGCACGACGGGGATGGGGACGGAACACCGTCAGTATTGAAATTTTTCTAGGGCCGATGTGGGATTTGGGAGAGAAAAAGGTGGAGTGGATATTGTGTGCCAGTGGTGGACGAGCCATTTGAGGACAATGGATGTGTCTGTGAAAAGTCTATGCGGGCACAAACCCGACCCAAATTTGTGCTGGAAATGGGCCACCGGGAACGGCAAAACTAACGTCGGTTCATTTGGGTCTACGTGTTAGAGCAACTCCAACCCAACGACCCATTTTGTCCGTTTGGGTCATCTGAACTGAGAAGTTGGCCCAAAGAAGCGACCCAAATGAACGAATCGTCCGCCTGCTGTCTGTTTGTTGTCCACCTCGACCCAAACTGAACCCTAATTTGAGTGACAAATGGGTCCGCGAAGAACAAAAGTGGACGTTCCCGTCGCCCTCTCTTGCCCGCTCGTGTCCGTCCTAGACCCACATATCAGTGACCCCTCATGAGTGAGGCCTGTCGCACCAGCGAGGCCACCAGCGCAAGCCGCCTCCATGTGCACCGACGAGGCCACCTGCGCAGGTCGCCACCGCGCTCACTAGCGAGGCCACTAGCACTAGCCGCCGCCTCCTGTTCTGAGCCGAGCCAAGCAGTAGGGCGGCGCGGGGCCGGGCCACTGGAGCACTGCTGGGTCTGGGAACTACATGCAGGTGGCGCGGGGCCGGGCTGACCCGGGGAACTACATATCTCATCGAAGGACGCTCCCAGGAGCATGTTGGGTTGTCAGCCATGGCCGCTCTCGGAGCGGCAGGCATCGCTGTCACAGCCGGGCACGGGCCGCTTGGCCTACCCGAGTGCTCCCGGTGGCGTCGGCGTCTGCGTTGTGGTCGGTCTCGTGGAGCTACACCTAGCCATGCAGAAGATGAGGTTCCTGCTCACAGACTGCACGCATCGAGGAGCGCGCTTATGGCTGCTCGTCAACGCTGAACTGATAGCGTCTGAGCTCAGGTTGTGTCTTGGATCCGTCATGGCAGCCATGGAGTCGGGGGAGCTCGGGCGACTGGTATCGGATCAGGCGTGGTGCACCATGGTGCGGCCTGACGCAGGTGACAAACTAGTAGTGCGGAGCATACGGTCTATCATGGATACATTTAAGAGGAGCGTCGCGTCGGAGGCAGATGATGTGATGATGTGCCGGATTGCCCGAGGGCCGGCGGCGGTGGCGCGGTGCCGGGGCACTGCCTGTCGTACGCGGGGCCGGCATGCCTAGTGTTGTTGTTGTGCGCTCGCCTGGTGTTGTTGTCCTATCCGCTTCATGTGTTGCAAGTTGGGTGCATCCACCATTCACGCGTGTCCGCCGCATGTCCGCTAGGCGGACAGATGATACAAACGGACAAAAAGCGAATAAAGTCTGTGTCCATTTAGGTCGTTGCATTGGAGTTACTCTTAGGTCGTGATTTTTATCCGTGCAGACAAAAACACAAAATACGTTGGCCGTTGGAGTTGACCTAATCGTATGCACCGTCCACTGATCGATCTAACGGTGCGAGCAAGTCCCCTCTTCTCCTTCACGCCGTTCCCCTGCTATTTTCGATCTACCAGGGAAACCCCCCTTCTCCTTCCTCGATCAATCCCCAGATCGTTTCCAGCTTCCTGCTTCCTCCACCCAACCCTACCCTAACCACAACCGAGCTGCCATCCTCGATCCCCAAATCACTTCTGCCTCCACCCAATCCTAACCCTAGCTAGCTAGCAAGCCGCCATGGCCCATTCGTTCGTCCTGCTCGACCGCGACGTTGATTTCTCCTTCCACGAGGCGGCAACCGGCGGAGGCGGGGGAGAGTCAATCCGCTCCGGGTGGGAAGGAATACACGGGCTACAGAGCCCGCAAGAGCTGTTGGAAATATGAGCAAATTACTACGAGATCTAATCCGAATAAACAGAATATAAATCATGACCACAGCAGCAGAGATTAAATTAATCATGCGAACTAGCATAACAGATGAACATATCACATCTAGGGCACATACTAGAAACATGAATTCTACCATGATCTCGAACAGGAAGGATAGAATCACATACGGTGCAGCACCGCCGGCGTTGATGTTGTCGCCCATGTCGGCGAGGATGAGGTTGCCGAGGTCGGGGAAGAAGTCGTCGTTCGCGAAGTCGTCGCTGCCAGCAGTCGCGCGAGTGCGCTCCCCAAAAACCTGATCGCCCCTCTCCCGTACAGGATCACGAGAGGCGGGGTTCCGGAGGCCTGCTGTCCCTTCTCGCGGTGCACGCCGGAAGGAGGGATGGAGAAGACTAGCTTGGCGGCGCAATGATCTGGAACGGTGATGAGAAACCATACGAAGCGGTGGCTAGGGTAGACGTCTGCCTGACTATACATTGCGGGCCGGGTAGGTCGTGGGAGTAAACTCCACGTCCAAGTCATCACGATCCAAAAGAATCGGAAACGGTTCAGTAATTAATGCGTCCGTTAATTATTAATTAATGACTCATTAATTTTCCCATGCAGCAAAAATATAGACAACGTGCATAGCTCTGTCCTCGGCTCGGCTCAATCCCGCAACCCGCGACGCGTCGTGACGAGGCGTGGCGTGGCGAGGCGAGCGAGGAGGAGGAGCGCGCGTGTAGGTCTCCTCTTCTAATGCTCATACAAGTGGTAGAAGAGCTCACCTTATAAAGAGGTGCAACTCTCTCTCAACTTCCAATGTGGGACTAAACTTTAGCCTCACTCACTCCACTCACATGTGTGTATGAATGGGCCAAGAGAATTTCAGAATTTTAGTTGGGCTTTGGGCCAAAGGCCTACTAGCAAAATTCCAACAATCCCCCACAAAGTCTCATTGGCACATCTCATCATTTAGTTCCAAAACATTGTTTTATATATCGGTGCTTAGTGGAGACTGTGAAGTTGAACTTCCACTTAGAAATTTATGCTACACTAAATCACAACTTGAATAGTGGACTATGCCTTGAACTACAAGTTTTATGTGAAACTAGTTTCACACAAATTCTTGACCGATACTGGGCTGCCGCAAGGCTTCCCCGCGGGTGGAGCGTATATGTCATACTCCAGGGCCTTTCATGAATTTATTAGAGAACACCCAATTCTCACAGACTGCGACGTTGACAGTCAAATTCATATAGGTGTGTTCCTCAGAAGATGTTCTGCAGGACAACATCTCTGCTTACCCGAATAAGCCACTTGGAACACATTAAGATAATTATCAACCTGCCATGCAGATCAGGAGAGTATTGCATCTTTACGGAGTGGGATAATTAATATAGGGATACTCTCCTCCCAGCTGACCAACAGCTTGTCTCCCACTTCTACTTCACGGGATCTCCGATCACATAGAGTGGGTTACCACTATGGACAACTCATGCAGTGGGTCTCAAACCCATCTCCATCGATGCATTATATATCACATTACGTGATAGACCCTTTGTGAAGGGATCTGCCAAGTTTTTCGACGTTTGGATATAATCCAACGTAATAACTCCAGAGTTCCTCAATTTTCTGACAGATTTTAGTCTCCTCTTCACATGCCTTGAGGACTTCATATTGTCCTTAGAACTGTTTATCTTGACGATCACAGTTTGATTATCACAGTTCATCAGGATAGGGGGTATTGGTTTTTCAACCATAGGTAAGTCCAACAAGAGTTCACGAAGCCACTCTGCTTCAACAGTGGCAGTGTCTAATGCTGTGAGTTCTGCTTCCATAGTTGACCTCGTTAAGATGGTCTGCTTGCAAGACTTCCAGGAAACAGCGCCACCACCAAGTGTAAAAACATAACCACTTGTGGCCTTAATCTCATCAGCATCAGATATCCAGTTTGAGTCACTATAACCCTCCAGTACCCTTGGATACCCGGTGTAGTGAATCCCATAGCTCGCGGTGCCTTTCAAATAGCGCATAACTCTCTCAAGCGCATGCCAATGATCATCTCCCGGTTTTGACACAAACCGACTCAGCTTGCTCACAGCAAAAGAGATGTCAGGCCTCGTTGCACTCGCCAAATACATAAGCGAGCCAATAATCTGAGAATACCTCAGTTGATCTCTAGCAATCCGTCGATTCTTTTGAAGCAACACACTAGCATCATATGGAGTTGGAGAAGGCGTGCAGTCGCTATACCCAAAACGACTCAAGACCTTTTCCACATAATGAGAATGAAGCAGTGTGATCCCACCATTCTCATCTCTCAACAGCTTGATGTTTAAGATAACATCAGCTACTCCTAGATCCTTCATCTCAAAACAGCGAGATAAGAAATCCTTGACCTCCTTGATTAAATCAAGTTTGGTTCCAAAGATCAATATGTCATCAACATACAGACAAAGAATAACTCCTTCGCCCCCACCATAGTGATAGTACACGCACTTGTCACCATCGTTTACTACAAAGCCGGCAGCAGTTAATGTTCTTTCGAACTTCTCATGCCACTCCTTAGGAGCTTGTTTAAGGCCATATAAAGACTTTAATAACTTGCACACCTTTCCTTCCTGACCAGGTACTACAAAACCATCTGGCTGATCCATGTAAATTTCCTCCTTCAACTCTCCATTAAGGAAAGCCGTCTTAACGTCCATTTGATGAACGAGAAGACCATGTGAGGCAGCCAGTGATAGTAGCACCCGAATTGTGGTCAGTCTAGCCACGGGTGAGTAAGTATCAAAGAAGTCTTCACCTTCTTTCTGGGTATAACCCTTGGCCACAAGCCGTGCCTTGTACTTTTCAATCGTACCATCAGGTCTAAGCTTCTTCTTGAACACCCACTTACATCCTACAGGTTTGCACCCATATGGACGGTCAGTGATCTCCCAGGTACCGTTAGCTAAGATGGAATCCATCTCGCTACGTACAACTTCCTTCCAGTAGTCAGCATCAGGAGATGCATAGGCTTCTGAAATAGTCCTGGGTGTGTCATCCACGAGGTACACAATGAAATCATCACCAAAAGACTTTGCAGTCCTATGTCTCTTACTCCTCATAGGAGTTCCATAGTTACCCTCAACAGGATTCTCAACGTGTTCCATCGCAATGGTGGGTTCAGGAATTACAGTGAATTCCTCACTAGATGGAGTAGGTATCTCCTGATTTGATGAACTCGACATATCCTTCATAGGAAATATGTCCTCAAAGAAAGTTGCATCATTTGATTCCATAATCATACCAACATGCATGTCGGATACCTCAGATTTTATTATCAAAAATCTATAGCCGATGCTATGAAAAGCATAGCCCAGAAGAACACAATCCATGGTTTTTGGTCCAAGCTTGCGCTTCTTGGGAATTGGTATATTGACTTTCGCCAAACAACCCCAAGTACGTAGGTAAGAGAGTTTCAACCTTTTCCTTTCCCATTACTCAAATGGAGTCATGGTCTTATGCTTTGTGGGAACTCGGTTTAGGACATGACACGCAGTCATTAGCGCCTCCCCCCACCATTCCTTGGATAGACCCGAAGTGTCTAACATGGTGTTAACCATATCAGTTAGAGTTCGGTTCTTTCTTTCGGCTACCCCATTTGACTGGGGTGAGTAGGGAGGCATCCTCTCATGGATTATACCATGTTCCGCACAAAACAGATCAAATTCATTGGAAAAATACTCTCCACCACGATCGGACCTAAGCCGTTTAATTTTTCGATCAAGTTGGTTCTCTGCTTCAGCTTTATAGTTTTTAAAGAAAGTCAAAGCCTCATCTTTTGATTTCAGAAGATACACATAACAATATCTAGTGGAGTCATCAATCAACATCATGAAGTATCTCTTTCCACCTTTTGTCAACACGCCATTCATCTCACAAAGATCAGAATGTATAAGCTCTAGTGGCGCCAAGTCTCTTGCCTCTGCAGTCTTATGGGACTTGCGAGGTTGCTTAGCTTGCACACATACTTGGCACTTGGAGCCTTTGAGTAGATATTTTCGGAATTAAATTCATATTGGCTAACCGCGTCATGCAACCAAAGTTAATATGACAGAGTCGTGAATGCCAAATATCAGACTCATTATTGTGGCAAACATTATTAATAACTTTAGTGCAAATATCTGACAAAGATAGGCGGAACAGGCCTCCGCACTCATAGCCTTTTCCAACAAATTGTCCACACTTAGAAATTACAACTTTATTGGATTCGAAAACCAACTTAAAACCATCTCGACATAAACGGGAACCGCTAACGAGATTTTTATTAATGGACGGCACATGATGAACGTTCTTCAGACGCACAGTCTTCCCCGAAGTAAACTTCAGATCGACCGTACCAACACCTCGAACGATGGCATGTGACCCGTTCCCCATCAGCACGGGTGAAGTCCTTGTTGCCTGGTAAGAAGAAAACATGGACGCGTCAGCACAAACATGTACATTGGCACCGGTGTCAATTAACCAATCAGGGGATTGAAATACTGAAAGGATGGTAGGAAAAATACCGTACCCTGATTCCTTCATATCAGTATCACCGATGACAACATTAGCGGACTTGCCGCTCTTCTCATGTTCGCGCTCCTCAAAGCGGTTAGGACACTTTGGAGCCCAGTGATTAGGATCACCGCAGACATGGCAAAGTCCCTTCCCCTTCTTATGAGAATTCTTCTTGAAGTTGGTAGAATGTGATGGCTTGTTCTTTGTATCAAACTTGCCTTTGCCCTGAGTTTTGTTCTTATTGTTTTTGTACTTGTTGGGCTGGGAGTTCTTCTTCTGTACCATGTGGGCACTAGAACCTCCTTCAGCAACTCGAGCACGTGTGTCCTTTGCTCTCGCCTTCTCTTCAACATCAAGAGTACCAATGAGATCCACAATGGAAAACTCCTGTCTCTTGTGTTTCAGGGAAGTAGCAAAATTGTTCCACGAAGGTGGAAGCTTGGCAATGATGCCTCCGGCAACAAATTTGTCCGGTAACACACACTTGAAGTAATCAGGTTCTTTTGCGAGCGACTGTATCTCATGAGCCTGCTGTACAACAGGGCGCTCATCAGTCATCTTGTAGTCATAGAATTGCTCCATGACGTACAACTCGCTGCCGGCGTCCGAGGCACCAAACTTGGCCTCGAACGCAGCCCACATGTCCTTGCCGTTGTCACACGACATATACGAATCCACAATGGAGTCATCAAGAACACTCAGAAGAGCGCCTTTAAAGAGGGTATCGATCTTCTCAAAAGCTTCCAGCTGTGCTGGATTAAGATCGCCCTCAGGCTTGCCCTTGGTGGCATCATAGCAGCCCATGGTCTGAAACCAATAGACTGCTCTCGTGCGCCACCTCTTATATTGTGCCCCCTTAAAGGCAGGCGGTTTCAGATGCGCAGCAAAACCACTTGGAGTAAATTGCCTATAATCAGGTTTTTGGATTGTTGGAAATATGAGCAAATTACTACGAGATCTAATCCGAATAAACAGAATATAAATCATGACCACAGCAGCAGAGATTAAACTAATCATGCGAACTAGCATAGCATATGAACATATCACATCTAGGGGACATACTAGAAACATGAATTCTACCACGATCTCGAACAGGAAGGATAGAATCACATTCGGTGCAGCGGGTGCAGCACCGCCGGCATTGATGTTGTCGCCCATGTCGTCGAGGATGAGGTTGCCGAGGTCGGGGAAGAAGTCGCCGTTCGCGAAGTCGTCGCTGCCAGCAGTCGCGCGAGTGCGCTCCCCAAAAACCTGATCGCCCCTCTCCCGTACAGGATCACGAGAGGCGGGGTTCCGGAGGCCTGCTGTCCCTTCTCGCGGTGCACGCCGGAAGGAGGGATGGAGAAGACTAGCTTGGCGGCGCAATGATCTGGAACGGTGATGAGAAACCATACGAAGCGGCGGTTAGGGTAGACGTCTGCCTGACTATATATTGCGGGCTGGGTAGGTCGTGGGAGTAAACCCCACGTCCGAGTCATCACGATCCAAAAGAATCAGAAACGGTTCAGTAATTAACGTGTCCGTTAATTATTAATTAATGACTCATTAATTTTCCCATGCAGCAAAAATATAGACAACGTGCATAGCTCTGTCCTCGGCTCGGCTCAACCCCGCAACCCGCGGCGCGTCGTGACGAGGCATGGCGTGGCGAGGCGAGCGAGGAGGAGGAGCGCGCGTGTAGGTCTCCTCTTCTCATGCTCATACAAGTGGTAGAAGAGCTCACCTTATAAAGAGGTGCAACTCTCTCTCAACTTCCAATGTGGGACTAAACTTTAGCCTCACTCACTCCACTCACATGTGTGTATGAATGGGCCAAGAGAATTTCAGAATTTTAGTTGGGCTTTGGGCCAAAGGCCTACTAGCAAAATTCCAACAATCCCCCACAAAGTCTCATTGGCACATCTCATCATTTAGTTCCAAAACATTGTTTTATATATCGGTGCTTAGTGGAGACTGTGAAGTTGAACTTCCACGTAGAAATTTATGCTACACTAAATCACAACTTGAATAGTGGACTATGCCTTGAACTACAAGTTTTATGTGAAACTAGTTTCACACAAATTCTTGACCGATACTGGGCTGCCGCAAGGCTTCCCCGTAGGTGGAGCGTATACGTCATACTCCAGGGCCTTTCATGAATTTATTAGAGAACACCCAATTCTCATAGACTGCGACGTTGACAGTCAAATTCATATAGCTGTGTTCCTCAGAAGATGTTCTGTAGGACAGCATCTCTGCTTACCCGAATAAGCCACTTGGAACACATTAAGATAATTATCAACCTGGCATGCAGATCAGGAGAGTATTGCATCTTTACGGAGTGGGATAATTAATATAGGGATACTCTCCTCCCAGCTGACCAACAGCTTGTCTCCCACTTCTACTTCACGGGATCTCCGATCACATAGAGTGGGTTACCACTATGGACAACTCATGCAGCTGGTCTCAAACCCATCTCCATCGATGCATTATCTATCACATTACGTGATAGACCCTTTGTGAAGGGATCTGCCAAGTTTTTCGACGTTTGGATATAATCCAACGTAATAACTCCGGAGTTTCTCAATTTTCTGACAGATTTTAGTCTCCTCTTCACATGCCTTGAGGACTTCATATTGTCCTTAGAACTGTTTATCTTGACGATCACAGTTTGATTATCACAGTTCATCAGGATAGGGGGTATTGGTTTTTCAACCATAGGTAAGTCCAACAAGAGTTCACGAAGCCACTCTGCTTCAACAGTGGCAGTGTCTAATGCTGTGAGTTCTGCTTCCATAGTTGACCTCGTTAAGATGGTCTGCTTGCAAGACTTCCAGGAAACAGTGCCACCACCAAGTGTAAAAACATAACCACTTGTGGCCTTAATCTCATCAGCATCAGATATACAGTTTGAGTCACTATAACCCTCCAGTACCCTTGGATACCCGGTGTAGTGAATCCCATAGCTCGCGGTGCCTTTCAAATAGCGCATAACTCTCTCAAGCGCATGCCAATGATCATCTCCCGGTTTTGACACAAACCGACTCAGCTTGCTCACAGCAAAAGAGATGTCAGGCCTCATGGCACTCGCCAATTACATAAGCGATCCAATAATCTGAGAATACCTTAGTTGATCTCTAGCAATCCGTCGATTCTTTCGAAGCAACACACTAGCATCATATGGAGTTGGAGAAGGCATGCAGTCGCTATACCCAAAACGACTCAAGACCTTTTCCACATAATGAGACTGAAGCAGTGTGATCCCACCATTCTCATCTCTCAACAGCTTGATGTTTAAGATAACATCAGCTACTCCTAGATCCTTCATCTCAGAACAGCGAGATAAGAAATCCTTGACCTCCTTGATTAAATCAAGTTTGGTTCCAAAGATCAATATGTCATCGACATACAGACAAAGAATAACTCCTTCGCCCCCACCATAGCGATAGTACACGCACTTGTCACCATCGTTTACTACAAAGCCGGCAGTAGTTCATGTTCTTTCGAACTTCTCATGCCACTCCTTAGGAGCTTGTTTAAGGCCATATAAAGACTTTAATAACTTGCGCACCTTTCCTTCCTGACCAGGTACTACAAAACCATTTGGCTGATCCATGTAAATTTCCTCCTTCAACTCTCCATTAAGGAAAGCCGTCTTAACGTCCATTTGATGAACGAGAAGACCATGTGAGGCAGCCAGTGATAGTAGCACCCGAATTGTGGTCAGTCTAGCCACGGGTGAGTAAGTATCAAAGAAGTCTTCACCTTCTTTCTGGGTATAACCCTTGGCCACAAGCCGTGCCTTGTACTTTTCAATCGTACCATCAGGTCTAAGCTTCTTCTTGAACACCCACTTACATCCTACAGGTTTGCACCCATATGGACGGTCAGTGATCTCCCAGGTACCGTTAGCTAAGATGGAATCCATCTCGCTACGTACAGCTTCCTTCCAGTAGTCAGCATCAGGAGATGCATAGGCTTCTGAAATAGTCCTGGGTGTGTCATCCACGAGGTACACAATGAAATCATCACCAAAAGACTTTGCAGTCCTCCGTCTCTTACTCCTCACAGGATTTCCATTGTTATCCTCAACAGGATTCTCAACGTGTTCCATCGCAATGGTGGGTTCAGGAATTACAGTGAATTCCTCACTAGATGGAGTAGGTATCTCCTGATTTGATGAACTCGACATATCCTTCATAGGAAATATGTCCTCAAAGAAAGTTGCATCATTTGATTCCATAATCGTACCAACATGCATGTCGGATACCTCAGATTTTATTATCAAAAATCTATAGCCGATGCTATGAAAAGCATAGCCCAGAAGAACACAATCCACGGTTTTTGGTCCAAGCTTGCGCTTCTTGGGAATTGGTATATTGACTTTCGCCAAACAACCCCAAGTACGTAGGTAAGAGAGTTTCAACCTTTTCCTTTCCCATTCCTCAAATGTAGTCATGGTCTTATGCTTTGTGGGAACTCGGTTTAGGACATGACACGCAGTCATTAGCGCCTCCCCCCACCATTCCTTGGATAGACCCGAAGTGTCTAACATGGTGTTAACCATATCAGTTAGAGTTCGGTTCTTCCTTTCGGCTACCCCATTTGACTGGGGTGAGTAGGGAGGCGTCCTCTCATGGATTATACCATGTTCCGCACAAAACAGATCAAATTCATTGGAAAAATACTCTCCACCACGATCGGACCTAAGCCGTTTAATTTTTTGATCAAGTTGGTTCTCTGCTTCAGCTTTATAGTTTTTAAAGAAAGTCAAAGCCTCATCTTTTGATTTCAGAAGATACACATAACAATATCTAGTGGAGTCATCAATCAACGTCATGAAGTATCTCTTTTCCACCTTTTGTCAACACGCCATTCATCTCACAAAGGTCAGAATGTATATGCTCTAGTGGCGCCAAGTCTCTTGCCTCTGCAGTCTTATGGGACTTGCGAGGTTGCTTAGCTTGCACACATACTTTGCACTTGGAGCCTTTGACAGTAGAGATTTTTGGAATTAAATTCATATTGGCTAACCGCGTCATGCAACAAAAGTTAATATGACAGAGTCGTGAATGCCAAATATCAGACTCATTATTGTGGCAAACATTATTAATAACTTAAGTGCAAATATCTGACAAAGATAGGTGGAACAAGCCTCCGCACTCATAGCCTTTTCCAACAAATTGTCCACACTTAGAAATTACAACTTTATTGGATTCGAAAACCAACTTAAAACCATCTCGACATAAACGGGAACCGCTAACGAGATTTTTATTAATGGACGACACATGATGAACGTTCTTCAGACGCACAGTCTTCCCCGAAGTAAACTTCAGATCGACCGTACCAACACCTCGAACGATGGCATGTGACCCGTTCCCCATCAGCATGGGTGAAGTCCCTGTTGCCTGGTAAGAAGAAAACATGGAGGCGTCAGCACAAACATGTACATTGGCACCGGTGTCAGTGAACCAATCAGGGGATTGAAATACTGAAAGGATGGTAGGAAAAATACCGTACCCTGATTCCTTCATATCAGTATCACCGATGACAACATTAGCGGACTTGCCGCTCTTCTCATGTTCGCGCTCCTCAAAGCGGTTAGGACACTTTGGAGCCCAGTGATTAGGATCACCGCAGACATGGCAAAGTCCCTTCCCCTTCTTATGAGAATTCTTCTTGAAGTTGGTAGAATGTGATGGCTTGTTCTTTGTATCAAACTTGCCTTTGCCCTGAGTTTTGTTCTTATTGTTTTTGTACTTGTTGGGCTGGGAGTTCTTCTTCTGTACCATTTGGGCACTAGTACCTCCTTCAGCAACTCGAGCACGTGTGTCCTTTGCTCTCGCCTTCTCTTCAACATCAAGAGTACCAATGAGATCCGCAACAGAAAACTCCTGTCTCTTGTGTTTCAGGGAAGTAGCAAAATTGTTCCACAAAGGTGGAAGCTTGGCAATGATGCCTCCGGCAACAAATTTGTCCGGTAACACACACTTGAAGTACTCAAGTTCTTTTGCGGGCGACTGTATCTCATGAGCTTGCTGTACAACAGGGCGCTCATCAGTCATCTTGTAGTCATAGAATTGCTCCATGACGTACAACTCGCTGCCGGCGTCCGAGGCACCAAACTTGGCCTCGAGCGCAGCCCACATGTCCTTGTCGTTGTCAAACGACATATACGAATCCACAATGGACTCATCAAGAACACTCAGAAGAGCGCCTTTAAAGAGGGTATCGATCTTCTCAAAAGCTTCCAGCTGTGCTGGATTAAGATCGCCCTCAGGCTTGCCCTTGGTGGCATCATAGCAGCCCATGGTCTGAAACCAGTAGACTGCTCTCACGCGCCACCTCTTATATTGCGCCCCCTTAAAGGCAGGCGGTTTCAGATGCGCAGCAAAACCACTCGGAGTAAATTGCCTATAATCAGGTTTTTGGATTGTTGGAAATATGAGCAAATTACTATGAGATCTAATCCGAATAAACAGACACTACAAGAAATATGTCAACTTGTGACCACCACTATTGGTCACTGAATGGTCACAAATTTCCATTTCTGACCTTTTTGTGACCAAAAACATAAGGTCAAAAGCTGGCCGTCGTAAACTGACTATAGCGACCTTTCTTCTGAAATGGTCGTAGACGTTTATGACCAAAATACGTCTACTGTGGCATTTTGGTCACTAGCAACCTCCCCAGGCCACGTAGGCATCCAGTGTGGCAAGCTGATGTGGCACAAGATTCAGCCCAGTCCAATTCGGTTTTCTACATGGGCCTAGCCCAACAATTCGGCCTTTTTAATGTATTTTTTCTATCAATTTTTGATCGGCTTCATGGGCCAAGCCCAACATGGCAGCCTTTTTGATTTTAGGCCGTGGCCTTTTTGTCTCAGCAGTTTCATTTTTTGATTTTTATAAAATGGGTCAGGTGGGTCCCTATTGTCAGGTTCTAGTAACTAGGTCCCATTTGTCATGTTCTGGTAAGTGGGTCCCATTTATCAGGCTCATAGTTTTCATATTTCAACTAGTATTTAAATTGGCAGACACAGAAAACACACGTGATACTTTAGATGAGAGCAGCCAGATCCTTACAAGTGTAATACAGTGGCAATCACAGTAATGAGTTACTAGTGTAATACAATACTTTACAAGCTTTACAAGATCCTTACAAGCAATCACAAACTAGCACCTGCTCCCGTCATGAACATGCCAAACTCAAAACATGCCAAACTCGTTGGACTACCATAGTAAGATGAACAACATGCCGAACTAGCTGGACAACCATAGTTAGGGCTGGGAACAAACAAAACAACCTTCTAGAAAACAGACAACATGCCTTCCTCGGTTTCCCTGTTACATGAATCAGTAGAGAAGGATCAAAAAAACTGGGGCAAATATATTATGAACAGACCATTCAAGAAAAGGATAGTTATTTAGAATGATAACACAAATTGAGCTAGTACCATGCTTTTTGTTCTCCAGATAGTTAAAATGAAACTCTCATACAAGAAAACAGAGAAACAATATGAAAGCTAACAGTAGGGATGCCATAGCTGTAATGAGCAAGCTATTTTGTATTTGAGAAACAAAAAATGCACCAATAATTTTTCAGAAGGCAACTGAACATCAGTGCACATATTTAGATAGAAACAAGGGCTTGAACTATACACATTAATTAGAACAGGATCGAAAAACACCAATGTATTTGACAAGTACACTGTAGGATTCAATTCGTCTTCCCCATATACAGCAACCAACAGACATCTAACATCATTATTTTACTGCAAAAGACCGGCCCATAGCAATAGAAGCATAAAATTTAAGCACGCAGGCACATTATAGCATGTAGTAATAGAAGCACAAATTTTCAGCTTGCAAGCACATTATAGCAGGTAGGGAAGTGGGAAGATGAACTAATTTAGATGCCAATTGATAACATACAGCACACCTCATCCACACTAATACACTTATAAGACAGTTGGACAATGACACAAGCATTTCCACAAACAATTCATGTTGATGATTAAGTTGTGTAATGCATAGGGCAATTAGACTAGTGCGAACAAGAAGATAATTTACAAGTTACAAACTATAATAGCAAATGGCCAAATGTTCCAGCCATGATCAACCAGAGCATGCAAGAGTTGGAGAGATCCACCACGGACTAAAAAAATTACAACAGACTAGACGTGCAGGTGCATATGCTTGTGAGCAGAAAAATAATGGTACATTGACAACTTCAGTTCAGGTAAATATCACTACATGTATCAGTATACAGGCAGCAATAGTATCATCGAGCACAGAAAAACAGCAGCTTGACCCATATAAGTCATAGCTCTGAAGAGAGAAAGAAAGAACAGTTTTAGCTAGATATGTATTCATAGTTGAGAGCTAATCAATTTGTTTGTTTATGTTGTAACTGACAGACCTAGTACAAGAAACAAGCAAAGTGAAACAGTATTGACTAATTCGATGGCAATACAAGCTAATCTACTTAGCTAGTAGGTGACCATCCAATCCATGATGTAGCAGCAGGTGCAGATATGATATGATGTGAAGAAGAAGCTAGCTGGAGAGGTTGGGGATGTAACCAAAATTACAAACCATTGTCGGACCTCACATCACCACTGTTTTATCGTTTTATAATCAACTGGAAACTATGCAGAGCAGACCGGACAGTAAAAGAATTATCAAGCAGGGCAAAACAGCAGCGTGGCCATCAACTCATAGCCCTGAAGAAAGAAAGAACCAATAGGGTCAGCTACTTACTTATTTAGAATTGAGAGTTGAGCAATCATTAGAAAACTAAAGATACTGCTCAGCTAACTAAATAACACATGATTCAGTCACACGGTATAAATCTGACTATAATATAAGCAAAGAACTAAAGACACTACGTACTTAGAACTCAACTGAAAGTGAGAATGATTTGATTCTATGCAAACAATCTGATTTTATTTGTTTATATTAGTAAAACAAGTCTATTAGGTAAGATCAAGAACACTAATACTAACACAGACATATCTTCATTTATGTGAACAAGTGTGCTTCCTTCATTAATTAGTAGGAGTAGTAATTGTTCCATGCTAATACAAGCACACGCCCTAGCCTATCAATGTCTGAACCATGTAAACGGAGTTGGCACTCTCAGAATCTTGAGAAAATCAAAGCAAGCAGCAAAAACATTGCAAGACCGACCTGGTTGTGAACCATGTAAATGAAGGTGGGTACAGCAGGGCAAGAATGGTGCTCCCCAGCACTGCATGGCGAAAAACGGAGTTGGCACTCTTCAGAATCTTGAGAAAATCAACTCTGCCCTCCTCCACACCCTGCAAGATACAAGTCTGAAGCATGAAACAGGAAGCCACAGAAGCAAACAACCAATGGTCTCATTCTGCTAGAAACAAAAAATACAGTAGAGTAATATTACTGGTGGCCAACCGCATCAGAAGGGCACCTGACGAGGAGAAGCTCACGCGGCGCCCACCCCGACGCGATCTTGCTCGAACGAACCACCGACCTTCGCCCAGACTCGTCCCCTGATGGGCACCCCAGATCCGTGCTCTGCTTGGAAACAAGAAGAATCGAATAAAAGTTACTCCATCTGGGGCTCGTCCGACCAAATTTTAATTAACTAAAAATGTTTCAGTTAATTACTCCTTCAAGCAAACAAGAGCACATTTGAAGGTGCAACAAGTCTCAGAAAGGTCACACATTGCTAGCCATGGCAACATTCCTAGAGAATAGTAATGCATGATCATGTGCTGTAGATATTGTATGGCTGCGGTCAAACTTACGTGTATGGCTTCACCTTCTGATTCAAGGATGTAGGTCCTGGCTCGATTCTGTGGGGCGCCTCTATGGTCAACGCAAGCTGCGGTGAAAGAAAGAAAAAAGTGAGATGTGGCTCTTTAGACCAAGAGGTTCAGATTTTGTTCCAGTTACTCAGGCGCAACAAAGGTGAGAACTAGGAACATGCCATGTAACTTTCAAATGTAAACGATTATCAGTGCCAATCATCCATTGCTCACAAACCTAGATAGAATGTAATAAACTTGTGCATTCTGTAAAGTGGCTCATTCCAATCATAATTGTACCATGGCATAGAAAACAATTCCATGACCTAGCTGCTACAAATTAACTTGATGTTGTTCTGCTACTAGACCATTCAAGCTCATGGTTGGATCAACCAGAATTAGAACATAATAAACATACAAAACATATGTGGAAATGAATTTCTATTCAAAACAGCAAATATCCCTAAATGAACAGACCTCAGTACCACTATTCTGGCATGGTAGAGAACTATTTGTAAGCAGACTCACATTCCCACATATGTATTCATCTGCCAACCACTCACGAGAACTAACAAATAAGTTGAGATTTTACAAGTTCACGTCACAAATACCATAATATCTCACATGCGTCAGTTTACAAAACCTAGAAATTACTAGGTATTTTAATAACAATACTTACTGGTACTACCAAATTAAATGAATCGTTCGTTCCTAATTTTCAACCCTATAAACAACTCTACAACAGCATAGATAACGTCGCCACCATCCATCACACAGAAACTGGATGACTTGCAGCAATACTAATCGAGCCACCTGAAAGGGACACACAAACCAAAGCCCAACTCAGTTGAGTCGTCGACAGATCGGCAATCCCTTATTCAACAAAGAATGCCACAAGAAGCCATTTAGAATTGTAAATAATAGACAAATACTAGTTGTGTTAGGAGAAAGAGGCTGCCATGGATGGGAGGCGAGGGTACAAACAAGATCCCATCCATAACCCATGGTCGTTTGTCCACTTACAGAGTTAATCTAAAAGAGATGGTAAGGTATAACTATGAGCGGCAGAGCAGACCTCTGTATTACACAAACAGACTATGAAACACATAGTCATGGGCGTCATACGTCACCCAAGCAAATCCATAATTAATCTAACAGTGCTGATTAATCTAACAGTGCTAGCGATAGGTTGCAATGCAGGGGAATGGACTGGAGGAGAAGAGGAAAGGGTTACCTTGGGAGGATGGGGTTACCCGGGCGTCAGCTATCTCCGTCGAGTACAACACGTCGCTCCCCGGTGGCCTCCTTCCTTCCGTCCCGCTGTCTCTTCTTCCTCCTTCCTGCTAGGCTAGGAAGCTCCGTGTCGTCGGCAGCGGTCGAGCAGAAGCAGGAGGAAGAAGCCGGCACGCGAGCACCTCCGTCGAGGCCATTGACGATGGCGCGAATCCGCCTCGATCTGGCCGTCGCCTGATGTGAGGTGAGGAAGAGAGGATCGGCACGGAGCAGGCCATGGCGACCTCCGTCGAGGCCCAGGTCGAAGAAACCATGGGCAACCATGGTGGATCTGGTCGCGCCATGGCGGCCGCTCGGTCTCCCTACCTCTTCTCTTCCTCTTCTGGTGAGGGGAGGGGAGGGAGGGGACTAGAGAGGGTACGGGAGTGGCGACTGTCGGGGAGATACGGGAGGCCATGGCCACCGGCCGGATGTGAGGGGATCTGCGGTGTGTGGCGGCAGCGGCGATGTGGGAGGGGCGGCGTAGGCCGGTGGCAGATCCGGCCGGGATCGGTTCGGTGGGTGGGATCGGGAGGGGAGGGTAGGGGAGAGGGGATCACGCGCCACGGGAGGAGGCCGGGGACGGGGAGGAAAGGAGTCCGGGGACAGGGAGGAGGTGGCAGTGGCGACGAGATGAGGACGAGGTAGGAGGAGTACGATGGAAGGAGACAGGCGGCGGCGGGGGGAAAAGGGAGCGGGAGCGGCAGCGGCGATGGGGATAAGTGAGCTAGGGTTTTCGTGGCTGGATGAGGATGAGAGGGAGGGGGAGAGCGACGAGGGGGTGTGTGTGGGCTGCCGTTGGATCCGGGCGCATCCGACGGTGGTAATCCATGATCCGTGTGAGATGGTTTTGGACCAATCAAAACGCAGTACCCCTTTAATGATTTTAAGACCATTTAAATTGGTCATAATCGATAGAAAATAAGATGTTAAAATATGTCTGCTATTTGATGGCCTAGAAAATTTATAAAAATAAATAGAAATCAAAAAACTTTGCATTGTGTCACCAAGTGTGACCTACTTTTCAGTAAGAATAACAAACTTTGAATAATGCAAATATCATAAAAAAGTGTTCTCAGAAATAAGTTTTCTGTAAAAGAATTATTTTTCAAGTGCCCAAAATGATTTTTTATGAAGAACCTAGCAAATATTTGTTGCAAATTTGGGCCACATCAATTTTATAAAATCTTAGGTCATATTTAATGTTCAGTTGACCAAATGTTGCCTAAGGAAGTTTTCATTTTCTGTGCATGGAAAAATAATTTTCCATTTTTCGAGTGCCCGAAAGGAGGTCTTTTTGTGAAGGAACTACCAAATAATTGTTGAAAAATTGGACCAAATCATTTTTATAAAACACAAGGCCATATTTAATGCACAATTGACCAAATGGTTGGGTGTAAAAAGTTTTGATCCACCTCTGGTGAAAAAGACAAATTCCCGCCGATTCAGCTGGAAGCGGGTCAAATTTGAACTGTAGCTGCCTCGTAGTTTGCTCTTTATTTTTTCCAAAAATCATTTCTAGGTACATAAGTATCTTTTTAACCAGAGAAACACCAACAAAATTCCAAGATTCAACCACTAGCTAGGAACGGTCATTCCCGCCGTTTTGACCGCATTTTGAAACGGGCATAAAAAATTCAAAAGAAATCAAAAAATTGGGAAACCTTCGCATTGTGTCATCATATGTGGCCAAGTTCCTAGGAAAAATAACAAACTTGTAATACGGCAATTATTTTAAAAAAGTGTTCTCAGAAACGAGCTATCATGTGTGGAGATCAATGGCTTTCAAGCCAAATGATCAATCTTATGGCCACATTCATGGCATAGTTTGTTCAAATGATCTCATATTGTGCCCAAGGGTGCATATTGGAATGGCAAACAATGTTGCCTAAGGAAGTTTTCATTTTCGTTGGACGAAAAAACCATTTTCCATTTTTTGAGTGCCCGAAAAGAGGTTTTTTTGTGAAGGAACTACCAAATAATTGTTGCAAAATTGGACCAAATCATTTTTATAAAATACTAGGACATATTTAATGCACAATTGAACAAATTTTTGGGTGTAAAAAGTTTTGATCCACCTCTGGTGAAAAAGACAAATTCCCGCCGATTCAGTTGGAAGCGGGTCAAATTTGAACTATAGCTGCCTCGTAGTTTGCTCTTTATTTTTTCCAAAAATCATTTCTAGGTACATAAGTATCTTTTTAATCAGAGAAACACCAACAAAATTCCAAGATTCAACCACTAGCTAGGAACGGCCATTCCCGCCGTTTTGACCGCATTTTGAAATGGGCATAAAAAATTCAAAAAAAATCAAAAAATTGGGAAACCTTCGCATTGTGTCATCATATGTGGCCAAGTTCCTAGGAAAAATAACAAACTTGTAATACGGCAATTATTTTTAAAAAGTGTTCTCAGAAACGAGCTATCATGTGTGGAGATCAATGGCTTTCAAGCCAAATGATCAATCTTATGGCCACATCCATGGCATAGTTTGTTCAAATGATCTCATATTGTGCACAAGGGTGCATATTGGAATGGCAAACAATGTTGCCTAAGTAAGTTTTCATTTTCTTTGGACGAAAAAACCATTTTCCATTTTTGAGTGCCCGAAAGGAGGTTTTTTTGTGAAAGAACTACCAAATAATTGTTGCAAAATTGGACCAAATCATTTTTATAAAATACTAGGCCATATTTAATGCACAATTGACAAAATGGTTGGGTGTAAAATGTTTTTATCCACCTCTCGTGAAAAAGACAAATTTCTTCCGATTCAGCTGGAAGCGGGTCAAATTTGAACTGCAGCTGCCTCATAGTTTGCTATTTATTTTTTCCAAAAATCATTTCTAGTTACATAAGTACCTATTTAATCATAAATACATGGCTTGGTGGCGATACGTCGAGGTTTGGGTGGTGGCCGAGGGCCCCAACTCTAGAGCGCGTAAACTCGCATGCCCGCCGCGTGGTCACCGCGTGACTGTGGTGTTGCCATGTGTTCTGGGCGGCCTAGGCATGTCTAGTGGGTTGGGCACTCCCAGGTAGGTGCTAGGAAGAAAATTACAACATAAGATTCTCACGAGGAGACCGATCGATGCTCAATCATGAATTAGTAGCCAAGTGTTTGATTAGCGGTACGGGAAATGTACATGGCTAATGGGCGTGAGTTTTGGCTGAGGATGATCAGCTACTAAGGAGACCTTCTTCACAAATTTTCAGCTCAAAAGGAGGAGCCTATGTGGTACTTGCTTTGCAAACTACCACGCTGGACATGACTACGAATGTTGAAGCTCGGCTCAAAATAATAAATGGATTGAGCTGGCATTTGGTGGAGGATGGTTATTTGGGCATAGGAAAGCACTGTAGAAAATGGATACTATTTGGACATGCCAAAGTAGTACTTCCTTCACTATGCTCTTCTATGGACAGAAACTTGGGAAAACTAGTGAGAGAGATTGGATGAATGAAATGAGCTCAAAATTGGTGTAGGTAAGTTACTTAGGTATGGTCATGCGCTGGTAAATTTTCAGATCATTTCGGTAAGCCTAGCTAGTACTTACTTCACAAAGCTTCTCTCGAGGTAGAAACTTTGGAAATTTCCCGAGAAAGATTTACTAGGAAAATTGAACTGAATATTATCATGTGGCAATGATTTGGGTATGGAAGAGTGCCCGAAAAGTTTGAGGGTAATAGGAGGGGTCTATATAACACTTGCTTTGCAACGTACCAATTTGGCCATAAAATATAAATTGAACTTGGGCTCACATAGATGATTTGACTGAGCTGCAATTTGGAGGAGGGTGATAATTTGGGCATATGAAGGAACTGTATAAATTTCATGTCATTTAGAGATACAAAAAAGGTACTTTCTTCACAATGCTTCTAGGTGGACAAAAACTTTGGAAATTTGCCGAAGACGATTTGCTAGGCAAATGGAGCTGAATTTTGTCATGCGGTAATGATTTGGATAGAAAAGAGTGCCCAAAAATTCTGAGGGCAATCAAGAATATATAAATAGCACTTCCTTCATAAAGTGTTGTTGTGAACAGAATAGGAAAATGAATATTGTTGAATTAGTTTTGAACTAGGCAAGGAAGGATTTTTACATATTTGATGAATATATGCCCCAAAGAATTTATGAGATTTTTTTGGGAATTTTGGGAATGATAGAAATATAGGTTGCTTCACAACCTAGGGCAAAAACTGCCACATGGACATGACACATAGGCAAAACTGATGAGATGGCGTCTAGTCATCACAACCCACCACAATCTACAAGGCAATCACCATCTATATAGGTCATTAACAATTAGAAATAAGGCAGCGGACTAGCACTGTTTGCTTTGTGACCATTTCGTGTAAGGAAATTACGACCTTTCTGACCAAAATGGTCGCAATGGTTTAGGGTTTGGAGCCCCCTGAACAGCTTTCGACCAATTGGTCTAAAATGGTCATAAATTTATGACCAATTCTTCGAGGGTCACTGACAGAAGGTCATAAGTTGACATATTTCTTGTAGTGAGAATATAAATCATGACCACAGCAGCAGAGATTAAACTAATCATGCGAACTAGCATAGCAGATGAACATATCACATCTAGGGCACATACTAGAAACATGAATTCTACCACGATCTCGAACAGGAAGGATAGAATCACATACGGTGCAGCGGGTGCAGCACCGCCGGCGTTGATGTTGTCGCCCATGTCGTCGAGGATGAGGTTGCCGAGGTCGGGGAAGAAGTCGTCGTCCGCGAAGTCGTCGCTGCCAGCAGTCGCGCGAGTGCGCTCCCCAAAAACCTGATCGCCCCTCTCCCGTACAGGATCACGAGAGGCGGGGTTCTGGAGGCCTGCTGTCCCTTCTCGCGGTGCACGCCGGAAGGAGGGATGGAGAAGACTAGCTTGGCGGCGCAATGATCTGGAACGGTGATGAGAAACCATACGAAGCGGCGTCTAGGGTAGACGTCTGCTTGACTATATATTGCGGGCCGGGTAGGTCGTGGGAGTAAACCCCACGTCCGAGTCATCACGATCCAAAAGAATCGGAAATGGTTCGGTAATTAACACGTCCGTTAATTATTAATTAATGACTCATTAATTTTCCCATGCAGCAAAAATATAGACAACGTGCATAGCTCTGTCCTCGGCTCGGCTCAATCCCGCAACCCGCGGCGCGTCGTGACGAGGCGTGGCGTGGCGAGGCGAGCAAGGAGGAGGAGCGCGCGTGTAGGTCTCCTCTTCTCATGCTCATACAAGTGGTAGAAGAGCTCACCTTATAAAGAGGTGCAACTCTCTCTCAACTTCCAATGTGGGACTAAACTTTAGCCTCACTCACTCCACTCACATGTGTGTATGAATGGGCCAAGAGAATTTCAGAATTTTAGTTGGGCTTTGGGCCAAAGGCCTACTAGCAAAATTCCAACAATCCCCCACAAAGTCTCATTGGCACATCTCATCATTTAGTTCCAAAACATTGTTTTATATATCGGTGCTTAGTGGAGACTGTGAAGTTGAACTTCCACTTAGAAATTTATGCTACACTAAATCACAACTTGAATAGTGGACTATGCCTTGAACTACAAGTTTTATGTGAAACTAGTTTCACACAAATTCTTGACCGATACTGGGCTGCCGCAAGGCTTCCCTGCAGGTGGAGCGTATACGTCATACTCCAGGGCCTTTCATAAATTTATTAGAGAACACCCGATTCTCACAGACTGCGACGTTGACAGTCAAATTCATATAGGTGTGTTCCTCAGAAGATGTTCTGCAGGACAACATCTCTGCTTACCCGAATAAGCCACTTGGAACACATTAAGATAATTATCAACCTGCCATGCAGATCAGGAGAGTATTGCATCTTTACGGAGTGGGATAATTAATATAGGGATACTCTCCTCCCAGCTGACCAACAGCTTGTCTCCCACTTCTACTTCACGGGATCTCCGATCACATAGAGTGGGTTACCACTATGGACAACTCATGCAGTGGGTCTCAAACCCATCTCCATCGATGTATTATCTATCACATTACGTGATAGACCCTTTGTGAAGGGATCTGCCAAGTTTTTCGACGTTTGGATATAATCCAACGTAATAACTCCGGAGTTTCTCAATTTTCTGACAGATTTTAGTCTCCTCTTCACATGCCTTGAGGACTTCATATTGTCCTTAGAACTGTTTATCTTGACGATCACAGTTTGATTATCACAGTTCATCAGGATAGGGGGTATTGGTTTTTCAACCATAGGTAAGTCCAACAAGAGTTCACGAAGCCACTCTGCTTCAACAGTGGCAGTGTCTAATGCTGTGAGTTCTGCTTCCATAGTTGACCTTGATAAGATGGTCTGCTTGCAAGACTTCCAGGAAACAGCGCCACCACCAAGTGTAAAAACATAACCACTTGTGGCCTTGATCGCATCAGCATCAGATATCCAGTTTGAGTCACTATAACCCTCCAGTACCCTTGGATACCCGGTGTAGTGAATCCCATAGCTCGCGGTGCCTTTGAAATAGCGCATAACTCTCTCAAGTGCATGCCAATGATCATCTCCCGGTTTTGACACAAACCGACTCAGCTTGCTCACAGCAAAAGAGATGTCAGGCCTCGTGGCACTCGCCAAATACATAAGCGAGCCAATAATCTGAGAATACCTCAGTTGATCTCTAGCAATCCGCCGATTCTTTCGAAGCAACACACTAGCATCATATGGAGTTGGAGAAGGCGTGCAGTCGCTATACCCAAAACGACTCAAGACCTTTTCCACATAATGAGACTGAAGCAGTGTGATCCCACCATTCTCATCTCTCAACAGCTTGATGTTTAAGATAACATCAGCTACTCCTAGATCCTTCATCTCAAAACAGCGAGATAAGAAATCCTTGACCTCCTTGATTAAATCAAGTTTGGTTCCAAAGATCAATATGTCATCGACATACAGACAAAGAATAACTCCTTCGCCCCCACCATAGCTATAGTACACGCACTTGTCACCATCATTTACTACAAAGCCGGCAGCAGTTAATGTTCTTTCCAACTTCTCATGCCACTCCTTAGGAGCTTGTTTAAGGCCATATAAAGACTTTAATAACTTGCACACCTTTCCTTCCTGACTAGGTACTACAAAACCATCTGGCTGATCCATGTAAATTTCCTCCTACAACTCTCCATTAAGGAAAGCCGTCTTAACGTCCATTTGATGAACGAGAAGACCATGTGAGGCAGCCAGTGATAGTAGCACCCGAATTGTGGTCAGTCTAGCCACGGGTGAGTAAGTATCAAAGAAGTCTTCACCTTCTTTCTGGGTATAACCCTTGGCCACAAGCCGTGCCTTGTACTTTTCAATCGTACCATCAGGTCTAAGCTTCTTCTTGAACACCCACTTACATCCTACAGGTTTGCACCCATATGGACGGTCAGTGATCTCCCAGGTACCGTTAGCTAAGATGGAATCCATCTCGCTACGTACAGCTTCCTTCCAGTAGTCAGCATCAGGAGATGCATAGGCTTCTGAAATAGTCCTGGGTGTGTCATCCACGAGGTACACAATGAAATCATCACCAAAAGACTTTGCAGTCCTCCGTCTCTTACTCCTCACAGGAGTTCCATTGTTACCCTCAACAGGATTCTCAACGTGTTCCATCGCAATGGTGGGTTCAGGAATTACAGTGAATTCCTCACTAGATGGAGTAGGTATCTCCTGATTTCATGAACTCGACATATCCTTCATAGGAAATATGTCCTCAAAGAAAGTTGCATCATTTGATTCCATAATCGTACCAACATGCATGTCGGATACCTCAGATTTTATTATCAAAAATCTATAGCCGATGCTATGAAAAGCATAGCCCAGAAGACACAATCCACGGTTTTTGGTCCAAGCTTGCGCTTCTTGGGAATTGGTATATTGACTTTCGCCAAACAACCCCAAGTACGTAGGTAAGAGAGTTTCAACCTTTTCCTTTCCCATTCCTCAAATGGAGTCATGGTCTTATGCTTTGTGGGAACTCGGTTTAGGACATGACACGCAGTCATTAGCGCCTCCCCCCACCATTCCTTGGATAGACCCGAAGTGTCTAACATGGTGTTAACCATATCAGTTAGAGTTCGGTTCTTTCTTTCGGCTACCCCATTTGACTGGGGTGAGTAGGGAGGCATCCTCTCATGGATTATACCATGTTCCGCACAAAATAGATCAAATTCATTGGAAAAATACTCTCCACCACGATCGGACCTAAGCCGTTTAATTTTTCGATCAAGTTGGTTCTCTGCTTCAGCTTTATAGTTTTTAAAGAAAGTCAAAGCCTCATCTTTTGATTTCAGAAGATACACATAACCATATATAGTGGAGTCATCAATCAACGTCATGAAGTATCTCTTTCCACCTTTTGTCAACACGCCATTCATCTCACAAAGATCAGAATGTATAAGCTCTAGTGGCGCCAAGTCTCTTGCCTCTGCAGTCTTATGGGACTTCCGAGGTTGCTTAGCTTGCACACATACTTGGCACTTGGAGCCTTTGACAGTAGATATTTTCGGAATTAAATTCATATTGGCTAACCGCGTCATGCAACCAAAGTTAATATGACAGAGTCGTGAATGCCAAATATCAGACTCATTATTGTGGCAAACATTATTAATAACTTTAGTGCAAATATCTGACAAAGATAGGCGGAACAAGCCTCCGCACTCATAGCCTTTTCCAACAAACTGTCCACACTTAGAAATTACAACTTTATTGGATTCGAAAACCAACTTAAAACCATCTCGACATAAACGGGAACCGCTAACGAGATTTTTATTAATGGACGCCACATGATGAACGTTCTTCAGACGCACAGTCTTCCCCGAAGTAAACTTCAGATCGACCGTACCAACACCTCGAACGATGGCATGTGACCCGTTCCCCATCAGCACGGGTGAAGTCCCTGTTGCCTGGTAAGAAGAAAACATGGAGGCGTCAGCACAACCATGTACATTGGCACCGGTGTCAATTAACCAATCAGGGGATTGAAATACTGAAAGGATGGTAGGAAAAATACCGTACCCTGATTCCTTCATATCAGTATCACCGATGACAACATTAGCGGACTTGCCGCTCTTCTCATGTTCGCGCTCCTCAAAGCGGTTAGGACACTTTGGAGCCCAGTGATTAGGATCACCGCAGACATGGCAAAGTCCCTTCCCCTTCTTATGAGAATTCTTCTTGAAGTTGGTAGAATGTGATGGCTTGTTCTTTGTATCAAACTTGCCTTTGCCCTGAGTTTTGTTCTTATTGTTTTTGTACTTGTTGGGCTGGGAGTTCTTCTTCTGTATCATGTGGGCACTAGAACCTCCTTCAGCAACTCGAGCACGTGTGTCCTTTGGTCTCGCCTTCTCTTCAACATCAAGAGTACCAATGAGATCCGCAAAGGAAAACTCCTGTCTCTTGTGTTTCAGGGAAGTAGCAAAATTGTTCCACGAAGGTGGAAGCTTGGCAATGATGCCTCCGGCAACAAATTTGTCCGGTAACACACACTTGAAGTACTCAAGTTCTTTTGCGAGCGACTGTATCTCATGAGCCTGCTGTACAACAGGGCGCTCATCAGTCATCTTATAGTCATAGAATTGCTCCATGACGTACAACTCGCTGCCGGCGTACGAGGCACCAAACTTGGCCTCGAGCGCAGCCCACATGTCCTTGTCGTTGTCAAACGACATATACGAATCCACAATGGAGTCATCAAGAACACTCAGAAGAGCGCCTTTAAAGAGGGTATCGATCTTCTCAAAAGCTTCCAGCTGTGCTGGATTAAGATCGCCCTCAGGCTTGCCCTTGGTGGCATCATAGCAGCCCATCGTCTGAAACCAGTAGACTGCTCTCGTGCGCCACCTCTTATATTGCGCCCCCTTAAAGGCAGGTGGTTTCTGATGCGCAACAAAACCACTCGGAGTAAATTGCCTATAATCAGGTTTTTGGATTGTTGGAAATATGAGCAAATTACTACGAGATCTAATCCGAATAAACAGAATATAAATCATGACCACAACAACAGATATTAAACTAATCATGCGAACTAGCATAGCAGATGAACATATCACATCTAGGGCACATACTAGAAACATGAATTCTACCACGATCTCGAACAGGAAGGATAGAATCACATACGGTGCAGCGGGTGCAGCACCGCCGGCGTTGATGTTGTCGCCCATGTCGTCGAGGATGAGGTTGCCGAGTCGGGGAAGAAGTCGTCGTTCGCGAAGTCGTCGCTGCCAGCAGTCGCGCGAGTGCGCTCCCCAAAAACCTGATCGCCCCTCTCCCGTACAGGATCACGAGAGGCGGGGTTCCGGAGGCCAGCTGTCCCTTCTCGCGGTGCACGCCGGAAGGAGGGATGGAGAAGACTAGCTTGGCGGCGCAATGATCTGGAACGGTGATGAGAAACCATACGAAGCGGCGGCTAGGGTAGACGTCTGCCTGACTATATGTTGCGGGCCGGGTAGGTCGTGGGAGTAAACCCCACGTCCGAGTCATCACGATCCAAAAGAATCGGAAACGGTTCAGTAATTAACGCGTCCGTTAATTATTAATTAATGACTCATTAATTTTCCCATGCAGCAAAAATATAGACAACGTGCATAGCTCTGTCCTCGGCTCGGCTCAATCCCGCAACCCGCGGCGCGGCGCGACGAGGCGTGGCGAGGAGGAGGAGCGCGCGTGTAGGTCTCCTCTTCTCATGCTCATACAAGTGGTAGAAGAGCTCACCTTATAAAGAGGTGCAACTCTCTCTCAACTTCCAATGTGGGACTAAACTTTAGCCTCACTCACTCCACTCACATGTGTGTATGAATGGGCCAAGAGAATTTGAGAATTTTAGTTGGGGTTTGGGCCAAAGGCCTACTAGCAAAGCTTCGTGACGCAGTCACCGAGTACATGGGGACCTTCAAGGCCCGTGCAGTCATCGCCGACCCGCCGGAACTCTCCTCCCTCCACATACTGGTGCCGACGGAATACGTCGGGCTCCCACCGCAACTCCAGGACATGCACTCGGCCTTTATCTCCAGCACGGACAAGAACCTGGTCGCCCTCTGCGCCGGCGATTGCCGCCCTGGCACCGGTATGGTAGAGATAGGAGGCTACCTGGTCTACGACGCCAGTAAGGAGTCCCTCTCCGTGGTCCCCAAGCTTCTCGACCACGACTTTCATGCGGCCATCGGTGTGGCCACGAGGGCCCAGGGCGCGCCCCCTGCCTCGTGGCCCCCTCGGACATCGTCTCGTGTTGATTTTTCTTCCCAAAAATCACATATATTCCAAAAAAAATCTCCGCCAGTTTTTATCCCGTTTGGACTCCGTTTGATATGGATTTACTGCGAAACAAAAACATGCAACTAACAGGGACTGGCACTGGGCACTGGATCAATATGTTAGTCCCCAAAATAGTATAAAAAATTGCCAAATGTATATGAAAGTTGTAGAATATTGGCATGGAACAATCAAAAATTATAGATATGACGGAGACGTATCATTAGGTCATTTTCGAGGTAACCAAGATTATTATGCCATTTTTGACCAAAGTATACTAATTATGTCATTATTGAGCTATCCAAGGTTATTATGTCATTTTAGAGCTAAGTATGTCATGAATGAACTAGCTAAGATTAGTTTAGGTCGTTATTGAGCTATCGAAGGTAGTTATGCCATTTTTTAGTAACCTTAGCATATTAAGTCATTTTATAGAGCTATCTAAGGTTATTATGTCATTTTATAGCAAATTGTGTCATGAATGAACTAGCTAAGATTAGTTTAGGTCGTTATTGAGCTATCGAAGGTAGTTATGCCATTTTTTAACTAACTAAAGCATATAAAGTCATTTTATAGAGCTATCTAAGGTAGTTATGCCATTTTATAACTAACTAAGCATATTGAGTCAATTTGGAAGGGATAATTGCTAGCATGAAGAATGAAATTGCATGAATCATGTAGCAAACCACATACCCAGTTATCCCCGTACTCAAACAGGTTGGAGCTCCCTTGATGGTGTGGCACACCTTCCATTTGGTCGCGCTTATCCTTGGCCCTCTGGTGTTCGACTAGCCATTCAGGAGAGCACCACGCATCCACCAACGCCTCCCAACAGTCCATCTTATCCACACACCATCCCGGGGGCACCTAAGTTAGTCAAGAGAAATTTCAGCGCTACGCCTACGAATCAAATCAAGAAAACTAAGTTCAAGGCCTTAAGAATAGGTAATTACCTGCATGTACTTATCCTTACTAAAAAACTTGCTGCGACACTTCGTCTTGGCCCTCCTAATACCCTTCGAGGCGTAGTAGTCTCGAACGGCCTGCACCCGAGCCTCGTGCCATAAGTTCTGAAGTAGGTGCTTGCACTCGGTTTCGACAACCATAGACGCGGCCTCCTGCTCTCCCTCTAAAACCCTGTAGAAGGTCTGCAATCAAACAAGACAACACTGATTAGTACAATCACTAGGTAATCACTAGGTAGTGTTGACTTTCAATTCTATAAGGAGAAATTACCCAAAACCGACGGAACACCATGTCGGCCACCGTCTCGCACAAGACACCGCCGACCATCTCCCCCGGCGGGGCCGGGGCAACCGAGTACAGCTCCAAGCTTAGTGCTAGCTGTGGAACCTGACCCTCACCGGGCAACGTGACCCACCCAGGGAAGTGCTACCGGCAAATCACACCAAGGACTTGGTTGGGCCTACGGACACCACGGGGGTGTACCCAGCCCCTGCAGTATGACAAAGCCAACGGATTAAATATTAATTTGAAGGAACATGAAGGCAAAAGGTTAAAAAATATTAAATGCACTTACTTCAACCCTTTAGGCGCAATCAACCACCTCTGGTCAGGGGTCGCCGGCACGGGCGGGAGCTTTATATAGCCACGCTTGTAGACCTTCTTGCCCTTCTCATCCAGCTCATCGTCGCTGTAGCTATCATCAGAAAAGGTGTCCTCGCTACCATCAGTAGGGCCACTAGCCTCCGGAGTCTCGTGGGAAGAAGCCTCCGGGATCGGAGTCTTCTGGGAAGAAGACCCCGTGACCGGAGTCTTCTGGGACGAAGACTCCGAGACCGGACTCACGTGGGGCGAAGGATCGGCGACCCGAGTCAGGTGGGGCGAAGGATCAGCGACCCGAGTCTGTTGGGGCGAAGGATCGGCGACCGGAGGCTCATGGACCGGAGTCCGAGATGGGTCCACGTTAGACGGAGCAGTCCTGTGGTCGGGTGAATCAGTTGAGGGTGGCGGCGAGGAAGGCGTAGCAGCCTTCCTACCTCTCCCGCTGCCACGTCCACCTCTACCAGTCTTCTTCGTCCTCCCCCAACCTCTCCCAGCCGTAGAAGAAGCGCCCCCCGCAGCTGTCTGCATACTATCTAGCAGCGCTCTCTGGAGGGGCTGGGATGGAATAATGGAACCACCCATCCCAGTAGCGCTCGCAGGAGGCTCGGGGCGCTCTGGACCCTTGCCCACCATCCTGTCAACACCTGCAATGACAAAAAGTAAACGAAATTAGTATAACATAAAAAATTTGGATACTTGACATGAATATAATAATATGTATATAATTTAAGTGTATCATCATCATGAACATAGTAAAAATACACGTGATCGACATATATATATATGATGTTTTGCATAACAAAATCGAAAAATATACAACCTAACTCATAATTCACAAATATATGACCCCGTCGGGGTCGGGGTCGGGGTGTGATTGTGGTGTCACGGTGTCGGGGTGTGATTGTGGTGTCACGGTGTCGGGGTGTGCTGTCAGGGTGTTGGGGTGTGGTGTCAGGGTGTCGGGGTCGGGGTCGGGGTGGGGGGGGGTCGGGGTCGGGGTGTGGTGTCAGGGTGTCGGGGTCAGGGTGTGGTGTCAGGGTGTCGGGGTCGGGGTGTCGTGTCGGGGTCGGCGTGTCAGGGTCGGGGTCGGGGTGTGGTGTCAGGGTGTCGGGGGTCGCGGTCAGGTTGGGGGGGGGGGGTTGATTTAGTTTCTTAGTTTCTTCTTCTCCTCCTCTCTTCTTCTTGTTCTTCTTCTTCTTCTTCTTCTTCTTCTTCTTCTTTCTTCTTCTCCCTCCTCCTCTTACTTCCTCCTCCTCCTCCTCCTTCTTCTAAACTAAAACTAAAACTAAACAGAAACTAAAACTAAACTAAAACTAATCTAAAATAAACTAAAACTAAAATACTCTTCTTCTTCTTCTAAAGTAAAACTAATCTTCTTCTTCTTCTAAACTAAAATACTCTTCTTCTTCTTCTAAAATGAAACTAAAACTAATCTAAAATAAACTAAACTAAACTAAACTAAACTAAAACTAACTAAAATAAACTAAAACTAAACTCAAAGTAAAACTATAAATATAACTAAAACAGAAACTAAACTAAAAGAAACTAAAAAAACTAAACTAAAAAATGGGGGACAACTCACCTGCAGGGATCGCCGGAGGAGGCGCGAGGCGGCCGGTGGATGGGAGGTCGGCCGCTGGAGGAGGCGGCGGCCCGGTGGAGGGGGAGCCCGGACGGCCGCGGCGAGACAGTGCGGGGACGGCGATGTAGGGGAGGGGGTGGCTGGACGGCCGCGGCGTGGCTGGCCGACGTGGAAAGGGCGGCGGGGGTGCGGTGGAGGTCGGGGTGCCGCATGGGAGGGGTGCGGGCCGGCGGGGCGGCCGGCTACGGCGGACGGGGTCGGCGTCGGCGGCGTGGATCGGGGATGGCGACGCAGGGGAGGGGGCGGGCGGCGTGGAAGGGGCGACTGGGGTGCGGTGGAGGTCGGGGCGGCGCAGGGGAGGGGTGCGGGGCGGCCGGCTACGGCGGACAGGGTCGGCGGCGGTGGCGCGGGTGTGGGTCGAGGGTGTCGGGTACAGAGAGAGAAGAGAGAGAGGACAGGGCGAGACGGCCGTTTACGTACCCATCTCTTTGACGTCCGCTGGCGGACGGCAAAGAGGTAGGGCCGTTGGGTCGTTACGATTTAGACCTCCACTGGACCCCACCCACCTCTTTACCGTCCACCAGCTGACGGCAAACAAACTTTGCCATCAGCTGGCGGACGGCAAAGAACTAGCTGATGGCGAAGGACCTCTTCGCCGTACGCTGTCTCTTTGCCGTCCGCTTCCTCATAGCGGACGACAAAGGACCTCTTTGCCGTCAGCTAGCAGACGGCAAAGGGGCGGCGGATGGCAAAATGCCAGATTCCAGTAGTGTAGGGGACGTACAGTTATATGCACCTATAAATATAGGCGAATAGAAAGTTGATGCAAGCACCAAGTGATAGTGGAGAAGAAGCTAGGGGCATGTGCTCATTCATGGTGTGCTGCACCACTTTCAGCATCCTGCCTCACCTTGTCCTGCTCTGCCCGTGCCTCACCAGCCGCGTACATGGTGGAGTGTGAGAGCCAGCGCCCCGCACCTGAGTTCTCCCTGTTAGAAGACATGTTGCCAAAGCGTGATCAGGATGATGTCACGTGTTTTTGCAAGGGGAAGAAGACGACTTGTACATCGAGTAAAACTTATTGTTTCCTTCAGTCTCTGTTCGGATTTATACTCGAATTACTAAAAGGAAAAAAACTGCTACATTCGAGCACTCTAGCTTACCGGTCATGCACGTGTGAGATGTGCACGTCCTCCGTGATCACCGCATCATGCCATCCAATGGTCAGTTCGAATCTGCACCTAACTCGCTAACAAACCAACAGAAAAATGAGATCTTCTATTGTATCTGCTTGCAACCTTCTATTGTCTTTCATGTTTGATACAGGCAATGGTTGATAACAATGTGATATCTTTGTTTAATAATGTAAAGATCTTGTAGCTCATGATTGAGGAAGCAGTGAGGTTCTGAAGCAAAATCATGTCATTGACATCATTAAATGCTTTCCGTACTTGCACAGGATTCACATACTTGTCAGTTGGAAGTTAAGTGTCTTGAGTATTTTTTTTCGATCACCTTAGGTTTTACTCTCTATTCATCCCTATGTTGAGTTCTACTCAAAATTATTTATTTGTCATATCTGGCTTCGTTTTCAGCCACCAATGAACCATGATCCAACCAATCTAAACGCCAATCCAGTTGATAGTACTGTTTTGAGTGCATTAACAAACATCTCTAGAAAATAGTAGTGAGAAAGTACTCAATGGAGTTTCATGTCCATTCTAGCTGGCACATAAGATGGACTTCTAAGGAATCTAAGCCTATTGATGATATGAACAGACTTTCTCCAAATGCTCGGGTTCATTTTGAGGGATCAGAGAGAGCAGAATATATTGCATATTTGTTTGTTTCGACAATATTTTGACACAAGATATAATGGATATGCATATAGTTGAGTCAACCCGGGTCGAGCATAACTTGTGTGTTGAAGCCACTTCTTGGCTCCTCCTATCTGGTGTGTTGAGGCCACTTCTTGGATCCTGCCACAGAAAAGATGCAGTAAACATGTAATAAAAACTATTGATAGTGAATTTTTTGTACAGGAATCCAAACCAGCGAAAAAGATAAACATATACTTACAAAATGTGCAACAGTCATCGAACTGGAAACAGTTGTGAAAGATAATGGCATCCTCATATGCAAAAGAGATACATTAATATTGTTAACAGCTTCCCTCTCTCTACCTTTGACTATAAAGTTCTTTTTAATGAGGCAAAAGACTTGCAATTTTGCTTAATTAAGAAAAGAGTTAGAATTACCTATTAATTTTCAGCAAACAGGGCGGAAAATAGAACTGTAAAGGTTGGAGTTCAGCATTGGTTAGTTATGAACCGGACAAAAAAATAGCCATGGTCCTTTTTGTCTGGTTAGGGAATATAATCCAAGGGAAAAGGATGCTATCATGTATTGGCAATGACATTTCTGTCACAAAGATATGTTCCTCTTAGTGATCCTCCAGTCTCGATTTACAAAGAGTAGGCAGCTTATGGACCTTCCAAATACAAACACTGCAGTGATTTTTGAGCAAAAGTATGGCTTACAACTCGAACATGACACATGTGATCTCTCGAGAAAGGCGAGGAAGGAAGAGCATACTGCTCTGTATTGAAGCCACCTCTTAGCTCCTGCCATCGCGCGTGTTTAATGGATACTACTACAGAACCAATACAATAAAATGAAATGGGAAGTACCAATAATTTTCCTCTTGGTGATCCTTAGGTGTCTAAATGCATGTAGAATTATCGCGGATCTATGAATCTAGAGAGTAATGATCAAGTCATACCTTGAAGGCGCAACTTTTAAGGCACAACAGTCGCGGACGTTGGTCCTTGAGGGCGCAACGGTTATGGACATTAGTGAACAGGAGGAACGGCGATGGGCAGCCATGCACGTTCAGCACAGGGGCGGCCAGGATTGAGGCGTTGGCGGTAGCTTCTAGGGCATACAACAATCTTGATGCTGGATCTGGTACTTACCTCTGCTGCTTGGTGTAATTAACATGTGAAAGTGGAGTCATATAGCATTCATATAGCGTTCAGAAGATTGATGCCGATTCTTTGTATACGTGTGCGTGAGCCGTAGTCGATTTTCTCATTTGTCAGCCATGTGGTTGTTGGGGCCACGTGGAGAGAAATTGTTGATACGAGCACTAGTGCAGATTGGGTCATCGCACATGATTAAAAAAAACCTGTCACAAACATAGTTTCGAATCATCGCCTTGCATAGTACACGATAGAGAACAACCATGTGTGATAGGTCGACCTATATGTGAAGATATTTTTTTTTCAAAGGGGTGACGAGATGTCACCCACAAAAAGTCCACTGTCAAAAGGATAGAGCACAAACATAGTGCGTGATGATGCAGCCAGCGGCCCTCCTGGCTTGGATGCTCTCCTTGAGGAGCGCGATTAGGCAGGCAGCACTGCTCTTAGTGTTCTAAAACATCCTCGCATTAGGCTCCTTCTATGTTCTGCAATGGATTAGGATAGTGATCGTATCCAAGTTGTGCCGTATATTCTTTGGAGGGGGGGTTTTTGGCCTTAAGATACCAATTCTCAGAATCAGTGGAGTCCATATCTTGCATAGGGAAGTCCGTGGTCGTCCATTCATGGAAACACTGCCAGAGCCAGACCCAGTGGGTGAAGAGGCAGTGCATGAACATGAGTGCACGTCTTGGGGACACCATGGCAGCAAAGCAGACTGGGAAGGATGAGTTGCTCGGAAAGCCAGTTGTCGGGGGTGAGGCAGTGCTTGTGAACAACTAAGCACCTGAAGAACTTAAACCTAGCAGTTTCCTTCGACTGACTTGCAGATCGCATTAACAAAGGCGAAGCAAGGACTGGCCGCAAAGAAGAGGCAACAAGAATCACCATTGACTATCATGTGGATGCGCTAGCGAGAGAGAACGATCTCTTGAGAAAGGTCCCAAACTCTCAAGAATTGCACAACAAAATCTCACATGAGATATCTCTAATCAAGGCATTTTTGACAGCTGCCGCCAAGCCACAAGAGTCACGTACAAAGGAGAAGAGAGTCGGTGCGACATCGGTGATAGAGCGCTCATCCTTAAGCGAGAATTTGGATCCAGTCCCGTTCCTGAAACAGATGTAGAATTATAGATCTAAAAAATGTAGAGAGTAACGAGGAAGATCATACCTGGTAAAGATTGCGGAGGGTGAATTGGGAGAACGGTCGGCTATGATCCATGAGCGTGAGTGGCAGGGACATTCGGTCGAGGGGCAGCCAGGATTGAGGCGTCCACTCGACAGTGGATCTTTGGCTGCTTCTCACATCTGTGTTGTCTAAGTTGATGTAACATGTGAGTTGGACAGAGCCCTTCTGTAGTGTTTCAAGGATGCAGGTCCTTGCTTTGTCAAAACTTGGTTTGTGTAGCCTGTGCTTGGGCCACCGGCATGACGTTTCCTTGTTTGTTAATCGTGTGCACATTGTTGGGCCCGAGTGAAGGGAAATATCTATCTTTTTGTCCCTTTTTCTTCTCCAAGATCCCTCCGGTCACTAATCCATATCCGCATCAACCCTTGCTATAGCAAACATAATGCATGACTAGAGGACACCACATCTGGTATTAGAGCCTAGACGCTCAACTCAGTATTATTTTCCTCGATGTCATTTCACCTCAATGTGGAAATGTCTGATCTTATTCAAAAATAGGAGGTCTTCATGAAGATCTGTCTTGTTTCTGGAATATAGGTACAGAAATTCAATAGCGGTAGGATCAGGACACAAGTGATCTCTCGAGAAGGCAAGGAAGGAAGAACATACCGCGGAAAATGTCAACGGAAGCTGAGCACCAGGGAGCTCGTTTTTAAATTTCATTTTTCCAAAGTGCAAATATTTTTGATTTATTCATGAACACACATACACATGTATACTATGTATGCGCAAAGTTTCACAGCATTATACTTTCACATGTGGCGTACAGAAAAAAGACAAATACACATTTTTAAACGGGCATTTTATTTTGTTGTTGGGCTGGACCTTTTTTTTGTACAGCCTACTAATCACAATATTTTTAAATGAAATTTAAAACGTTCTTGCGGAATACATATATGTTTCCATGGATTTTTTTTCAGATTTTTTTAACTTCTAAATATGCTTTCTGATATTTTCAAAATACCAAGCTCCGTGGAGCTCGGCATCCAAAAATCCGCACACAAACATACCGCCGTTTGTTCAAGCCACTTATTGGTCCAAATTCTCAGCAAAATCACCTAGTTGGCAAAAATGATAGTGCTATAGGAGTGCGGGAGCCGCAGATGACAAGGTTGAATCAAATTTTGAGAGCCAACCAACAAGAGATGGGCATGCAAACATACCAAATGCTTGGAGCACAACAAGCTGATGTCTCCAAGATGCAGCCTGGTCAGCTTACCAGATGGAATAATCAGCAGGGTGCTAGGCAAACAGGTCTATTATATACGCCATTCAAGGCATGTGAACTGAGCCCATGACACCACCTGTACAACAGATTCCCGGTGCTCCACAGAGCACTTTGCTTTGTCAGAACTCTCAGATTCCAGGTACTTCAACTGCTTTATTTAACAAAAAATGTGAATGCCATAAAACTTCAATCATTGTTTTCCTTTGACTTCGTTGGTTTTTCTCATGTTGCAGTGTATGAGAATATGATCTCAAGGAGGAATTATTTTGTAAGGTGAGAGAATCCTTCATTTTATACTCCCTCTGCATCAAAATATATGACATAGGACTATATGTGTATTATTTGTTCTTATATCTATAGGTATATTCCTAATATGTGGTAGTTATGCATAGTTGCTTTAGTAAACCCAATTTAGTAATTAAGGTTCTTGTATATGTAATGGGATATTGTGTTTACTTGAACTTGTATTTCAATGCAGAAGCCTTACTAGCCAAATGACCAAATCAAGTCGATGAGTTGTTGATGGTTTTTTGTTAAATTTGCACAGCTCATCCTATAATTGTATTGCTGCAATATTTCATTGCAGATCAAGTCTTGGAAAGATGCTTTTTTCCTCAGTTTTTGGAACAGGGTCGTAGAGTCGTTCTTCCAGCACTAACAGAGGTCACTCGTCCTATTCCTAGAGATAAATCTTCATTCATTGATGATTTTGCACATCTCTGTCATTTAAACCCTTGGTTCCATCTCCATACAGGAACAATTCTCATCACTATCTGAAGCAAAAGCTAATCAATACAAACGCAAAGCAGATTTCAAGAAATCAATCAGAAGGATAATGAATTTAATGTTTTTGCAGAAGAGTGATGTGCACGAGGGTTTGAAGGCGGATCTCCCCAAGTATGAAAAATACATACATCATTTCCTGCCTCTTCTTGAGAGGAATAAAACTTGCCAAGCCAAGATGAATACAGGATATCAGTTGCAGAATTGTGAAAAGCAGACTAAAGTTGTCAATTTTACTGGCAATGCATCCCCAACCAGTGGTGGTAACAAAAGGTAGGTTGACGTGGTATTAAGATCAACTATTCCTTTTGCTGCAATTATATGTATTTGTTTTGAGATATCATAATAGAACGCCAAGATATATTGAATAGCTAAAACTGTCAACAAAACATGTCATCCTTAATAGCTCAAATAATACTTCCTTTTTGTTGATAACATTGTAAAGTAACTGGCTTCATTAGAAATTATGCTTACCCTTACACAATTTATTTACTGTGTTTAGCCTTTTTCACTTGCAGTAGACAGCAAAAGAAACCAGCAGATGCAAGCATTTTGCAGTCAGGGCAAACAACTATGGCTAAAGCAGGATACCTTGAAGCAGGTGATAGTCTATAGCCCAGGAAAGTACCACTTAGAGACCAATTATAGAAAGAAGACAGTAGAACACCACCACCTCATGAGCAGAACAATGTCAACCCACATGCTAGGAATGCCAAGTCCTTCCTTCTCTTCACCTAGATCATTGCAATCTTGGTCCTCCAGTATGCTCGAGTCCTTGAGCCCCTCACCAGTTGCATATCCAGTGGTAGCATCACCCCGTGCTCCAGTGCCCATGATCTCAATGGACGTTGACAGCATAACTGCCTTCTTGATGAATGGCAACGCAGCAGCACCACCACCAGCACCACCAAAAGCAAATGGTTCTAACCAAGTCACTCCTACTGAACCAATAACACCAGCCTCATCACTTCAGGCAGACATAGAAGCTGGTCATGGAGAGGTTCAGGCGCGAGGTGGAGACGGAACACCGGTGACTAAGAAGCCCATCGACCGCCTAATGGATGCGGTGAGTGTACCACATGCTGAGCTCAGTCACAGTTCATGAATTGTTGCAATCACTTCTACTGACAGTTCTGTGCTTGTTTGATATGTAACCTCAGATAAGATCTTCATCACCTCCAGTGCTACGCAGCTCTGCTAATTCAATTTGGTCTTTCCTCAGCATGAGTGACATTGTACCACATGGGAAAATCGGCACAATGTTGGATTCCAAATCCTCCTTGCAATAGCAGGGTGTATCTAATACTGTGAACAAAGTGAAGCGAGTTTTCAATCATACAGGGTCGCGATCTTAATCACTACCACTGGGTAGCATGGATGGCGGTTGCATCTCATTTGAGTGTGGGGCCTCGGAATCTGGATCAAGCAGTGAGGTAAACTTTAAGAGGCAGAAAGCATAGGTATAGCTCCTGCTATTTTGTGTGTTGAAGCCACTTCTTGGCTCCTGCTATACCAACAACAGAATAAAATGAAATGGAACTCGGATGTTAACCGTGCTCAGGCTGGAGTGGTGAGAGGATGGGTGACCGGCCAGGAAGTTAGACGATTTAGAATGAATGCTCCACACTTGAGCAGTGATGAGAGGTTATTAAAGATTAAATCGTCAAATATATCAAAATTTTGAAAACGCAAGGCTCCAGAAGTTCGATCGGGCCAGCCAAATTCAAACTGATGCCAACAATGGCATTTTCCGGTCCCATCCGAGATGGCCGAAATTCGGCCACACTTCAAAACACTTACAGCAACTCCAACCAGACAACTCATTTAGTCTGCTCATGTCTGCTTGGGTAGCCACGGACAAAAACGCCGGCACAACGCACCGACCCAAACCCAAAATGTATCCGCTTCGGGTCCGTGTCGACGCATTTCAGGCCCAAATTTGGGCCGGCGTGGAAACAAAGCGGACGCACCGCCCGTTCCCTCGGTGTCCGCCGCGGCCTCACATGTCGGCCGGCCAACCAACGCAGCGGTTGTATTTAACGCCAACACCTACCTCGGGTCTGCCTAGCAGTGCGTGGAATAGCCGTGTGGCTGTCCTTTTTAATGGAAGCGTGCGGCAGGGCCGGCCTCATCCACTTCCATCTCCCCGTCCACATCTAGCCACAATTGCTCCCTCGCCAGCGACCAGAAAACCTGAGCCAGCCAGCCGGAAACCCTAGTTAGCCAGCCACCAGCCATCGACTTCTTCAGCGGGAAGGGGAAGGGGAGGTTCAGCTCCGGCGCGAGCTCTTCCCACGCGCTTCCTCCTCTGCCAGCTAGACGCGGCTCACCAATGCGGGAGCGGGAGCGGCTGTACATACGAGTCTACCAGGGGTGATGGCACTGGCAGTACTGCTAGCCCCTGCAGTATCCAGATGTCAACCTGCCACGTGGCTGGCATCTGGACCCGCACCGAATCTCGGTTCTAGCGGTGTCGCGCATGGCGCGGGCGCACGCCGAGGAGGTTCACCGGCATCGCGAGCTCCTTACGCCGGAGTAGCGCGCGATGCGTGCCTACGTGCCAAACTCCGCCAACTAGGAGCACTGGTTTGCACCAGAGCACGAGGAGGAGCACCACCGGGGCTTCCACATCGACCATGACGTTCGCCTGCTGCCCCTAGAGGTTTTGCCAGAGGAGGAGGAGGCGGAGGTGGCGTACCAACCCGCCCTCCAGGAGGCCCTGGAGCACGCGCTGGAGGCGAAGCCAGCTCGAGGAGGATGCCCATTGGGATGGGCTTGACCAGTCAGTCGCCTTGTCGGCGGCAGGGGACTCCGTCCATGCTTCGCTGTTTGTCCCGCCACCGCCACCCTTCGCCAAGCCCAAGGCGAAACCGGAGGAGGAACCGGAGCCCAAGCCCACGCACACATGGAAGCAGTCGCAGCTACCGCCCACTTGGCCCGAGGAGTCCTACTCATGGACCGGCCAGTTCTGCGACTGGGTGAGCGCCTCCCGCCCACAACTCCGCGACACAGGAGGAGGAGGCGGCCCACCTTGAGCGCTGGAAGACGCATTGGCTTGCCGAGGAGGAGGCCGACAGCGAGCAACAGATGCGCTGGGAGTAGGAGTTGCGCCTTGAGGAGGAGGAGTGCGCCCGCCTCGCCGCAATGTCGCCATAGCAGCAGACGCCGAAGGAGGCTGCCCTGGCGCCATATCAAGCGGCGTTTGGGTGGGCTGGGCTGCCTCCCCTCTTCATCAATCTCACCACCGGCGACGACGATGGCAAGGGCAAGGGCAACGCGGACGCCTTGGGCAACTTGCGCCAAAACTCTTTTTAGTGTTTAATTAATGTTTAAGTGGACTTTGACCAGCGGTTGACCGGATGTTTATGTTTTATTAAGTTTTCATTCTGGCCACAGGTTTATCATTTATATTTTTTCTTTGGACCCCGGCAATTTTGGTCTACCTCCAGTTGGGCGCACCAGCCAACCCAGATCGAAAATCAGACGTGCCCGTCCACCTAACCGACCCAAACGGATGAAAAGCGGATAAATCACGCGTCCATTTGGGTTGCCGCGTTGGAGTTGTTCTTACTGGGCGCATGTTTGGACAACGGCCAATAATTTGGCTCACTCTGCCCGCATTAGCACTGTTAGTTCAATTTCACGCAAACTTATGGGCGAACCACTGCTGTGTTGTCTAACTTGGTGTAACACGTAAGTTAGACAGAGCCCTTCTGTAGCATTTCAGGGATGCAGGTCCTTCTATGTTTGTGTAGCCTGTGCTTGGGCCACCGGCATGGCCTTTCCTTGTTCGTTAGTCGTGTGCAGTGTGCACGTTGTTGGGCCCGTGTGAAGGGAAATATCTATCTTTTTGTCACTTTTTCTTCTCCAAGCTCCCTCCGATCATTAATCCATGTCCGCATCAACCCTTGGCTATAGCAAACATAATGCATGACTAGAGGACACCACGTCTGGTATTAGAACTTAGACGGTCAACTCAGTATTATTTTCCTCAATGTCATTTCATCTCAATGTGGAAATGTCCGATCTTATTCAAAAATAGGAGGTCTTCACGGAGATATGTCTTGTTTCCCGATATAGGCACAGAAATTCAATAGCGGTAGGATCAGTACACAAGTAATCTCTCGAGAAGGCAAGGAAGGAAGAACATACTGCGGAAAATGCCAATGGACGCTGAGCTCCAGGGAGCTCATTTTCAAATTTCATTTTTTCCAGAGTGCAAATATTTTTGAATTCATTTGTGAACACACATACACATGTATACTACGTATGTGTAAAATTTCACAGCATTATACTTTAACATGTGGCATACAGAAAAAAGACAAATTCACATTTTCAAACGGGCCTTTTGTTTTTGTTGTTGGGCTGAAATTTGTTTTTGTACAGCCTACAAATCACAACATTTATAAATGAAATTTAACACGTTCTTGCGGAATACATATATGTTTCCATGGATTTTTTTTCAGATTTTTTGAAACTTCTAAATATGCTTTTTGATATTTTCAAAATACCAAGCTCCGTGGAGCTCAGCTCCAAAAATCCGCACACGAACATACCGCCGTTGGTTGAAGTCACTTACTCGTCCAAATTCTCAGCAAAATCACCTACTTGGTGAAAATGATAGTGCTATAGGAGTGCGACAGCCGCAGATGACAAGTTTGAATCAAATTTTGAGAGCCAACCAACAAGAGATGGGCATGCAAAGGTACCAAATGCTTGGAGCACAACAAGCTGATTTCTCCAAGATGCAGCCTGGTCAGTTTACAAGATGGAATAATCAGCAGGGTGCTAGGCAAATAGGTCTATTATGTCCGCCATTCAAGGCATGTGAACCTGAGCCCATGACTCCACCTGGACAACAGATTCCCGGTGCTCAGCAAAGCACTTCGCTTTGTCAGAACTCTCAGATTCCAGGTACTTAAGCTGCTTTATTTAACAAACAATGTGAATTCCATATAACTTCAATCATTGTTTTCCTTTGATTTTTTTTGTTTTTCTCAAGTTACAGTGTCTGATATTTCAGCTACTACGGGGTGTGCCAGAGAATATCATCTCAAGAAGGAAATATTTTGTAAGGTGGGAGAATCCTTCATTTTCTACCCCCTCTGCATCAAAATATAAGACATTTTTGTAGGCTAGTTTAGCCTACAAAAAAGTCCTGTATTTTTTTGTACGAGGGAGTATGTGTGTATTATCTGTTCTTATATCTATAGGTATACTCCTAATATGTGGTAGTTATGCACGGTTGCTTTAGTAAACCCAATTTAGTAATTAAGGTTCTTGTATATGTACTGGGATATTATGTTTACTTGAACGTGTATTTCAATGCAGAAGCCTTACTAGCTGAATGACCAAATCAAGTAGATGAGTTGTTGATGGTTATTTTGTTAAATTTGTACTGCTCGGCCTAATTGTATTGCTGCAATATTTCATTGCAGATGAAGTCTTGGAAAGATGCTTATTTTTCTCAGTTTTTGGAACTGGATCGTAGAGTCGTTCTTCCAACACTAACAGAGGTCACTTGTCCTTTTCCTAGAGATAAATCTTCATTCATTGATGATTTTGCGCATCTTTGTCACTTAAACCCTTGGTTCCATCTCCATACAGGAACAATTCTCATCACTATCTGAAGCAAAAGCTAATCAATACAAACGCAAAGCAGATTTCAAGAAATCAATCAGAAGGATACTGAATTTAATGTCGTTGCAGAAGAGTGATGTGCACGAGGGTTTGAAAGTGGACCTCCCCAAGTATGAAAAATACATACATCATTTCCTGGCTCTTCTTGAGAGGAATAAAACTTGCCAAGCAAAGATGAATACATGATATCAGTTGCAGAATTGTGAAGAGCAGACTAAAGTCATCAATTTTACTGGCAATGCATGCCCAACCAGTGGTGGTAATAAAAGGTAGGTAGAAGCGATATTAAGATCAACTATTCCTTTTGCTGCAATTCTATGTATTTGTTTTGAGATATCATAATAGAACGCTAAGATATATTGAATAGCTAAAACTGTCAACAAAACATGTCATCCTTAATAGCCCAAACAGTACTTTCTTTTTGTTTATAACATTGTAAAGTGACCGATGTCATTACCAGTTCTGCTTACCCTTATCCAATTTAGTTACTATGCTTAGCCTTTTTCACTGTCAGTAGACAGAAAAAGCAACCTGCAGATGCAAGCATTTTGCAGTCAGGGCAAAGAACTATGGCTAGAAGACCACCACCTCGTCAGCAGAGCAATGTCAACCACTTGCTAGGAATGCCAAGTCCTTCCTTATCTTCACCAGGATCATTGCAGTCTTGGTCTTCTAGTATGCTCGAGTCCTTGAGCCCCTCCATCACCCTGTGCTCCAGTGTCCATGATCTCAATGGACGTTGACAGCATAACTGCCATCTTGATGAATGGCAACACAGCACCACCACCATCGCCACCAAAAGCAAATGGTTCTAACCAAGTCACTCCTACCGAACCAATAACACCACCCTCATCGCTTCAGGAAGACATAGCAGCTGGTCATGGATAGGTTCGGGTGCAAGGTGGAGACAGAACACCGGTGACTAAGAGCATCTCCAGCCACGCCCCTAACATGCCACTTTTTTGTCGCCGGCGCCGAAAATTCGGCCCAGCCGCGACCCAAAAGCCCTTTTTCACCGGCTCGGGCCGATTTTGGCGTCGGCGGACCCAGGCCGAACCCGGCACGCTTAGGGCGCTCGAAAGAACGATGGGCCCGCCGAGTCAGCGACCCCCTGCGCCTCATCGTCCTCATCGCCTCGGTTTCCCGCGGGGAATCAATGCCAAGGCTGATGCTGGCCAGCCTTCCACTGATTCATCACAGGCGGCGCAGTGCGGCGACGCGCCCCTCCCGCCACACGTACACACGTTGCCACCACCCACCCACCCCCCTGCCGCTATAAAAGTCGGCCCCTCGCTCGCCGGTGGAGGCACCCGCCCGTAGCCCCCCTGTCGCCGCCAACGCCCTCTCTTTCCCTCTCTCCCCGTCTAGCCACCCATGCAAGCACAGCCCCGATGGGTAAAATGGTTCCCCGACGACGCGGCGGCGGCCAACGGCTCCGGCCGCCGCTCGCTACATGAGTGGGAAGCCCACCTCCTCCACGGGGCGAACTACCTGGCACCCCCTGACATGCGCACGCCGGGGCGGTGGAGGCTCAGCGCCGGGGGCATCCCAATCCCCCCTCTGCCCGAGGTCGAACACCTCTACTACTTCCATGCCGAGATCGAGCGCGTGCGGGCCTCCCTGTCGGAGGAGGAGCGGGTCCTCCCGGAGTACGACGCCGGCAACCACGCGGCGTGGGCGGCGTACTTCGAACACCGGCAGGCGGAGTGGCTCGCCTCCATCAACAACGCGCCGGTGGTAAGGGGGGGCAAAAACAGCGACGGTCGCTGCCTGTGGTGGGGCACCCCCGGCCGCACGCTCCACGCCGTCCTCGAGTACCTCAAGGGCGGCAACGATCCGCCACTCGAGTACCCGGCGGCCCCGGCCCCCTGCCAGAGTGGCATCCCGTGGCTGCCAAGGAGGATGTTGGGCGGGTCCTCCTCCTCCCACTCCTTCGGATCGCCGGCGCTCGTCAGCGTCAAGGTCGGCGCACCTGCAGCGCCGCCCTCATCATCAACAAGGGAGGCAGCGCCTCCTCGTATCCTACGTCCCGCCTCATCAAGCCGAAGACGGAGCCGGGGCTCGCGCCGTGAAGAGCGAGCCCGCTGACGCCGCACTCGATGACAAGGCCGCCCTGAAGTGGGTGTGGGAGGACTGGGCGCGGCTGGAGATGGAGCGCCAGCACCGCTCCCTAGAGGAGATCGCGGCATGGCGCCGTGGCCGCGACGAGGGAGGCGTCATCGTTCTCGAGGAAAGCGACGACAAGGCGCCGCTGCCGACCAAACCAGTCTGTCAGGGTGAACCCGGGCAGGGGTCCAGCAGGGACGGCCGCATGAAGAAGGAGAAGGAGGACGGCGACGACGGCGACTACGCCGCTTTTAGCAAGTTCTTCGACCTGTAGGTGGCATGGCAGCACGCCGTTGTTTTCTTTTTTTAGTAGATTTTATGTTTTCTATATGTACAAAAACTGTGGAACCCATAATACGGCCGAATCTATGCCGTGTTTGCCAAATTTTGGCCGCTTCTGTCTGATATTTTTTTTACAAAATGGGCGTCTGGAAGCGGCGGCTAGGAACCCGATCGCCCCCACGCCAAAAATATCGCCGGTTCACCACCAAGCGGTGCTTTTTTCTAGCCCGGGGGGGGGGGGGGCAGCTGGAGATGATCTAAGAAGCCCATCGACTGCCTGATGGATGCGGTGAGTGTACCACATGGCTGAGCTCAGTCGCAGTTCATGAATTGTTGCAATCACTTATACTGACAGTTCTGTGCTTGTTTTGTATGTAACCTCAGATAAGATCTTCATCACCTGCAGTGCTACACATCTCTCCTAATTCAATTTGGTCTTTCCTCAGCATGAGCGACATTGTACCACATGGGAAAATTGGCACAATGTTGGATTGCAAATCCTCCCTGCAGCAGCAGGGTGCATCTAATACTGTGAACAAAATGAAATAAGTTTTCAATCATACAGCGTCACGATCTGAATCACTACCACTGGGAAGCATGGATGGGGGTTACATGTCACTTGAGTTTGGGGCCTCGGACTCTGGACCAAGCAGTGAGGTAATAAACTTTACAAGGCAGAAAGCACAGGTATAGCTCCTGCTATTTTGTGTGTTGAAGCCACTTCTTGGCTCCTGCTATACCAACAACAGAATAAAATGAAATGGAAACTTGAATAGTTTTCCATTTTGTGGTCCTCCAGTTCCAAGTTGTCCAATAGTGAGCCGCTCATAGACCTTCCAAATACCAAGGCTGCAGTGATTTTGGAGCTAAAGTAAGGCTTAGAACTCGATCAGGAGATAAGTGATCTCCCGAGAAGGCAAATAAGAAAAAACATACCTCTGTGACTATTTAGAATTTATATGACGTGCTCAACATCACTATTTAATACTCCCACCATTTTTATTTACTCCGCATATTAGCTTTTGTCAAAGTCAAACTTTATAAACTTTGGCAAAGTTTATAGACAAAAATATTAACATATGCAATAACAAATCAACACCATTAGATTCATTATCAAATGTAATTCCACATCATATAGATTTTTATGGCAAATATTTATATTCTTTTTATAAAGTTGGTCAAACTTTAGGAAGTTTGACTTCAGCCAACTCTAATATGTGGAGTGAATAAAAACGGAGGGAGTATGTCACGAGACTTACTTCACATCAACGGAGTATGAAGAGCATAATGCTTGAAAGCACAATAGACATAATCACTCTTCTAATTAAAGCAAAGTAAACGGTTGAGCCAAAAGTGAAGCCCCAAATCAGATATAAGAGAAAACGATTCCGTTGATTGTAGCAGTGGCAAGGTAACAGTCCACAAATCATACGTGTCGTGGTTGCACCAAAACATCAGATTTTGGGTTGGCTGCACAGGAACATGATGTCAATTTATTTCTTAAAACCTAGTTTTCTATGTATCTGCTTGCAACCTTTTATTGTCTTCATGTTTGATCCAGGCAATGGTTGACAACAATGTGATGCCATTGTTGCATAATGTAAAGATCTTGTAGCTCATGATCATGGAAGCGAGGCTCTGAAGCAAAATCATGTCATTGATGTCATTAAATGCTTTCCCTACTTACACCAGCTACACATACTGTTCAGTTGAAATTATCCGAGTATTTGTTTCTATCACCTTAGGTGTTACTCTCTATTCATCGTTATGTTGAGTTTTACTCAAAATTATTTATTTGCCACATCTGGCATCATTTTAAGTCACCGATGAGCCATGTTCCAAGCAAGCCGAACGACAATCCAGTTGATAGTATGGGTGAGTGGATTAATAAACATCTCTAGCAAGTAGTAGTGAGAAACTATTCAGATAACATAGCAGATGTTAACTTTGCCATGTTCTTTGTTTGTGCATGAGTGCTCTACTTAATGGAGTTTCATGTCCCTTCTAGCTAGAACAGAAGATGGACTTCTAAGGAACCTAAGCCTATGGATGTTATGAACAGACTATCTCCAAATGCTCGGATTCATTTTAGGGATCAGAGAGAGTTGAATATATTACATATGTGTTTTGTTTCGACAATATTTCGACGCGAGATGTGAAGGATATGCATATAGTTGAGTCAACCCGAGTCGAGCATAACTTGTGTGTTGAAATCACTTCTTGGCTCCTGCTATCTTGTGTGTTGATGCCACTTCTTGGATCCTGCTATAGCAAAAATCCAGGAAGCATGTAATGGAAATTATCAATAGTGAATTGTTTGTACAGGAATCCAAACCAGCAAAAAAGATAAACTTAAGTACTTACAAAATGTGCAACAATCATCGAACCTGAAACAGTTGTGAAAGATAATGGCATGCTCCTATGCCAGGAGAGATACATTAATATTGTTAACAGCTTCCCTCTCTCTACCTTTGACTGTAAATTTTTTTTAGCGAGGCAAAAGACTTGCATTTTCAATAATTAAGAAAAGAGAGAACTGTCCTGGTAATTTGGCAGAAAACAGAGCGGAAAACTGAACTGTAAAGGTTGGAGTTCATCATCTGTTTTAAGTTACGAATCGGATGAAAAAAAAGCCATGGTCTTTGTTGACTGGTTTAGGGAGTACGACCCAAGGGAGAAGGAACTGAAAGATGCTATCATGTACTCGCAATGACATTTCTATATCAAAGATATGTTTCCTCTTAGTGATCCTCCAGTGTCTGGGTTGTCAAAGAGTGAGCAGCTAATGGATCTTCCAAAACAAAGGCTACACTAATTTCGAGAAAAAGTATGGCTTACAACTCGATCAAGGCACAAGTGATCAAGGTTGTCGGAATCACGATTCTGTTATACGATTCTACGACTTTACGATCCAAACTAACCCCTATGATTCTACGATTTTAGTTCATAGAATCTACGTTTCTACGATCCTGATAGTGAAGATTCTACGATTTGCGATCTTACAACGGAGCTCCGATCCGATTCAAAATCGCAATTCTGATCCTTCCTCTGCTTTCTCGTGAGATCACTTGCTCACGAGAAAGCAGAGGAAGGAAGAACATACCGATTTGTGTCGAAGCCACTTCTTAGCTCCTGCTGTCTTGTGTGTTGAAGACACTTCTTGGATATTGCTATAGAAGTATTGAACCAACACAATAAAATGAAATGGAAAGTACCAATAGTTTTCCTCTTGGTGATCCTCCAGTGTCCAAATTGTCGAAGTGTGAGAAGCCTATTTCTGGTTATGATTTTTTATATCATAAAAGTACATCATAATAACAAAACCCTTTTCCTGTGTATTTTTCGAATACATGGAGTAATGACGAAGTCTCTACTATGTAATAAAAATAAAATACTTTTGGAAGTCTATCTTTTGACATATTCGATTCGAATCAGAACAATCTTAGGTATCCACATATCCTGCGATAGAGTCAAAGCTTGTACTACCTCTTGTACTAGTGCAGATTGGGCCATCACACACGGTTAAAAAACCCTGTCGCAAACACATTTTTGAACCATCCCCATCCCATCCTCATTCCAACAATGTTGTTTTGCATCAAGGGAGGGCGTGTGAAGCCACTTGCTAACCCCTGTTATCATGTGTGTTGAAGCCACTTCTTCCCTTCTGCTATAGAAAGAACACAATAAAATGAAATGGAAATTATGATCCTCCAGTGCCCAGGTTGTCAAAGAGTGTGCAGCTTATGGACCTTCCAAATACCAAGGCTGTTAGAGATAAAGTTAATATGTCCATACAAGTCAGTAGCAATTTGAGTCAGACTTGTACACATGGTCTTAGCTTAGTCCTAGTAGAGTTAGTAGTAGGTAGCATGTCCCGTGGGGAAATTCCTGTGTGCTAGCTCGGCAGGCTTACCATTACTATTAGTGCCCATGTTAGGTTATGAATTAGTAACTGAGTAGGATAATTTATCAACAGGGAATGCAGTAAACATGAAATGGAAATTATTGATAGCGAATTTGATACTAATTACTGGTTCTAAGATACTGACCACAAGTGAAATGTGGTAATAGTTCAAATAAGAAGCTGACTACATGTGACATGTGGTAATAATATATGGTAATGGTGCTACTAAGATAGTTTGAAAAACTAATTAAACTTAGCGGACAGAGTAAACTTGGTTGTTTTATAAAATAGCCCATTGTAATGAAAGATGACTACATACAGCTTCCGCCCCGCTAGCGCGGGGGCGGGGGCGGGGGGCGAAACCCTACCCCAACCCTGGCCACCACCATCCTCCCACTACTAGGGAAAACCCTAGCAGCAGCGCGGGTTTTGGATGTATCAGTAGCGCGGGTGCCCGCGCTACTGATACGGCGCCACAGTTAACTTGTAGCAGTAGCGCGTGTTGACACACGCTACTGCTATACATGGTTAGCTGTAGCGTGCATTGCAGACAGCGCTACTGCTAATTATCTATAGCGGGTCCTATACCCCACGCTACTGCTATTACTTTCAAAAACAAAAAAAATCTCAATCCCGTGCGTGTTGTCAATGGCAGCATACCTTCGATCTAGCGACGGTTGGCGTCGCCGGAGGCATGAACGGACAGCGGCAGACCAGATCCGGCGGTGGCTGTTGGAGAGGGCCCGTTTCTACGGAAGAGCCAGGCCGCGGCGTGGGGCTCCTCTTGCCGACCATGCCAGATAGCTCCGGGTCGTCCATGGCGACGACCTGCACAGGCATGGACATGGGAGGGTGAGTCAAACTAGAGGGAGAGAGAGAAAAGGAAAACCGAGGGAGAGAGGAAGGTGATGGAGGGAGCAGCGGAGCTAGTCACCGGTGGTGGGGTGCTCCAGTGTGGTGGCGCGGGGCGGGGGCCTCCTAGACGTCGGTGGAAGACCGGCGAGCTCCTAAACGCCGGTGGCGCGAGGCGGCGGCCTCTTTCGGCGCCACGGAGGAGGAGGGGCGCATGGGCAAGAGGTCCATGTGAGATTGTATCGAAAGTGAGAGGAGAGAGTGGCGGAAGAGAGGAGGGATTTGGGGAGGAGATGGTATTCGGCCGAGGATATGGCGACTTCACCTACCTCGTACTTAGTAGTAGCGAGGGGTATAAAACCGCGCTACTACTATCGCATGTCTCGGGGGGCACGGTAGAAACCGCTTAGTAGTAGCGTGGGTTTATACCCCTCGCTACTACTATGGCATGTCTCGGGGGGCACGGTAGAAACCGCTTAGCAGTAGCGAGGGTTAAAAACCCGCGCTACTACTATCAACTTAGTAGTAGCGAGGAGTTACAACCCGCGCTACTAGTAAGTAGCAGTAGCGAGGGGCATAAACCCTCGCTACTAGTAAGCGTCTGCCTATAAGCTTTTCCCTAGTAGTGTCCTCCCCCTGCCACCGCCGAGCAAAGCCTGGCCGGCGCGGGGCAGTCACCTTGGGTGTATGCGCAGCGGCGAGACAATGGTGGCGGCGGGTAGCGACGCGTGGAGGGCTGCTGGGGTCGGCGGAGTGTGCTTGCACAGGGTGGGTGGCGTCGGGGCTGTGGTAGTCTGATCCAGATCTGGCAGGCTGCTCCTCCGGCCGGCTGTTATCGCGGGCGGCCCGGGCTAAGGCGGCATGGTACGGTTGTTTCCGGCAGTCCTTGGATGCTGGAGGTGGCCGGAGCGGGGGCGTCTATGGCTGGGCTGGCCTCTTCCAGTGGTGCAGGTCGGTACGGCGGTGCGGGGCTCCGCCTAGGGGTCCCGCGCGTGGATGTGGGCTGCCACGGAGTGGTGGTGGCTCATGGCGGTGGTTTGGGTCGTTCACGGCGGCGGCTGGACTTCTCCGGCGTCGGCCGTCGGTGTGCGGCCTGTGTCGACCACCAATCCTTCTTCTCGCTCATCCGTCCGCTATCTTCGTCAATGGTTAGCCCTCCCCCAGCTGCGGTCCGTCACTCGTCTCGCACCCGGCAACAGGACGGAGCTCGTCTCGCGCCCGACAACAGGACTGACCTTGTCTCGTGACCGGCAGCAGGACCGAGATCGTCTCGTGCCTGGCAGCAGGACCATGCTCGTCTCGCGCCCGCCAGCAGGACCGAGCCCGTCTCGCGCCTGGTGCCGCAGGACGGGACGATGGAGGTCAGTTTTAGCCGGCCTATTGGTTCTCGGCACTGGGGGCAGCCCAGGGGTGCGAAAGGCGGGTCCTTTCCGCTTGTGTCTTTGGTTGGGGTAGCATCGGATCTCGCGTGAGGGGGTGTCAAGGCCTTGGATGCCGGGGCGGGCGCCGTGGTGGTGGGTCCGTGGGGCTCATGGGCAGGGCCGTGGCTTGGTGCTGCCCGGTTGCCACGGCTGTGTCGGCGGCGTGGGGCCGGGGTGTGGCGTTCAGTGGCGGTGAATGGTGGCGGGGGTGAAAACCTGCTCTATCTTTGGACGGACCGGCGGCAGCGAAGCTCGTTCCCTTCTTGAAGGCGTCGTCACAACTCTCATTGCCCGTCGTGTTGCTCCAGGGGAAACTCTGGTCCTCGGATCAGGCGATGGCGGTGCTCTGTGTGATCATTGCTTTATATATAAAAGCAGGGTGAAAGCCTTTTTTGGTAATTCGAAAGGTGTATTCCTAGATTTTCATCCTTTTATTCTGGTTCTCACTGAGCACAAGAATATTAACATATTAATTTTAGCCCTGAGCTATGATCTATGAGTTGTATAACTGACTACGAATAAATAATGGAAAACATTAACATCTCCCAGTTAGTATGTCACAAAGTAAATAAACCTGATTTGAAAGCAACAAAGCATATAATAATATACATCAAGCACTCTTGCATCACAATATACCTTGCTTGGACCAAATCTCGAAAGTTTCCTTATGCTACTGATTTGCATTGCACAAACCTTGGTTACTTCCCATTAACACTTCAAGTGGCAGACTGAACAAATGTAGCATTTTGTAGACTAAACGTTTATAGCAATGGAGCGGAAAAAGATAGAGAAATTACAGCCACACAGGGTTAACAGATTAAATAAACAGCCAGATGATGGATAGCATTTTTTTAGAATGAATATTTCTAGCTTCTTGTGTTTACCTTATTTGCAATAATATGGAAATATACCTGAGGATTTCACGAGAAGGGCTTGACCTGAAAGAGCAACGATCATATAGTGGAGGAACTACAGAGGGTGAGGATACAGGACAAAGGAAGAGATATATGTGATAATGTGTCTTGTGTGTATGCACTGTAGGATTGATATGCTATTCTGCAGGAGTGTGTGTCATATATGATGCACCAATTAGTTCATATGCAGCTGAACTTGCATCACCTTCCACCGAGTGCTACAACCTGTACTAATAGTTATGAGAAAGATGTGGCATTATCGAAGGTATCTACGCCCGAATTACACACAATATTTCTGTTAGATGAGAAACACCCAAAAATCTGCAATCAATATAGGTAACCCATCAATCTTAGACAAATAACCGACCAGCATACCTGTTCCTTGGCGTGTTTTATCTTTCCCCTTTCTCTGATGTGGAGAACTCAGCAGACATGTCGGGCCAGCCGACAATGGGGCCTGGTTGCCTGCCAGCGGCATAGCACAACACAACCATAGTTGGCATAAGCTGTTGGAAACTTGGAATCAGACCTGGTAGCATGTTGCACTGGCTGCCGGGTCAGAGAAGGAAACCTGGTGGAGAATGACGCGATCTAGCTAGTATGTCGAAGGAGGGTACACAGGAGAAAGAAGGAGGGGAACACACGAGTGTTTTTATAATTGAGAAACCATGTTTCCTTGGGAAGGAGCAGAGCCGGTTTCAGGAACGAGATGCCCAAATATCATTAAATCTAACCTATTGATCCGTTGAATTAAATGGGCAGATCTCTTTTTTATGACTTTACCTAGGATTAATGTGGGAGCTCCTATGGTGCCCCCGATTAGTGTGTATATATAAGATCTTGTGTTGAAGCCACTTCCTTGCTCCTGCAATGGCAACGAACAATAAAATGAAGGAACTGAAAGACGCTATCCTGAAGTGACAACACCATTTTTATCACTAAGGTGGTTTTCTTCTTAGTGATCCTCCAGTGTCCAAGCTGTCAAAGAGTGAGCAGCTTATGAACCTTCCAAATACCAAGGCTGCAGTAATTATGGAGCAAAAGTATGGTTACAATTTGATCAGCACACTAGTGATCTCTCGAAAAGTCAAGAGAATTCAGGTTCTGAAGAAAAAACGTACCACAGTCACTGTTTAGAACTTGTATGGCCTGCTCGACTCCACTGCTAACATGTCATCAGACTGATTTGGCATCACCAGAATACGATGAGCACAATGCTGGAAAGTCCAATAGACATAATCACTCTCCTAGTGAAAGCAAATAAGACATGAGCCAAATTTGTAGGGCGCCAAATCTGTTATCAAGGAAAAAAGATTACATTGATTGTAGCTCTCTCATTGAATCACCTAGTAGCAGAAAACTGAAGTCATGCCCATGCCATGCAACATGAAAACATGCCAAAGATAAGCTCTGCTGGAAGCAGTTTCAACATATAACACATGCAAAAACAATATGTGCATAGAAAATAGTGAGGTTTTGGTATTTCAAGATTTACATATTCGAATTTGACTATAACTAAAATCACTGAAAGAGAATAGGGACTATAATATTTAAATGTAAATCCTATGCTTCAAACTGGAACGACGTTAATAGTCCTGACATTTGTTTCTGGAGAAATGAGTTCAATCACCTCGTAGTTGTAACTGAACGCAATAATTCATACACTATGCTCTTAAAATCGGCACGGCCTCGTATTTATATATATTAATCGATAGGCAAGCTTTCGTAGCTAATCATATTTTAATTCGAGGGGAAATAAAAGTGAAGACAACAACAGTATTACTTATCACCAACCTCTAAGGATCTAGTCGTTAGAACCTAAAATTTTAGACCTCCAAAATTCAAATCCAAATACAGATATTTGGCATATAACTATTAACCAACCTCCATCAGGCCAGCCAGCGAGCCAGACACCAACAAATATGTATGTGAATATAGACCTCAACTTCTCTCACACCTCGCTTAACTCCTATGGGGTTCCCCAAACTTCTCCAACCCTATCCTCCCCAAATTTCGGGCGGCTTCCAACATCCTCCCCGCCACCACCAATAGAAAACAGGGCTTTGGTTCAGGCCGGGTCAGCCGATTAGTCCCGGTTTAGTCCAGAACCGGGACCAATGTGGGCATTGGTCCCGGCTCGTGAGCCCAGGGGGCCGGCCGGGCCACGTGGGCCATTGGTCCCGGTTCATCTGGACCTTTTGGTCCCGGTTGGTGGGATGAACCAGGACCAATGGGCCTCGCTCCTGGCCCACCACCATTGGTCCCGGTTGGTGGCTTGAACCGGGACTAAAGGCTCCCCTTTAGTCCCAGCTCATGTCACCAACCGGGACCAATGAGGTGCCTATATATACCCCTCGCTCGCGAGCAGAGCACCCCAGTGCTCTGTTTTTCTCTGGCCGAGGGGGAGAGGGCTTGGTGGTGCTCTAGCTCACCTCCTATGCACACAAGGTGTTCGATGGAATGACCGAGCCACACTACTTAAGCTTTCTCCTCTCCAAGCTCGACCTCCAAGCTCCATTTTCCATAATATTTGTCTAGGTTTAGCGGTCCGTCACGCCCCGTCCCTGTCTTCACCGCCGTCGATCACCCGCGCCGAGCTCATCGCCGGCACCACTGTGGTGAGCCTCTTGTTCTTATCTTCTTTCTGAAAGGAAAAATATTCTTACTTGTATGTTTACATAGATACTTGTATTATTTTCTTACTTTTATTATTGCATCTTATATAGTGCGATGGTTTTGGTATCCGCCCCCGTCGGCCCTCGTCCTGTCTATGATTCGGATGTGGTATATATATTATCTTTATAACTATTGGTTCATTTATTGTTTATGAAAATTCTGCCGACCAACGTGACATAGATTTTATTTATGTAGGATGTATGTGAATCGGAAATGCCAACTGACCCTATTGTCGAGAGGTTAAATTTAGTTGAAGAAGAAAACAATTTGTTGAAGGAAAAAATAAAAAAATTGAGTAGGAGAAGATGATATTGGAGTTGCATGTTGCGGATGTCGTCGATGATCACAAGATCAAGATGGATGCAATGCGCTTGAAGATTAGAAAGATTAGAAAATATGCCATTCATACCGAGGCTTGGTATCATTATGCCATTGGATCAATTGTTACCTTGGTTGCGATTATGATCGCATTTGTTTTCGCATTGAAATGTTTTACATAGTTTCAATGTATGGTTTAATTAATTAGATGCTCTGGAGAGCTATATGTTGTTAGATGAGAACTATGTATGCACTTTGGTTTCAATGTGATGATGAACTTCTATTAATTTGGACACTTAATTATATATAATGCACGCAGATGAACCGGCAATGGATGTACGGTGACAGACACACCCACGAGTACATTAAGGGCGTGCATGAGTTTCTCGATGCGGCTGAGGCAAATAAGCAGAATGGTTTTATGTGTTGTCCATGCACTGAATGTGGGAATACGAGGTCTTACTCTAACCGGAAAATCCTTCACTTCCACCTGCTTTACAAGGGTTTCATGCCACACTATAATGTTTGGACGAGGCACGGAGAAATAGGGGTTATGATGGAAGACGACGAAGAAGAAGAGTACGATGACAACTATGTGCCCCCTGAATACGGTGATGCTGCAACGGGGGGAGCTTGTGAAGATCAAGAGGAACCAGACGATGTGCCCAATGATGCTGCAACGGGTGAAGCTGCTAAAGATCAAGAGGAACCAGACGATGTGCCCGATGATGATGATCTCCGCTGGGTCATTGTCGATGCAAGGACGCAATGCGAAAGTCAAAAGGAGAAGCTGAAGTTCGATCGCATGTTAGAGGATTAAAAAAAAGGGTTATACCCCAATTGCGAAGATGGAAACACAAAGCTCGGTACCGTACTGGAATTGCTACAGTGGAAGGTAGAGAATGTTGTGGCAGGCAAAGGATTTGAGAAGCTACGGAAAATATTGAAGAAGAAGCTTCCAAAGGATAACGAATTGCCCGAAAGTACATACGCAGCAAAGAAGGTCGTATGCCCTCTAGGATTGGAGGTGGAGAAGATACATGCATGCCCTAATGACTGCATCCTCTACCGCGGTGCATACAAGGATCTGAACGCATGCCCGATTTCTTCCGACCAACCATCAATGTCGAAAGAAAGGCAAGCATTTCAAAGGCGAGGCAGATCACCGGAAGAAGCCCGCCATGCGCACCGGTGATCACGTGCTTGCTATGGTCAATGATTTACACTACGTAATCTTTGGAAAGGGTCCCGGTGGACTAGCTGTTCCGAATGACGCTGAGGGACACGCACCCATGTGGAAGAAGAAATCTATATTTTGGGACCTACCCTACTGGAAAGACCTAGAGGTCCGCTCCTCAATCGACGTGATGCACGTGACGAAGAACCTTTGCGTGAACCTGCTAGGCTTCTTGGGCGTGTATGGGAAGACAAAAGATACACCTGAGGCACGGGAGGACCTGCAACGTTTGCACAAAAAAGACGGCATGCCTCCGAAGCAGTATAAAGGTCCTGCCAGCTACGCTCTGACGAAAGAAGAGAAAGAAATCTTCTTTGAATGCCTGCTCAGTATGAAGGTCACGACTGGCTTCTCGTCGAATATAAAGGGAATAATAAATATGCCAGAGAAAAAGTTTCAGAACCTAAAGTCTCATGACTGCCACGTGATTATGACGCAACTGCTTCCGGTTGCATTGAGGGGGCTTCTACCGAAAAATGTCTGATTAGTCATCGTGAAGCTATGTGCATTCCTCAATGCAATCTCTCAGAAGGTGATCGATCCAGAAATCGTACCAAGGCTAAGGAGTGATGTGGCGCAATGTCTTGTCAGTTTCGAGCTGGTGTTCCCACCATCCTTCTTCAATATCATGACGCACGTCCTAGTTCATCTAGTCGATGAGATTGTCATCCTGGGGCCCGTATTTCTACACAATATGTTCCTCTTTGAGAGGTTCATGGGAGTTCTAAAGAAATATGTCCGTAACCGCGCTAGGCCAGAAGGAAGCATCTCCATGGGCCATCAAACAGAGGATGTTATCGGGTTTTGTGTTTACTTCATTCCTGGCCTTAAGAAGATAGGTCTCCCTAAATCGCGGTATGAGGGGAGACTGGCTGGAAAAGGCACTCTTGGAAGAGACTCAATAATATGCAGGGACGGATATTCTTGGTCTCAAGCAAACTACACAGTTCTACAGAACTCTACCTTGGTGACCCCGTATGTCGATGAACACAAGAACAGTCTGCGCTCCAAACACCCGGAGCAGTGCGACGACTGGATTACATGTGAACACATCAGGACTTTCAGCAGTTGGTTGGAAACACGTCTCAGAGGTGACAACACTGTTTGTGATGAGTTGTACTTGTTGTCCATGGGACCATCTTTGACTGTATTGACTTAAAAAGGATACGAGATAAATGGAAATACATTTTACATGATCGCCCAAGATCAAAAGAGTACCAACCAAAACAGCGGTGTCCGCTTTGATGCAGCAACCGAGAGCGGAAAGGACATGTATTATGGTTACATAGTGGACATATGGGAACTTGACTACGGACCTGATTTTAAGGTCCCTTTGTTTAAGTGCAAATGGGTCAATCTGTTAGGCGGTGGGGTACAGGTAGACCCACAGTACGGAATGACAACAGTGGATATGAAAAATCTTGGGTACACTGACGAACCATTCGTCCTAGCCAATGATGTGGCACAGGTTATCTGTCTGAAGGACATGTCTACCAAACCGAGAAAAAGAAAAGATAAGGAAGTGAATACATCATACGATGAGCCAAAACGTCACATAGTTCTTTCAGGAAAAAGGGACATCCTGGGAGGGGACGGTAAGACAGACATGTCTGAAGATTATGAAAAGTTTCATGAAATTCCTCCCTTCAATGTCAAGGCTGACCCAAGCATCCTGATAAACAATGAAGATTATCCATGGTTACGGCGCAATAAGCAAATGACACAAGCGAAGAAAAAGTGAAGACTTTCTCCCGCAACTATTATGATGATACCATGCCAACTTTGTAACACACGAACATGCTACCATTGTCCGTTTTGTACATGCACATGCTATGTGGGTGAAATTATGATACCATGCCAACTTTCAACTTTTTCAGAGTTCATTTGAAATGCTTTCATGTCTTATGGTTCGGCCCTCGTAATACCATGACCATTAGTCCCTGGCCCATGCCAACTTTCAACTTTCAACTTTCTAAAACTAATGGCACTAACAGAAAGTTTATAATTTTGCTCCTCGCCCCTGGCCCATGACCATCAGTCCCGATATGTGCCACAAACCGGGACTAAAGGGTTGGTCCTCGTTGCGGGCAGAGTTTAGTCCCACCTCGCCAACCGAAGGGGGCTCACACTGGTTTATAAGCCCTTCCCTCTCTGCCTTGTTGAGCTCCTCTCAAAGTGAAAATAGATGCCCTAATAGAGAAAAGTTTAACCTAAATTCATAGTGAATTTCTCTGAAATTCATAGAAATTTACTAGGAATTTAGGTTGAATTTTCTCTATAAGCGCATCTATTCTCATTTTTTAGTAAGTTAATCACAAACTTGTGATTCAAACAATTTTCAAAGAATTCAAATTAAAAGCAAAAAGTTTATAATGGCACTAACAGAAATTTTATAATTTTTCTAAAACTAAAAGCAAAAAGAATAAAAAATAAAGCAAAAAACAAAAGAAAATAAATAATGCAGAAAACAAAACAAAAAACTGGGAAAAAATAGCAACAATAAGTATTTTGTTGTAAGTAGAAACAAAATAAAATAAATAAAGCAACAGAAAGTTGTAATTTTGCTGACCTAAAAGCAAAAAGAATTAAAAAATAAAGCAAAAAAAATAATACAGAAAACAAAACAAAAAAACTGGAAAAAAAATAAAAATAGCAACAATAAGTATTTTGTTGTAAGTAGAAACAAAATAAAATAAATAAAGCAACAAAGAAAACAAAAAAAGTGTTTTCAAATTTGAAAACTAATGGCACTAACAGAAAGTTTATAATTTTTCTAAAACTAGAAGCAAAAAGAATTAAAAAATAAAGCAAAAAACAAAAGAAAATAAATAATGCAGAAAACAAAACAAAAAAACTGGAAAAAAATTAAATATAGCAACAATAAGTATTTTGTTGTAAGTAGAAACAAAAAAACAAAAAAAGTGCCATCTACTGGGCACCCACGGCCTGAATACGACTAGAAACCCTACCATGGGCCAGGATTCAGGCCCGCGGGAGGCCCAGTAGGCCCACAGGCACAGATTGCACGGTTAGGCCCGAAAGCCTACTTTAGAGAGGAGCTCGAGAGGGAAGGCGCACCGCACCTTATAAACAGGTGCGGCTCCCTCTCAACTAGCGAGGTGGGACTAAACATTTGGACGCGGGGCAGCACAAGGCCTTTGTGAAGGAAATATGCCCTAGAGGCAATAATAAAGTTATTATTTATTTCCTTATATCATGATAAATGTTTATTATTCATGCTAGAATTGTATTAACCGGAAACATAATACATGTGTGAATACATAGACAAACAGAGTGTCACTAGTATGCCTCTACTTGACTAGCTCGTTAATCAAAGATGGTTATGTTTCCTAACCATGAACAAAGAGTTGTTATTTGATTAACGAGGTCACATCATTAGTTGAATGATCTGATTGACATGACCCATTCCATTAGCTTAGCACCCGATCGTTTAGTATGTTGCTATTGCTTTCTTCATGACTTATACATGTTCCTATAACTATGAGATTATGCAACTCCCGTCTGCCGGCGGAACACTTTGGGTGCTACCAAACGTCACAACGTAACTGGGTGATTATAAAAGAGTACTACAGATGTCTCCAAAGGTAGATGTTGGGTTGGCGTATTTCGAGATTAGGATTTGTCACTCCGATTGTCGGAGAGGTATCTCTGGGCCCTCTCGGTAATGCACATCACATAAGCCTTGCAAGCACTGCAACTAATATGTTAGTTGTGAGATGATGTATTACGGAACGAGTAAAGAGACTTGCCAGTAACGAGATTGAACTAGGTATAGGATACCGACGATCGAATCTCGGACAAGTAACATACCGATGACAAAGGGAACAACGTATGTTGTTATGCGGTCTGACCGATAAAGATCTTCGTAGAATATGTAGGAGCCAATATGGGCATCCAGGTCCCGCTATTGGTTATTGACCGGAGAAGTGTCTCGGTCATGTCTACATTGTTCTCGAACCGTAGGGTCCGCACGCTTAACGTTACGATGACAGTTATTATGAGTTTATGCATTTTTATGTACCGAAGGTTGTTCGGAGTCCCGGATGTGATCACGGACATGACGAGGAGTCTCAAAATGGTCGAGACATAAAGATTGATATATTGGAAGCCTATGTTTGGACATCGGAAGTGTTCCGGGTGAAATCGGGATTTTACCGGAGTACCGGGAGGTTACCGGAACCCCCCGGGAACCATATGGGCCTTAATGGGCCTTAGTGGAAAGGAGAAAAGGGGCAGCCCATAGGTGTCCGCGCGCCGCCCCCCTTCCCCTAGTCCTATTAGGACTAGGAGAGGGGGCCGGCCCCCTCTCTCTCTTTCCCCCCTTGAGGAGTCCTAATCCAACTAGGATTGGGGGGGATCCTACTCCCAGAGGGAGTAGGACTCTCCTGGCGCACCCCCTATGGCCGGCCAGCCCCTCCCCCTTGGATCCTTTATATACAGGGGCAGGGGGCACCTCTAGAGACACAAGTTGATCCTTGGTGATCGTTCCTTAGCCGTGTGCGGTGCCCCCTGCCACCATATTCCACCTCGGTCATATCGTTGTAGTGCTTAGGCGAAGCCCTGCGTCGGTAGAACATCAAGATCGTCACCACGCCGTCGTGCTGACGGAACTCTTCCTCGACGCTTTGCTGGATCGGAGCCCGAGGATCGTCATCGAGCTGTACGTGTGCTAAGAACTCGGAGGTGCCGGAGTAACGGTGCTTGGATCGGTCGGATCGGGAAGACGTACGACTACTTCCTCTACGTTGTGTGATCGCTTCCGCAGTCGGTCTGCGTTGGTACGTAGACAACACTCTCCCCTCTCGTTGCTATGCATCACCATGATCTTGCGTGTGCGTAGGAAAATTTTGAAATTATTACGTTCCCCAACAGTGGCATCCGAGCCTAGGTTTTATGGTTTGATGTTATATGCACGAGTAGAACACAAGTGAGTTGTGGGCGATATAAGTCATACTGCCTACCAGCATGTCATACGTTGGTTCAGCGGTATTGTTGGACGAGACGACCCGGACCAACCTTACGCGTATGCTTACGCGAGACCGGTTCCCTCGACGTGCTTTGCACATAGATGGCTTGCGGGCGACTGTCTCTCCAACTTTAGTTGAACTGAGTGTGACTACGCCCGGTCCTTGAGAAGGTTAAAACGGAGTCTATTTGACAAACTATCATTGTGGTTTTGATGCGTAGGTGAGATTGGTTCTTGCTTAAGCCCGTAGAAGCCACGTAAAACTTGCAACAACAAAGTAGAGGACGTCTAACTTGTTTTTGCAGGGCATGTTGTGATGTGATATGGTCAAGGCATGATGCGGAATTTTATTGTATGAGATGATCATGTTTTGTAACCAAGTTATCGGCAACTGGCAGGAGCCATATGGTTGTCGCTTTATTATATGCAATGCAATCGCGATGTAATGCTTTACTTTATTACTAAGCGGTAGTGATAGTCGTGGAAGCATAAAATTGGCAAGACGACAACGATGCTATGATGGAGATCAAGGTGTCGCGCCGGTGACAATGGTGATCATGACGGTGCTTCGGAGATGGAGATCACAAGCACAAGATGATGATGGCCATATCATATCACTTATATTGATTGCATGTGATGTTTATCTTTTTATGCATCTTATCTTGCTTTGATTGACGGTAGCATTATAAGATGATCTCTCACTAAATTATCAAGAAGTGTTCTCCCTGAGTATGCACCGTTGCCAAAGTTCGTCGTGCCCAGACACCACGTGATGATCGGGTGTGATAAGCTCTACGTCCATCTACAACGGGTGCAAGCCAGTTTTGCACACACAGAATACTCAGGTTAAACTTGACGAGCCTAGCATATGCAGATATGGCCTCGGAACACAGAGACCGAAAGGTCGAGCGTGAATCATATAGTAGATATGATCAACATAACGATGTTCACCATTGAAAACTACTCCATCTCACGTGATGATCGGTTATGGTTTAGTTGATTTGGATCACGTGATCACTTAGAAGATTAGAGGGATGTCTATCTAAGTGGGAGTTCTTAAAGTAATTTGATTAACTGAACTTAAATTTATCATGAACTTAGTCCCTGATAGTATCTTGCTTGTTTATGTTGATTGTAGATAGATGGCTCGTGCTATTTTTCCGTTGAATTTTAATGCGTTCCTTGAGAAAGCAAAGTTGAAAGATGATGGTAGCAATTACATGGACTGGGTCCGTAACTTGAGGATTATCCTCATTGCTGCTCAGAAGAATTACGTCCTGGAAGCACCGCTGGGTGCCAGGCCTGCTGCTGGAGCAACACCAGATGTTATGAACGTCTGGCAGAGCAAAGCTGATGACTACTCGATAGTTCAGTGTGCCATGCTTTACGGCTTAGAATCGGGACTTCAACGACGTTTTGAACGTCATGGAGCATATGAGATGTTCCAGGAGTTGAAGTTAATATTTCAAGCAAATGCCCGGATTGAGAGATATGAAGTCTCCAATAAGTTCTATAGCTGTAAGATGGAGGAGAACAGTTCTGTCAGTGAGCATATACTCAAAATGTCTGGGTATAATAATCACTTGATTCAATTGGGAGTTAATCTTCCAGATGATTGCGTTATTGACAGAATTCTCCAATCACTGCCACCAAGCTACAAGAGCTTTGTGATGAACTATAATATGCAAGGGATGAACAAGACTATTCCCGAGCTCTTCGCAATGCTAAAAGCTGCGGAGGTAGAAATCAAAAAGGAGCATCAAGTGTTGATGGTCGACAAGACCACTAGTTTCAAGAAGGGCAAAGGAAAGAAGAAAGGGAACTTCAAAAAGAACGGCAAGAAAGTTGCTGCTCAGAAGAAGAAACCCAAGTCTGGACCTAAGCCTGAAACTGAGTGCTTCTACTACAAGCAGACTGATCACTGGAAGCGGAACTGCCCAAAGTATTTGGCGGATAAGAAGGATGGCAAGGTGAACAAAGGTATATGTGATATACATGTTATTGATGTGTACCTTACTAGAGCTCGCAGTAGCACCTGGGTATTTGATACTAGTTCTGTTGCTAATATTTGCAACTCGAAACAGGGACTACGGATTAAGCGAACACTGGCAAAGGACGAGGTGACGATGCGTGTGGGAAACGGTTCCAAAGTCAATATGATCGCGGTCGGCACGCTACCTCTACATCTACCTTCGGGATTAATATTAGACCTAAATAATTGTTATTTGGTGCCAGCGTTGAGCATGAACATTATACCTGGATCTTGTTTAATGCGAGATGGTTATTCATTTAAATCAGAGAATAATGGTTGTTCTATTTATATGAGTAATATCTTTTATGGTCATGCACCTTTGAAGAATGGTCTATTTTTGATGAATCTCGATAGTAGTGATACACATATTCATAATGTTGAAGCCAAAAGATGCAGAGTTGATAATGAAAGTGCAACTTATTTGTGGCACTGTCGTTTAGGTCATATCGGTGTAAAGCGCATGAAGAAACTCAATACTGATGGACTTTTGGAACCACTTGATTATGAATCACTTGGTACTTGCGAACCGTGCCTCATGGGCAAGATGACTAAAACACCGTTCTCCGGTACTATGGAGAGAGCAACAGATTTGTTGGAAATCATACATACCGATATATGTGGTCCGATGAATATTGAGGCTCGTGGCGAATATCGTTATTTTCTCACCTTCACAGATGACTTAAGCAGATATGGGTATATCTACTTAATGAAACACAAGTCTGAAACATTTGAAAAGTTCAAAGAATTTCAGAGTGAAGTTGAAAATCATCGTAACAAGAAAATAAAGTTTCTACGATCTGATTGTGGAGGAGAATATTTGAGTTACGAGTTTGGTGTACATTTGAAAAATTGTGGAATAGTTTCGCAACTCACGCCACCCGGAACACCACAGCGTAATGGTGTGTCCGAACGTCGTACTCGTACTTTACTAGATATGGTGCGATCTATGATGTCTCTTACTGATTTACCGCTATCGTTTTGGGGACACGCTCTAGAGACGGCCGCATTCACGTTAAATAGGGCACCATCAAAATCCGTTGAGACGACGCCTTATGAACTGTGGTTTGGCAAGAAACCAAAGTTGTCGTTTCTTAAAGTTTGGTGCTGCGATGCTTATGTGAAAAAGCTTCAACCTGATAAGCTCGAACCCAAATCGGAGAAATGTGTCTTCATAGGATACCCAAAGGAGATTGTTGGGTACACCTTCTATCACAGATCCGAAGGCAAGACATTCGTTGCTAAGAATGGATCCTTTCTAGAGAAGGAGTTTCTCTCGAAAGAAGTGAGTGGGAGGAAAGTAGAACTTGACGAGGTAACTGTACCTGCTCCCTTGTTGGAAAGTAGTACATCACAGAAAACTGTTTCTGCGACACCTACACCAATAAGTGAGGAAGTTAATGATCATGATCATGAAACTTCAGAACAAGATGCTACTGAACCTCGTAGATCAACCAGAGTGAGATCCGCGCCAGAGTGGTACGGTAATCCAGTTCTGGAAATCATGCTACTAGATCATGATGAAATTACGAACTATGAAGAAGCGATGGTGAGCCCAGATTCCGCAAAGTGGCTTGAAGCCATGAAATCTGAGATGGGATCCATGTATGAGAACAAAGTATGGACTTTGGTTGACTTGCCCGATGATCGACAAGCAATTGAGAACAAATGGATCTTCAAGAAGAAGACTGACGCTGATGGTAATGTTACTGTCTACAAAGCTCGACTTGTCGCAAAAGGTTTTCGACAAGTTCAAGGGGTTGACTACGATGAGACCTTCTCACCCGTAGCGATGCTTAAGTCTGTCAGAATCATGTTAGCAATTGCCGCATTTTATGATCATGAAATTTGGCAGATGGATGTCAAAACTGCATTCCTGAATGGATTTCTAGAAGAAGAGTTGTATATGATGCAACCGGAAGGTTTTGTCGATCCGAAGGGAGCTAACAAAGTGTGCAAGCTCCAGCGATCCATTTATGGACTGGTGCAACCCTCTCGGAGTTGGAATAAACGCTTTGATAGTGTGATCAAAGCATTTGGTTTTATACAGACTTTCGGAGAAGCCTGTATTTACAAGAAAGTGAGTGGGAGCTCTGTAGCATTTCTGATATTATATGTGGATGACATATTACTGATTGGAAATGACATAGAATTTCTGGATAGCATAAAGGGATACTTGAATAAGAGTTTTTCAATTAAAGACCTCGGTGAAGCTGCTTACATATTAGGCATAAAGATCTATAGAGATAGATCAAGACGCTTAATTGGACTTTCACAAAGCACATACCTTGACAAGATTTTGAAGAAGTTCAAAATGGATCAAGCAAAGAAAGGGTTCTTGCCTGTGTTACAAGGTGTGAAGTTGAGTCAGACTCAATGCCCGACCACTGCAGAAGATACAGAGAAAATGAAAGATGTTCCCTATGCTTCAGCCATAGGCTCTATCATGTATGCAATGCTGTGTACCAGACCTGATGTGTGCCTTGCTATAAGTTTAGCAGGGAGGTACCAAAGTAATCCAGGAGTGGATCACTGGACAGCGGTCAAGAACATCCTGAAATACCTGAAAAGGACTAAGGATATGTTTCTCATATATGGAGGTGACAAAGAGCTCACCGTAAGAGGTTACGTTGATGCAAGCTTTGACACTGATCCGGACGATTCTAAATCGCAAACCGGATACGTGTTTACTTTAAACGGTGGAGCTGTCAGTTGGTGCAGTTCTAAACAAAGCGTCGTAGCGGGATCTACATGTGAAGCGGAGTACATAGCTGCTTCGGAAGCAGCAAATGAAGGAGTCTGGATGAAGGAGTTCATATCCGATCTAGGTGTCATACCTAGTGCATCGGGTCCAATGAAAATCTTTTGTGACAATACTGGTGCAATTGCCTTGGCAAAGGAATCCAGATTTCACAAAAGGACCAAGCACATCAATAGACGCTTCAATTCCATCCGGGATCTAGTCCAGGTGGGAGACATAGAGGTTTGCAATATACATACGGATCTGAATGTTGCAGACCCGTTGACTAAGCCTCTTCCACGAGCAAAACATGATCAGCACCAAGACTCCATGGGTGTTAGAATCATTACAGTGTAATCTAGATTATTGACTCTAGTGCAAGTGGGAGACTGAAGGAAATATGCCCTAGAGGCAATAATAAAGTTATTATTTATTTCCTTATATCATGATAAATGTTTATTATTCATGCTAGAATTGTATTAACCGGAAACATAATACATGTGTGAATACATAGACAAACAGAGTGTCACTAGTATGCCTCTACTTGACTAGCTCGTTAATCAAAGATGGTTATGTTTCCTAACCATGAACAAAGAGTTGTTATTTGATTAACGAGGTCACATCATTAGTTGAATGATCTGATTGACATGACCCATTCCATTAGCTTAGCACCCGATCGTTTAGTATGTTGCTATTGCTTTCTTCATGACTTATACATGTTCCTATAACTATGAGATTATGCAACTCCCGTCTGCCGGCGGAACACTTTGGGTGCTACCAAACGTCACAACGTAACTGGGTGATTATAAAAGAGTACTACAGATGTCTCCAAAGGTAGATGTTGGGTTGGCGTATTTCGAGATTAGGATTTGTCACTCCGATTGTCGGAGAGGTATCTCTGGGCCCTCTCGGTAATGCACATCACATAAGCCTTGCAAGCACTGCAACTAATATGTTAGTTGTGAGATGATGTATTACGGAACGAGTAAAGAGACTTGCCAGTAACGAGATTGAACTAGGTATAGGATACCGACGATCGAATCTCGGACAAGTAACATACCGATGACAAAGGGAACAACGTATGTTGTTATGCGGTCTGACCGATAAAGATCTTCATAGAATATGTAGGGGCCAATATGGGCATCCAGGTCCCGCTATTAGTTATTGACCGGAGAAGTGTCTCGGTCATGTCTACATTGTTCTCGAACCGTAGGGTCCGCACGCTTAACGTTACGATGACAGTTATTATGAGTTTATGCATTTTGATGTACCGAAGGTTGTTCGGAGTCCCGGATGTGATCACGGACATGACGAGGAGTCTCAAAATGGTCGAGACATAAAGATTGATATATTGGAAGCCTATGTTTGGACATCGGAAGTGTTCCGGGTGAAATCAGGATTTTACCGGAGTACCGGGAGGTTACCGGAACCCCCCGGGAACCATATGGGCCTTAATGGGCCTTAGTGGAAAGGAGAAAAGGGGCAGCCCATAGGTGGCCGCGCGCCGCCCCCCTTCCCCTAGTCCTATTAGGACTAGGAGAGGGGGCCGGCCCCCTCTCTCTCTTTCCCCCCTTGAGGAGTCCTAATCCAACTAGGATTGGGGGGGAATCCTACTCCCAGAGGGAGTAGGACTCTCCTGGCGCACCCCCTATGGCCGGCCAGCCCCTCCCCCTTGGATCCTTTATATACAGGGGCAGGGGGCACCTCTACACACACAAGTTGATCCTTGGTGATCGTTCCTTAGCCGTGTGCGGTGCCCCTGCCACCATATTCCACCTCGGTCATATCGTTGTATTGCTTAGGCGAAGCCCTGCGTCGGTAGAACATCAAGATCGTCACCACGCCGTCGTGCTGACGGAACTCTTCCTCGACGCTTTGCTGGATCGGAGCCCGAGGATCGTCATCGAGCTGTACGTGTGCTAAGAACTCGGAGGTGCCGGAGTAACGGTGCTTGGATCGGTCGGATCGGGAAGACGTACGACTACTTCCTCTACGTTGTGTGATCGCTTCCGCAGTCGGTCTGCGTTGGTACGTAGACAACACTCTCCCCTCTCGTTGCTATGCATCACCATGATCTTGCATGTGCGTAGGAAAATTTTGAAATTACTACGTTCCCCAACACTTTGGTCCCGGTTGGTGGCACCAACCGGGACTAAAGGGGGCATTGGTCACGGTTGGTGCCACGAACCGTGACCAATGCCCCTCTTTAGTCCCGGTTGGTGCCACCAACTGGGACCAAAGGCCGCCGCTTCCCGCCCTTTGGGCTGCTGAAAATTGGCCTTTGGTCCCGGTTGGTGGCACCAACCGGGACTAAAGGTGGCATTAGTCCCGGTTGGTTTCACGAACCGAGGCCAATGATCTTGCTATATATACAGCACTTAGCAGTTTTCGACCAAATCCATCCCTTTCTTCTCCGCCCGACGCCCGCTGCTCTGCCTCGTCGCCGTCGCCGCCGAGCCGTCAGGCTGCTCCACCTCGTCGTCGCCGCCGCCTCCGACGCCGTCAGGCTGGTCCACCTCACCGTCGTCGCCGCCTCCGACGCCGTCAGGCTGCTCAACTTTGCCGTCGCCGCCGCCCCGACGCCGCCCGCCTCCTCACCGTCGTCCCCGCGCCCCGACGCCGCCCGCCGTGCTCCGCCACCCCTCTGTGAGCACCTGCCTTGCGCCCCTGCCTTGCCTCGCTCCCGCGCCCCTGCCCTGCCCTGCCCCGCCGATGCCACCGCTGCCGCCATGCCCCTCTGCCCCGCCGGCGCCACCACTCCCGCGCCCCTGCCTTTATTAGTTTATTTTTTTTCATATATATATAATGTATGTGTATGTATGTGGCTATATGTTTTTGTTCATATGTTGCAATATGTTTTTTTTATTTTTACTAGTTTATTTTTTTGTTCATATGTGATGTATATGTGTATGTCGCTATAATGTATATGTGTATGTGATGTATGTGGCTAGAATTTGCTAAATATATATGTTAAAAATATTTTTTTGTTCATAGAAAGTTTTTTGTTCATATATAGAAAGTTACAATTTTAGAAAAGTTTTATATAGGAAAAAGTTACAATTTTAGAAAAAGAAGGATAGGAAAGAAGAAAATAAGAAGAGGAAAGAAAGAAGAAGAGGAGAGGAAAAGAAGAGGAGAAATAAATAAGAAGAAGAAAAAAGAAGGAAAAGAATATTCTATTTTCTCTTCTTCTCCACTATTCCTTTCTTCTTCTCCTCTTTTTTTTCTTCTTTTTTTCTTCGATCTTCTCCTCTAGCTATTCCTTTCTTCGAGGGTTCTATAGGGTCGAGGGATCGAGGGTCGAGGGTTCCAAGGTCGTCTAGGGGTCGAGGGTTCCAGGGTCGTCGAGGGTTCGAGGGGTCGAGAGAGGTTTCCTAGTGTCAAAGTATTGAAGAAATCCATGGCTTCATCATTAGCCAGAAGTAACCAGGGCATGACGAAGTCCTCCAAAGTTATTTTGGAATGGTGTCCCGGATAGGATAATTTGCCTTTTTGTATGAATTTCAGCAAAGGCCTTCCAAATAACGATATTTGGAAGGTTCTTGCTGAACTTTGTACCAAAAAGCGAATTATCTTATCTGGGACTTCGTTCCAAAATAACTTTGGACAGCTTCGTACCGTCATGCACCTGTTACTTTCGCCTAATGATGAAGACATGGTTTGTTGAATCCTTTGACACTAGGCAACCTCCCGACCCCTCGGCGATCCTCTCGAACATGAGAGGAAGAAGAGGATAAAAAAAGAAGACGAAGAAGAAAAAAAAGAGGAGAAGAAAGAATAGAGGAGTTCTTCTCCTCTTTTTTTTTCTTCTTCTTCCTCTTTTTTTTATCGGGAACGAGGGTCGTCGAGGGTCGCCAAGCGGTAGAGGAGAAACCCTAAATAGAAAGTATCATCGGTGTGAGATACATGTACCGTCGGTGTCGGACACTACATCCACGTCCCACAAGTGGCGCGGGCTTCGACGCCCACATCACTTGTGGGACGTGGATGTAGTGTCCGACACCGACAGCCACATGTATCTCACACCCACGATACTTGCTATTTAGGGTTTCCTCTATCGCTCGGTGACCATCGACGACCCTCGTTCCCGATAAAAAAAAAGAGGAAGAAGAAGAAAAAAAGAGGAGAAGAAAGAATAGAGGAGTTCTTACTCCTCTATTCTGGAGTTCTTACTCCTCTATTCTTTCTTCTCCTCTTTTTTTCTTCTTCCTCTTCTTTTCTTATCCTTGAAGCGTTGTCGAGGCCACCCCAAACCCTAGAGAAGCAGCGTCGAGGCCACCCCAAACCCTAGAGAAGTAGCGTCGAGGCCACTAATTAATATTAGTTCTACGTTTTTGCCACTAATATATCCATCTGTCATGTTTGAATAATAATTGCCATGTTGTCAATATTTGTAGAAACTATGGACACCGCCCGAGACGAAGTACAAGAAGAGTTGTTGGGGGACATAATCGCACGAGGAAGTGATGCCATCTGCTCGTTGTTTCTCAACGAGACCGATGGTCTGGAAGCAGCTGATTATGATGGCTTCGGTGACCTAATGCCGGTGCAAGAAGGAGACCGTGAGGACGGCTCAGGTGACCCAATGCCGGTGCAAGAAGGAGACCATGATGACGTCTCCGGTGACCGAACCGAGTCCGGCCAGGTATATATATTAGTTAAGCTTCTGCTGACTGGCTAATTGATGCATTCATTGTTTTGGTATGTACACATATTAATTAAGTCTTTGTTCTTTTTTCTAGCCCTCCAGATCGAGCACAACTTCGGTAAAGAGACGAGGCCCGAAGAAAAAGTTGAGCTCGGATGAAAAGTTTGAGATCATAGCAATCGCGCCCGACGGCCAACCGATTGAACCTCTCCGGACAAAGAGCACATTTGTTGCTCAGTGCGGGGTTTTGGTTAGGGACAAGATCCCGATCAGCATCCGGCAATGGTTTAAGCCGGCTACAGAAGACCCTGAGGTGTCTTATGTCAATGATATGCAGAAAAATGATCTTTGGACTGAGCTGAAGTCAAATTTCACCCTACCACCAGAGGATAATCTAGAGAAGTCAGTTAAAGAGCAGTTAATCAAGTCTTTTGCTCTTAAGAGGATGGCAGAACTATTCAGGAGGTGGAAGAAAGAGCTGAATAAGTTTGTCGAAAATAATGAGACACCAGAATTCAAGGGAAGATATGAGAAGATCAGAGATCACTGGCCCGCATTTGTGGCCCACAAGACATCGGAAAAGAGTAAGAAGATGTCGGCGACAAACAAGCAAAATGCTGCAAAGAAGAAGCATCACCATCGCACGGGGTCAGGTGGCTACCTCGTAGCCCGGCCTAAGTGGGCCAAGACTGAGAATGATCTGGTTGATAAAGGGATCGAACCAGAGACAATTAACTGGCCAGACCGTTGCCGGACTTGGTTCTTCGGAGCTGGCGGAACCTTGGACCCTGTAACAGGGAAGTGCATTTGGACAAACAATCAAATGGACATACCAGTCAGGAAGCTTCAGCAGTATATTGAAGCAGCGCAACAAGGGACGTTCTTTCTAGATAGAGAGCGACAAGCTCACAATGGCCCCCGGGAATCCTGAGCACCCTGGACGGACACGAGGCACGCCAGGCTCCATTCCGTGGAAGGTTGGGTTTCCGGAGACAGGCGGTTACAAATCCCAATAGAGGAGGAAAAAATTGCAGCAGACCCAAATGCAGGCGCTGCAAGCAAGGGTACAAGCGATAGAGGAACGAGAAGCAAATCGCAGCAAACGTACTGCCGAAGCTTCCCCCAAAGCTACCCCGCCATCTCAGCGGAGAAGCAGCGTGGCTTCCACCGAGCTGCTTCAGCTGGAGCATGCCTTGACGGCTCCTGCCAGCTATCCCGTGGATGCTATCACGGAGTCTCAAAATTGCCACCTTATGACGCAATGGATGAATTTGAAGGTCAAGGCGGCTGTTGGCTCTGTTTATCCTACTGAACCCGGCGCAACTTTTCACTGCCGGCCGATTCCAGAAGGATATGCTAGGGTGATGGTGGATGAAATAACGGAGGGATTTGAGGACCTCCAGCTTGACCACCCTACCGTTGAAGGGGAGACTAGGCTAGGGTCTGCTCTGAAGACTCCATGCCTATGGCGGAAGGAGCTCATCAACCTTTCGAACTGGACGCCTCCGCCTCCTCCTCCTCCTCCGGCAAGTCAGGGCACTCCGCCTCCTCCTCCGGCGAGTCAGGGCACTCCGCCTCCTCCACCGCCTCCTCCTCCGGCGAGTGACGATCAGGGCACTCGACCGGCTCCTTCTCCAGCGCGTGGCGGCAATCCGCCTCCTTCTCCGCCTACGCCGACGCGCCCGAGCAGCCAGCCTCCTCCTTCTCCGCCTCGTCAGCAAGGACGGAAGAGACCTGCCGCCGCTCCGGCTGCTCCGGCGCGTCGTAGTCCTTCTCCTCCGCCTCGTAAGCAAGTAAAGAAGACAAACGCTCCGTCTGCTCGGCCGGCGTCTAGCAGTACCACCAGAGGTGGGAGGACATACAGATTCGGTCCTTCTCTGAAGACTCCAGAGAAGTTACCATACAAGAGGACCCCGGAGGAGAACGCCGAGATCGCACGAACCGAAGTGGATGACTGGTTTCAAGGGTTGAAAGCAAAGAGACATCCACTTCCGGAGGAGAAGGTAGATCCGGTGAAATTGAAGCGCACTCTGGCTTCCCTAACAAAACCACCCAAGTCTCCGCCGAAAGGAAACTATGAGCGTATTATTGGAAAGGAATTTGCCGAAGCGGAGCGGTCAGGAAGTACTGTCAGTGATCAAAGGCTGAAAGAATGACAAGCTGGGAAACAAATTGCCCAGCTCGGTGAACAAGCAAAGCAATCGTGCCCCCCGCTCAAGGTGCCTAGCCACAACGTCGCTAATGATCCGAGGATGGTGCCCGGTTATAGCAATCTTGCAGATTACCTGCCCGACGATGTACATTATGAACCCATGGAGGTGCAGATACAAAGATACGAGTACGGGAAGCCTCTCGTCAAAGATGAAAGATCTTTATCAACGATGATGCGAAGATTGCATGATTGATACTTGAAAATCTGCAGAGACTCTGGGGGCGAGTACTTTGTATGTGAAAGTTAAAAAGGAGCATGACCTCGTTGGAATTGAACTGTTGCCTATTCCATTTGAGGAGTTCTATCAGTTTTTCAATCAATTGGCCCTCGATAAAACAACGGTCGCCTGCTACTGTCTGTAAGTAGTACTACTTCTGTCATTAAGTCTCTCTATATAGCTCAGCTTTTTCATTGCATGTATTTATAATCATCCTCACTATATTATGCAGATTGAAGATCGCCGAATTGAAGAAAAGACAAGTCGATGATATTGGGTTCATTAACACATATCTCATAGATGCAACTCAGATTAAATTTCATGCCGCTGCTACCGAGGCCAACTTGCTACGATCGTTGGTAATAAATGAAAACAAAGATATAATACTCTTTCCTTACAACTTCAAGTGAGTGTTACTGTCTTGTGCGTATTCGGTTTCCCTTATATATTAGTCAAGGTTATAGTAATGTAATTGATGAGTTATGCATGCGTGTGCAGTTTCCACTATATTCTCCTAGAGATTAAGCTTGAGCAGGGACTAGTAACCGTCTTAGATTCAAGACGAAAAGATCCCCAGGACTACGCAGACATGACTCAAATACTCGAGAAGTAAGTTAAATCGATCATTATCCACCATATCAGCAACTTTGTTCATTTCCTGATATATCAAGTAATTGTTTTCTTTGTTCGGCAGGGTTTGGAGAAAATTCACCAGAAAAGCTCCGGGACTGCCGAAGGAGCTGCAATTTAGACACCCGAAAGTAAGTACTACAGTAGCATGTTCCACGCATCTACTAGTCATTCAAGCGCTAGTTTCATCAATACCATTTGGCATTCTTGCTTATCAGTTTGATTGACCTCTATTTCTTGTAAAGTGGTTGTGGCAAGAACAAGGGAATGATTTCTGTGGATACTACATTTGCGAGTCCATCCGCCACACGACCTGTGAGCGGGGGCTACACTGACAAACAATATGAAGTACGTAAATAACTACATTCACAATTTTATTTTATTACCATCATTTGTGTTGAGTTTCATTCATTCATATATATATGTATTGAACCCCTTCTTTAAATTAGATGTTTCGGAAGCAGGATGAACTCCTAGTACCAGCTCGCATGCGAGCAATTCAAGAGGAATTGGCGGCATTCTTTCTTGACCACATGATCCCTGAAGACGGAGAATACTATGTGGACTCTGAGTCCGTATGATTATATTTGTAAGAGATAATTATTGTATATATGTAGCCGGTAGTGTCGGATAGATATACGAGAACTTGTTGTTCGACCAATCTTTCGAAGGAGAGGTGGTCGATATCACTTCTCTCTGTATGCATATATGTTCATGACGATCTTCTGTTTCCTTCGTTTGCTTACTAGCTAGCTAGCGTGTGTAGTCCTCTCTATACGTATGTATAGTACGTAGCGTCGACCAAGCACAGACATAAGAGAGGACACTTCTCTCTATTAATTATAGCTAGCTAACACAATATATGAAACACCTAAATTAACCCCCCAAAACCCCCTCCCCCCTTTCAAAAAAAAAACAAAAACCCCAACCACAGAAATGCTGACGCATGGATGCCTATTGGTCCCGGTTGGTGCCACCAACCGGGACCAATGGGTCTCCTGCCTGGGCTCCGCGCACAGGCCACGTGGAGGCCCATCTGTCCCGGTTCTGGATTGAATCGGGACTAAAGGGACAGGGCATTAGTACCGACCCTTTAGTCCCGGTTCCAGAACCGAGACAAAAGGCCCTTACGAACCGAGACAACAGGCCCTTTTTCTACCAGTGCACCCACCAACCCAGCAAGAAAGATGATGGCCGACGCCCGGGACTAAGTTGGATCAAAATCTAGTTCTAATATAGAACATGTAACTGAAGACCATGCAACCAGAAAATAGAAAGTGAGTAAGAAAAATACAAAGAGTCGGGCATTTTGGAGACCGAACTCCATGGAGGCCTTTATTTTGACAAATTCAAAATTCCATATTTTAGTTTCAAAAAATTCCAAAAAAACATACATATGCAAGGATGTAATGTGTATGTGTGAAAAATTTCAGGATGAAATCCGTTGAATTGTGAGCTGCACAAAAAAAACATGGACTTTGAGGATGAACAGTACATATGCTAAAAAACAGCAGATTTGCCTTTTTTGTGTAGCTCTCATTTTAACATATTTCAACCTGAAAATTTGCACACATACATTACGTATCTAGGTATGTGCGCATTTTTTCAGAATATTTTGAAACTAAAAAGTTTGAATTTTGAAGTTTTCAAATTAAGGCCTCCATGAAGCTCGGTCTCTGTTATATATGGCTGTACAGGAGTTATATATGGAACTAATAACAGCACAGAAAGAAAAGATATATACCAAGTATTAACACAATTTATTTCACACCGACCTGTGCCCTGTGAGAGTGGAGGGACTGACGTTTCTGCAGGAGTTGCTAGCTGCCAGACAGTATACACATAAAAACATTTGGTTTAACAATTTCTGTTGTAATCGGATCAAAATCATCCTCGTCTTGTCAAGTTTATATGGCTAAAGCAGTAGGCGAGTAACCCTGATGGTGTATCAGCAATGTAAACAGAAGGGTGGCTACTTTCTGTGATCAGCTCGCTCTACAGATAACTTCCTTGTATTCCCTCATACTGTCGGTGATGCTTGAGAAGGATCAACAGAAGCACGTTCCACAGAAATATCTGCAATTTCAGAGAGAAAACAGCAGATAAGGGAATTAATCTAGGACCAAATTTCAGGCATAAAAATTAGTAGGTGTGAGAAAACAAACAAGAACTAGCTCATTCTTAATTCTGAAAGTAATACTGGAGATCCAAATCAACTGAATTAGTAAGCATCAGATTTTCTGGTTAATTTTGTTAGGGAGTATGCAACTTGTATTTCTGGTGCCATAGGCCAGTATATAAAAATCCGCGGTTCACGGGACGCCTGGGAGACCTGCACGAGCGGGCGCCAGCAATGAGACGGAACAAGCCGGCAGTCGCAGGACAGGCGGAGCAAGGCGGCGGATGACGGAGCAAGCCGGCATGGGGCGGCGACCTCCTGGATCGGGTGGTGGCGGCCTCCTGGCAGCAGGGCGGAAACGGTGGACAGAGGGAAGGCCGGAAGGGCCAGCAGCCGGTGTGTAGATGTGATGACCTGGCTTATTAGGGATGATAGACTACTCATATCAATAAGGAATTCCTTCTTTTCCGGGAGCCCATTCGGATAGAACTCCAAAGTTAAGCGTGCTCAGCTTGGAGTAGTGTTAGGATGGGTGACCGACCGGGAAGTTGCTCCCGGGTGCGCATGAGTGAGGACAAAGTGCGCAGAAAAGACTAGTATTGATCTATGGGGCCAGTCTAGATCCCGCCAGGAGTAACGACCACCGACGGGTGTGTCCGGGGCGTTACAAGTTGGTATCAGAGCCGACCCTCGCGGTTACACGGATGGTTGCGGACAGGTGCGTGGTCATGTTGTTCATGTGTCCGGGGCGTTACAGTGGAGATGGGGCTGATTCCTGAAGGAGATGGGTGATGGCGGAAGTAATGGCGGAAGCTAGCAGGGCTAGCAGCAGCAGCAGCCACGAGAAAGAGATGGTGACGGCGAGAGAAGAAATCAGCAGCTGTGGCAAAATAGAGGATGGCGGCAGCTCGACGGGATCTTAGCACGAGTTGCACGTGTGGAAAAATACCTAGGCATTAATATCATGTTTGGAAATATAGAACTTGCATTTCCCAGTGGGCATAGACCAGTATATATATGCAGAAAACCCTTTATAGAATAGGGGAAATACAAAGGGACACATGGCCCTAATATACCATGTCATAAGAAGATGCAGGTGCGAAAGAAGACATAAACTCTAATATACCATGTTATGAGAAATATTCAATTTGTATTTTCAGGTGGGCTTAGGCCAATATAGAAAACCCTTTTATAGAATGGAGAAATTACAAAGGGATACACAGCTAAATATACATAACTCTAACCGATTTCATCAGGAACAAAATTTGAACTATTATTATATAATTATATAACAGACAGGAGACAAGGATAGAAACATCACCGCCTTTCGGTGTTACCATTTTTCAATGTAATATGGCGTTACCAATTTAATGTAGTTATGCCACAGTGAGAAACCGTAAGTCTGCTACCAAAAAGGAAGAGGGGAAATTAAAGTTTCATAAGATGAGAATGTACCATCGTCAAGGCTTATTTTCGCAGATGTGGTTACCGACCTTCTAGTCTTAAACCTTGAGCTGATGATGAAACACATTTAGGAAAATCAAATAGAAATAAATTAATTGAACTGATCAAATTGCTTTAGAAATAACATACCAGTAGGAAAATGTTTGATGTATTGGATCAACTCCCTCAGGCCCAAGCTGAGAAATAAATGGGATTATTAGTTCCAGACGCTAATAACAAAATGTTTCCATTTAAATCAATATGCAGTATTTATAGATTTACTATGCTAAGCATGTAAAAAGATACACAATGCGGATTCTGCAAGTATCCTGCACATTCTTCAAACAACTCTGGGGTAAATAAGAACAGCCCGGCCCAGCTACTAAATCTATCATTTATTAATAGGAAATTTTGGAAGTTCTATCACTAATTTGCCTCTATTCTCCATGCATCAGCCTTCAGACTAACATCAACAGCCTGGCGTTCTTCAGATATCTGCATTAATGAAAAGAACAAACCATAAATCAAACTATGGCAATGTTGAAAATTAACTTTAGAATGAAAATTCTAGAAGTTTACGAACCCAAAACTCAAAGTGGAATAGGTCATGTGATGAGTTCAGGTGACACCCCAGGCCCTAGTATATATCACAAGAATCACAACGTCAGATATGTGCCTTGAGAAAGTGTCCATAAAAACTGCTCCCATCAAAATAAATAAGGGTGGATAGAGTAATAATATAATGTAAATTTCCTCACCAAGAACAAGACAGCAATAAGCAAAATCTGAATAAATAACAAATGTGCAGTGTGAAATAACAAAAAAAATGGTTTACCCCAAATGTAGCAGATGACACGGCTCCCTAGCCTTAGCAGCAATGAGCAATATTTAAATAAATAAACAAGATGCAAGTTATCTTCAAATTGTACCTTGTAGCTTCCACACTTTACGAAGCAAAAGGGGCAAGCAAAATCTTCAGTGACTGGTAAGAAGGGATCAATATAAGAATCATGAACTAAACAAAAATATTTAACTTCAGCAACAAATGTTATGCAGTGATGCAAAACTGCACATAGGTAACCACAAAGCATTTAACACAAGATCATTGCGATGATAAACATTCAAAACATGATGACAGATTAAAAAAACCATTAATATCGTCCCCGTCTTTAGTTCTAGGATCATATTCAAAACCATTAACAGCATAAATTCTCCACTATGTGACTTCCTTTTGTATTGATACCCTAATATTCCTATATTGAATATTTTCCCCACATTTTTTACCTTGCTAGGGCACCATAACTTATTGGACAAAGTAATTAATAAGATTACTTACCACCATAAAACATCAGAAGCTTTCAACCAATAACATGTTTACCACAGAATCTTAGCAATATTTCATTTACAATTGCATACATATTGATATTATTACTATTAACAATCAAACATATCTAGTTAGTTACACTAGGAGAAAATGTAGAGCACCTAGGGAAAATGTCAGTATATGATGCTAACAAATGTCAATGAAAATGAAAAATGTGCTGGCCCAAATGTTGTGTAAGAAAGAACCTTCAGTCTTTTGCATAGTATTGTTGTAATACTTGTAGTTGAAATGCACATTTCCAGCTCTTAATCTGCAGAAATATAAACAAATAAAAATGTGTTTGTAAAGCTGAAACTTAGAGCAATGTGTCTTGATAAACCCTAGTGAAACACTAGATCAGCCAGACTTGGTTCTAGGCTGACTATCCTGACCACAAAAAGGCCAGGCTCACAAGCCAGATAAACCTGCCTCGCTAGCCAAAACCGCAAGTCCAAATGCTAAGCACTAATAGAATTTCTTTCATGTTGAGATATTTTTACCTGCCCTTTTACACATCCACATCCATGACAATTTAAAAAGCTACAGCTTCCATCCACTAACTCACAATTTAGTTGAAACCCTATTAATTGAGCTTTAATTATGCAGTAATCCTATTAATAAAACCCGTATAGTTTTTATCCTGCCATTAGTACGTGATGGACAAATGGAGGAAGAACAAACTAGCAACATGATCAGCACAAGTACATTTACCACAAGGACTAACACAATGATAGAACTAGTATTATGAAAAATCAAGCAATAGAATTTTAACATGCTCGCACTTAACCTCCTAAACCGAGAAATTCATCCTAGTCGTTGGTCAATCATGGACACTGCTGGCAGACAACATAAAACATGTGTAAGAGCATAACATTTATTAGTGGTAGAGAGATTTAATGTTCATTACTTCCAAATATTATTATGCATTTTGTGTAATGCAAAACATGTCATTCATACATAGACATACCTCATCTATGCTTCCTTTTATTCGTTTGTTGGTTATGAACATACAGAGTTGAATATCCGTGGATATTTTTTAAGCAGTAGAAACATACTAAATTCCTCAAGTAATTAAATTGTGAAGCATAAACTTTCGTGGTCAGGTTTCGTACGTAAACATGCATACATATTTGATATGTTACCGAGGACACATTTTCACATCTCTCTTAATATAATATTCAATATATTCCTGCTATCAAGTGCTTGCCAATTGTGATTAGCTCTCATTGGGGAGCTAAAGGTGATGTTAACCATTGGATGACAAATGAGTAAAACTGATATAGATTTCGGACCAGTGTAGAAAGGTTCTACCTAGTAGAGCATCTCTCCAATACTCTCCCATTTCCGAATGTATTTTTATTTCTAGGTGATCAAGATGACCAACCAAAAACTCCAGAATTTTATATCACCCAAAAAAACATTAGAAACTTCTTTCAATACGAGTTCATGCAGCATACAAATTGGAACTATTTCTACTTCATTGCTAAGAAAGGTGTCACTGGATTAAATGCTCCAGAGGCAGTATGTAAATCTGTTGGTATCCTTCTTCTTAAGCCGGACAAAGACAACGATGCTTCTTGGTCATTATTGGTATTTTTTATATTTTTTCTCTATTTAAATATGTCTACCTTTTGACTGTATGGGTTATTTGATTGAAGATCACATGAAAATATTAATGTGCATTGTTTGACTATTATTCTAGTATGGTTTTGCATCAAAACAATATACTTAAAGAGTTCGCCCTCTGCCACTGAACATATGCATGTTTCACTCACTGTTAGGCATCATGTGTTAGGAAAATCCAGGGAAAATATAATTATTTTTCTTCCCCGTTACCTTTACATTGCAGTAGTTCAATTGGGTATTTCTCAGTATAGTAGAACTTCGATGGGAGAAGCGTCTCAATTTTGTTTGTGAAATTGTACACAGTAAGGAGAGTTTAATCCGAAACATCCTGATCTGAGCATGTTTTGTGTGTCGACCACATATGTGTTGCCAAATTTTCTGTTTTTATCGCCTGCCTATGCGGCTTTACGTTTCATTCTTCAGTTCATTCACAGCTCCACCACCACTTATCTAATGTCATGAGCAGTGTATACTGGTTTCTTCCAGGAAGGACAGACAGTGTATCCTCTAGCTTGGTTCACCCAGAAGATGTATGTTATTGAAGACGAATACGAGCATGCTTGCAGGGTAAATAACCATTGTATCTTATAAAACAATTTTAAAATTCATTCTTTACTGAAATGCCATAGCTACGCCCTTAAACAGTCTTGCCATCTATCCCAGGAGCAGAGACACATAATATATGATAATGACCTCCTATACAAGTCTGAGCTCCCTATCTGTAATATGATTCAAGTGTGATACAACTACAAACTTGTGTTTTTCATTGTATGAATTATATTATTATTTTAGTCTTTTACAGAAATATTTTCAGAATAGAAAAAAGTGATTGTACAACTTTATTTTGCTTCACTATTTAATTCTGTGATTTGGAAAATCCCAGTGTCTGCGGTACTGTACCTTATGTATCAAATCGGACTGATCTTTTTTTGTGCACAGCTTGCATTTCGTAATACGGTCACAAGGATGATGTTATTTCCGACCTATTTATGAATCAAGCGCATTTTCCACATATATTTAGATGGCCATGTATGGTTCATGGAAGCAATGCTAATAATCTAATGGTCAGTAGGAATGCTTTCGGAAATTTTATTCCAGGATATTTCCAGATATTTTGTCGTCTAAGAATATCGTTTGATAAATTGAACTATGATAAAGATGAACTTTCTCTTGTCCATGAAGTATGCTCAACTTAATATGTAGTAATGGATATGTGTGTTTCACATGTGTGATTACTAGTTGGATGGAAATGTGTTGCGTTTACAACATTATTACTCCCTCCGATCTATATCAATTGTCGCTACAATTAATATTGATTGGAGGGAGTTATTACATTTTGCCTTCGTACAGATATGCTTTGCACGTGTGGAATTACAGATGTCTCTATTATGTCCTTCGACCAATGGCCATTTCTTTCTTCAATTATATTTTAGGATAGAACAATAAAAATACTAATGATCTAGTAACATATCAACACGACAAACCAAAATATATTTTTATGTTAGCAGCCAAAGTGAAAAGATCGACTCCGCGTATTCTAAACTAACACTTAACAAGGAATTAGCTTCCTTTTAATAAAAATGGGAGCTGGGGAGATCCTCCCTTTCATCTAAAGGACACTTAACAAGAAAGCCCCGTGCTAGGCGTCATTTAGCTGATCCTGGGAAGGGATCAGCCGGGTCGGGAGCCATCAGCCGGGTCGTCCCTCTTCCCTCGCCCTTTCACAGCATCTGTCTCTCCAATGTACCTCGTCTCCCCTTGCCTTGGCCTTGCTCTGCCGTGAATTAGAAGGGTGCTCACCACCGAAGAAGCGAACCGCCTGCAGCAACGAAACATCTGCAGGAAATCCCATGTTGCAAGGCAGCATGCTAGTGTCACCAGTCGTGGCTCGTATTACGCCACTACCCGAGCTCCACACTCCGCAACAGCCGCACCGACTCACACAGCACGGCGGCAGTATGTGCCCCTTCTGGCAACGTGATGATGACACTTGGGGCACAGGTGGGTTGCCCCGCATGCAGCATCGAGCACCACCCCTTTGCAGCACCCCAACTCACAACACCAAGCCATCAGCAGCAGCACTACCAGCGTTGGTAGCGGTCTGTCTGCCGCTTGTAGTAGCAGTGTCCACCGTGTTGGAGCCTCAGGCTTCAATTTTGCAGCACCCGACCCGCTACACCAGGCTGTCAGCAGCAGCAATTCAAGATGGCAATGGGGCCCCGAAACCGCGTCCCCGCGGGTTTTTACCCTATTAGGGGACCAGGATGGGCGATTGTCTATCCCAGCAGGGCTGCTGGTGGGTACATTATAAACCCCGGCATTTTTTTGCGGGGTTAAACCCGTTTCAGTACTACCCGAACCCGAAACCCGATAATACCCGTGAAAATAAAAAAATTAGCGTGCACTAATCCATCCTGACGCAAGCGGCCCAAAGCCACAGCGCCCGAGTGGCTGAATCCCGCAGCGTCGAGGCCCTGGAGTAATATGCTGATTTTTGCTGATGTAATATGCTGATTCTTTTTGCTGCTGAAATGTATTATGTTTGTTGCTTAAGTATGCTGATTTTTTCTGCTGTAATATGCTCTTGTTTTTCTTTCAAATGCTTCTGTTTTCCTTGATTGCTCGTGGGGACGGGTTCCCCGTGGGTTTAGAAAACCCGACGGGTTTAGGGGACAGGAAAAAAACTAGCCGCGCGCATGGTGATGGGGAGAGGCTTGCCCGAAGGGTTTGGGCAAGAAAAACCCGGTGGGTTTCGTCCCCGTTGCCATCTTGAGCAGCAATGCCATCAGGCATACAAGTTCATCTGCCGCTTGCAGCAGCAGAGCTCGGATTGCAGCAGTGTCCCCTATGTTGGAGCATGTGTCTCTAGTTTTGCAGCACCGACAGCAGACCACGCGTCCATTGCCAACAAACTTGCAGGAGCAGCGACATATTCTTACAACGGCGGAGTGGTAAGCTTTCAGCAGCGACAGCAGACCAGTTGTCTCGCTTGCGTGCAGTGGCGACAGTGCTGGCAGCGACAGCATGCGACAGTGCTCACAGCATTGCTTGCAGTCAAACAGCTGCGGAGACAGCAGAATCGCAGCATTGTGGAGCCAGAGCTTTTCTATCAATGAATACCTTCAAACTAAACTACCTAAGAAAGAGAACCAAGCGGTGCTCGGTTCCCTAGAGCGCAAGTCTGCACGCTCACCCAGCCGCATTCGAGGCGCAGGCTTTGCAGGGTGGCTCATTTCTTCAATGAAATAAAATTCCCCAAGTGCTAGTGGCGATGGGTCAAGTTTATGTTCGAGAAAAACTACCTAAGTGAGGCATGCGACGATTATGTTTAGCTAGATATGTACTAGTGTTACCTTACTATACGAGGTAATGACGGAGTTGGGACATCACTGTATGAGTAACTACTATATGGATTTTCACGGATGTCTCTTGCACCAGCCTCTTGAGCAGATATGCCAACTTGGAGTTTATATGAACCCTGAAACAAAATCAACAAACTTAGACAAGCTGCTGGAGCAACTGATAGGAAGTTTCCAACATAACACATTGCCACACTAGATAACAACACTTATTAGTCCCTTATAAATATGGAAATGAGAGTTGATCAGTAAATAAAGGTAGGAGTTCGCTCAAGAAAGGTACAAGGATATCCCTACCGTAGCATCAACCTTGTGAGAGCAGAATGTCAAGCAATTGTCTTGCTCAAGAAATTTTTTCTGCATACATAACAAAAGGAAATATAAGTAAGGTCAACATACAGCTGAAGCAACTAATTTCCACTACATCCCAGTAATCTCTCGATTCATATTGTGAAATCAGAGGAACAACTGAAGAAAAACAGATTCGCAGAATCACTTAAGCTTACATACACTGCAGATTCCATACTTTACTGATAATATTAATCCTGTAACATGTTCTCTTACCAAAGATGCAAAGTGCACTACTTCTGATGTGGCAATTCACTGCCAGAACTTTTGGAAGGTGATTTCTAATTAAAGACAAGCACTACAATATTCTAGAAACTAAAAGTACATGACACGTAAATCATCCAAATACAGGTGGGTAAGCTAATTTATTCAGTCTGAAACTTCAGGTGCTGCAAAGGATTGTGCTTCATCCATGTTGGAATTCTGCCCACAGGATCGATCACATCAAAATACACATGCACGAGAACTTTTAGCCAAGAGCATGTATCGTGCCCTTCTTTTTCCCTTAAGTTCTTTTCTCTTTTCACCCCTTTAATGCAAATCTCACGGTGTTGCTCTGACCGTGTATATATATACATGGCGAAAGTAGTGGCTGCCTAACCTAGTACAGCTAGCCTAGTACTACACGACTATGACTCCTACTTGTACTACCACATGTACATCCTAGCTGACTAGTGATTTCCTAACGTGACATGGACTAACATAAACCTACTACTACTCAAACTCTTGTTTTACTACTACACGTGACCATGTATTCCTAATAAATGGAAACTAACTTAACTACAACTTAGACACCAATCAGACTTGACACTAATCAAGATTATGCTAACAATCCATCCTATGGTTAACAACTATAGAAAAGTTAAGGTACATAAACTAAGAACATTCAAGCTTAATAATATGGAGAAGTTCAATTAAAGTACCTCTAAGAAGCTTGGTCTCATTTCAACCGTAGAAGTTAACTTCACGGTATGTCCCAAATTTAAAGTTGACACATGATTCTCCAATGACAAACGAAGTAAATTAATTGATATATTACCCCAGAAACATTTCCCTTCAAGTTCTGTCAAAATGAATTAGTAAATAGTTGCACTCAACAATCCTACAAATCATAACTGCGTTCTTGACAATTATTTTAGAAGGTAAATGTGTTATGGCTAGAAGTGGTACATGTGATAATAAGGATCCACCCCAAGCAGAAGAAAATAATCTAAAGTAGTAATGCAGAGAGCTTAGTATCACCCCCCTGTAAAAATCTAACCAAACACTGTTTAAAGATTATTTATTCATTGGATCTCCTACATAAAGGCAGCCATACACATAGCCAATACTTTGCACACCACCACTATGTTCACTAGTTATCCATGTATTAAAGGAATCTATGTTAATTATTAGTGTTGGTTTACGAGTATAACTGTGATACTGATCATTCTTTTAAAACAGAAAACTGTAACACTAATCTTTATGCAACAGAAGGTTTGGCATACTGTTGTCAGCTGTTTACCACCTGGAGATAGGTCGCTGCAAGGGTTCATGGTTTGGCCCAAAATACAGACGTCAACTAGATTCAAATATACTGTGAGATAGTCGTAGTTTGGCCATTGGTCTTGATACCATTCAAGAATTGGGAGTTTGGGAGAACAGTTGTATCTTCAACCACATGAATAAGCAATATAAGTTGCCAGCTAGCGAGTACCTCAATCCAGTTGACACATGTGTTGTGTAGCTAAATGTATTAATAAGTACTATTTTCTAAGTCTTACAGACAACTGCACCTTGCGCTTGTTCTAGAAACTATTTAGCATCTTTCAAAAAATGAAACCAGAAGCTTACTTTGGAGAGCAGATCGTTCCAAATGGCCCCCGGTGCAGTTGTTTTCACCAATATCTCCTCCAACTTGTCCTGCTGAAACTAAAGGGAATTAAAATGTGATGGTTGTGGAGAACTGTAGAACACATGGAATCACATATGATGCACATCATACCACGGCTGATAATGATAATGTTAAGGGTTGGAAGCTCTGGAGGATGCTAAATTTTCTCGATGTCTGGAATTACGAATGTAGCTTTGGTGTGATCTTTACTACCAAATCCACCAAAAGATGTAAGAAAATAGGCCCGACTGAATCGATATATGGGAGGGTGCTGTGCATAACATTTTGTCAACAGGGCCGGCCCTGTGTTTCGGGAGGCCCTAGGCGAACTTAGTAACATGGGCCCCTATGTCCTAAGGAAATATATATGTATGTGTGTGTTTGATACATAAGCATTATATATATAACTTATTAAGAGTAACTTTCAACCACACACCTTTAGTTTAAAATTTGACTATAATAATTCGACTGACTCCATCTACAATAATAATAACCAAATTCGAACTAACTCCATCGAAAACAATAATACTAAATAGATAGCAAAATGAAACTAACATGACATGATTACCTTAAATAAGAACCAAATTTTTCGACTGACTTCATCGACAACAATAATACTTCAGTGCTTCAGAAAACGTTTCTTCAGGCGTTTCTTGATGCAAAGTCATTAATGGCACAATTAAGATCAACATTGTACAAGATATCCTTCTCAATGCAGCACATAACCACTTTCTGTCAACAAACACACCAAACTTTCTGGAGTAAAAAGCATATGAAAAGTGTCTACCAATGGCGTCCTTCTGACACTCCAGATCTGGTAGTCTAATAGGTCCCTTCTCAATTAAAATATCAGACGATTGGAATCCTAGACGTACATGGATGAGTAGTTGAATAATACTTGCATATGCACATACCAAATAATGAATAAAATATACAAATGAAATTGCCAAATTAGGGTTGGGAGCATGGATCAGGTCATCAGGAACATGGATGGATCATGAATACGTACTGATTCTGTGGTGTGCTCACGGCGTTGCAGACTTGCAGTCGGCCAAGTAGCGTACTTGCGGCCTTCCCGGATGCCGGATGGCCAGGCTGCCGGACTGCCGTGCCGCCGCGGCGCGCGCAGCGACGATAGCCAGCGGCGGCAGACGAGAGGGGGAAGACGATTAGACAGATGAACCGACGAAGGAAAACGAGCAGGCAGCCATGCACCGATGGCAAGCGTGACGCTTCGCTAATGGAAGATCGCTAGTTATCTCATGGAGTCATGGGGCAAGCCCATCTGGCCATCTCGTTTGGTTTCTTTTGTAAAAACAATTACCTATTTTTTGCTGGGCTATAGTATACATACATACTACATCATGGGCCCCCCTCCGCCTGGGCCCTGGGCCGTCGCCCCATCGGCCATACCCCAGGGCCGGCCCTGTTTGTCAATAATAAGAGATAATTTGGTACGAAATATCGATTGAAACTAAGAAAAGGTAGACTTACCTCTTCCAGTGAAATGTTACTAGTAGGTGTAGCTAACAGAACATAAAGAGGGAAGATATTCTGTTCTCGACATGCAGTATTTGTACCTCGAGAGAGTGATACAGTTAATTGAATCCTACATCCATAAGCACAAACACTGGTCAGCATTTGCATGATGTAACACATAATATTAAATTTCGATAGTGGTTAGTACTTGTAGCATCACAGAGATTACACATTTAAGAACTAAATTTCTTGGGCCTTGTTTAGCCCAGCTACCATTTTGGTGTATGTAGGGCAGCAATCAAGCTACCATTTCTTGGTCCTTATTTAGCCACACTACCATTTTGGTGTATGTAGGGGCAGAAACCATCTAGCTCTCTATGTCCAATATTGCTAACTAAAAGTAGTTGCCATACAATATCAATATAGTGATTATTCCTTGTTGAGTTGTGTCCTACATTGCCGCACCGAGAAAAATAATACTTGACTTTGTGTACAAGATTTTATAACCTGTGTACATTTCGACTTACAGCTTGTATCGCATCTAATAAGCTCACTGTGTTGTACATGCTGCCATAATCTATAAATATATGATACTTGATTGAATGGAACAACAAATACCTTTTACATGTTTAATTTGCTAGAATATTAATATGGTCACAATCCTGCAATATATGTGGGATAGTCATATGCTATCAATTAGCTCACGATTATCTCAAAGATGCATCGATTTGAAAATATCTCCCTACGTGAGGATGTCAGACTGGGGCATATCAGCGACACATCAGATGATATTTTCCACCTCAGTTATCTTTGCGCTGATATTAATTAATTCTTCCATGTGTACAGCAATACACCAAATATGGGTAATACAAAAATCTGGTGGAGTTTAACATTCTGAAATCCTTGGATCCCTATATATTCTACTTTTCACTAACTTAATTGTGATTGTTTACTCTACATTTTATGATCATGTTTGTGTGAAATGTTATATAGCCAACCCAGGCATGTCATTGTGAAGGGCAATAATCAATCAAATTGATTACCAAATGACTAGACAAGCACTAACATTAATGATGAAGTGCATCACATTCTTCAAATTATTGGGCATACTCAGTTACGATCAGACCAATTCTACGGTTTGATCATGCGCATTTACAATTTTATTCAAACCTTATGGCGGTAACATTATGTGTACATCACTGTGTGGTTCCAACAGAGCTAAACGGACCAGCAAACTGCATACCTCCTTCGTCCCAAAATACATTGGCTATTAGGCTCCATTAGGGCAAGCCTTGACCAATAACTGCTCAATTAATATACATTTTTTCGAAAAAGTTGATGTCATTAGATTCATATTCCAAAGTACTAGTTTTTTTGTGTTTATGGTTTTCTCTGATAAAGAAGTACATAATAATAACAAAATTCGCTACACATTTTGGAATGGAGGGAGTAATAGTGAAGCCTCACTCTGCTATGCCGGGAAAAGAAAATCTGAAATGGAACAGTTAATCGTTTGATATTTGGATCTGAATCAGAACAATAATATATTAAGTTTACACATGTCCTAAAATAGATTGTAGTCAAAGCTTGTACTATACCTCTTTTTCGTCTTGCTTCTATCATGTAATCAAGGCATCTTTGCAGGAAAGTGGGCTGCAAAAGTCAGTGAGACATCATTGTTATGTGATCACTTACATGGTGAAGGTTGTGAGTGAATGAGCACATGCAATCCGTGTCGAATGAGGCCAGAATTTTAAAAACAAACTTACATTTTTAGCAGCTCGATGTTGAATAATATTGTACCACTCAATTGGTCTGCAGTACAACTTGAGGCTTTCTTCAGAAGCAAGCTTCTCATCTGGAGACAACTGAGGGCACATCTGGTCTGCGGACGAGATTAATGAAATCCGCACCTGACTCCCTGTACATAATTTGCAACAGTGTCAAATAAGGAAGATACAAGTAATCTCTTTTCACTATTAATAACAAGAAAATCATTTGCCATATTTACATGGTTCCATATCTTAAAAGCAGCTAAATAGACATAGATCAACTCAATTAGTTTCTAGAATCAGGATGTGACCAAACAGCGCAAATTAGATTTGAAGTGGGGAGTCGTTAATTCATGAAAAGTCAGAACTTGCCATATATTAGAATCAAAATGTGCAACCATTAATTTATCCACGGAGATTATCAACCAGTGATGAATCAATTACACAATTGCCATTTTATTAATTTCCAGATGCAAACAAGGTTAGCAACATATATACTTGAACTAAGCAACCATTAATTTTTGGAACTACTTACTGTCATAAGGAGACTTCACTATCTACCACAACAAAATACCCCCCCCCCCTCAGGTATCACGACGCAACTGGAGTTCTAACATCTTATGTATCTTGTCCCAGAGTTGCTATCATAGTTGCAACCCTTTATTCCGCTTACCACATGAGCCCTAAGTGTACTGGTGAAATGAGCAGGTGGTACTGCCCATCCTGCCCTCCTCACAAGCACACACAAGATAGGATGAGCCCGCTGTGCCCAAAGGTATAGCTCTGCACTTGCTCAGCCTAGTTTTCAATCTCATGAATTATCATTACACAATCTCAAAAGGTTACTTGGATAGTTAAGTAAAAAGGGAGGTATTTTGTGGAGGCAGCTTTCTGGTCTTAAGCTAGGGAAGCCCCCGGCCGTCCATGAATGGAAATGCTGTCAGCCACTACGCTTCAGGTTGTGGGCCGTGCCGGTGAGGCAGCGCTTGTGAACACAGCTAGCCACCCAAGCACAAGCAGGGCAGGTATTATTAGAGGCTGTTTGGATTGGAGCCTACAGCAGCTCAACCAAAAAATTGGTTGTTGACCGTGTGCATGGGTGCATCTTTGGATGACGGCCAATAATTTGGATCGCCCAAATTATTGGAGTGTTCGAGCATTAAACTGTTCCTATATGAGTACCCAACTGTTCTTGTATGTTTCACATGAGTTTTGTGTAGTGTATACCACATTCATGAAATATTATCTCTACTTTTAAAGCAGAATCAGACGTTGTTTTCATTCGACCTCCTCTCCCTCCTCTCGTCGGATTCCCACGCAGAAAAAGGTTGAGGAGGAAAACCCCCCTCTCCCCTCTCCGAACCGCGAAAAAACAGGAGAAGAAAATCTCTCACGGCACGACCTCCACTTATGCCACAACCTGCCATTCTCATCTCCCATCTCCTGATCTCTCCCTCCCGCCTCCTGCCTGCCGACCCCGAACCACCCCAGGACCCTCCCTCTCCATTGCTCCTACCTACTACCTCCACCACCGCCGCCCCAATCAGTGGAACCGCTGCGCATCTGCTCTGCGCCTCGCCGTCCAGAGAAGCCAAGGAACCACTGCCACGCCTCTGACTCCCTGCGAAGATGGCACCTTTCCTCCGCCAGCCAGGAATCACCGCCATGTGCGGCCTGAGACCTACGATGATGGGTGCATCCAGGCTCGCACAAGGACGACCTCTCTCTTCCTCCGCTGACACCGAGCGGCCAGAATCTGGCTCCGCTCCGGATCGATCTATAATCGATCCATAAACAGGGCGAAGAATTGCGGCGGATCAACGAATCGAGAGAAGCGCCCAAGATCTTACCTTCAAGCCAAAGGCTGGGGGGGGGGGGGACGGCGGCGGCCAGCCACGCGCGGCAGGGGCGGCCGGAACTGAGGCGTCGGCGGCCGGTACTAGGGCAAACGGCGGCGACCTCTCGACGCTGGATCTGGAGAGGGCTATACGCTGCTCTTTTTCTTTTCTTTTCTTTTGTACCTTTTTTTGTATTTAGCGTGCTGCGTTTTTTTGTATTTAGCGTGCTGCGTTGGTGTAATTAAAACGTGAAAACGGACTACTGTAGTGTTTAAGGGTTTTGCCGGGGTTTTTTTAATAAAAAAATTACCTTTTTTTAGGTGAAACTAGGGATTTTATTCAAAGTTCAACACAGAAGGAATACAAATGATATTCGGGAGGATCCCTAGCCACATGTGGCGACCCGCCGGGAGCGACGACGCTGCCTTAGCCAAAGCATGCGCCTCAAAGTTCGACTCCCTCTTCTCAAAACATAAGCTAATTTTAACAAAATCATTCACCCTCTCATTAATCTCTCTAAGCAGAAAGGCATACGAGGAGCTAGCCCCTTGCTTGATATCTATGACGACTTGCATGCAGTCCGATGCTACTATCGCATGTGAAATATTGAGATCCCTTGCCAGAACAAGAGCTTTGTTGCATGCGTGGGCTTCTAGGCTTGGTGCATCGACCAGTCCATCAAAAACAATTGCCGAAGCTCCCAAATAATTTCCAAGTCTGTCTCTGCAAACTGCCGCTGCCGCTCCTGTGGTTCCTCGGCGAGAGATAGCGCCATCCACATTTATCTTCACACATGCCTCATCATCAGGTGGCTGCCATCTTGCTGGCCTCTGCTGGACAGCCGGATTCGTAGTCGTCGTTCTTCCAAGGTTTGCCACTTCAAGTTCATCGAGATATCGATTGACGAAACTGAACGTTGAAAGTGGACTTTGGTACTCATTGTCATGGATAGCTTTCCGCCGAGCCCACCATATAGCCCACATCATGACTAGGATCTTGGCAAGATCATGCTGATTCATGGTTTCAAACAGCCAAAAAATCCATAGCCTCGCATCATCAGTTCTGTTGGATAGCATATGTTCAAGGACATCTTCATCACTCAGAGCCCACACACACCTGGCCATGCGGCAATCAAACAAAGAATGCCGCCAAGAGTCCACTTCTTCATTGCATATTGAACAAGCTGGTGAGGTCGCCATCTTCCTGCTATGGCGCACCGTCCCCGTTGGCAATGACATCTGGGCCAATCTCCAGACAAAAACTCTGACCTTTGATGGGATCTTAACTTTCCAAATCTAAGACCATGCTTTCTTCTCTGCCTCCTTGTTGGAGTTGCTCGCACGGTGTTCAAGCCACTCCTCTCTTTGATGTTTGATAGCTGAGATCATCTTGTACGCAGACCGTACAGAAAACACTCCTCTCTTATCATAGTGCCAAGCCCAGAAATCCTGTTGCACTCGAAAGCTAAGCGGGATGCTCATAATCACATCAACATCAGGCTTCACAAAATGCTGCATAAGGACTTGCCTATTCCATGTCCATGATGTTGGATCAATGAGTTCCTTGGAGGATCACGGGAGATCGAACACATGGGTTTTAACTTGTAGTCCCTAGGCAACCAATTCTCATGCCATATGCTTGTGTTCTGCCCCGAGCCTATCCTCTTTATTAAGCCCAAAGCAAGCACATCTCGACCTTCTATCAGTGACCGCCATACCTGGGAGGGATGAGCTCCCAAGGTCGCCTCAAGAATAGAACCATCCGGAAAATATCTCGCCTTCAGTACTCTAGCACTTAGAGAATTTGGCTCTTGAAGAATCCTCCACACCTGGTGAGCTAGTAGTGCAAGATTAAAGAGCTCAATATCACGAAAATGCATTCCTCCCATAAATTTTGGTTTGCACATTGTTTCCCATGATGCCCAAGCCGGTTTCCTCTGGCCTTGCTTGCTGCCCCACCAGAACTTCCTAAGAAGACTGTTTATATGTTGACAAAGACCACGCGATAGCTTGAAACACGCCATAGAATACGTTGGTATTGCTTGGGCGACCGATTTAATAAGGACTTCCTTCCCTCCCGCAGACAAGCACTTCTCCATCCAACCTTGGACATGCTTCCAGATTTTGTCCTTGAGATATTTAAAACATCCTTCCTTGGCTCTACCAACATCACTTGGTAAGCCCAAGTATTTATCAGACAGCGCCTCATTGTGAACATCTAGCATGTTTTTAACTTCCAGCCGGGTTGCCTCAGAAACCCCCTTACTGAAATAAATGGATGACTTATCCATATTTATTCGCTGTCCTGAGGCATCACAGTATAGTTTCAACAACTCATTCACCCTGGCAACACTCTATGTGGTTGCTTCAAAAAATAAGAGGCTATCGTCGGCAAACAACAAATGGTTCACAGCAGGGGCAGAAGCCGCTACTGAGAGGCCCCTCACGCCACCTCCGTGTGCTTTCAGTAAACACGAGAGCCCTTCCGCTGCCAAGAGAAAGAGATATGGGAATATTGGGTCCCCCTGTCGCACTCCTCGGGAGGACCTGAAATCATCTAACCTTTCACCATTAAACAAAACAGAGAAAGAAACTGATGAAACACACCTCATGACCGCCTCCGTGAACACTGGACTGATACCCAGTTTAAGCATGACAGCTTTAAGGTAAGGCCATTCTAGCCTATCATACGCCTTCATCATATCGAGCTTCAACGCACAAAACCGATTATACTTGATCCTCCTTGATTTCATGTAATGGAGACACTCGTATGCTGTTATAAAGTTGTCAGTTATAAGACGACCAGGAACGAAAGCGGATTGCTCTTCGGAGATCACCTCGGGGAGGATTACTTTCAGCCTATTGGCTAAGACCTTTGACGCTATCCTGTAGATGACGTTACAAAGACTTATAGGCCGAAACTGTCCTAGGATTTTCGGACTTGCAATCTTGGGAATTAGAACGATGAACGTTTTGTTAATGTCCTCCGGTGAGTCCTCTCCATTTAGCACTCTCTTAATCATACCTGTTATCTCATCTCCACAAAGCTCCCAGTGCCTTTGGAAAAAATGTGCCGGGAAACCGTCAGGACCGGGAGCCTTGGTCGGGAACATCTGAAAACGTGCCTCCTTTATCTCCTCATTCGTATAAGGCGCATTAAGCTTTGTGTTCATATCTCCATTAACTCTCACAGGAATATGAGATAGTACTTCCACCATGCCAATGGTTCCCTCTGATGTATAAAGATTTTTATAAAAATCTATTGCCATCCCTGCCATCTCCTCCGGATCCGAGCTCATAGAGCCATCTTGTCGCTGGAGCTGAACTATTCTGTTCCTTGCCCTCCTTGCACTTGCTTTTTTCTAAAAATATTGTGTATTGCTATCTCCTTCCGAAAGCCATTTAATGCGTGAACGCTGTCTCATCATGATTTCTTCTCTATATGACAGCTCCACCATCCTATCCTGGACCTCCTTCTCCTCAAGGCTCGGCCCGACACGGTCCGGTGCAGCTCTCAGGGCTGCTAGCTTCAATCGAAGCTCTCTCAGCTCCTGGCGGACAGACCCAAAGGTCTTGCGTCCCCAGGTTTTTAGTTGTGTTGCTATCGTATCAAGCTTTGCGGAGAGCATTGCAGCTGTGCTAGCTGGCTGCTGCTCCGTCCAGATTTGCTCAATGTGAGTTTTAAAGCTCGGCTCCCTTTCCCACATGCACTCATACCTGAAGGGTTTCCTCATGGACATCCGTACCTCACTTGTATCAAGTTCATTGCTCAACAAAATAGGGCTATGATCTGACTTTGTCGCCATCAAGTGCTCCAACGTGGAAAACGGAAACATTAATGACCATGTCGGGCTCGCCAAAGCACGATCCAGCCGAACACGGCAATAATCACCGCCCACAATCCGTTTCTCAAAAGTCCAGTCTAATCCCTTGTAACCTAGATCTGCCAGCTCGCACACATCAACCGCCTCTCTAAAGCCAGCAATCTGAGCAGCATCTCGCTCGTTTGGTCCAATCTGCTCTTCCGGCCTCAAGATCTCATTGAAATCGCCAATGCAGACCCAAGGCAGTGAGCTCTCACCACGTAGGATTTTCATAGTGTCCCACGTTTTATACCTCAAACTCCTATTAGCAGCTCCATAGAAGCATGAGAGCCGCCAAGGATCTTTACTTGGTTCCGTTACCACCGAGTCGATATGATACTGCGAGAAAGTTTTTATTTCAACATTGATGTTATTCTTCCAGTACAAGCATAAACCTCCACTCCTCCCACTACTACCTACTCCAAAACTACTATCAAAACCTAGTCTACCCGCCAAGCCTTCCACCCGGTACTTTGCAATTTGCGTCTCCACAATACATAGCACCGTCGGCGCACACGCCTCCACAAGATCGTGGAGTTCACGAACCGTCGCGGGATCGCCAATTCCGCGACAGTTCTAGCATAAGGTTTCATTGGGCTCGGCGATCCTCCTCGCGGGAGGCCGCCGCTGATACATCCATGTCATCCGTCTCCTCCCCCCCCCCCATCTTGCTTCCTCCTTTTGATCACTTGGTTCTTCTCTGGAGTAGACACCTTCTTGCTTCCATCTGAATTAGATCCCTCAATCATGAGCACATTCACCGCAACCTTGCCAGCAAGATTAGGCATCGCCTGACCCCTGATCATGAGCGTGCCATCTGCAGCAACAAGACGCTTGCGTGCCCCCTTCTCCTCTCCCTCATTCCCGGTCTGCCCCCTTACCTCCATCCCCGCTGTGTTGGGCAGCCCATCCTCCCGTCCTACTGTCGGCCCTCCCCTACCTCCTACTCCTTCCGCACCCCTCCCACCTCTACCTCCTCTTTCACCTCTTCCCCCCATCCTTCCATGGCCACCCCCATCATCACCAGCCCGACCCATCCAAGGACGGTGTGCTGGGTTCTCAGACTCCCATAACAGCCAATCACCCCACTCAAAAGTCCTCGGATCATGAACTCCATCACCAGACTCATCTGCCAAGTGACCCACCCTGCCACATGCATAACAAAAGTCCGGTAGCTTCTCATAGTAGACGCTGAATTTCTTATGTTCTTTCAGCGTAATAGGTACAAAACGTACCAGAGGTGTGTTAACATCAATAAACACCCTTGCCCGCAGAGTGCTTGCTGGATTTATCCTTCCCTCATTGACAATAACATTAAACGGAGGCTCCCCAATCTTCGCTACTACTCTTTCTGCAAGCTCCTTCCTCCTAGTTAACCCATCCGGCAGTCCTTTAACTCGAGCCCACACCGGGAACTTGTTTAGCCTATACTTTGTAACGTCTGAAAAGCCATCATACTCATGCAACACCACCGGAGCCCTCCTGAACAGCCATGGCCCGCCTTTCATGATCTTCTTCCAGTCCCCCAAACAGTGACACTGAACGAGAAAAGGGTTTGGTCCCTTGACATTGAAAGTGACCCCCTGAGCCGCCATCCATGCGTTCCTCATCTGGGACAAGAGAGCCGCGTGGCTAAACGGCTTCGTGGTATGGACACGAAAAAGAGCCAGCCAGCGTACATCTTTCACCAGATCCTCAACCTCCTCTGAGAAAATCAAGGTCTTGTTCCTCCTCTCCGTGCATCTTCATGCTAGCGAATTGGTATTCCAAGTCAGGTTGGGGTCCTAAGAACTCACCAAAAACTTCCTCCTCCTGTTCCGATCTACCTCTTCCCCCCAAGCCAACTCCCGGCCTGCTTCTGTCCTCCAGCCTCCCGCCGCCTGCCTCCCTTCCCGACTCTCCCCCGATCACCTTGCCATTGTCTCCAGAACCCATCTCTCCCCTCTGATCTCCATCTAACCCTAACTCCGTCCCTTCCATCCCCTCAGCCTCTCTCATCTTGGGATCAGCCATGCAGATCGCACTGCACAGCTGCAGGTGGTAGCCCTCGTTGATCCGGTTGGCGGGAGCGGACGCCGACGAGGTTTATCGTGGACTCCGGCTTGATCGCCGGAGGAGAAGGTGGAACCCTAGGAAAACCCTAGGGGAAAAGTTTCTACCGAGCCTGCTTAATAAAAAAAATTCGAGTTGTTGGGCCCGCGTGGAGGAAAGAAATCATCTAAAAATAAAATTCTCTCAAAAAAATCTAAAAATAAGTCATGACAGAAATGAACTCAGTCATGCAAAAAAATGAACTCGCCCATAAATAAAGGAAATGTACCTGTTCTCATCTCAAAAATATAATGAAATTTATGTACAACCCTTTCAATCCCCAATTCATCTCCAACGTGAACCCTCGTTGCAGCAATCATACTGCGTGACTAGAGGGACACTACATTGTATTACAACCTAGACACTCCGTTGGCGCATCGCAACTCGATGTCGTCCCAGTAACATTGACTTGTCGGTTTGTAGTTTTTTTTTTTGAGAATATTGGTTTGCAGTTTGTGGATGGTTACCAGTTGTAAATCCGAGATCGAAGCCTTCCACTCCTCAGCGGGAAAAAATGAACTCGTCCATAAAAATGAATTCATGCAAGTTTGGGCACAAAAAAATTTGATGCTCCAGAATGCTTCCAAAAACAGTCTTTTTGGAGCATCCATTTTGGCTTTTTGCTGAGACCTCCACAAATATCATATTGCAAACTTTTGCACGCATGTGAAACACACATCAATGTTTGTTGACAAAAAATAGATTTTTGAAACTTTTTATTATATTTTGGATTTTACTGTAACAAAGGATGTGTGTGACTCAAGCTCACAAACTTCATGTCTGACGTTGTGCTCTTTTCCTCCACCCGCCTCATCATTATTTGTATAGCATTTTGTGTTATTTGATGAGCCTAATGGCATGCGTCTAATTTTTTTACACAAGTTCATATTATTCTAAATTCTTTTGTTGATTGCCCTAATGAGATATATTCATTAGTGCATGCTCATCGAAAATTGCTAGGGTTTTCTTTCAGTTTGACATGATTCTTTGTTTTGCATTATTTATGGCAATTGCCAAAACACCATGCTTCTTATTTCAGACGACGCGCTACTTGACACGTAGCACAATGACGCCTGATTCCATGCATGCTTTAATTTGCACCAAATCTTTGGTCCTTCTTAATCTAGCACTTCACCATTTTTTTGGTTTTTCTGGAATCCACCGGCAGCAAATATGCTTGTCGTTCCTATTACTTTCTTGTTGGACCTATTATTCTTATTTTTGTACCGGAGCTCACCGGTCTCTGGCAGAGCTTGCCGCCATGGTTTTTCTGACGAGCTCAAGGACGAGAAGATGATAGGGGCAACCACTTTGCTCCTACTCCTGCTCACAAGGCTAGCACACAAGCTGCTGGATGCATCCAGCTGCTCGTGTGCTAGCTTGGCTGGTGCGCTGCTGGCCTGCGGGATGCATCATGGCGAGTGGCACGTGAGATGCATCCTAGCCAGCTGCTTGCCAACGTGCCAGCTGATGGGTGGGTCCCACTTGTCATAAACATGGTTAAATCGTCTAAAACGGTCATCAATCATTTTCGATAGTTTTTAGGCAGAAAAATAGAAAAAAAAGTGATAGTTTTAGGCAGAAAATCATTGAAAGGTGTAGTTCAGTGGGATGTCGACTCCAATTGTGGTAGTTTTTTGTCAAATACTCCCCCATCTCCCATGGTTTATCGATGTCGCCCGTTTGTCTTTTTTATGAACATCAAACGCTCCCAGGCCAAAAAGTGACCCTTGCGGGAGCCTCCGCAGGTGGTAGCTGGTGACCGTTAGTTTGTTTTTTGAGGGGACGGTGACCATTAGGTTTTTTTTAGACAAAGGTAACCATCAGGCAGTTGCTCTGCTTGGGTTTGGATTTTGTTTGCAGGTTCCTAGTGCCCAGCCCAAAAAGTCCCGGACCAACAGGAAAGGATTATTGAGCCTAAGCTAGAGTCCATTTTCTTTCGACATTTCAGCCCAACTTGTTGTACCATTGGCGTAGCCAAACCGCTTCCGTTTTCCCGTGGGCCCAGTGGTCAGTGTCCACCAGCGATGAATTCTTTCCCCCAACCCCCAAACAGGGCCGGTCCTGAGATTTGAGGGGCCCGGGGCGAAAACAAAACCCGGGGCCCTTTATGCATCTTGCATGGTATGATTATTTTTAAACACAGTTTATTCTTAACTTTTTATCAATGGAGGGAGTGCAACCCAGCATGTCGACCTAGTTTCCTTATTAATTGTATATGGTTATATTAATTCTATCTTACTTTACATTTTTCCAAGGAAATTGCCTGCATCGTATATTTCACTATATAGTTTGCCACACACACAAAAATTGAATGACTCCTTATCGCCCTCAGCTAGAATCACTATATAATTTACAACGCTAAAATTAGTTTAGCCACCTAAATAAATTAAATCAACCGTGGATTGTCTGATTAATTTCATCTCAACTATTATTTTCATTAATTCATGGATCCTAGTCATTCTCTCCCCTCGTATTTCATCAACCACCGACACAGCTAGATTAATTGATCAGAAGGCCGGACAACCACATCCTACGTACTCTTCTCCGCTAATTCACTAGCTACTGATTGTGCCACTTTTTTTGCGAAAAGATTATGCCACTAAGTAGCAACCTATCTATCACAAAACCTAGCTAGCCCCGGGATGATGAGTCAAGAAGATGCTTACCTGTTCTGTTGTTCAAGACTGCCTGTCAGGATCGGGGGTGTTGTTACTCCTGTCCAACGAACATGAAATCATCCGAGCCGCTGTTGGAGGAGGAAGCATCGGTGAGGACTCCGCGGGAGGATGCTGCAGCGACGCGAGTCGGGCGTGATATGCGCCTAGGTTATTTTGAGGGATTGGTTTGCGGCTAGATCGATCGGTCATGTCGTTGTGTGCGGGCCTACGCGTGGGAAACGGCAATTCCACTAATTCAGGCCATCGCTGATTTACTTGCCCATTACTACACCTAAACGTACAGGCATGTTGCACCTAAATTAGCGCAGGGTCAATTTTTTCAAGGGCCTAATACACAGAGCACACATAGGTGGGGGCCCCTATGTTTCGGGGGCCCGGGGCGGCCGCCCCCCCTGCCCCCCCATCAGGACCGGGCCTGCCCCCAAACCGCCATGGCGGCCACCGGTGAGCCGCACCGCCGCCCAGCCACGGTGGGCCCATGGTGGTCGTTGGCTTCAAGCGAGGTGAGGGAGGCGCCTGGCTGGGTCGACTGCGAGCACGCCGTCGGCGAGGCTCCCCCGCCAGTGCTCCCCGAAATAGATTCGTGGGTGGTTTCAGTTCTAAACCTGTTTCGATCTAAGTTTTTTTTTTGCAAAAACATTAGTGCTGATTTTGTGGGAGGCTCTGATTTTCCCGGCGCCTACCAGAACCGTAGTCTGATCTCATCTGATTTTTGTGGCGTCCACATCCACTTCCACGCCACGGCACAGGATAAATCAGAGCTCCGTTGCTTTGCTCTTTTATATGCAGCGTTTTCGTTGCTCGATTAGATGGAATGGCACCATGGAGTTTACACACACGTAGTATTGTTGCTCGATTAGCAGGCGGTGGATTGTTGGATCTGATAAAAGACACAAATTTTCCTTCTGTTTTCCCCTTGTCCATGCTATAAAATACTTGGGGTCTGCCCTTTATTCAGGATCCCCCCACTCATAACAAATACTTAATACAAATTTACAGTACATTGATTGAGATCTGTAATTCATTTTGTTCAGTATAATACATGAACACATCTGTTTATAAAAATACAAAAAGAGTTACATACATTACACAAGTTCAAAAATAATAATTAGATTGGCCCACCCCGTCGCTTCCTCCCTGGCAAGGTACTACTACTTCCTTCATGTGTATCCTGAGCTCGACTTGTAACAAAATGAACAAATGATTTATGAGGGGGGACCCTTGATTCATATTCAATTAGAGTGAAGTCTCCTTCTGGCCTAACACTAGGATCTGCTAGAAGCTCTCCAAATGTCACACTTGGTGATTCCTCCTTGATTGGAACATTACTTGTATAACTTGTCATGGTAAGTGGATGCAAAGCAAAGTCCGTTATGTCGACTGGAAGGCCTTGTTCTTTAAGCTTGCTTGGGTGCTCACCATATATGGAGAGGTTTCTTTCAACATGTCTTATCCCCTTACCAAATATGCAACGCCAAAACTGAACAGTGAGGTTCATTCTCAACACCTGGGCGAACGTATTTACTGCTACAAGTGAACCTTGCTTACCATATAACTCCTTGGCAAACTCATCTCTTAATTGTACTAGTTGTGGATGTTCTGCAGGGTCTACACTCCTGAATGCTAGGGTCTTAAAAAGATACCTCAACTCATCATAAGACAAAACACTTAGGAAAATAGGTTGCACTGATCCAAAATGGGCTAATCTTTTCAGTTTACTTATGATGATGATCTTGCTTCCTCTGCTCATTCTTACGAGGTTGTCTCCATTCAAGTGCAATGTAGAGGAGAAGCGTGAGCGAACCCTTTCATCTGCACACACATGAGCAACCAATGTTTTCTTTCCAACTCCGAAACCACCTATGATTGGAAGAACTGTTGGTGCATGATCACCAGGAGGATTGTTGTGCTCCAACAAGAAGCTCAATAGTTTTTGCTTTTCAGCATGTCGGCTGAACATGAAGTTGTTGGTGTAAAGATAAACATCATATGGCCTACGAGACATGCGCTCACATCCACTCAGAAGGACAACAAATTCTGCCATGTTAGCAACAGCAAGTTCTAAGCTTTCCAAGGCACCATCTGACTCGAGGTGCATGGCCATGTCATGCTTCTCAATTTTTTTTCGAGAACGCTTGAAAGGAATGGATATATACAAGATGCTGCTTGATGGGTCATCGATGCTAACCTCATTAGTGTCTGCACTGTCTTGGAGGTTTTGATACCTCAAGGTGTCCAGCACGCGGTACCCTTTGTACATGGCCTCCGAGAGCATCTTTAGCTGCAACAACATCCCATAATTTGTTATGTACCGTGCATCTGCCTCCTCGATGATGATGCTGACTCTCATCAGGAGGTGCTGCAATCTCCTCACCACCTTCTCCTCTGATTGTGCATCGCTCAAAGATGAGTAGTACTTGTTCTTCAGGAAGGAGATGAAACGGCTCACTAGTTCACCTGTGACTACAGATATGGTAGCTTCCATGGCAAGCAAGAAGAGCGGCCGATGAGGAGAGCTACTGGTCGATCTCTATGTAGTCTGGACAAATTAACTAGCATCTGTCAAGTCTTGCAGAGTTCCGCACACAAAAGAAAAGTCCCCAGACTATTGACTGCGACGAGTTCAAGAGTGAGTGGCAGACGGCTGCTAACATGTACCATTTATAAACTGCCTGTACTTGTACTATATATTGGTCTACTAGCCCCAAGGAATACACTAGTTGGGCTCCTCGTAAAAACATGTGAGAATGACTAGCCAACTGCCCAAGCGTCATGAAAAGACTTGTATTTTTAATAGTCACAGTAGGTAGGTCTAAATTAATATTCTTCCACACTAACCTGTTTTTGGCCTTTGGAGATCATGGCGTCATTATTTTTTAATGATATTCCTCACGGATGTTTGAATCCAGGTTGAGAAAACAAAGGCTACCATTGTGTACTATATTCTCATACAATTAATATGCATATCATTTATGTTACACAACAGCAAAATACTTGAATTACTTCCTGAGTAGTCAATCATTTGGAAGATATATCTACCAGTTCTTCATGGCTCAAAACTGTTGCGCCATATGTGTTCTTCATGGCCAGGCTTCTGTTGATGGACAAACCTGATTGCTCTCTGCAATGGTAAATCTGTTGTGATTCTGAATTACTAGTTATTTAAGGATTTACCCGATGATGATTCATAGACCTCTTTCTTGTTAGTTTAATTTATGTTTCATTAGTTGGCCACCTTATTAATACTAGCTAGATCTTTTGAGTAGTAGTACTAACTGCCACTTAAGATGATGCTATATATGGCCACGCGAACATATCCGATGCTCATGTATCAGAAAATACGACAAGATTTTACATTACACAAGTTCTGCAACAATATTAGATCGGCACTCCCCGCCGCTTACTCCCTAGCATGGCACTAACTTCATGTGTATCCAGGGCACAGCTTGTAACAAAGTGAGCAGCTGAATTATGAGGGGGTATCCTTGATTCCCATGAAATTTGAATGAAGTTATTCGGGTCTAACACTAGGATCTTCTAGAATTTCTCCCAGTCTCACACTTGGTGATTCCTCCTTGATTGGAACATTAACAGTATAGTTTGTCATGGTAAGTGAATGTCAAGGAAAATCCGGAATGTCCACTGGGTGGCCTTGTTCTAAAGCATAGTTGGGTGCACACCATATATGGAGAGGTTTCTTTTAACCATACTTATCCCCTTGTTCAATATGCAACGCCAGAACTGGACATGGAGATTCCTTCTTAAAACGTCCGCGAACATATTTGTTTCAACAAGTGTACCTTGCATGCTGTGCAAAACCTTCGCGTCGAACCATGCGCGCTGCCTCGCAGGCCCCACAACGACGACGGGGCCGGGAGCTCCTCCCTCCACCTGCTGGTGGAGGAGTGGTGCAAGGAGTAGGCGCAGAAGCGCGATGCTCTCTCCCGCAGCGCCGGCAGCCGGACCTGGAGCAACTTCGACAGGCTGGACCGAATATTCTCGCCTGTGCTCAAGCGTCTCCGGGCGGCTGTCAATCACCCTTGGCCACCCCTCCGGCAACATGCGCTCGAAATCAGGACGAGGTTCAGATGGCTACATGCGCCGCAAAAAAGCTGCCGGAAGAAAGGGGATTTGTCGCCGGAGATGTTCAATTGCAGCAGAGGGGGATATGGGAAATGAAGAATGCGGACCCTAAAACGGCCTCGCTCTAGTATATATTGCGGATTCTAAAGCGGTTCTCCGGCCTCCCGTAAAACATTTACATGTAGGGCCGTTTTTACATGACTTTTTCGGGCCGGGTTATTTTGCTTGTATTGTAAATTAGCCGGAAAAACATGACCGGCGAGCTTTTAAGGGATCTGCATATGCTCTTAGCAATAGTCGTACCGTTTCCGTTTTCTCATGGGGCCCGACGGTCAGTGCCTACCAGCGATGTTGTTCGCTGAATCAATCTCCAATCTCCTCCTTCCCCAAAGCCCAAACACGCCGTGGCATCGGCCACCGACGAGCGGCGCCGCCGCGCAGCACGTAGCATCCCCATCGGGTCTCGTGCGGACCCATGGTGGTCACCTACTTAAAATGAGACGAGGGGAGGCGCCTAGCCAGGTCGATTGGGAGGACCTCATGGGCTAGAGCGGGAGCCTCGCCAGCGGCAACGTGCGCCTCACGGATGCTGTGCAACCCCCAACTACCTTCTTCCCAACCTACCATGGGTGCAACCACGAGCATCCTCCTGCCTTCCCTAGTCCAGCAATGAGCCGCACCTCGTGTGGAGCCATGGCGGTCGCCGACGTCAGGTGCGAGGGAGAATGGGAGGCGCGTAGCTAGTTCGACTACGAGCACCTCAAGGGCTGGCACGGGAGCCTCCCGGATGCAACGCGATGCCGCAGTGCTCCCAGGGTTCTTCAAAATCAATTCCTAGGTAATTTGTATCTAAATCTGTCCCAATTTCACTATCAAGTATAGCATAATTCTAGCCATAACATTGCAATGATGATGATGTTGATGATGCATATACCTCTTTCTTGTATGTTTAATTTCTGTTGCATCGGTTAGCCACCTACCCGAGAGACCGAGACTTGAAGCATTATCTAAGAAGAGCACTTCTGCAGATTTACTGTACATTAATTGAGATGCGTGATACATTTAGTTCAATGGTTCACAGCAACGATGCATCAAGAAAATACGGCAAGAGTTACATTTTACAAGTCTTGAAACAAAACTAGATTGGCACTCCTTGTCGCTTCCTCCCTGGCAAGGCGCTGCCCTGATGTGTATCCTGAGCACGACTTGTAACAATATAAACAAATGATTTCTGAGGGATATCCTTGATTCTCATGCAACTAGAGTGAAGTCTCCTTTTGGGACAACACTAGGATCTGTTACAAGTTCTGCAAATGTCACACATGGCAGTTCCTTCTTCACTGAAGCACCAACTGTGTAAGGTGTCATGCTAAGTGGATGCAAACCGAAGTCTGTTATGTCCATTGGATGGCCTTGTTCTATAAGCGTGTTGGGATGCACGCCATACATGGAGAGGTTCCTCTTGACCACTCTCATCCCCTTGTCCATTATGCGCCGCCAAAACTGAACATCGAGATTCCTTCTCAAGACATTCGCGTACGCATTTGTTGCAAGAAGTGAACCATGTGCACTGTGCAACTCCTTGGCAAATTCATCTGCCATTTGTACTAGCCGAGGATGTTCTGCGGGCTCTACACTCCTGAAGGATAGTGCCTTGAAAAGGTATCTCAACTCGTCGTAAGATAGCACACTTAGGAAGATCGGTTTCACCGTTCCCAACCGGGCTAATCTCTTAAGTTTGCTTACGATGATGATCTTGCTCCCTCTACCCATCTTTCTGAGAAACGACTAAAAGTTTTTCCAGTCATCATCATCTACATCAGAAGCAAACTCAATAACTACCAACATCATCCCAAACATTGTCCTTCCATCATCAAGTATTCCCACAATCAAGTGCAAAATAAAGGAGAAACGTGAGCGAACCCTTTCATCGCCACACACATGAGCAACCAAGGTTTTCTTCCCAACTGCGACACCACCTATGAGCGGAAGGACGCCCCATGCATGATCACCTGAAGGATCGTTGTGCTCCAACAAGAAGCTCAAGAGCTTTTGCTTTTCAGCGTGTCGGCTAAACATGAAGTTGTCAGTGTAAAGGTAAACGTCATATGGCCTGCGAGACATGCACTCACATTCGCTCAGAAGCACAACAAATTCTGACATGTTAGCAACAACAATTTCTAAGCTTTCCAAAGCACCATCTGACTCGAGGCGAATGTCCTTGTCGTCGTTCACCATTGTTTTTCGAGAACGTTTGAGTGGAATGGCTAAATACAAACTGCTGCTAGATGAGTTGTTGCTGCTAACCTCATCAAAGCCTGCACCGTCTTGGAGGGCTCGGTACCTCCATGTATCAAGCAGACGGTGCCCTCTGTACATGGCCTCTGAGAGCATCTTGAGCTGCATCATCATCCCTGAGTTGGTTATGTATCGAGCGTCCGCTTCCTCGACGATGGTGCTGTCGGTGTGGAACGACACCTATGGGATGACAAGAATTCCTACTACGGTTGCCGGGGCGCGGGGTTGCGAGAAGAGCAGGGCTAGTAGACAGCACAAGGATCGTTTACCCAGGTTCGGGCCGCGAGGATGCGTAAAACCCTAGTCCTGCTTTGGTGGGTGTATTTCAGAGAGTTCTTGAGCTCTCGAACTAGCTGTGGTCAGTGCGTGGTTCGAAAGAGCCGAATCCTTCTCCAGTATGCCATGGGCCTCCTTTTACAGTCGGAAGGGGCTGCCACAGTGGCACACAAGAGGTGAAAAGGCGTACAATGCCCTGAGCTTATCGCTCGTATTACAGGACAAGACGCATTTAATGCGTAGCTTAGGTGTCCCCTTGCTTTATTGGGGACGGGGGCGAGGCCCGTCCCGTTCGTCGCCGCTCCTCCTCGCTTTGACACGTGCTCTGGCCAGTGAGGCGTGTGGTGTCATGTAGGCAGGCAGGCAGCTGAGGTGGCGCAGTGGCGGAGCCTTCACGAAGATCTGCATGCCGCCATGCAGGCGCTCGATGAGTTGGCATGGGAGCTGCATGTTGCCACGCAGGTGCCCGCCCAGCTGGTTGGGCTGGCAGCTGCATGCGAACAGCGGTGGAAGCTTGGTTGGCATGGGCCTGGCGGTGGCCCTGCTAGCGTCCTTGGTGAGGGCCTTGCCGTGTGGCCCGGCAAGGGTCTTGCCGTGGCGCGCTGTCGTTCCCGGCAAGGGCCTTGCCTGGGGTCTCGTGGCCTTCCTCGGCAAGGATCTTGCTGAGGATCGTCGTCTTCTATTCCTCATCTGATCTTGAATATGTCTTCACAAAGATCTGCATGACACCACGGAGGTGCCTCCCGAGCCCTGGCCCAACGTGATGTTGGAGACCGTGGGCTCAAGGGTGGCCCGCTCTGTTGGTGTGGGGTGAGCTGTCCCGGCAAGGGTCTTGCCGGGGGAACCTGCTTCGTCCCTCTGCTCTTTGTGGTCTTGGCCTTGGCTTGCTCTTATTATCTTGGGCTTTGGTCTTACCTTGGCTCACCTTCCCTGTTCTGCTTGGCGTGACCGTAGGCGCGGCTCCGACTGCCCGTGCACAGGTATAGGGGTACAAAAATGCACCCCTCTTTTTGTACACCCATAGGAGCCCCCGGGCCTGGGCCACACATAAGCGTGACACGTCGTTGGGCCAGGCCCAAAATGGTGCGCGGGCAGGCGGGGCGGTTTAAACCGCGGTAAAACTATTCGCATGTTGCGCTTCCCACGACCCCCGCGCGCGGCGTGGCGTGGAGGGGTGTGCGTGACGTGGGCGGCATGCGTGGGGCGATTTCCACATGCATGCGTCACATCGCAGTAAATGGGCAGCGCGCCCCGCGGCTTCCCCATAAAAAGGGATAACCGCGGGCGCACTGTTCCTTTTACCCTTCGCGCTGAAGGAAATATGCCCTAGATGCAACAATAAAGTTATTATTTATTTCCTTATTTCATGATAAATGTTTATTATTCATGCTAGAATTGTATTAACCGGAAACATAATACTTGTGTGAATACATAGACAAACAGAGTGTCACTAGTATGCCTCTACTTGACTAGCTCGTTGATCAAAGATGGTTATGTTTCCTAGCCATAGACATGAGTTGTCATTTGATTAATGGGATCACATCATTAGGAGAATGATGTGATTGGTTTGATCCATTCCGTTAGCTTAGCACTTGATCGTTTAGTATTCTGCTATTGCTTTCTTCATGACTTATACATGTTCCTATGACTATGAGATTGTGCAACTCCCGTTTACCGGAGGAACACTTTGTGTGCTACCAAACGTCACAACGTAACTGGGTGATTATAAAGGTTCTCTACAGGTGTCTCCGAAGGTACTTGTTGGGTTGGCGTATTTCGAGATTAGAATTTGTCACTCCGATTGTCGGAGAGGTATCTCTGGGCCCACTCGGTAATGCACATCACTTAAGCCTTGCAAGCATTGCAACTAATGAGTTAGTTGCGGGATGATGTATTACGGAACGAGTAAAGTGACTTGCCGGTAACGAGATTGAACTAGGTATTGAGATACCGACGATCGAATCTCGGGCAAGTAACATACCGATGACAAAGGGAACAACGTATGTGTTTTGACGTACCGAAGGTAGTTTGGAGTCCCGGATGAGATCGGGGACATGACGAGGAGTCTCGAAATGGTCGAGACGTAAAGATCGATATATTGGACGACTATATTCGGACATCGGAAAGGTTCCGAGTGATTTGGGTATTTTTCGGAGTACCGGAGAGTTACGGAAATTCCCAGGGAGTATATGGGTCTTATTGGGCTTTAGGGGAAAGAGAGAGGAGAGGTTGGGCGCCCCCCAAGGCCTAGTCCGAATTGGACTAGGGGGAGGGGCTGCGCCCCCTCCTTCCTTCTCTTCTCTCTCCCCTTTCCTTGACTCCTACTCCTACTACTTGGAAGGGGGGATCCTACTCCCGGTGGGAGTAGGACTCCTCCTAGGGCGCGCCATAGAGAGGGTCGGCCCTCCCCCTCCACTCCTTTATATACGGGGAGGGGGGCACCCCTTGGAGACACAACAATTGATTTGATCTTTTAGCCATGTGCGGTGCCCCCTCCACCATAGTCCACCTCGATAATACTGTAGCGGTGCTTAGGCGAAGCCCTGCGTCGGTAGAACATCATCATCGTCACCACGCCGTCGTGCTGACGAAACTCTCCCTCAACACTCGGCTGGATCGAAGGTCGAGGGACGTCATCGGGCTGAACGTGTGCTGAACTCGGAGGTGTCGTGCGTTCGGTACTTGATCGATCGGATCGTGAAGACATACGACTACATCGACCGCGTTGTGCTAACGCTTCCGCTTTCGGTCTACGAGGGTACGTAGACAACACTCTCGCCTCTCGTTGCTATGCATCACCATGATCTTGCGTGTGTGTAGGAATTTTTTTGAAATTACTACGTTCCCCAACAGTGGCATCTGAGCCTGGTTTTATGCGTAGATATCATATGCACGAGTAGAACACAAGTGAGTTGTGAGCAATATAAGTCATACTGCTTACCAGCATGTCATACTTTGGTTCGGCGGTATTGTTGGATGAAGCGGCCCGGACCGACATTACGCGTACGCTTACGCGAGACTGGTTCTACCGACGTGCTTTGCACACAGGTGGCTGGCGGGTGTCAGTTTCTCCAACTTTAGTTGAACCGAGTGTGGCTACGCCCGGTCCTTGCGAAGGTTAAAACAGCACCAACTTGACAAACTATCATTGTGGTTTTGATGCGTAGGTAAGAACGGTTCTTGCTCAGCCCGTAGCAGCCACGTAAAACTTGCAACAACAAAGTAGAGGACGTCTAACTTGTTTTTGCAGGGCATGTTGTGATGTGATATGGTCAAAGCATGATGCTAAATTTTATTGTATGAGATGATCATGTTTTGTAACCGAGTTATCGGCAACCGGCAGGAGCCATATGGTTGTCACTTTATTGTATGCAATCCAATCACCCTGTAATGCTTTACTTTATCACTAAGCGGTAGCGATAGTCGTAGAAGCATAAGATTGGCGAGACGACAACGATGCTACGATGGAGATCAAGGTGTCGCGCCGGTGACAATGGTGATCATGACGGTGCTTCAGAGATGGAGATCACAAGCACAAGATGATGATGGCAATATCATATCACTTATATTGATTGCATGTGATGTTTATCTTTTATGCATCTTATCTCGCTTTGTTTGACGGTAGTATTATAAGATGATATGTCACTAAATTTCAAGGTATAAGTGTCCTCCCTGAGTATGCACCGTTGCCAAAGTTCGTCGTCCCCAGACACCACGTGATGATCGGGTGTGATAAGCTCTACGTCCATCTACAACGGGTGCAAGCCAGTTTTGCACACGCAGAATACTCAGGTTAAACTTGACGAGCCCAGCATATGCAGATATGGCCTCGGAACACTAAGACTGAAATGTCGAGCGTGAATCATATAGTAGATATGATCAACATAATGATGTTCACCATTGAAAGCTACTCCATTTCACGTGATGATCGGTTATGGTTTAGTTGATATGGATCATGTGATCACTTAGAGGATTAGAGGGATGTCTATCTAAGTGGGAGTTCTTAAGTAATATGATTAATTGAACTTAAATTTATCATGAACTTAGTCCTGGTAGTATTAGCATATCTATGTTGTAGATCAATAGCTCGCGTTTTGCTCGCCTGTTTTATTTTGATATGTTCCTAGAGAAAACTAAGTTGAAAGATGTTAGTAACAATGATGCGGACTTGGTCCGTGATCTGAGGATTAACCTCATTGCTGCACAGAAGAATTATGGCCTTGATGCACCGCTAGGTGATAGACCTATTGCAGGAGTAGATGCAGACGTTATGAACGTTTTGACAAAAGCTCGGTATGATGACTACTTGATAGTTAAGTGCACCATGCTTTACGGCTTAGAACCGGACTTCAAAAATGTTTTGAATGCCACAGAGCATATAAGATGTTCCAAGAGTTGAAATTGGTATTTCATACTCATGCCCGTGTCAAGAGGTATGAGACCTCTGACAGTACTTTGCATAACAAGATGGAGGAGAATAGCTCAACCAGTGAGCATGTGCTTAGATTGTCTGGGTACTATAATTGCTTGAATCAAGTGGGAGTTAATCTTCCAGATAAGATAGTAATTGACAGAATTCTCTAGTCACTATTACCAAGTTACTAGAACTTTGTGATGAACTATAATATGCAAGGGATAATGGAAACGATTCCCAAGCTCTTCGTGATGCTGAAATCGACGAAGGTAGAAATCAAGAAAACATCAAGTGTTGATGGTTGACAAGACCACTAGTTTCAAGAAAAGGGCAAAGGGAAGAAGGGGAACTTCAATAAGAACGACAAGCGAGTTGCTGCTCAAGTGAAGAAGCCCAAGTCTGGACCTAAGCCTGAGACTGAGTGCTTCTACTACAAAGGAACTAGTCACTGGAAGCGGAACTGCCCCAAGTATTTGACGGATAAGAAGGATGGCAAAGTGAACAAAGGTATATTTGATATACAGATTATTGATGTGTATTTTACTAGTGTTCGTAGCAACCCCTCGGTATTTGATCCTGGTTCAGTTGCTAAGAGTAGTAACTCGAAACGGGAGTTGCAGAATGAACAGAAATTAGTTAAGGGTGAAGTGACGATGTGTGTTGGAAATAGTTCCAAGATTGATATGATCATCATCGCACACTCCCTATACTTTTGGGATTAGTGTTGAACCTAAATAAGTGTTATTTGGTGTTTGCATTGAGCATGAATATGATTTGATCATGTTTATTGCAATACGGTTATTCATTTAAGTTAGAGAATAATTGTTATTCTGTTTACGTGAATAAAACCTTATATGGTTACACACCCAATGAAAATGGTTCGTTGGATCTTGATCGTAGTGATACACATATTCATAATATTGAAGCCAAAAGATGCAAAGTTAATAATGATAGTGCAACTTATTTGTGGCACTGCCGTTTAGGTCATATTGGTGTAAAGCGCATGAAGAAACTCCATGCTAATGGGCTTTTGGAATCACTTGATGCTTGCGAACCATGCCTCTTGGGCAAGATGACTAAAACGCCGTTCTCCAGAACAATGGAGCGAGCAACATATTTGTTGGAAATCATACATACTGATGTATGTGGTCCGATGAATATTGAGGCTCGTGGCAGGTATCGTTATTTTCAGACCTTCACAAATGACTTGAGCAGATATGGGTATATCTACTTGATGAAACATAAAGTCTGAAACATTTGAAAAGTTCATATAATTCTAGAGTGAATTAGAAAATCATCGTAAGAAGAAAATAAAGTTTCTACGATCTGATCGTGGAGGAGAATATTAGAGTTACGAGTTTGGTCTTCATTTGAAACAATGCGGAATAGTTTCGCAACTCACGCCACCTGGAACACCACAGCGTAATGGTGTGTCTGGATGTCATAACCGTACTTTATTAGATATGGTGCAATCTATGATGTTTCTTACCAACCTACCACTATCGTTTTGGAGTTATGCATTAGAGACAGTTGCATTCACATTAAAAAGGGCACCATCTAAATCCGTTGAGATGGCACCTTATGAACTGTGGTTTGGCAAAAAACCAAAGTTGTCGTTTCTTAAAGTTTGGGGTTGCGATGCTTATGTGAAAAAGTTTCAACATGATAAGCTTGAACCCAAATCGGAGAAATGCGTCTTCATAGGATACCCAAAAGTTAGAGAATAATTGTTGTTCTATTTACGTGAATAAAACCTTATATGGTTACACACCCAATGAAAATGGTTCGTTGGATCTCAATCGTAGTGATACACATATTCATAATATTGAAGCCAAAAGATGCAAAGTTAATAATGATAGTGCAACTTATTTGTGGGACTGCCATTTAGGTCATATTGGTGTAAAGCGCATGAAGAAACTCCATGCTGATGGGCTTTTGTAATCACTTGATTACGAATCACTTGATGCTTGCGAACCATGCCTCTTGGGCAAGATGACTAAAACGCCGTTCTCCGGAACAATGGAGAGAGCAACAGATTTGTTGGAAATCATACATATTGATGTATGTGATCTCATGAATATTGAGGCTCGCGGCAGGTATCGTTATTTTCAGACCTTCACAAATGATTTGAGCAGATATGGGTATATCTACTTGATGAAACATAAAGTCTGAAACATTTGAAAAGTTCATATAATTTCAGAGTGAAGTAGAAAATCATCGTAACAAGAAAATAAAGTTTCTACGATCTGATCGTGGAGGAGAATATTAGAGTTACAAGTTTGGTCTTCATTTGAAATAATGCAGAATAGTTTCGCAACTCACGCCACCTGGAACACCACAGCGTAATGGTGTGTCCGGACGTCATAACTGTACTTTATTAGATATGGTGTAATCTATGATGTTTCTTACCAATCTACCACTATCATTTTGGAGTTATGCATTAGAGACAGCTGCATTCACGTTAAAAAGGGCACCATCTAAATCCGTTGAGATGGCACCTTATGAACTGTGGTTTGGCAAGAAACCAAAGTTGTCGTTTTTTAAAGTTTGGGGTTGCGATGCTTATGTGAAAAAGTTTCAACATGATAAGCTTGAACCCAAATCGGAGAAATGCGTCTTCATAGGATACCCAAAAGTTACTGTTGGGTACACCTTCTATCAAAGATCCGAAGACAAGATATTCGTTGCTAAGAATGGATCCTTTCTAGAGAAGGAGTTTCTCTCGAAAGAAGTGAGTGGGAGGAAAGTAGAACTTGATGAGGTAACTGTACCTGCTCCCTTATTGGAAAGTAGTTCATCACAGAAATTTGTTCCTGTGACTCCTACACCAATTAATGAGGAAGCTAATGATGATGATCATGTAACTTCAGATCAAGCTACTACCGAACCTCGTAGGTCAACCAGAGTGAGATCCGCACTAGAGTGGTATGGTAATCTTATTCTGGAGGTCATGTTACTTGACCATGACGAACCTACGAACTATGAGGAAGCGATGATGAGCCCAGATTCCGCGAAATGGTTTGAGGCCATGAAATCTGAGATGGGATCCATGTATGAGAACAAAGTATGGACTTTGATTGACTTGCCCAAATGATCGGCGAGCCATTGAGATTAAATGGATCTTCAAGAGGAAGACGGACGTTGATAGTAGTGTTACTATCTACAAATGTAGAATTGTTGCAAAAGGTTTTCGACAAGTTCAAGGTGTTGACTATGATGAGAGTTTCTCACTCGTATCTATGCTTAAGTCTGTCCGAATCATGTTAGCAATTGCCGCATTTTATGAAATCTGGTAAATGGATAAACAAAACTGCATTCCTTAATGGATTTATTAAAGAAGAGTTGTATATGATTCAACCAGAAGGTTTTGTCGATCCTAAAGGTGTTAACAAGATGTGCAAGCTCCAGCGGTCCATCTATGGACTGGTGCAAGCATCTCGGAGTTGGAATATACGCTTTGATGAGTTGATCAAAGCGTATAGTTTTATACAGACTTGCAGTGAAGCATGTATTTACAAGAAAGTGAGTGAGAGCACTACAACATTTCTGATAAGTATATGTGAATGACATATTGTTGATCAGAAATAATGTAGAATTATTCTGCAAAGCATAAAGGAGTGTTTGAAAGGAGTTTTTCAAAGAAAGACCTCGATGAAGCTGCTTACATATTGAGCATCAAGATCTATAGAGATAGATCAAAATGCTTGATAAGTTTTTTCAATGAGTACATACCTTGACAAGATTTTGAAGTAGTTCAAAATGGAATAGTCAAAGAAAGAGTTCTTGCCTGTGTTACAAGGTGTGAAATTGATTAAGACTCAAAGCCCGACCACGACAGAAGATAGAAAGAGAATGAAAGTCATTCCCTATGCCTCAGCCATAGGTTCTATAAAGTATGCCATGCTACGTACCAGATCTATTGTATACCGTACACTGATTTTGGCAAGGGAGTACAATAGTGATCTAGGAGTAGATCACTGGACAGCGGTCAAAATTATCCTTAGTGGAATAAGGATATGTTTCTCGATTATGGAGGTGACAAAAGGTTTGCCGCAAAGGGTTACGTCGATGCAAGTTTTGACACTGATCTAGATGACTCCAAATCTCAATCTGGATGCATATTGAAAGTGAGAGCAATTAGCTAGAGTAGCTCCATGCAAAGCATTGTTGACATAGAAATTTGCAAAATACATACAGATCTGAATGTGGCAGACCCGTTGACTAAACTTCTCTCACAAGCAAAACATGATCACACCTTAGTACTCTTTGGGTGTTAATCACATAGCAATGTGAACTAGATTATTGACTCTAGTAAACACTTTGGGTGTTGGTCACATGACGATGTAAAATATGGGTGTTAATCACATGGTGATGTGAACTATTGATGTTAAATCACGTGTCGATGTGATCTAGATTATTGACTCTAGTGCAAGTGGGAGACTGAAGGAAATATGCCCTAGAGGCAATAATAAAGTTATTATTTATTTCCTTATTTCATGATAAATGTTTATTATTCATGCTAGAATTGTATTAACCGGAAACATAATACTTGTGTGAATACAAAGACAAACAGAGTGTAACTAGTATGCCTCTACTTGACTAGCTCGTTGATCAAAGATGGTTATGTTTCTTAGCCATAGACATGAGTTGTCATTTGATTAATGGGGTCACATCATTAGGAGAATGATGTGATTGACTTGACCCATTCCGTTAGCTTAGCACTTGATCGTTTAGTATTCTGCTATTGCTTTCTTCATGACTTATACATGTTCCTATGACTATGAGATTATGCAATTCCCGTTTACTGGAGGAACACTTTGTGTGCTACCAAACGTCACAACGTAACTGGGTGATTATAAAGGTGCTCTACAGGTGTCTCCGAAGGTACTTGTTGGGTTGGCGTATTTCGAGATTAGAATTTGTCACTCCGATTGTCGGAGAGGTATCTCTGGGCCCACTCGGTAATACACATCACTTAAGCCTTGCAAGCATTGCAACTAATGAGTTAGTTGCAGGATGATGTATTACGAAACGAGTAAAGAGACTTGCCGGTAACGAGATTGAACTAGGTATTGAGATACCGACGATCGAATCTCAGGCAAGTAACATACCGATGACAAAGGGAACAACGTATGTTGTTGTGCGGTTTGACCGATAAAGATCTTCATAGAATATGTGGGAGCCAATATGAGCATCCAGGTTCCGCTATTGGTTATTAACCGGAGACGTGTCTCGGTCATGTCTACATTGTTCTCGAACCCGTAGGGTCCGCACGCTTAAAGTTTGATGACGGTTATATTATGAGTTTATGTGTTTTGATGTACCAAAGGTAGTTTGGAGTCCTGGATGAGATCGGGGACATGACGAGGAGTCTCGAAATGATCGAGACGTAAAGATCGATATATTGGATGACTATATTCGGACATCGGAAAGGTTCCGAGTGATTCGGGTATTTTTTGGAGTACCGGAGAGTTACGGGAATTCGCCAGGGAGTATATGGGCCTTATTGGGCTTTAGGGGAAAGAGAGAGGAGAGGTTGGGCGCCCCCCAAGGCCTAGTCCGAATTGGACTAGGGGGAGGGCTGCGCCCCCTCCTTCCTTTTCTTCTCTCTCCCCTTTCCTTGACTCCTACTCCTACTACTTGGAAGGGGGGAATCCTACTCCCGGTGGGATTAGGACTCCTCCTAGGGCACGCCATAGAGAGGGCCGGCCCTCCCCCTCCTCCACTCCTTTATATACGGGGAGGGGGGCACCCCTTGGAGACACAACAATTGATTTGATCTTTTACCCGTGTGTGGTGCCCCCTCCACCATAGTCCACCTTGATAATACTGTAGCGGTGCTTAGGCGAAGTCCTGCGTCGGTAGAACATCATCATCGTCACCACGCCGTCGTGCTGACGAAACTCTCCCTCAACACTCGGCTGGATCGAAGTTCCAGGGACGTCATCGGGCTGAACGTGTGCTGAACTCGGAGGTGCCGTGCGTTCGGAACTTGATCGGTCGGATCGTGAAGACGTACGACTACATCAACCGCGTTGTGCTAACGCTTCCGCTTTCGGTCTATGAGGGTACGTAGACAACACTCCCCCTCTCGTTGCAATGCACAACATGATCTTGCGTGTGCGTAGGAATTTTTTTGAAATTACTACGTTCCCCAACACGCGCAACCCCAATCTCGGAAACCTCCGCCTGCCTTCCTCTTCTTCTCCAAGCTTCGTTCCTACTCGCCGCCGTTGCGCTTCCGCCACCCTCTTTCATGCCCTCCTCCCCCAGCCGCCATGGCGCCAAAATCCACCAAGGGCAAGGGAGTGGCCAAGGACGCCAGAGCCATGGAGCAGCCGGAGAGTGCGTTGGCGGTGCAGCGGATGCAGTCCGCCTTCTTCCCCTCAACATTCGACGTGTTCGAGCTTCGGGACTCCTTCAGGCCCCTGTGGGGAGAGAAGACGGGGGGGAGGGGAATTCGAGGCATCCAACCACGTGCGTCATCCCCGCTGACTGCGTCGAGGCTACCCCAAATCGGTGCCCCTTCTTTGTCGATTATTTTTCCTGCGGGCTCTGTCCTCCCTTCTCCGATTTCTTCAGCGACGTCATGCATACCTTTGGCTTCCGCCTCCTGGATTTTACTCCGAATGCGGTGGCATGCATGGCCCTTTTCGCGCATCTCTGCGAGGGCTTCGCCGGGGTGCACCCCAAAATGGCGCTCTTCCGCCATTACTTCTCCCCTCGGATCCAACCAGGGGGCTCCATCTCCGGTTGCATTGCCTGGGTCTCAAGATCCAAGGGGGCTTATCCGGAGGGTGCCATGAAGGAGTGGTGGGAAGAATGGCGGGTCCGGTGGTGCTGGATCAAGGAGAAGGACCCGTCGGCGTTCTGCGAAGTTCGACGGGCGCCGCCGGTCCGCAGAAGCGATTGGAGCGACGTCGATGCTGATGACGAGAAGCTCACGGTCGCCACCACCAGGATCCTCCGGCTCACCGAGGCCGGCCTCACCCTTGAGATGATCGGGGCGGACTTCATCCGCCGCCGGATCGCTCCACTGCATAACAAGGGGAGGCCAGCCTGGCTCTTCACGAACCCCGCCGACATCATGCGGCTTCGTCCCGGCCTCAACCATAATTTCACCATGATGGGGCACGCCCATTTCTGCCAGTGGCTCTTTCAGCTTGACGTGGGCCGTGACGGTGAGGTCGAGCGGACCGGCAAGGTCGCGAGGGCCGCCGCCAAGGCTGGCAAGGTCCTCAAGGGGCCTCTGTTCAAGCTGCCGACGGGGGTGGTCCCTTTGTGCAATAACTCGCGCCGGTCCGATATCATTGTCATGATGCTGGACTGCAACACGCATAGTCCTGACCTGAGCTGGAAGGAGCCGGAGGATGCCGAGGTGCAGCAGTTTTCGACACTCTGCACGAGGGGTACGTCAGCGCCGACACCGAGCGGCTGCTTGTCCAGGACACCACCCAGGCGAAGCTGGACTACATTGCTACCAGGGCAAGGAAGGCACAACTTGCCAAGGAGGCCGGCAGCGCAGGCGGTGTGGAGGACAAGGCCGCGACGGCCACGGAGGAGGAGGAGCTTGCCTGGTGGGCGGCGGCCGCCGGGGGAGCCAGCAGCGCCGGCACCGAGGCCCCTCTGGTTAAAGATGTGACTGGCGAGTCGTCATCGGAGGAGGCCGAGACCGCAGGCCCGACGCCGGCAATGGGGAGAGGGCGAGTCCTGTGGCGGGTCAGTTCCGGCGAGCCGGTCCGGCCTGGCAGGGCTGCGCGGCCATAGCTGACCTTGGAGGGTCCGGGCGCCACACGAGGGCCGCAGCAGCAAAGGCCGCGGTGAAGAAGAAGACAACCGCCCCTTCTTCGTCCACGCGTGTCCAGACACCACCTCCTTCTCCTCCTCCGGCGGATGTCGATACAGAGGTTACTTTCAATTATGGATCCCTCGGCCCGAGGAGGAAGAGGAAAACAACAGAGGAGGAGGTGGACGACGAGTAAGTATCTGGTTCCTTTTCGTTATCTCTGCCTCCTCAATCTGTGTTGCTCGTCTTGACTTGTCTTCATCTTTGCAGGGACGTGGAGACGCTGGCCCAGAGAGTGAAGAGGGCCAAGGTCTTGGCGGGTGGTCATCCCCTAATTGGTACTTCGGGGGCGCCACTAGTGGTGTTGAGCAGCCCAGACAGCAGCCCCTGGCATAGCCCCCAGCGTAAGTTCATCACTCTTCCCCGTCGACACGTGTCAGGGGCACAACACTTTGGTGCTGACCTTGCTAGGTATGCAGGAGGAGAGCAGCAGCAGGAGGAGCCACAGAGGGCTACTCCCAACACGCCGCCCTCATCAACCACGCCGCCCCGAGGGGCGTCCCCGGCAAGGGCGCCAGGCACCGAGTCCACGCACATGGAGGAGGAGGAGGAGGAGAACTTGGGCGCCGACGGCTTTCCCTCGACGCCAAATGCTGGCGGGTAGGGAACTTCCGTTTCCTAGTCGGATACTGGCACTGGTAAGTTGTTCGCCATTCGTCCCTGCTTCTTTTCCTTTTCGGCTCTTGGTCCTGGCCTTGCCCCACCCCCTTCTTCGGCATCCAGATTCCTCCTCGGTGAACCCAGAGGACATGGACGCCGTCATCGAGGGCGTCGCCAAGGCCGCCGAGGCGGACGCCGAGAAGATCGCCACCGAGGGGGCCGCCAAGGGCGCTGCCGAGGACGCCGCCGAGGGGCCTACCGGGGAGGACGGCAAGGCTGCCGTTGAGGAGACCGGCAAGGGGCCTGCCGGAGAGGCCGGCGGGGTCGCTGCCGAGGAGGAGGAGGAAGTGGCTGGTGACCAGCCTTCCTCTTCTGCTGCTTCCGGCTCCGGCAAGTACCTGAGGATGAGCGACGACTTGTTCGTCCACCTTCCAGGCGCGTCGAGCACCAGGATGCCCGTTGAGGGAGAGGTGTTTGATGACGAAGTGCTTGCCGCTGCCGGGCTTGAAGTCGTCGACGAGCCGATCGTTGGCGGCGACGGTTCGCAGGAAGAGCGGCTCCTCCACGCCATGGGCGCCAGCTTCCGGAAGCTCCAGGCGCTCCACCGCGCCCGCCTAGACAAGGCTAAGTCCAGGACGGCGGTGGTGAAGAAGGCGGAGGCGGACCTCCAGAAGCGCGTTGCCGAGATGCAGGACTGGTTCCGCGAGGCCCACAAGGAGCTCAAGGCTGCCCAGGGCGAGCTGGCCAAGCGCGGCGTGGAGCTCACCATGAAGCTCGCCGACATCGAGAAAGCTCAAGAGACGGCGAGGAACTTGGTCGCGGCCGCCGAAGCTGCCCGGACCCAGCACGAGGCCGCGCTGAACTCCCAGGAGGAGGACCTCGCTGCACGCGAGGAGAAGCTTGCCGCCATGCTTCGCGGCAAGGATGCAGAGGTGGAGAAGCTTGTCTTGCAGCGAACCAGTGAGCTGGAGCAGAGGCACAAAGAGGCACTCAATGCCCAGGCCCAGGTTCACGCCGGCAAGGTGGAGGAGTTGGAGGCCGAGCGCGACAGGCTGAAGGAGCAGGCCCTGAAGCTCTCCCAGGAAAAGGACACGCTCAACAGTGCCCTGACAGAGGCGCAGGGCGCGGTCGTCAGCAAGGCTGGGGAGCTCTCCGGGGCCAACAACTCCATCAAAGACCTCAAGCTAAATCCGAAGGGTCTCGAGAAGGTGCTGTCGGAGGCCAAAACCCGAGAGGGGGCCCTGGCCAAGGAGCTGGAGGCCGAGAAGCAGTTGCGGAAGAACGAGGGCCTCAACTTCGCGGATCACGTGGAGGGCGAGAACCTTGGCTCGATCGCCTCGCCACCATCGCCAACCAGGCCGCCGCACAGCTGGCCATCATGGGGATGCTGGACGTGAGGTATGTCCCGGAGCGGAGCGTGAGCGCCAATTGCAGCCTGACCATGTTCTTTGAGAAGGTTGTCGGCGCTCTGGAGCGGCTCCACACCAACCAGGCAGCCTCACTGGCCGACGAGTCCCGGAGGCTTTGCCAGGGTGCCATGACCAAGGTTCTCACCAAGGTGGTGCACTGGTACCCCGACCTCGACTTCGACGCCGCGCTGGAGAGCTTGCCGGAGGGTACTGACCTCGCGCCGCTCAGGGAGCGCATCAAGCCCATCATCACCCGAGTCGGCGAAATTCAGAGGGTGGAGGGCCATTGCCGGGATTAGGCATCCCCTTCTTTATCACCGCTGCAGGTTCACAACCAAGACAATCGCTATCTCTAGTTAGAACCGCAGCAACAATTCGATGTAATATAACTCTGCAGCACTTTCAGTATTATGCATGTTATTTTCCTGTTCGATTTTCCTTTGTATGTCCTCCCTATGTTATTGGGTATGCTCAACGGTGCGTAAACCCAAGGCGGCGTCTTGGGGATGGGTCCCCATTGGCCTGCCGGGTGTGCTTGCTGCCGTGCGAACCACCTTGCCGCCCGAACTGTCGAGCTTGACTCGAGTCAGAGTCGGGAGCGTTGCCAAGTGTGGAAGGCTACCCCGTCACTCTCGACGCGGCCGCTTTGAGCTGTTGAGCGGACTCGAAACAGAACAAGGGCATTGCCAATTGCGGGAGGGCCCCTTTGCATGCAGGTTTCTCATACATAGCCGAAATCTCCGAGGACGATAACCTTATGTATAGGAGGAAATAACTCAAAACTCTGAATGACTTAGCTTTTCTGCTGCCGAGCAGGCGTCGTTCCTCCGGCCGCCTCCTTCTCAGGAGCCAAGGGCGATGAAGAACTGCTAGGCTAACTACTAGACCAGATTCTCACAATTGCCCCCCTACCTGGCGCGCCAAAGATGTCGGTGTGGAACGACACCAATGGGATCACAAGAATCCCTACTACGGTTGCCGGGGCGCGGGGTTGCGAGAAAAGCAGGGCTGTAGACAGCACAAGGATCGTTTACCCAGGTTCGGGCCGCGAGGATGTGTAAAACCCTAGTCCCGCTTTGGTGGATGTATTTCAAAGAGTTCTTGAGCTCTCGAACTAGCTGTGGTCAGTGCGTGGTTCGAAAGAGCCGAATCCTTCTCCAGTATGCCATGGGCCTCCTTTTATAGTCGGAAGGGGCTGCCACAATGGCACACAGGAGGTGGAAAGACGTACAGTGCCCTGAGCTTATCGCTCGTATTACAGGACAAGACGCATTTAATGCGTAGCTTAGGTGTCCCCTTGCTTTATTGGGGACGGGGGCGAGGCCCGTCCCGTCCGTCGCAGCTCCTCCTCCCTTTGACACGTGCCTTGGCCAGTGAGGCGCGTGGTGCCATGTAGGCAGGCAGGCAGCTGAGGTGGCACAGTGGCGGAGCCTTCACGAAGATCTGCATGCCGCCATGCAGGCGCTCGATGAGTTGGCCTGGGAGCTTCATGTTGCCATGCAGGTGCCCGCCCAGCTGGTTGGGCTGGCAGCTGCATGCGAACGGCGGTGGAAGCTTGGTTGGCGTGGGCCTGGCGGTGGCCCTGCTGGCGTCCTTGGTGAGGGCCTTGCCGGGTGGCCCGGCAAGGATCTTGCCGTGGCGCGCTGTCATCCCCGGCAAGGGCCTTGACTGGAGTCTGGTGGCCTTCCTCGGCAAGGATCTTGCTGAGGATCGTCGTCTTCTATTCCTCATTTGATCTTGAATATGTCTTCACAAGGATCTGCATGACACCATGGAGGTGCCTCCCGAGCCCTGGACCAACATGATGTTGGAGATCATGGGCTCAAGGGTGGCCCACTCTGTTGGTGTGGGGCGAGCTATCCCGGCAAGGATCTTGCCAGGGCTGCTGAGGCTACCCCAGCAAGGGTCTTGCCGGGGGAACCTGCTTCGTCCCTTTGCTCTTTGTGGTCTTGGCCTTGGCGTTGCTCTTATTATCTTGGGCTTTGGTCTTACCTTGGCTCACCTCCCCTGTTCTGCTTGGCGTCACTGTAGGCGCGGCTCCGACTGCCCGTGCACAGGTATAGGGGTACAAAAATGCACCCCTCTTTTTGTACACCGACAGGTGCCTACTCTGCAGGAGATGCTGCAACCTCTCCACCACCTTCTCCTCTGATTGTCCATGGCTGGAGGAGTGATACTTGTTCATCAGGAGGGAGATGAACCGGCTTACAAGCTCACTTGCAACTGCAGATATGGCAACCTCCATGGCCAGGATTGATGAGGTAAGATGCTGGTTGATCCCTGGAAAAATTAACTAAGCTGGCCTCTGCAAGTCTTGAAGTATCAGTCGCATTTAAACAAAGTGTCCCTGGACGACTTGGTGGGTGGATGGGTGGGTGAAAGGCACGGATACTTTGTTTAAAGCTCAAAGACGTGACAAGGACCAATGAACTTTCCAAGCAGCATTGAAAAGAAATAACCAACTAGTATTTGTAATATTTACGTTAGGTCTAAATTGATTACTGTCCCATTGCAAAATGTATATTTAAACATCTTTGCATTTGTCTTTTGTTGAAAACCTTACATTTTTATACATATGAGGGAATCCTCTTGGGGACCATCCCGGTTTCTGGCCACCCCTTACCAAGGGGAAATTCTCTTTCACAGGATATATGACCCATTAGTTAGCCTAATTTTATGGGTTAACAAAGGCTGAGAGGTTGTTTCTTAACTAGCTGCACAATCGCCCCCCTCTTATATTTGGTTCACCCTCTACCACTGGAGGGAATGACATCCAATGTACATCAACACCACGTGCACGCGACCGTGAGGCGATGAGGGCGACTGGGCGGGCGACAGGGCGGACGCCCGTGCACGCGACGGCGATGGCGCCGTCCGCCGTCGGTGATCGCCGGCGCGTCGGCGGGCGGTTTTGGGCTCTCGCCGACTCTGACGAGGACGACGCGGATGATAATGGGGATGCATCCCCGGCGGAGTCGCCGCCCTCACCGGCACCTTTGGATTTCATTTGTGAATTTTTCAATTCAGGTTATAACGAAGATGAAGTGGCAACGACGATCGATCGTGTTCTACCATCGGATGATCCGGCGCAAATCGGTCTTCACGCGGGCGAGAAGAAAGAGATGATCTGACGCGTTGTTCATCGGAGGACGGCGGCGTCAGCGCTCAGACCTTGGAAGGGTCCCCTACCTAAGGTGATTCTTCTGAATCTTACGCTATTCGATATGATTAGGCCGGAGTCGTGGATTACTGTTAAGAAGAGGAAGCATGCGAGGAGGATCGACGTTCGTCAGGCACCGGCGGCGCCCGTGATGGCCGTGCCGGCGACCGGGATCTCGGAGATGAGATCATTGCGTTTGAAACGCCTGCTGGGCTGTGCTGGGCCGGCTCGGAGGGAGCCGGGTCCGCGAGGAGATGGGCCAGGGTCGGATGGGTATGAGGCCCATGTTGTACCGGACCATAATCCTGCCCGGATCGCTAGCCCATGCACGTATGCGGGTGATCGATCTTCTATCCGTCGTGCGCCATCTCCAGCTGGTCCTAGGGTTCACAGGCGCGGGACTCGTGGTTTCCCAGTGTGTGGTGCTCGTCGGGCAAGGAGGATCCGGCCTCTCCTGGACATGGCCGGCCGTGGGGCTGCGCCGCCACCAGCCAAGAAGATTGCCTCATCCGCTCCAGCAGGACGGGGCGGGGCGGCTCCGCCGCCGGCGGCGGGTACCGGCCATGGAGCCCTGGCGCCGCTTGGCCAGAGGCCACCGGCGGGTGGGGGTGTTCCTCTGGGTAACCCGGGCCGTGGCAATGGCCACTTGGGCGTGTGGCCACCGGGGCAAGTGCCCATGCAAACTGCGGCTGGAAGGGGCGGGCTGAGGCCTCCGGCGCCAGGTGCGGCGCCCGTCGCCCAGCCGGCCGCGGGTCATGGTGGGCCTCGGCCTCAAGCGCCGGGCGTGGCCGGTGTAGCTGCTGCTGGCCGGGGTGGTGCTGCCCTTGGGGTCATGCCGACGCCTATAGGCGGTCAACCTCGTGCCACACCTCCGCCTCACTTCGTCGCGAGGCCGGCTCAGAACCGGTCGGGACCGCCACAGACGAGGCAGAATTCAAACACTAGAGAGTCCCATGGTCCGCCCCGAGGCCAGTGGGGGGACGATGGGTATGATGAGTATGGAGATGGACAACATCATGGTTCCTCTTCCACGGGAGGAGGTCGTGGTTATGCCTGGCAGAGTGACGGGTCTACTGAGAGACCGTTTCTCGGCCCTCCAGGTGGATTTGTCGAGGGAGCCTCAGGTCCGGACCACCGCCAGAGAGGTGGCTACCGTGGACATCATGGTGGTCGGGGTGGTGGCCGTGCGAGGTATCGCCGACAGCCTTCGCCTCCGCCAGTTGTTGACCATGCAGCGTCAGCAGTGGAGACCGATCACGCTTCCACGGATCTCCCTACCCAAGCGATGGAGGTGGTGACGGCCTTGGCCAATGTTGAGGTTCCTGCGACTGGGACTGCGGCTGAGGCTACTGACAGGTCTGATGCTGAGAGGGCCTCCAAGTGGGCGCGTAAGAAGGAAAGGATGCTTTGCTACCGTTGTGGTGAGAAGGGCCACTTCATTGCTGAGTGCGTGGAGGAGCTGTGTGAGTCGTGTGGCAAGCCAGCACATGCCTCGGGGGATTGCCCGTTATTGCGTGACCAGGCTCCGTCTCTGACAATGTATGGAGTTTATTGTGCTGAGCTAATGTTCTTTGAGTCCCCGGCCGCGAGAGAGATTCCGGAGGAGACACTGAGCTTGACCACCAGGGTTGTGAAAGCTACCCAGGGTGAGGTAACTGAGGCTCAGATTGTGCGGAGGCTTCAGGAGCTGGCACCGGGAGACTTCCAATGGGAGCTGGTTGCTCTCGAGGCCAATGTTTTTAAGGTTGATTTCCCACTGCGGATGATTTCCAGAGACTGCTGAGCTTTGGCTTGTGTAGAGTTCCTGGCACTAAGTGCATTCTGGAGTTTCACGAGTGGAAGAAGGTGGAGCCTAAGGGAAAGCCGCTTACACAGGTCTGGTTGAGGTTTTTGGGGGCTCCATCTAAGCCTTTGCAGGATGTTCGAGTTGTGGCCAGTATGGGTATTATGGTTGGGAAGACGGAGAAAGTGGATATGGCTTTTACCCGTGCTCATGGAGTGGCCCGGATTTTAGTGAGCGTTCTGGATATTGAGTTCGTGCCTGATGCGGTCAACTGGACTTATAGGCAAGAGGTGTTTCCGCTCGAGATCGAGTTTGAGGACACGGATCTGTTTGCTGAGGCGATTAATGGGCATGATGTTGATATGCACGAGGGTGACGACAGTGCGGGAGCCAAGGGGGCACCGACTGATGAGTCAACACGAGAGGAGTCTAACGGTTCTCGCCTTGATGCTCAGTTGCCCGGGGATGGGACCGGGGTTCAGCCGGCACCCTCACCATCGGTGCCTATGACTTCGTTGTGTTTTTGGTCCTTTGAGCCAGCCTCTGCCCCTCCCAAACTTTGGAGTGACCGGGTAGATTTTGATGATGTGTTTGAACATACGCTCCCTTTGTTGGAGTTCGAGGGTGCTGGAGGATCCTTGGCTGGACGCTTGGTGAGGGCATCGTCGGCAAGGACTTTGGATGGAGTTGGGGAGGTGGAGCCGGTGGTTGCTTCTATTTCCCTTACTTCACCTGTGGTCGAGGCTCCGGAGATGACGACTGTGTTCGAGGTGGGGCTTGGGGGAGGGGGTTCGGGGCAGGTGGCCTCGACTTCTCTCCTCCCTATCCCGACGCCGGCGATGCCGGTCACGATGGGGTCGGCTGGTGCTGGGAGAGGGGGCCCGAGGCAGGCGGCCTCGGCTCTTTCTCCTTCGGTCGTGGCGACGGCGCCCGCGCTTCCAGTGGCGTTGGGGGAGGGGGGTTTGGGGCAGGTGGCCCTGGCTCCTCCTTCCTCTTCGGCGGTCAGGAGGACCGCGTCTCCTATGATGACGGCGTTCCACTCTGTGTCGAGGGGTGGGACGGGAGGAGGGCTCGGGCAGGCGGCCTCCGCCATCCTCTCTCCCGAGGTGCCCATGGCCCTGGGCCTCGGTGTGGGGCACTTGTCCGAGGGGCATGGGAGCCCGCAGCCGCCTCCTCCGATAACCTTGGTTGACCCTTTGCGGGATTCAGCGCGAGGCTTTACTAGGGAGGAGGTCGTTGCTTTTTGCGGGATCCCTGACCCGGTCTCGACGGGGAGACGGATAAGTGCTCGCATTGAGGAGCTTCCGGAGGTTGATGACATGCAGCAGAGGTGCGCTATGAGGGCGGCCAAGCTTCATGATGCTGAGATCTCTACTGGTATGTCCGTCAACATATCTAATTCTTTATTGCATTTTTCTAATGAGGAAATTATAAATAATGCAAACCAATTAGGAGTTTCACTAGGGGCTACTCATAGTGAGATTTCCAATTCGGTGAATGATCTGTTAGATTTGGATCTCGCAGCAGTAAAACCCATGAATGATGATGAGATTGATGCGTTAGGGGTCAGAGTGCTCGATAATCTGTGTGCGGATCTAACACCCTCCAATAATGAGTCTGAGGACGATGATGTGCCCATAGATAATGCAGTTGTTAGTACTGCTGAGCCCGGTTATGAGGACCGGGAGACAGAACCTAGTAAACCAAAGCGCAAGTGGAAACGGAAGTTTATCCCGATTCTGCAGTGCGTAGGAGTGCTAGGATTCGGACTACTAAAAAATTTCATGATGAGTTATGAAAGGAATCTTTTGGAATAGCAGAGGTCTGAAAGACTTGACTAAAAGAAGGTTTCTTGCTGAGGCATCTCTGGAGCATCGTTTAGATTTTATTACTCTATCGGAAACTGGTAGAGATAACTTTGCGCCCCAGTTTATTTCCTCTCTTGCGGGTGGTGTTGATTTCGATTGGCATTGCCCCCCTCCGCGAGGAAGATCGGGTGGTATCTTGTTGGGTGTGAGATGCGATTCGCTTGAAGTCCGAAGTGTAGTGATGGGCGACTTCGCGGTTAAGTTTCGAGTCAGGTCTAAAGTTGATGGTTTCAACTGGGCTTTGGTGGCGGTTTATGATGCTGCACAGCCCGAGCTTAAACCAGAGTTTCTGGCGGACCTTGTTCGAATCTGTGGGTCCGAGCTGCTTCCAATTTTAGTTGGGGGTGATTTCAATATCATTAGGAGGAGAGAGGAGAAGAATAATGATAACGTTGACGGCAGGTGGTCGTTTATATTCAATACCATTATTGAAAGCTTGGATCTGAGGGAGATAGAGCTTTCTGGTAGAAAGTTTACCTGGGCTAATGCTATGCCAAACCCGACATACGAAAAGCTTGATCGAGTTCTCGCGAGCGTGGAGTGGGAACAGAAGTTCCCTCTTGTTACGGTTCAAGCTCTCTCGCGGGGCATATCCGATCACACACCCTTGTTCGTAAACTCAGGGGAGCCGAACCACGTGGGAAACAAAAACACCTTTTCATTCGAGATGGCCTGGTTCGAACATGGAGGGTTCTTAGACCTGATTGCCAGGGAATGGGCTAAGGGTGCAGGAGGTAGAACTGTGGTCGAGCGTTGGCAGAATAAGATTAGGAATTTGAAAAGTTTTTTACGGGGTTGGGCTAAGCACCTTAGTGGGGTGTATAAGATTGAAAAGGACAGGCTCCTTTCTCTTATACAGACCCTAGACATAAATGCCGAATCCACGATTTTGCTGCCAGCTGAGCTTCAGGTTAAAACTGAGGCAGAGAAGAGGTTGAAAGAACTTCTCCGTGAAGAAGAATTGAAGTGGGCATTGCGGGCTAAGGTCTGCAAAGTGGTCGAAGGGGATGCGAATACTCAATTCTTTCACTTGATTGCTAATGGTAAGCACAGAAAGAAGAGAATCTTTCAGCTTGAACAAGATGAGGGCACTATTTTAGGACAGGATAACCTAAAAACCTATATAACCGAGTATTATAGGCAGTTATTTGGACCTCCGGAGGATAATTTTGTGTCCCTCGATGAGTCCAGGATTGAGGATGTGCCTCAACTATCGGCTGCTGATAATGATATTCTGGTAGCCCCGTTCTCAGAGAAGGAGGTGTTTGATGCTATTGCACAGATGAAAAACAATAAGGCTCCCGGACCGGATGGATTCCCGGTCGAGTTCTACAAAAAGTGCTGGCACATTATTAAGGGGGATTTGCTACCTATGTTTCATGATCTGTTCTCTGGACAGCTTCACTTATTTCACTTGAATTTTGGAACTATCACACTGCTTCCTAAGAAAACGGATGCTGTGAGAATTGAGCAGTTCAGACCGATCTGCCTTCTCAATGTTAGTTTCAAAATCTTCACCAAGGTTGGGACTAATAGGCTCACACAGATTGCGCATTCTGTGGTGCAACAATCCCAAACTGCTTTCATGCCGGATAGAAACATCCTTGAAGGGGTGGTCGTCCTTCATGAAATGCTCCATGAAATCCATTCCAAAAAAATAGATGGAGTAATTTTTAAGGTGGATTTCGAGAAAGCGTACGATAAGGTCAAATGGCCATTCCTCCAACAAGCATTGCGTATGAAAGGTTTTGATGAGGCCTGGCGCCGCCAAGTTGAATCATTTACGCAAAAAGGGAGTGTGGGAATTAAAGTGAATGACGATATTGGTCATTACTTCCAGACACATAAAGGCCTAAGACAAGGAGATTCGATGTCCCCTATCCTGTTTAACATTGTGGTTGATATGTTAGCAATTTTGATAGGCAGGGCTAAGGAGAATGGTCAAGTAGGTGGCTTGGTACCTCATCTTGTTGATGGAGGTGTATCCATCCTTTAGTACGCTGATGATACAATCATCTTTATGGAGCATGACTTGGCCAAGGCGAGAAATATGAAGCTGGTGTTATGCCTTTTCGAACAATTGACTGGGTTAAAGATTAACTTTCATAAGAGCGAGTTGTTCTGCTTTGGAAGAGCCAAAGACGAACAGGAGGCTTATAGGCAATTGTTTGGGTGCGAGTTGGGGGATTTACCTTTCTCTTACCTAGGTATTCCAATCCACCATCGTAAGCTGACTAACAGAGAATGGAAGTGCATCGAAGACCGATTTGAGAAGAAACTGAGTTGCTGGAAGGGTAAGCTCATGTCATACGGAGGCCGATTAATTCTGATAAATTCGGTGCTCACGAGTATGCCTATGTTTCTCTTATCGTTCTTTGAAGTCCCAGTTGGTGTTAGGAAAAGACTGGACTTTTATCGATCGCGTTTCTTTTGGCAGGGTGATGAACTAAAAAGAAAATACCGGCTTGCTAAATGGGATATCATCTGTAGACCGAAAGACCAAGGGGGTCTTGGTATTGAGAATCTTGAAGTTAAGAACAGATGCCTTCTTAGTAAGTGGCTGTGGAAGCTCTCTTCTGAGACTGATGCCACATGGGCGCAAATCCTTCACAGCAAGTACCTACAGACAAAAACCTTGTCCCAGGTCACAGTCAGGCCGACTGACTCGCCTTTCTGGAAAGGACTAATGAAAGTCAAACAATCCTTGTTTAATAGGACAAAGTTTGTTATTGGCAACGGCGCTAGTACACACTTCTGGGAGGATACTTGGCTCGGCGAGACACCCTTGGCCATTCAATATCCGTCTTTATATCGTATGTTTCAACGACGTGAGGTGTTCGTTGCAATGATATTTCAATATATCCCCCTTAATATTCAGTTCAGACGGTCGCTAGCGGGCAATCGTTGGGAAGAATGGCTCCGTCTAGTTAGGAGACCGATGGAGGTTCAGCTTTCTCAACAACCCGATGAATTACGCTGGAAACTGACTAGGTCTGGAGTATTCACAGTTAAATCAATGTATATTGATGTTATTAATTCGAACTCCATTCCTACCTCCAAGCATGTTTGGGATGTCAAAGTTCCATTGAAAATAAAAGTGTTTATGTGGTTTGTCCATAAACAAGTTATTTTAACCAAGGACAACTTGATAAAGCGTAATTGGACAGGACCGACTAGATGTAGTTTCTGTGATCGGGATGAGACGATCAAACACCTCTTTCTTGATTGCATGTTGGCCAAAGTCCTTTGGTGGACGGTCCACATTGCTTTTAATATTACTCCACCGAATTCTGTCAACACGTTATTTGGGACATGGCTTAATGGGATTGAGCCTGACTTAGCGAGACATATTCGTGTTGGAGTTTGCGCTTTGCTGTAGACTATCTGGAATTTCAGAAATGATTTGGTTTTTAACAAAATATCACGTATTCACTTTTTGCAGGTTATTTTCCGAGCCACGGCTGTGATCCGTTCGTGGTCGCTACTCACTCCGATGGAGGCCAGAGAGCATTTGGTTACTGGATCTATCCGCTGGGAGATGGTAGCTCGGGATATCTTCAACCGGTTTGGATGGCGGTCATGTAATAGGATAGGCAATTAGTTTACCTATCTATCTTTAGCCAGCCGGTTGTGGCGTCTTTTCTTGGCTAGTTTGTGTTTCTAGCCCAGTTTGGCTCCGTGTGAGCTTTCTTTTCAGTTTTTACAATTGAAGACTTTGGAACCTTATTGGAACCTTTTTATTTGGTTAATAAGATGGCCGTATGCATCACTCTGATGCAGAAGCCGGGGAGACCCCCCTTTTCGGAAAAAAAAATGTATGTGCAGTCTATTATTGCAGTGTTTCACTTGAAAATTGTTTGTGTTTTTTCAGATGAGCTTCAGTGGAGAGAAGCAGCGCGCAGCTCATTGACAAAGAAATGATATGCGCCCTTTTATCTTGGTCAGTGATTAGAATCACAACTCTATACCTTAATAATTTTTCTGAGCACATGTAACTAGTTTGTTTCTACATTTGCCCTTAATCTCTGTGTGGCTTATTTTGTACTAATTCAGCTTTTAATCGGAAATTGTCGCACTGTGTGCATTCTTAGTGTCCTGACGTTGATCTCCACAATGGTAAAAATGGAAAAGCAAATACTGGGATCCAACTTGGTTTTGTTATTAAAAAACCTAAAAGTAGTCATCCTACAGGAAATTGTTAGGTACCCCCTGTGTATTTGCTCCATGTACTGAGTACAGTCAGAAAAATTGCCGAAGCATGAGATAGTCTAAAATTTACCCAAAAAAACGCTATCACTGTGGCCCAAAATCGAACAGGGCGGCCTCAAGGAGGACCAAGTGGCCCAAAATGAATTCTCTGCCAAAGATTAGCTGGGGCGATATACTTCCGCAACGGTCACATTAGGCACTTGGCAGTTAGTTCAGCTAAGATTAGCAGCTAAAACTGGCTTAAACAGCAAACTAGAGACAACAAGGAAATGGTAAATGACGGGTAGAATCATGCCGTTGGATACATTTAATCACTCTTGAACAGATGACGAGGCGAAGCAATGATGCTTTTATCCTGTTTTGGCCAGCTTCAAATTAAAGTGAGTTCTGAATGTTCTGAAGTTTCAGAGTCCTTAAAATAGACAACATTTGAATGTTCACTTCTTATTTCAGTTAAGTTTACTCACCTACCTATATGGATTAGATTCGTTCCATGGTGCAAGATGATGTTTTTTGTTATCTAGAAAGTGCAGGGTGGAGGGGGGGGGGGGGGGGGGGCGTTGGATCTGATAGTACTGTTTTACTTACAATTGAGATCTCCAACACATTTAGTTTAATGGTATATAATCACTCTTTAAAATGGTTTGTCCATGGCCACACGAACACATCTTATTTTCATGCATCGGAAAGTACAACATGGGTTACATTATGCGAGCTCTGAAACAAAATTACATAGGCACTCCTCGTCGCTTCCTCCCTGGCCCTTGATGTGTATCCTGAGCATGACTCGTAACAAAACGAGCAAACGAGGTATGAGGGGGTATCCTTGATTCCCATGAAATTAAAATGAAATCTTCTTTCAGTCTAACACTAGGATCTGTTATCAATTGGCCAAATGTCACGCTTGGCGATTCCTTCTTGGTTGAAACATTAACTGTATAACATGTCATGCTAAGTGGATGCAAAGCAAAGTCCGTTATGTCCACCGGATGGCCTTATTCTATAAGGATGGTTGGGTGCACACCGTATATGGAGAGGTTTCTTTTAACCATTCGTAACCCCCTTTCCAATATACCACGCCAGAACTGAACATTGAGGTTCCTTCTCAACACATCCGCGAACATATTTATTGCGACAAGTGAACCTTGTGTACTGTGCAACACCTTGACATATTCATCTGCTATTTCTACGAGCCGTGGATGTTGCATGGGGTCTACACTTCCAAATACTAGTGTCTTGAAAAGGTACCTCAGCTCGTCATAAGACAGAACAGTTAGGAAAATCGGTTTCACCGATCCAAATCGAGCTAGACTTTGAAGTCTACTTATGATGATGATCTTGCTTCCTCTGCCCATTGTTATGACAAAGGAGTGAAACTTTTTCCAATCATCGTCTCCTATATCAGAAGAAAACGTAATAACCACCAGCACCATCCCAAACATGCTCCTTCCGTTGTCAAGTATCCTCATAAAGCTGTCTCCATTCAAGTGCAAAATGGAGGAGAAGCGTGAGTGAACTCTTTTGTCGCCACACACATGAGCAACCAAAGTTTTCTTTCCTACCGAGGCACCACCTATGACTGGAAGAATGGCCGGTGCATGATCACCATGAGGGTCACTGTGCTGCAGCAAGAAGCTCAAGAGCTTCTGCTTCTCAGCATGCCGGCCGAACATGAAGTTTTCGGTGTAAAGATAAACGTCGTATGGCCTACGAGACATGCGGTCGCATCCACCCAGAAGCACAACAAATTCTGCCATGTTAGCAACAGCAATTTCTAAGCTTTCCAAGGCATCATGTGACTCGAGGTGCACGGCCTTGCCAGTTGTTCGAGAACGCTTGGCTAAATACAAGCAGCTGATGGATGAGTCGTTGCTAACCTCGTCGAAGCTTCCACTATCTTGGAGGGTTCCGTACCTCAAGGTGTCCAGCACGCGGCATCCTCGGTACATGGCCTCTGAGAGCTTCTTGAGCTGTGTCATCATTCCAGAGTTGGTTATGTACCGTGCGTCCGCCTCCTCAACGATGGTGCCAGCCCTCATCAGGAGGTGCTGCAACCTCTCCACCATCTTCTTTTGCTCCTTTGAGTGTGCATGGCTTAAGGAGGAGCGATACTTGTTCATCAGGAAGGAGATGAACCTGCTCAAAAGTTCACCTGTAACTGCAGATATGGCAACCTCCATGGAATTGATGAGGGAATCCTTCTCTCTGGACAAATTAACTGGCCTCTGCCAACACTTTAATTTTTTACCGAAGCCTCTGCGAACTCTTACAGTGACTTCAAAATATAGAAAAGTTTGTAGCGATGACTACAACATCAACTACGACGAATTCAAGGGTGTGTGATCACATGGGCACTTAATTGTCTAAACGTCCACCAAATCAAAAAACAAGCCTCCTTCCTCCACAAAAAAGTTAGGGTTTCTGCCTCCCGCCGCCGCCGCCGCAGGTCCGCCTCCTCTCCGGTGGCCCTAGGGCCATGGGGGCGCGGTGGATCTCGGCAAGGGTCGGCGGGAGGGCTCCGTTTTTAGTCGTTTTTTTCAGTTTTGTTAGGGTTTGTGTCCTGCTCAGGAAGACGAGACGGTGGCGGCTCCCTAAAGATGGAATAAAGGTCTCCCCGCCTAGTCCCCGTTCCGGCGGCGCGTCTAGCACCGTTGGTGGGCGTGTGGAGGTGTGTCTCCAGCGGATCTATCTTTGGTGGATTTGCTCGGATCTCGTCGTTGTTCGTCTATGTTCGCGTGTCTTCGGATTGGATCTTTCTGATCTACGTTATTCTTCATCTGCGGCGGTTGTTGTTCTGGTGCGCTGGTCCTACGGGGCCTTAGCACGACGACTTCCCGACTGTCTACTACAACAAGTTGTGCCCGACTCCGGCGATGGAGGGGCGATGACGGCGGCGCGCCTTCGGCTCGCTTCAGTGCTGGTAGTCGTCGCTAGGTGGTCTATGAATTTGGATGTAATTTTTATTATTTCTGGTATTCGTTGTACTGCCATGATTGAAGATGAATAGATTGGAAATTTTCTCGCAAAAAAAAATTTGTCTAAACGTCCAAACATGTTGACAAGGACAAGCGAACTGTCCAAGCAGCATGAAAACATAGACCAGTATTTCTAATACTCATGGTAGGTCCAACATTAACTATTGTTCCAATAACAAAAATGTATATTATCTTGCATTTGACTCCATCCTTTCACATTTGACATGGCAACCCATATATATGTGCACTCTACCACCTCTAACCAAGTTTGACTGTGTGATGTTATGTTGCATTTGTATTGTAATATTGTACTCTCTCTGTAACAAAATGTAAGGCGTGTTTAACAATTGTACGTGAAACAAAAAAAACGTCCTATATTTTGTTACAGAGGGAGTAGCTGTATATGATAAAAGTACATAAAAAATGAAAATCATGGTCACTCACATGTGGCACCAACATATAGTCAGCAACACTCTTAACCATGTCGAACGTCTGAGTTTTGAAGATATCTTACTGCCTAGGCTTTATTTGGCCTTTTTGGGAACGGTGAACTTCTTTTCAGATTGTTGCAGGTATTGGACACTAGTCCAAAAAAAATCATTCAAAAGGAATCTTGTTGTAAGATAAACTTATATATGTGTACACATTTGTTTTTCAGATTCATGCAGGTATTGGATACTTGTACAAAGTTGACATTTGGGTTGGCTCTCATAACATTCAAGAAAACAAATTCACGTCCGGAAGCGACCATCCTGATATGCAACTCATTGGTAAGGAACGATGCACACTTTATCTTGGTCAGTAATGAGAAATACAATTCACTTCTTTATGTATGAAAACAATTCTCTTGTATATTCACTTCCTTGGTTCTTCAGAACCCAATCATGAAGTGTGTTCAGTCTTGAATCAAAAACTGTTGCACCTTGTGATTCTTCAGAGTTAAGTCTTGACCTGATACTGATCTCCACAATGGTAAACATGGAAAACAAAAATAGTATGATGCAACCTGGACGATAACCTATTTTTGTTTCATACTAAAACTAGGAGTATTCTTCCAACTAGACTCCCTGTAATGATTAAGTATGGTCCGAGCAATTACCAAAGAATGGGACACTCTGGAATGGAAAAAAACTGCGTCATCATTTGGCCCAAAATCTAACAGAAGGACCTCGAACGGACATGGCACAAACTGTGGTTTTCATGATTGTTTTCAGAGTGGACGAACAAAAATCCAGAAGAGAAATGGTACACTCACGCCACTAGATAAATGTTGAGTTCCACGGTTCCACTTTAACGGTGGCACTCGTTCTTTCTCTCTACCCTGTGGCTTCTTGTGGTTGTTGATCATACATTTATTAGCATAGAATTTTCTGCGTGTCGATGTGCTGAAGAGATTTACGTTTTAGAACAATAGGGAGTACTCCCAGAGTTCCATATTTGGCTCAAACTTATCAACACGCATCAATTCAAAAGGTCGAGAGGTGTGGCTACTACCTCTGGTGTGCATGTAGGGAAATCTTATAAGCTACTCCCTCTGTAAACTAATATAAGAACGTTTAGATCACTATTTTAGTATTTTAAACGCTCTTATATTAGTTTACGGAGGGAGTAGTAGTAAAATGAGAATCAAAGGTGTCAACTTCATTCTACTGGCGCTGTAGCTTAGATATTATGGTTTGCCTTGACTTTTGTTCTCAATGACAAAACACGACAAACAGAACAGGGAGCTGAGATGACGAGCAGGATGATGTAGGGCAGAATATGATAGTTTTATCATTAAGCTTCCTATGCAGCCAGGGTTACCGAATCGTCGCCCTTAACCTGCTTTGCAATAGAGGTGGCCGTTTTTACTAGTACTCCTTATACTATTGTTTGTTTGAAAATATGCTATAATATATATAAATTTGCTGTCCTGTACTAGAGTACAAATTTGTTGAGAAAAAATATACTAATCTGAACCTGAGAAATGTTTTCAAATGGATAAATGCTGGATGCTAGAGATAGAGATGAATATTGTAGTTCGAGCACATAAAACAACATCGAACCATTGACTGACGAGTTCAAGGGTGTGTGGTCACACATGCACTTAATTGTCTTAACGTCCAAATATGTGACAAGGACTAGCCAATTGACCAAGCAACATGACAAAATTGGCTAGTATTTTTAATATAAGCGGTAGGTATGTCCAGCTTAATTGTTATTCCGTAGAAAAAATGTATATTTAATCATCTTACATTTGTATTTCGTTGGACTCGTTTTACATTTTATACGTACTAGAGAATGGCAAGACTGGGACCTCATATCCATGGAGACATCCAGCAGATCACTCATGAAGACTAGTGCATCCTCATCTTGCAGAACCAGCAGAGGTGAGCTTTAATTTTTTTTTTCCGCCTCATGAATCTCTTCTTTTTTAAAACTTCTTTCTGTATTAGCATGTTGAGGCAGGCGCAGGCTATCGGAGCGGCGTTGTCCTTTCTGGTGCCGGTGGCGCTGGTGGGGGTGCCGGCGCACGCGTGGACGAGGAGGACGTTTAATACGGTCCTCCATGGCCTAGGGCTCGTGGTTGGAGTGGTGGACAGCACGGCGCAGAGGTACGACATGTCGAGCTACAAGGTGTGGCTGAGGACGGATCGGCCGGAGCGCATCCCGGAGCAAAGGAGGTTGTACGTGGAGGAGCCTCGTCGGCGGCGAGGTAGGGTCTTCCCGCGGGCGGCGAGGACGGCAGCGTTGTGGTATAACATTCGCATTGTCAAGCTGGCCAAGCCGGTGGTGGATGAGGACGACGATCCGGAGCTGTCGCCGCCGCCTAGCCCGCCGGCTCCACCGCCGGAGGAAGATGGAAGATCTGACAGGCGGGCTCCACGGCGACAAGGCCAAGGTGGAGCTGAGGGTGCGAGGAGGAATGGTTCCGATGCGGCAGCCTTGCCGCCATCGGCAGGGTGCTGGTCGTCGGCATCCGCTCCGGCGGCGGCGCAGGACTGCGTTCAAAATAAAGGTGCTGCGGGCCCGGATAGGGAGCATGACGTTCGGCTGCGGCAGGTGGAGCCTGCTGCAGAGATTGACCGTGACTTGACCGTGGCATCTGTGGAGCCAACGGCTCGGGGACAGCTGGCCCGGGGCGAGGCGGCCAGCCGGGTGGAGGTGTCAGCTTGCGGCTTGGAAGATGTGCTGGGGGGCGGCGCGTGGGCCTTCCCGACATCTGTCATGTTATCGAGATGGTGTGGGCCTGGGGTGCAGGTAGCGACGGGATTGGAGCCGGTTGATTCGGTCCTGGCAAAGCAGTCTGGTGAGATTCGCCTGGTTGGCTCGATGGAGCTGTCAGTGGGGTCGGGGCTGGCCCGGTCTGGTGTGTGGCCCGACAGGGCGCGGAGCGAGTCGATGGACAGGGACTCCTGTTCCCAGATGGAGACAGCGATATCTATCGATTCCCGTGCCCCCTTGGTCGGGTATGGATCCATGTAGCCAGGCGAGGGGGGACATGTGTGTGGCGAGGAGGCAGAGACATCATGCATGCAGGAATGTATGGCCCTTGAGCTTCTCTCGTAGGAGGACAGGATATCGCAGCAGGTGAGGCAAGTAGAAGATTGGGACATGTTCCAGGTGAGTCTTTCCGGGAGCGACGAGCCATCTCCATGTGTGCTTCCCAATGCACTCCAAGGCCGGCAGAGCCTGCTCTAGGGGACGTGGCGCAGCTGTGTGAGAGCATGCGCAGATCTATTGAGCCAATTTTGGCAGGGCCGCAGACGCGCAAGCATGGGGCGCATACCCGTAGACCAAGGAGGAAGAGGATTCTGGACATCACGCCGAGGAGGAGCGAGAGGATTGCAAAACATGGGGCCAGCAAATAGCAGCAAGTGATCATTCGTAAGTTATGTTTGGCTCATGAGGGAGAGGTCATCTCCGAGAAAGCCCTTCGCATGTACGTCGATCTGTTCAACCCGCCACTCTCGGATGAGCACATCGCAGCGGTGTTGGCCCTCTTTGGGTGGGAGTCTCCGCCGGCGTCGTTGCTGGATACGCCCCAAGTGGTCGGTGCCATGGCCTAGGGGTAGATGCGGGTGGTCTAGGTAGGAGGTGATGATGTATGCACAACCCCTACGGATCATTGTGTGGAATGTGCGTGGGCTCAATGCTCCGGCACGTAGAGATGCGGTGAGGCACGTAGTGGTGGAGGCAAATCCGGCCATAGTTTGTCTTCACGAAACAAAGCTGCAAGAGATATCTGTAGCGGTTGTACAACATTGCCTTGGCAATAAATTTACCAAGTTTTTCTATGTCCCTGCAGTTGGGACGCGTGGTGGGATTTTAGTGGCCTGGGACGAGGCGATCGTCATGCTCCCAAACCCACACTACCTGAGCAACTCGCTCACGGTGATTGTGAAGGCTCCGGGAGCGGCGAAGTGGTGGCTTACATGTGTATACGGACCTCAAGAGGACAGGGATAAAGTGAAATTTCTCCAAGAGCTGGTGGATATAAGAGAGCTACACGCAGGCCCCTGGCTTGTAGCTGGAGATTTTAATCTCATTGCAAGGCAAGAAGACAAGAACAACGCCTTGATCAACCGGAGGATGTTGGGCAAGTTTCGAGCCAAGTTGAATAGGCTCGAGTTGAAGGAGTTGTACTTGAATGGTCGCCGGTACACGTGGTCTAATGAATGAGAGGAGGCTACTCTGGAGAAGATTGATCATATATTCGTCACAAACGAGTGGGATGAGGCGTTCCCTACGTGCTTCTTGTCGGCTGTGGGCACAACTATTTCGGATCATTGCCCTTTGATGTTGGACATGAATGTGGAAATAAAAACTCACAAACGCTTCCGCTTCGAAGCTTTCTGGGTTAAGGCGGCAGGGTTCATGGAGACGGTACAGGCTGCGTGGGAGGCTACTCCCGCAACATCAAATGACTACCTCACGCTGCATTGCAAGCTTAGGGCAACGGCAAAAGCTTTGCAGAAATGGAGTGACCGGTGGATCGGGAACGTGAAGCTGCAGATTGGCATTGCTTTGGAGGTGATCACACGGCTAGATGTAGCTATGGAGTTGCGTGTATTGACCCATGCGGAGAGGGAGCTGCAGAAATGCTTGAAACATAAACTTTTGGGGCTGTGTTCACTAGAGCGTTCGATTGCAAGACAACGATCGCGGCTGCTGCAGCTGCGTGAGGGGGGTGGTAACACAAGGTTGTTTCATCAGCAAGCTAGCCACAGGCAGCGGAAGAATGTGCTGCGGGCAGTGAGGTACAATGGGCAGATTTTCTCCGGCCAGGACGAGGTGGCATCGGCGATAGATGCATTTTATGGCCAAGCTTTGGGTTCATGTGAGCCGCCGCAACATGCAATCCACTTGGAGGGCTGAGCTTGCCGCAATGGGATATGTCCCAGCTTGAGGAGCCGTTCACAGCTAAGGAAGTGGGAAAAGTGATTAAGTCAATGCCTATGGACAAAGCGCCGGGGCCGGATGGTTTTACAGGAAGGTTCTATGCCACGTGTTGGAATATCATTAAGGTGGATTTCATGAGGGTTATGGACTGTATGTATCGGGAGGATATGAGAGGCATGGTTGCAATCAACCGATCATTGGTATCTCTTTTGCCAAAGAAGGAAGGCGCATTGGATGTGGGAGACTTCAGACCGATAAACCTGGTGCACGGGGCAATAAAGATCTTTGAAAAGGTACTCTCGATCAGGTTGGCCGTGGAACTTCCGAACCTCGTGGGGAATCATCAAAGTGCATTCGTAAAAGGAAGATCACTCCATGACAACTTCATGCTAGTTCAAGGAATGGCAAGGAGGCTACACGCGTTAAAGAACCCGGATGTTCTTCTTAAGTTGGACATCTCCAAGGCATTTGATTCAGTCCAATGGCCTTTCTTGTTGGAAGTACTGCAACATTTCGGTTTTGGGAAAAAGTGAAGGGCTTGGATTTGCGGTATCCTGGCCACATCAACTACAAAGGTGATGGTCAATGGCGAGCCTGGAGAAACTATTTTCAATTGCAAAGGGCTGCGGCAAGAAAGGCCATTGCAACCCTTTGCAATTGAAAATAGTTTCTCACGATTGTAGTTGACGTGGACCTATGCTATTCATTCTCACGATGGAACCTTTGCAACGTATGTTCGAGGATGCGGTGTTACGGAGGGTGATGGAACCCTTGGCAGCGGTGGGCATGAGGCAAAGAATGTCGATATACGCGGACGATGTAGTCCTTTTCCTGAAGCCGAAGCAAGTGGATCTGGCGGCATGTAGAGCGATCTTTGCCATGTTTGGGGAAGCTTCGGGACTAAGAATAAACATGGCCAAATCGGCCGCGCTGCCCATTAGATGTGATGAGCACACAATGGCTTGGGTGAGCCAGGAGTTAGGATGTCCAGTGGCCTCGTTCCCGATCAAATATCTTGGTTTACCGCTTTCCCTAAGAAAACAAACGGCAGGACAGCTACAATACTTGGCGGATAACTTGGCAAATTGTTTGCCCAAATGGAAGTCCGCGCTAATGCCGAAGAGTGGGAGGTTGACACTGGTGCAGTCGGTGTTATGTGCCATGCCGATACACACGATGATGGCTCTGGACATGCCGATGAAGACGATAGCGGCTATGAACAAGGTGTGCAGGGGATTTCTGTGGTGCAAGAGGGCCGAGGCAAATGGAGGTAATTGCGCGGTGGCCTGGGAAGCGGTGTGTGCCCCTAAGTGGGCTGGAGATCTGGGCATACCAAACTTGCAATGGTTGAATGTGGCAATGCAAGCGAGGTGGCGTGGCTGCAAAGGGTGGATGGTAACAAACCGTGGAGTGAATTCACTATTAAAGTGCCTAAAGAGTCTATGCAGATATTCTGGGAGGATAGATGGCTCGATGGCATGAGGGTGCAGGAGGTAGCACCGGCAGTGTATGAAAGGATCCCATCAAGAATCAGGAGAGGTCAGAAGGTGGGGCAGGTCGCTGCGAGTGGAGTTTGGGCACAACATGTTGGGCCGGACATGGATGAGATCACACTGCGGCAGTTCATGGATCTGTGGTCGAGGGTGCAAGCTTGGGAGCCGCGTGTGGGAGAGCAGGACGTGGTCGCTTGGTCCTGGGAGGCTCACGGCCAGTTCACCGTGAGCTCGGCCTATGCGAGAAGATTTTGGGGTCGGGAGGTGGTGCCCACATCAAAGCTGACTTGAAAGTCTAGGGCGCCGTTGGAGTGTCGCTTTTTTGCGTGGTTGGCCCTCAGAAACCGGTGTTGGACCTCGGACCGGCTAGCGAGGAGAGGTTTACCGCACCAGGACACGTGCCCGCTTTGTGATCAGGAAGAAGAAACGATAAACCATATTTTGCTCACGTGCACGTGCGTGTTCGCCAGAATGGCGTGGACGCGCATAGGTGAGGCACTTGGCAGAGCAGATTGAAAACCAAGGCAGGATGACAAGCCCAAGGACTGGCTTGGCAGTAGGAGCGCGGATGGGACAACGAGGATCAAGGACCTACGTACAATGATGTTACTTGTAATGTGGGAGCTTTGGAAGCATCGAAATGCCATTGTTTTCGACGGCGTTTCCCCATCGATTGAGAGGCTCATCCAGAAGGTGAAGTCTGAGGCCATGGTATGGGCTAAGGCAGGGCTTATCAAGAGGGAGTTAGGGAGTTTCCAAGGTAGTTTGTATAGGTGGGCTATGAGGGAGGAGTAGGTTATGTGTATCTGGGTGGAGTGGGTGCGTGCTAAGCACCGCACAGACGTGTAAATGTAACTGTTGATGGAGACTTTCTTTGCCGTTCTTCTTTAATATATGATATGCACACTCGTGTATATTCGAGAAAAAAAAATAGAATTATGTCGTTGGATTCACTTGGTGACTCCTGAACCGTCGATGGATCTTGAGTGAAGGCGGCCAAGCGAATAATGATTTTCTCCTGTTTTGGCCAGCTTAGAATGTGTTCTGTATGTTCAAAAGTTTCAAGAGTCCTTCAGTACAGACTACAGACAACACTTGAACACTACTTCTTTCCTTATTTCAGAGTTTCCTTAAGTAGCTTCAAAGTAGGCCAAGTTCCAGGTTGTTTTCCGAAGGCAGGAAGAAATATAATATATATATATATATATATATATATATATATATATATAATCTAGTCATTTATTGAAAAAATAGGCTTTCGTTTATTTTACATTCCAAAAATAATTAATTTCAAAATTAGTTTTTTAAAAATTAAAAAATAGCTATTACTGGTGCTTTTTTAGCAAAGATTATTGGGTTTGGTGTCTTCAGGTTCTAATGCTAAGTGCAAAAAAGCTTGGCCCAGGGAATGATTAGGCCTAAGAGAATCCTTCCCCCAACCCCCAATTTGCTGTGCCTTCGATGTGTGGAACCCAGTAGTCAGTGTCTACCAGCGATGAATCCTTTCACTAATCCCCAAACCACCATGGCGGCCACCGGCGAGCTGCCGACTTCAAGTCCGGAGAGGGAGGTGCCAGGCTGGGTCGCCGGGGACTCGGGGAGCACCTAAGGCTGGCGCAGGAACCTCGCCGAGGGCATGCTGGATGCAGTGCGACGCCGCGGTGCGTGCTCCCCGAGTTCGTCGAAATGGATTCCTCGGTAATTTCAGTTCAGACCTGTTTCGATTTCGTAAATTTTGCAAAAATATTACTGATCTTGTGGGAGGCTCTGATTTTTCCCAGCGCCTAGCAGACTGTAGTCTGACCTGATCTCATTTTTGTGGCGTCCGCATCCCCAGCACAGCACAACACAAATCAGAGCGCCATCCTCTTTTATATGTAGGGTTGCCGTTGCTTGATTAGATGGAGTGGAACCATGGAGCTTACACACACGCGGTATTGTTGCTTGGTCCATTGCAAGCTCATATGTACTGGTATCAGCAAAACATACTACGAGTTTTCCCTCTGTTTTCCCCTTGTCCATGCTATAAGACAATTAGGGTCAACCATTTACTCTGAAATTTATTCAGGTATGAAATCCCCCCATACAAATTCACGGTTCGTTAACCGAGATCTATGATAGATTTCGTTCAATAGTATACAGGAACACATCTGTTGCAGATCCTGGGTAAGGCTCGGGCGAGAGGAAGGTCACGAGAGAGAGGAGAAGATTTATCTGGAGAACTCTATCTGATTCATTCCTAGCTGCAAGATGTATATACAGATGCTTTTACAGTTTTCACCCTCTACAGTCCCACAATTACAAGTAAGTCCTACCAGCAACATCTGTTTATCATGTATTAAAAAATACAACAAGAGTTGCATTTACACGAGTTCTCAAACAAAATTACATTGGCACACCCGGTCGCTTCCTCCCTGGCAAGACACTACCTTCACGTGTATCCTGAGCATTACTTGTAACAAAATAAGCAAATGATTTAGGAGCGGGTATCCTTGATTCCCATGAAGTTAGAATAAAATCTCCTTTCGGTCTAAGAGCATCTCCAATAGAAGCGCTATATGAGCGCCGCGCGGTATAAAAACTGCTTTTAGCACGCGTGGACCTGGTTTGAAATCTTCAGCAGCCGCACAAAAAGCGTGCGCGTGTTATAACTAATGCAGCGCGCGCATCAAAAAGGCATCGCGCGTAGCATATTTAGTGCGCCCGGTCGCACGCGCTGCAAACTCTGGGCTGTTGCAGATGGGACCGCTTGATTGGGACCGTTGGACTCGCGCGCGCAGCATATTTTGCAGCGCTTGTTGGAGCAAACGTCTTCTAGCGCTCTAAAAAATTTACTTGCGCGCTGTAAACCTGTTTTTTGGGCGCCGCATATTGGGCGGCTGTTGGAGATGCTCTAACGTTTGGATCTGCTAGAAGTCCCCCCAATGTCACACTTGGTGATTCTTCCTTGATTGGAACATTACTTGTATAATGTGTCATGCTAAGTGGATGCAAAGCAATGTCGTTATGTCCACTGGATGGCCTTGTTCTACAAGCATGCTTGGGTGCACACCATACAGGGACAGGTTTCTTTTAACATATCTTGTCCCCTTGTCCAATATGCAAGGCCAAAACTGAACATTGAGGTTCATTCTCAACGCATACGCAAAAATATTTGTGGCGATTAGTGAGCTTTGCTTGTGCAACTCCTTGGGAACTTCATCTGCTATTTGTACTAGCCGTGGATGTTCTGCCAGGTCTACACTCCCAAAGGCCATTGTCTTAAAGAGGTACCTCCAGGCCCGGTCCTGATGGGGGGGCAGGGGGGCCGGCCGCCCCGGGCCCCCGAAATATAGGGGCCCCCACCTATGTGTGCTCTGTGTATTAGGCCCTTGAAAAAATTGACCCTGCGCTAATTTAGGTGCAACATGCCTGTACGTTTAGGTGTAGTAATGGGCAAGTAAATCAGCGATGGCCTGAATTAGTGGAATTGCCGTTTCCCACGCGTAGGCCCGCACACAACGACATGACCGATCGATCTAGCCGCAAACCAATCCCTCAAAATAACCTAGGCGCATATCACGCCCGACTCGCGTCGCTGCAGCATCCTCCCGCGGAGTCCTCACCGATGCTTCCTCCTCCAACAGCGGCTCGGATGATTTCATGTTCGTTGGACAGGAGTAACAACACCCCCGATCCTGACAGGCAGTCTTGAACAACAGAACAGGTAAGCATCTTCTTGACTCATCATCCCGGGGCTAGCTAGGTTTTGTGATAGATAGGTTGCTACTTAGTGGCATAATCTTTTCGCAAAAAAAGTGGCACAATCAGTAGCTAGTGAATTAGCGGAGAAGAGTACGTAGGATGTGGTTGTCCGGCCTTCTGATCAATTAATCTAGCTGTGTCGGTGGATGATGAAATACGAGGGGAGAGAATGACTAGGATCCATGAATTAATGAAAATAATAGTTGAGATGAAATTAATCAGACAATCCACGGTTGATTTAATTTATTTAGGTGGCTAAACTAATTTTAGCGTTGTAAATTATATAGTGATTCTAGCTGAGGGCGATAAGGAGCCGTTCAATTTTTGTGTGTGTGGCAAACTATATAGTGAAATATACGATGCAGGCAATTTCCTTGGCAAAATCTAAAGTAAGATAGAATTAATATAACCATATATACAATTAATAAGGAAACTAGGTCGACATGCTGGGTTGCACTCCCTCCATTTATAAAAAGTTAAGAATAAACTGTGTTTAAAAATAATCATACCATGCAAGATGCATAAAGGTAGGCCTGGGCATAAAAACCGACGAACCGAAGACCGAACCGAAGCCGAAACCGAAAAAACCGAAAGTTCGGTTTTCACTGTTCCTACATAAAAATTCGGTTTTTATCAATGCTAACCGAACTTAAATTGTTCGGTTCGGTGTTAGCACGGTTAACCGAATAGGAAACCGAACACAGGCGAGGGTACGTGCACGTACAGCCACTCGTCAGCGCGTGTTTTCGTGGTAAAAAAAATCCATGGGCTAAACCGACGACCTGCATTCTCGGCCCATGGTGGCAACCTGTTGTGGGCTGCTTTTTCTGGACACGTGAACGTACTGGTGTGGCGCTGTTGTTTGGTTGTTTAGTCCCACCTCGGCCGGCCACACAGAGAGATGGATAGCTAGGCTATATAAGAGCGCATTCGTGGCAACGAAGTAAAACACGCAGCTGACTCTCTCAAACAGCGAGCAAATACGGTATGAACCGATTACCGAACCGAATAACTCGGTTAACCGAATTTCTGGTTATCTGTTTTGAGGTGTTTTTTTCGGTTTTCAATTTTCCTAACCGATTTTCCAAAAAAACCGATTGGTAGAAACTGAATTTTTGGTTTATACCAAATGCCTAGGCCTACATAAAGGGCCCCGGGTTTTGTTTTCGCCTGGGCCCCTCAAATCTCAGGACCGGCCCTGGGTACCTCAACTCATCATAAGACAGAACACTTATGAGGATCGGTGAAATTGGGCTAATCTTTGAATTCTACCTACAATGATGATTTTGCTTCCTCTGCATATTCTTATGGCAAATGAGTAGAAGATTTTCCAGTCTTCATCGCATACATCACAATCAAACTCAATAACTACCAACATCGTCATCCCAAATGTTGTCCTCCCATGGTCCCGTATTCTCAAGAGGGCTGTCTCCATTCAGGTGCAAAACAGAAGAGAAGCGGGAGCGAACCCTTTCGTCGCCACACACGTGAGCAGGCAAAGTTTTCTTCCCAACCTTGACACCACCTATGATCGGAAGAATGGCTGGTGCATCACCAGGAGGGTTGTGTTGCAACAAGAAGCTAAAAAACTTTTGCTTTTCAGCATGTCGGCCGAACATGAAGTTGTCGGTATAGAGATAAATGTCATATGGCCTACAAGACATATGCTCGCATCCACCCAGAAGCACAACAAATTCTACCATGTTAGCAACGGTGACCTCTAAGCTTTCCAAGGCACCATGTGACTCGAGGCGCATTGCCTGGTCATCCTTCTCAGTTGTTGTTCGAGGACGCTTGAAAGGAATGGCTAAATACAAGCTGCAGCTAGGTGAGTCGTTGATGCTAACCTTGTCGAAGCCTGCACTGTCTGAGAGAGTTCGGTACCTCAGGGTGTCCAGCACGCGGTGTCCTCTGTACATAGCCTCGGAGAGCATCTTTAGCTGCATCAGCATCCTGGAGTTGACTATGTAGCTCGCATCAGCCTCCTCGACGATGGTGTTGACTCTCATCAGGAAGGTGCTGCAACCTCTCCATCAGCTTCTCCTCCGAGCTTGAATGGCTTGAGTGGTACTTGTTCATCAAAAAGGGGATGAACCGGCTCATAAGTTCACCTGCAACTACAGATATGGCAGCCTCCTTGGCCATGATTTTATGGGGGGAGCTGCTGGTCGGTCTATCTGTACAAATAAAGCACGCCGGTCTCTGCCAAGTCTTAGAAGTCTCCAAGGAACATTGACTGCAATGTGTGGGTGGGTGAGACCTGGATATACTTGTTAAAACAAAGATTCTCCGAACAACTTGGTGGGTGGGTGCCAATTTAAAGGCCCAAAGACGTGTCCAGGATCAGTCAACTTTCCAACCAGCATGAAAATGAATTGTCCGGCCAGTATTTGAAATATTCAATGTGCCGTCTACTATTGCAAAGTTTGACCATGGAAATTGTCTGGGTTTTTCCATATGAACTTCAGTGGAGAGGAGCAGCGCAGCTCATTAACAAGGAAATGATATATATATATATATGCCCTTTTATCCTGGTCAGTGATGATAATCACAACTTTATACCTTAGTAATCTTTCTGAGCTCATGTAATAGTTTGTGTCTGCATTTGCTCCTTTGGTTTCATTAGAACCTAATCAATCTCTGTGTTGCTCATTTCATACTAATTCAGTTTTTAATTGGGAAACTGTTGCACCTTGTGCGTTCTTAGGGTGTGTTTGGTTTGTGTCATCAGATGGAACGTAGGAGGTCCGTCCCGTCCCTAGAGGTCATTCTCGTGTTCGGTTGGGTCAAGGAATCAGAACCGACTCATTCCTTGGAATGGCATATTCCTCCTAGATCCGGAACGCGCTTGTACCTCAGAATTTATGTTTGACATATGCTTGAATGTATTTATAAATTGTTCGTGTTGCAAATAAAATTCAAATGTTTTCTCAAATTTGAATACTCTGTTGCTGAAAATACAAAGAGTTACAATTATCCATACTGTTGCTAAAAAACATTCCATTCCAACTCTTAAACCACACACCAGAACATAACCATTCCATTCCATCTAATACCCATAACCAAACATAGAAACGGAACCAACCCATTCCCGTGGAATGGAGCCATGGGATTCCATTCCACTTTGTTTTTGAACCAAACACACCCTTAAATTCCAGGCTTTACCTGACGTGGATGTCCACAATGGTAAAAATTGAAAAGCAAATAGTGTGAGCCAACTTGGTTTTGTCATTAAAAAACACTAAAAGTATTCTTCGTTATATTTGCTCCGTGTACTGAGTACAGTCAGAACAATTACCGAGTCATGAGACAGTCTAAAATTGAACAGTAAGGCCTCAAGGAGGACCGAGTGGCCCAAAATGATTTCCCGCCAAATATTAGCTGGTTCAGTTAAGATTAGCGGCTTAAACTGGGCTTAAGCAATAAACTAGAGACAACAAGGAAATGATAAATGATGAGTAGAATCATGCCATTGGATGCACTTGGTCACTCCTGAACCGTTGGTGAACATTGAGTGCAGGCGGCGAAGTGAATGATGCTTTTCTCCTGTTTTGGCCAGTTTTAAATTTAAAGTGTGTTCTGAATGTTCAGAAGTTTCAGAGTCCTTAAAATAGACAACACTTCAACAAATATTATTATTTTCTTATTTCAGTTAAGTTTTCTCACCTTTCTATATTTATCAGGATTCATTCAATGGTGCGAGATGATGTTTGTTATCTAGAAAGTAAATGAACAGGATTCATTTGATCTGATACTACAGTTTTATTCTCTATTGAGATCTCCAGAACATTTAGTTGATCACTCTTTAAAATGGTTTTTCCATGGCCACACAAACACATCTGTTTTTCATGTATCAGAAAGTACAACGAGGGTTACATTATGCGCGCTCTGGAAAAAAAAAGTAGATTGGCGCTCCTTGTGCTTCCTCCCTGGCAAGGCATTTTGTGCCCCTTTCTTTCCTTCCTCCATGGCAAGATGGCATGTTCGACCCTCGGTGGGCTGCTCATTTTTGCTAGTTTGGCAGGACATAAACCATTGCAATGGTATATACACTATGCCTGCACATGATGGGTCAGGGGCCCAAAGCGGCCGCCCTTCCTCCCCTGCCCAAGGGCAGGGGAATTCTTGGATGGTAGAATATACAGCATTGAAATCTCTAACACATTAGTTGAGTGGTCTATAACACATGCATTTGTCATGTATCTAAAAGTACAAGAGTTTCATTACACAAGTTTTCAAAAAGAAAATTAGATTGGCACTCCTTGCCGCTTCCTCCCTGGCATGACGCTACCTTGATGTGCAACCTGAGCACAACTTGTTACAGACTTAGGAAATGATTTATGAGGGGGTATCCTTGATTCCCATACGATTAGAGTGAAGTCTCCTTTGGGTCTAACACTAGGATCTGTTATAAGATCCCCAAATGTCACACTTGGTGATTCCTTCTTGACTGAAAAACTAGCACTATAAGGTGTCATGCTAAGTGGATGCAGAGCAAAGTCCGTTATGTCCACTGGGTGACCATGGTACATAAGCGTGTTCGGGTGCATCCCGTAAATGGTGAGGTTTCTTTTAACCATTCTCATCCCCTTGTCCAGTATGCAACGCCAAAACTTAACATCAAGATTCCTTCTCAACACATCTGCATACGCATTTGTGGCGACAAGTGAACCTTCTGTACCGTGGAACCTCTTGGCAAATTCATCTGTTATTTATACTAGTTGTGGATGTTCTGCGGGTCCTCGCTCCCGAAGGATAGTGCTTTGAAAAGGTATCTCAACTCGTCGTAAGACATAGCACTTAGGAAAATCGGTTTCACCGATCCAAATCGGGCTAACCTTTGAAGTCTACTTACAATGATGATTTTGCTTCCTCTGCCCATTCTTGTGACCAATGAGTGAAACCTTTTCCATTCATCATCACCTACATCAGAAGCAAACTCAATAACTACCAACATCTTCACCCCAAACTTGGTCCTTCCACGCATCAAAAGGCTGTCACCATTCAAGTGCAAAACAGAAGAAAAGCGTGCGCGGACTCTTTCATCGCCACACGCATGAGAAACCAAAGTTTTTTTCCCAACTTTGGCGCCCCCTATGATCGGAAGGACGGCTGTTGCCTCATGACCAGGAGGGTCGCTGTGCTGCAACAAGAAGCTCAAGAGCTTTTGCTTCTCAGCATGTCAGCTGAACATGAAGTTGTCGGTGTAAAGATAAGTGTCATAAGGCCTACGGAACATGCGCTCGCAACCACCCAAAAGCATAACAAATTCTACCATGTTAGCAGCAGCAGCTTCTAAGCTTTCCAAGGCACCATCCGACTCGAGGCACCTGGCCCCGTCGGCCATCCTCCGAGAACGCTTGATTAAATACAAGTGGCTGTTGAATGAGTCGTTGCTGCTAACCTCGTCGAAGCCCGCGCTATTTCGGAGGGCGTGGTACATCAAGGTGTCCAGCACACGGTACCCTCCATACATGGCCTCGGAGAACATCTTGAGCTGGGCCAGCATCCCGAAGTTGGTTATGTACCGCCCGTCCGCCTCCTCGACGACGGTACCAACTCGCAATAGGAGATGCCGCAGCCGCTTCGCCAGATTCTGCTCCTTCGATTGTGCATGGATGGAGGAGTGGTACTTGCTCATCAGCAAGGAGATGAACCGGCTGACAAGTTCGCCTGCGACTGCAGACATCGCAACCTCCATGGGCAAGGATTGATGAGGTAAAGTTGTTGGGCGGTCACTAGACTAATTTAACTAGAATGGGCTGGCCTCTTGCCAAGTCTTGCACAGACTCTTGGCAAAATGGTGAAAATTCGTCAGGGATGACTAAGACTGTTGACTGGGACTTGAGTGGTTGTGCGCGGTGATATTTTTCTAAACGTCCAAATGCGTGACAAGGAGAAGCCAACTTGTCCAAGCCACATGAACTTGCGCAAAGGACGGGTTGTAATCGCATAATTATATGGAGGTGATCGAGACCATGAACGAAGTGTTGGGGAACGTTGCAGAAAACAAAAAAAATTCCTACGGTTTCACCAAGATCCATCTAGGAGTTCATCTAGCAACGAGTGATTAGATGCATCTACGTACCTTGTAGATGGCGAGCGGAAGCGTTCAAAGAACGGGGATGATGTAGTCGAACACGACGTGATTCAAATCACCGATGATCAAGCACCGAACGGACGGTGCCTCCGCGTTCAACACACATACGGAACGGATGACGTCTCCTCCTTTCTTGATCCAGCAAGGGGGGAAGAGAGGTTGATGAAGATCCAACAGCACGACGGCGTGGTGGTGGATGCAGGGCGTCACAGTAGCAGGGCTTCGCCTATACTACGAGAGAGAGACGTAACGGGGAAGAGAGGGAGGCGCCAGGGGCTGAGGTATGAAATCCCTCCTCTCCTCAACTATATATAGGAGGGCCAAGGGGGGGTGGTGCGCAGCCTAGGAGATCCAATCTCCTAGGTGCGGCTGCCAAGGGGAGGTTTCCCTCCCCCCCAAGGCACTCAGGGGTGCCTTCCACTAGTGGGACTCCTCCCCCATGGAAACCCTAGGCGCATGGGCCTATAGGGGCTGGTGCCCTTGGCCCATATAGGCCAAGGCGCACCCCCTACAGCCCATGTGGCCCCCCGGGACAGGTGGCCCCACCCGGTGGGCCCCCAGGACCCCTCCGGTGGTCCCGGTACAATACCGATAACCCCGAAACTTGTCCCGATGGCCGAAACAGCACTTCCTATATATAATTCTTTACCTCCGGACCATTCCGGAACTCCTTGTGACGTCCGGGATCTCATCCGGGACTCCGAACAACATTCGGGTTACTGCATACACATATCTTCATAACCCTAGCGTCACCGAACCTTAAGTGTGTAGACCCTACGGGTTCGGGAGACAAGCAGACATGACCGAGACGACTCTCCAGTCAATAACCAACAGCGGGATCTGGATACCCGTGTTGGCTCCCACATGCTCCACGATGATCTCATCGGATGAACCACGATGCCGAGGATTAATCAACCCCGTATACAATTCCCTTTGTCAATCGGTATGTTACTTGCCCGAGACTCGATCGTCGGTATCCCAATACCTTGTTCAATCTCGTTACCGGCAAGTCACTTTACTCGTACCGTAATGCATGATCCCGTGATCAACCACTTGGTCACCTTGAGCTCAAAATGATGATGCATTACCGAGTGGGCCCAGTGATACCTCTCCGTTATCCAGAGTGACAAATCCCAGTATCGATCGGTGTCAACCCAACAGACACTTTCGGAGATACCTGTAGTGCACCTTTATAGTCACCCAGTTACGTTGTGACGTTTGATACACCCAAAGCACTCCTACGGTATCCGGGAGTTACACGATCTCATGGTCAAAGGAAAAGATACTTGACATTGGAAAAGCTCTAGCAAACGAACTACACGATCTTTGTGCTATGCTTAGGATTGGGTCTTGTCCATCACATCATTCTCCTAATGATGTGATCCCGTTATCAATGACATCCAATGTCCATAGCCAGGAAATCATGACTATCTGTTGATCAACGAGCTAGTCAACTAGAGGCTTACTAGGGACATATTATGGTCTATGTATTCACACGTGTATTACGATTTCCGGATAATACAGTTATAGCATGAATAAAGACAATTATCATGAACAAAGAAATATAATAATAATGCTTTTATTATTGCCTCTAGGGCATATTTCCAACAGTCTCCCACTTGCACTAGAGTCAATAATCTAGTTACATTGTGATGAATCGAACACCCATGGAATTCTGGTGTTGATCATGTTTTGCCCTAGGGAGAGGTTTAGTCAATGGATCTGCTATATTCAGGTCCGTATGTACTTTACAAATCTCTATGTCTCCATCTTGAACATTTTTCACGAATGGAGTTGAAGCGACGCTTGATGTGCCTTGTCTTCTTGTGAAACCTGGGCTCCTTGGCAAGTGCAATAGCCCCAGTGTTGTCACAAAAGAGTTTGATTGGCCCCGACGCATTGGGTATGACTCCTAGGTCGGTGATGAACTCCTTCACCCATATTGCTTCATGTGCTGCCTCCGAGGCTGCCATGTACTCCGCTTCACATGTAGATCCCGCCACGACGCTCTGTTTGCAGCTGCACCAGCTCACTGCTCCACCATTCAACATATACACGTATCCGGTTTGTGACTTAGAGTCATCCAGATCTGTGTTGAAGCTAGCGTCAACGTAACCCTTTACGACGAGCTCTTCGTCACCTCCATAAACGAGAAACATGTCCTTTGTCCTTTTCAGGTACTTCAGGATATTCTTGACCGCTGTCCAGTGTTCCTTGCCGGGATTACTTTGGTACCTTCCTACCAAACTTACGGCAAGGTTTACATCAGGTCTGGTACACAGCATGGCATACATAATAGAATCTATGGCTGAGGCATAGGGGATGATACTCATCTCTTCTATCTCTTCTGCCGTGGTCGGGCATTGAGCTGAGCTCAATCTCACACCTTGCAAAACAGGCAAGAACCCTTTCTTGGACTGATCCATTTTGAACTTCTTCAAAATCTTATCAAGGTATGTGCTTTGTGAAAGACCTATGAGGCGTCTTGATCTATCCCTATAGATCTTGATGCCTAATATATAAGCAGCTTCTCCAAGGTCCTTCATTGAAAAACTCTTATTCAAGTAGGCCTTGATGCTGTCCAAGAGTTCTATATCATTTCCCATCAAAAGTATGTCATCTACATATAATATGAGAAATGCTACAGAGCTCCCACTCACTTTCTTGTAAACGCAGGCTTCTCCATAAGTCTGCGTAAACCCAAACGCTTTGATCATCTCATCAAAGCGAATGTTCCAACTCCGAGATGCTTGCACCAGCCCATAAATCGAGCGTTGGAGCTTGCACACCTTGTCAGCATTCTTAGGATCGACAAAACCTTCCGGCTGCATCATATACAACTCTTCCTTAAGGAAACCATTAAGGAATGCCGTTTTGACGTCCATTTGCCATATCTCATAATCGTAGAATGCGGCAATTGCTAACATGATTCGGACGGACTATAGCTTCGCTACCGGTGAGAAAGTCTCATCGTAGTCAATTCCTTGAACTTGTCGATAACCCTTAGCGACAAGCCGAGCTTTATAGATGGTCACATTACCATCCGCGTCTGTCTTCTTCTTGAAGATCCATTTATTTTCTATGGCTCGCCGTTCAACGGGCAAGTCAGTCAAAGTCCATACTTCGTTTTCATACATGGATCTTATCTCGGATTTCATGGCTTCTAGCCATTTGTCGGAATCCGGGCATGCCATCGCTTCTTCATAGTTCGAAGGTTCATTGTTGTCTAACAACATGATTTCCAAGACAAGGTTGCCGTACCACTCTGGTGCGGAATGTGTCCTTGTGGACCTTCAAATTTCAGTAGGAGCTTGATCAGAAGTATCTTGATCATCATCAATAACTTCCTCTCTAGTCGGTGCATGCACCTCAGGAACATTTTCTTGAGTTGCGCCATTTACCGGTTCAAGAGGTAATACTTCATCAAGTTCTACTTTCCTCCCACTTACTTCTTTCGAGAGAAACTCTTTCTCCAGAAAGGATCCATTCTTGGCAACAAAGATCTTGCCTTCGGATCTGAGGTAGAAGATATACCCAATGGTTTCTTTAGGGTATCCTATGAAGACGCATTTTTCCGATTTGGGTTCGAGCTTTTCAGGTTGAAGTTTCCTGACATAAGCATCGCATCCCCAAACTTTTAGAAACGACAGCTTAGGTTTCTTCCCAAACAATAATTCAAACGGTGTCGTCTCAACGGATTTCGACGGAGCCCTATTTAAACTGAATGCGGCAGTCTCTAAAGCATAGCCCCAAAAGGATAACGGTAAATCGGTAAGAGACATCATAGATCGCACCATATCTAATAGAGTGCGATTACGACGTTCGGACACACCATTACGCTGAGGTGTTCCAGGCGGCGTGAGTTGTGAAACTATTCCACATTTTCTTAAGTGTGTGCCAAATTCGTGACCCAAGTATTCTCCTCCACGATCTGATCATAGAAACTTGATTTTCCTGTCACGTTGATTCTCAACTTCACTCTGAAATTCTTTGAACTTTTCAAAGGTTTCAGACTTGTGTTTCATTAAGTAGACATACCCATATCTACTTAAGTCATCAGTGAGGGTGAGAACATAACGATAGCCACCGCGAGCCTCAACACTCATTGGACCGCACACATCAGTATGTATGATTTCCAATAAGTTGGTTGCTCGCTCCAATGTTCCTGAGAACGGAGTCTTGGTCATTTTACCCATGAGGCATGGTTCGCACGTGTCAAATGATTCATAATCAAGAGACTCTAAAAGTCCATCTGCATGGAGCTTCTTCATGCGTTTGACACCTATGTGACCAAGGCGGCAGTGCCACAAGTATGTGGGACTATCGTTATCAACTTTACATCTTTTGGTATTCACACTATGAATATGTGTAATATTACGTTCGAGATTCATTAAGAATAAACCATTGACCATCGGAGCATGACCATAAAACATATCTCTCATATAAATAGAACAACCATTATTCTCAGATTTAAATGAGTAGCCATCTCGTATTAAACGAGATCCCGATACAATGTTCATGCTCAAACTTGGCACGAAATAACAATTATTGAGGTTTATAACTAATCCCGTAGGTAAATGTAGAGGTAGCGTGCCGACGGCGATCACATCAACCTTGGAACCATTCCCGACGCGCATCGTCACCTCGTCCTTTACCAGTCTCTGTTTATTCTGCAGCTCCTGCTGTGAGTTACAAATATGAGCAACGGCACCGGTATCAAATACCCAGGAGTTACTACGAGTACTGGTAAGGTACACATCAATTACATGTATATCACATATACCTTTTGTTTTGCCGGCCTTCTTGTCCGCTAAGTATTTGGGGCAGTTCCGCTTCCAGTGACCCTTCCCTTTGCAATAAAAGCACTCTGTCTCAGGCTTGGGTCCATACTTTGACTTCTTTTTCCCAGCAGCTTGCTTGCCGGGCGCGGCAACTTCCTTGCCGTCCTTCTCAAAGTTCTTTTTACCCTTGCCCTTCTTGAACTTAGTGGTTTTATTGACCATCAACACTTGATGTTCCTTCTTGACTTCTACCTCTGCTGATTTCAGCATTGCAAATACTTCAGGAATGGTCTTTTCCATCCCCTGCATATTGAAGTTCATCACAAAGCTCTTGTAGCTTGGTGGAAGCGACTGGAGGATTCTGTCAATGACCGCATCATCCGGGAGATTAACTCCCAGCTGAGTCAAGCGGTTATGTAACCCAGACATAGTGAGTATGTGCTCACTGACAGAACTATTTTCCTCCATCTTACAGCTGAAGAATTTGTCGGAGACTTCATATCTCTCGACCCGGGCATGATCTTGGAAAACCATTTTCAGCTCTTCGAACATCTCATATGCTCCATGTCTCTCAGAACGCTTTTGGAGCCCCGGCTCTAGGCTGTAAAGCATGCCGCACTGAACGAGGGAGTAGTCATCAGTACGTGTCTGCCAAGCGTTCATAGCGTCTTGGTTCTGTGGGACGGGTGGATCACCTAGCGGTGCTTGTAGGACATAATCTTTCTTGGCAGCTATGAGGATGATCCTCAGGTTCCGGACCCAGTCCGTATAGTTGCTGCCATCGTCTTTCAGCTTGGTTTTCTCTAGGAACGCGTTGAAATTGAATACAACGTTGGCCATTTGATCTACAAGACATATTGTAAAGATTTTAGACTAAGTTCATGATAATTAAGTTCATCTAATCAAATTATTAATGAACTCCCACTTAGATAGACATCCCTCTTCTAGTCATCTAAGTATAACATGATCCGAGTTGGCTAGGCCGTGTCCGATCATCACGTGACACGGACTAGTCAACGTCGGTGAACATCTTCATGTTGATCGTATCTTCTATACGACTCATGCTCGACCTTTCGGTCTTCTGTGTTCCGAGGCCATGTCTATGCACATGCTAGGCTCGTCAAGTCAACCTAAGTGTATTGCGTGTGTAAATCTGTCTTACACCCGTTGTATGTGAACGTAAGGATCTATCACACCCGATCATCACGTGGTGCTTCGAAACGACGAACTGTAGCAACGGTGCACAGTTAGGGGAAACACTTTCTTGAAATTATTATGAGGGATCATCTTATTTACTACCGTCGTTCTAAGCAAACAAGATGCAAAACATGATAAACATCACATGCAATCAAATAATAATAGTGACATGATATGGCCAATATCACATAGCTCCTTTGATCTCCATCTTGGGGCTCCATGATCATCCTGTCACCGTCATACTCCTCGACATGTAAGTTGTGATTCCTATTACAATAGCATGAACATCTCATACATCATATATAGATCATTCATCATTCATCACAACTTTGGCCATATCATATCACATAGCATACCCTGCAAAAACAAGTTAGACGTCCTCTAATTGTTGTTTGCATGTTTTACGTGGCTGCTATGGGTTTCTAGCAAGAACGTTTCTTACCTACGCAAAGACCACAACGTGATATGCCAATTTCTATTTACCCTTCATAAGGACCTTTTTCATCGAATCCGATCCGACTAAAGTAGGAGAGACAGACACCCGCTAGCCACCTTATGCAACTAGTGCATGTCAGTCGGTGGAACCTGTCTCACGTAAGAGTACGTGTAAGGTCGGTCCGGGCCGCTTCATCCCACGATGCCGCCGAATCAAAATAAGACTAGTAACGGCAAGCATATTGAACAAAATCAACGTCCACAACTACTTTGTGTTCTACTCGTGCAAGAGAACTATGCATAGACCTAGCTCTGATACCACTGTTGGGGAACGTTGCAGAAAACAAAAATTTTTCCTACGGTTTCACCAAGATCCATCTAGGAGTTCATCTAGCAACGAGTGATTAGATGCATCTACGTACCTTGTAGATGGCGAGCGGAAGCGTTCAAAGAACGGGGATGATGTAGTCGAACACGACGTGATTCAAATCACCGATGATCAAGCACCGAACGGACGGTGCCTCCGCGTTCAACACACGTACGGAACGGATGACGTCTCCTCCTTTCTCGATCCAGCAAGGGGGGAAGAGAGGTTGATGAAGATCCAACAGCACTACGGCGTGGTGGTGGATGCAGGGCGTCACAGTAGCAGGGCTTCGCCTATACTACGAGAGAGAGACGTAACGGGGAAGAGAGGGAGGCGCCAGGGGCTGAGGTATGAAATCCCTCCTCTCCTCAACTATATATAGGAGGGCCAAGGGGGGGTGGTGCGCAGCCTAGGAGATCCAATCTCCTAGGTGCGGCTGCCAAGGGGAGGTTTCCCTCCCCCCCAAGGCACTCAGGGGTGCCTTCCACTAGTGGGACTCCTCCCCCATGGAAACCCTAGGCGCATGGGCCTATAGGGGCTGGTGCCCTTGGCCCATATAGGCCAAGGCGCACCCCCTACAGCCCATGTGGCCCCCCGGGACAGGTGGCCCCACCCGGTGGGCCCCCGGGATCCCTCCGGTGGTCCCGGTACAATACCGATAACCCCGAAACTTGTCCCGATGGCCGAAACAGCACTTCCTATATATAATTCTTTACCTCCGGACCATTCCGGAACTCCTTGTGACGTCCGGGATCTCATCCGGGACTCCGAACAACATTCGGGTTACAGCATACACATATCTTCATAACCCTAGCGCCACCGAACCTTAAGTGTGTAGACCCTACGGGTTCGGGAGACAAGCAGACATGACCGAGACGACTCTCCAGTCAATAACCAACAGCGGGATCTGGATACCCATGTTGGCTCCCACATGCTCCACGATGATCTCATCGGATGAACCACGATGCCGAGGATTAATCAACCCCGTATACAATTCCCTATGTCAATCGGTATGTTACTTGCCCGAGACTCGATCGTCGGTATCCCAATACCTTGTTCAATCTCATTACCGGCAAGTCACTTTACTCGTACCGTAATGCATGATCCCGTGATCAACCACTTGGTCACCTTGAGCTCAAAATGATGATGCATTACCGAGTGGGCCCAGTGATACCTCTCCGTTATCCAGAGTGACAAATCCCAGTCTCGATCCGTGTCAACCCAACAGACACTTTCGGAGATACCTGTAGTGCACCTTTATAGTCACCCAGTTACGTTGTGAAGTTTGATACACCCAAAGCACTCCTACGGTATCCGGGAGTTACACGATCTCATGGTCAAAGGAAAAGATACTTGACATTGGAAAAGCTCTAGCAAACGAACTACACGATCTTTGTGCTATGCTTAGGATTGGGTCTTGTCCATCACATCATTCTCCTAATGATGTGATCCCGTTATCAATGACATCCAATGTCCATAGCCAGGAAATCATGACTATCTGTTGATCAACGAGCTAGTCAACTAGAGGCTTACTAGGGACATATTATGGTCTATGTATTCACACGTGTATTACGATTTCCGGATAATACAGTTATAGCATGAATAAAGACAATTATCATGAACAAAGAAATATAATAATAATGCTTTTATTATTGCCTCTAGGGCATATTTCCAACAGTCTCCCACTTGCACTAGAGTCAATAATCTAGTTACATTGTGATGAATCGAACACCCATGGAATTCTGGTGTTGATCATGTTTTGCCCTAAGGAGAGGTTTAGTCAATGGATCTGCTATATTCAGGTCCGTATGTACTTTACAAATCTCTATGTCTCCATCTTGAACATTTTTCACGAATGGAGTTGAAGCGACGCTTGATGTGCCTTGTCTTCTTGTGAAACCTGGGCTCCTTGGCTAGTGCAATAGCCCCAGTGTTGTCACAAAAGAGTTTGATTGGCCCCGACGCATTGGGTATGACTCCTAGGTCGGTGATGAACTCCTTCACCCATATTGCTTCATGTGCTGCCTCCGAGGCTGCCATGTACTCCGCTTCACATGTAGATCCCGCCACGACGCTCTGTTTGCAGCTGCACCAGCTCACTGCTCCACCATTCAACATATACACGTATCCGGTTTGTGACTTAGAGTCATCCAGATATGTGTCGAAGCTAGCGTCAACGTAACCCTTTACGACGAGCTCTTCGTCACCTCCATAAACGAGAAACATGTCCTTTGTCCTTTTCAGGTACTTCAGGATATTCTTGACCGCTGTCCAGTGTTCCTTGCCGGGATTACTTTGGTACCTTCCTACCAAACTTACGGCAAGGTTTACATCAGGTCTGGTACACAGCATGGCATACATAATAGAACCTATGGCTGAGGCATAGGGGATGATACTCATCTCTTCTATCTCTTCTGCCGTGGTCGGGCATTGAGCTGAGCTCAATCTCACACCTTGCAAAACAGGCAAGAACCCTTTCTTGGACTGATCCATTTTGAACTTCTTCAAAATCTTATCAAGGTATGTGCTTTGTGAAAGACCTATGAGGCGTCTTGATCTATCCCTATAGATCTTGATGCCTAATATATAAGCAGCTTCTCCAAGGTCCTTCATTGAAAAACTCTTATTCAAGTAGGCCTTGATGCTGTCCAAGAGTTCTATATCATTTCCCATCAAAAGTATGTCATCTACATATAATATGAGAAATGCTACAGAGCTCCCACTCACTTTCTTGTAAACGCAGGCTTCTCCATAAGTCTGCGTAAACCCAAACGCTTTGATCATCTCATCAAAGTGAATGTTCCAACTCCGAGATGCTTGCACCAGCCCATAAATCGAGCGTTGGAGCTTGCACACCTTGTCAGCATTCTTAGGATCGACAAAACCTTCCGGCTGCATCATATACAACTCTTCCTTAAGGAAACCATTAAGGAATGCCGTTTTGACGTCCATTTGCCATATCTCATAATCGTAGAATGCGGCAATTGCTAACATGATTCGGACGGACTATAGCTTCGCTACCGGTGAGAAAGTCTCATCGTAGTCAATTCCTTGAACTTGTCGATAACCCTTAGCGACAAGCCGAGCTTTATAGATGGTCACATTACCATCCGCGTCTGTCTTCTTCTTGAAGATCCATTTATTTTCTATGGCTCGCCGTTCAACGGGCAAGTCAGTCAAAGTCCATACTTCGTTTTCATACATGGATCTTATCTCGGATTTCATGGCTTCTAGCCATTTGTCGGAATCCGGGCATGTCATCGCTTCTTCATAGTTCGAAGGTTCACTGTTGTCTAACAACATGATTTCCAAGACAGGGTTGCCGTACCACTCTGGTGCGGAATGTGTCCAAGCCATGAACTTGCCAAGTTGGCTAGATTTTCATTCATTTCTGATTGGCTCGAGGAACCACGTAATGCAATTGTACCAATCCTCATAAACTATGTAATGATTATTTCTAATGAATAAAGCTCGAACTTTCTTTCAAAAAAAAAAACTTGTCCAAGCCACATTAATTATTGTTACATAAGAAATTGTACATATCTAATTATCTGTCCGCTCGTCTTTTGTTGGATATTTTGATTCAATTATGTGTGCTCTACTCTAGCAAATTCTGACCTTGGAATTTCTTGGGATTTTTCTAGATGAGCTTGACTCGTTTTTTGGCAAAGAAAGTTGTGGGAGATGTTATGCGGCGTGGCGAACGATGACGAGACCGCGTGGATTTAGCTTGGAGATTTTACATTTGGGAACCACGTTGTGATCTTGCCCAGAGGAGCATATTTAGCTCAAACTTTTTACAGCGCGGATTAGTCCACAAGTCAATGGGCCTAGCTGCTATGTCCCTATGGTATATATGCGTGTTGGAAAATCTTATAATAAGCTCAAGGCCGAACTGTTGTATGGCTTGGGTCGGGACCGGAGGTCGTTTCTAGATGAGCTTGACTGGAGACGCAGGGCGCCACTTGGTTTTTTGGCAAAGAAACTTTTGTGGGAGATGTTACGCGGCATGGTGAACGATGATGAGAACCGCGACTCCATGCCTGACTCCTTTAGTATCTTCAGATTCAGAGGCCGGTCGGTCAGTCAGTCAGTCCCCATGTGGCTTATTTTTGTGCTGGTTTAGTTTAGTTGATCTGGTTTTGTTCCTGTGATCAGTGGAATATATCCTATTTGGCGCAATTCTTCCATCTGGTTTTGTGAGGTTTCTAGAATGTTTCAGGCCTGTTTTTTTTGTCTTTCTTTTCTTTTTATTTTAAAAATCCAAGGACATATTTGTAATTCGCAGGGTTTTTAAAATATTGTGATTTTAAAAAAAATATGTAAAAAATTCAAATTCATGAAAACTTTTAAATTTCGTGAACTTTTAGTACAGTTGATTATATCTCTGTTTTGTTGCGTCTTAGATTCTTAGTCCATCCATGCAGCGTAACCTGATCCTAATCCAGTTAGATTTTTTTTGGGGGGGGGGGGGGGGGGGGGGGGGTTGGGTTGAGGGAAGAGGGAAGACTGAATCTTGTGACAAGAAACAAACATGCATCAATCAATGATTTGCCGTTGCTTCTTCAGAAGCATATTGTAGAAAATGGCATGCCCCCAACAACTGACCACCTTGTAATTTTGTCCTACACATAATAGGCAGAAAGAACCCACGCATTGGATGGTCAGAGAACACATATACGTAACAAATCACGGGGATGGGAATTTATGATGAAAGTGATCATATAGCTGACGAAATTAAGGGTACTTCTGCATGTATGCATGTATTTATAGCATTAATGATGGCAACATCCTTTCCATGGATTATTCCACAAGTTGTATGCTTAAACCTTTTAAGTAATAAAGTGCCATTTATTGAAAAAAAATTCACAAGTTGTGCAGTTATGTACGCAACTACGTACCCGTTGAAGTGGATGCTTGTGTTGCTTATGGAGTTAAAAAGTACAGATCCAAAGGCTAGCTACTTGGATCTTTGTAGTTCTAGGAAAGCGACCAAATGAGGATATTTCACAGTTGTTGTGTATAAATGCCAGCACAGACTACGGGTATGTAGTAAAATGTCATAGAACATGGGTCCTGGTCGTGGGTGATAGCTTAGGGTGTGTTTGGTTCAGGTCATGGGGTGGAATGTAACGGGTTCATTACGTTCCTAGGCCCGATTCCTGTGTTCGGTAGCAGCGAAGAATTAGAACCTACCCGTTCCTAGGCTAGATTCTTATTCTTATTATAGTTCATTAATATTGAATTTCTCCTAACCCCTTCATTTGGGTTCTGTTCGCAACTTCTACCGTCACAGAACAAATAATTTTCTAAACGTCCATACACAGGTGACAAGGACAAGCCAACTTGTCCAAACCACATTAATTGTTGTTACATAAGAAATTGCACATATGTAATTATCTTTCTGCCTGTCTTTCGTTTGATCTTTTTACTCAATTATGTGTGCTCTACTCTAGCAAATTCTGACCGCGGAATTTCTTAGGATTTTTCTAGATGAGCTTGACTGGAGACGCAGGGCGCCACTCGTTTTTGGCAAAGAAACTGGTGGGAGACGGTACGCGTCGTGGCCCGTGGTGACTCCATGCCCGACTTATTTGGATTCCTCAGAGCCCGGTCAGTCCCCGTGTATCTCATTTTTGTGCTGGTTTAGTTTTGTTGACCTGGTTTTGCTTCCTGCGCAAAACTGGGAGTTGTCTTCCCAGTTGAAATTGTTTTGTCGCTGTGATCAATAGGGCCAGAGCAATCACAGAGAGGCGCTGGAATGGGCCAGAAGCGCTTCGTCATTCCAGCCCAAGACAGAACAGGATGACCACCTCAAAGAGGGCCGCGCGGCCCAAAGGGAGCTATTTTGCCAACGAGGCCCGAACACTGTCTTGTGTGCTTGTTTTCGAATTCTCAGAAGAAAATAAAGTGCTTTCTTTTTTGGACTGGACGCACAGAACTCATTCAGGAAAAATACACTTGCGACACTGCACTGTCTGCACGTGTATACACTTACAAGGTTCCACTTACCGGCCATACTCGCGCGTCGCCTCACTTAGCATGTAAGCGGTGCGAAGAGGGGGCACCGCTAACCTGTGGCTTCACGTGGTTGTCAACTATGCGTTTTACTACTCCCTCCAGTTCTTTTTACTCTACATATTAGAATTCTTTAAAGTCAAACTTCATAAAGTTTGACCGTATTTATATGAAAAAATATCAACATATGCCATGCTAAAATTATACAATATGAAACTTTAAGTCATGACACATCTTTTAATATTGATTTCAGATTGTGAATGTTGGTACTTTTTTCTATAAAATTGGTCAAACTTTACGAGGCTTGACTTCAGTCAAATCTTATATGCGTACTACCATGGAAGTTTCTGAGACCACGTCGATTTAGCTTGGAGATTTTACATTTGGGAACCACATTGTGATCTTGCCCAGAGGAGCATATTTAGCTCAAACTTTTTACAGCGCGGATTAGTCCACAAGTCAATGGGCCTACCTGCTATGTACCTATGGTATATATGCGTGTTGGAAAATCTTATAATAAGCTCAAGGCCGAATTGTTGTATGGCTTGGGTCGGGACCGGAGGTTGTTTTGGACGCTGTTAAGCATGATTGTACCTGTGTTTTGATTGAGTAATACAAGAATTCTTCCGCAAAAAAAGAAGCTACTAATAGAATGGGAAAAAAGCTACTGGTAAAATGGAAATCCAAGGTGTCGTAATCATACTAGTGGAGAAATGGGGTGGATAGACGCGTACGTACGTGGTCTTATAGAGAAGCTATGTGTATACCTCATGTAAAAAATATACTATCTGTATATATATACCTCATGTAAAAAATACTATCTGTATACCTGAACATGATGATATTTTCTTTTACTTTTATTGGATGACAAGACATGGCAAACAAGGAGTTATAACTAGATGGTGGGCTGGAAGATGTACAACCAAATGTGATGATTTCATCATTAACATGCCTTATTATATACGGGTCTGACAAATCCTCCAAGAATTGTCTATGTGTCTTTTTGAAGAAAAAAGAAGAATTATTTATGTCTTATTTTGCGGGTGTCTTAGTTTTCATGATCTCACTTGAAACTAGAAAAACTCCTCGTCGCCCCCCCCCCCCCCCCCCCGGACGGAGCTTCAGTGCCGTAACTGCACTTGCAGTTGGGTCACTGGCATGTGGGCCTAACAGACAGATGGCCCACATGTCAACATGTCAATAACGCAACTGTAGGTGCAGTTACGGCACCGAAGCAACGTCGCCCCCCCCCCCCATGTAAAAAATATACTATTTGTATATATATACCTCATGTAAAAAATACTATCTGTATACCTGAACATGATGATATTTTTTTTTACTTTTATTGGATGACAAGACATGGCAAACAAGGAGTTATAACTAGATGGTGGGCTGGAAGATGTACAACCAAATGTGATGATTTCATCATTAACATGCCTTCTTATATACGGGTCTGAGAAATCCTCCAAGAATTGTCTATGTGTCTTTCTGAAGAAAAAAGAAAAATTATTTATGTCTTATTTTGCGGGTGTCTTAGTTTTCATGATCTCACTTGTGTTTAGCATGTCCATAGATTAAGAAAACTAGAAAAACTCCCCCCCCCCCCCCCCCCCCGCGGACGGAGCTTCTGTGCCGTAACTGCACCTGCAGTTGGGTCACTGACATGTGGGCCTAACAGACAGATGGCCCACATGTCAATAACCCAACTGCAGGGTGCAAGGGGCTAACCCTATGTAGACTAATCCAATATCATACTAGAGGGGAGGTCTCCGATCCGTTAGTGGTATGGTGGCCTCACCACAAGCGTATCAAACCCTAGATGGGTATTGGAAATTATCTTGGTGTTTAAAATCCCGGTGTTATTTAATTCTCTTAACATTTGTGTAACCGCGCTCTAAACCAAAACGCCTTCAAAATTGAGCTACGATGCTTTAGGTCAATAGATATTAATCTGAAAAAAAGGTGAATAGATATTTGCTAGTATTTGATTAAAAATCCCAAAAAAAACACCTTCAAATTTGTGACCTCTAACGCTCAAAAAAGAAAAAGGAAATGTGGCCACGGAAATTGAAGGGAAGGCCCATCTTGCCGCTGACGTGTGGGACCCACCTACACAGTGCAAATCTTGCGGGGGCAAAACCGTTTTTTTTCACGTAAGAAAATAGACTTTTATGTTTGCCGTGGGGCCCAGTCGTCAGCGCCCAGTCCATCCCCAATCCCCTTCTTCCCCATGCGGCGCCATGGCGGCAGGACTGCAGGGTCGCCGCGTGCGCCGGCGACGCCAAGCACGCAGCGTCGCCATCGTGCCTTCGCGCGGTTCCACGGTGGTCGCCGACGCGAAGTCGGCGGAGGGCGGGAGGGGAGGCGCCTAGCCCGGTCGAGTACGAGCTGGAGCCTCGCCGCCGGCAACCTCGCAGACGGAGCGCGCCGCCGCGGAGCTCCGACAGTTCTTCGAAATGCCGGTAATTTCAGTCTCAAACCTGTTTCATTTTCCCGAATCTCGCCAAATCTACTGGTTTTTAAGGACTCCGGCACCTAAGCAGACTCCTTGATTTAATCGTGTCTTGTAATTGCAACTGCACATGCATAGAGTTCGGTTTCTTGGTAGTATCAAAATGCTGGTCAGAACCTCCTTCTTGTTGGTTCAGTTTCAATCCACCTTACCGAGACGAGCTGGTGATAGTGGGGAGGTATCTGATCTGCCACCTTAGATGATGTCGTTACCTGAATTCGCTGTCCAAGAAGAGCAGGAGGGGTCGTTGGGTCTGATTTTTGAACAATCAACGGGGGGCGATCGCCCGCCTGAACATTTTTGTATTAATAACAGCAACGAAGCATTTGGTACATCCCATAAACACCCCACGGAGTGCTAATGGGAGGAAAGGAGGGAGGGAGGGGGGGGGGGGGGACGTCAGCTACAAATATCCATGCACCATTGACGCAACGGCGCACAGTCTAAGCGGGCGGGGGCCCGAACTATCCATAAGAGAAGATGCTCTTGGATCGAACGCCGCAAGTAAATATCCGAGGAATGGATGTTATCGAACACCATCCGGTTCCTGGACTTCCAGACCACCCAGAGGATGGAGCACACAGCCGTGCTGAGGAGAGGACGACTCCAAGAGGGGTGGTTGACAGAGAAGGCGCACCATACATTTTCCACCGTGCAATCAACAGGCAAGCGACGACGACCGAGGATACGCGCCCACATCAGGCGCAAACGGGGGCACTCGAAGAAGAGGTGACAGATCGTTTCCGACTGTCCTGGGCAGAAGGGGCAATCATCATAGTCGAGGAACCTGATTCGACGTAGGAAGGCCCTCGTGCGGGTGTTGCCATGCCGCAGGATCCAGGCGAACATCTTGACCTTGAGGGGCATGAAACCGTCCCAGTTGAAGCCATGCAGGGGGAGCCCGCAGCCAGAGCTTTTGATCATATGGTAAACCACCCCCGTCTTGAACTGGAGACAACCCCCCCAAGAAAGGGTCCGCACGTCACTGGCCGCAGAGAACCGTACGCAGTTAAGGGCAGACCAGAGTAGGTGGAGTTTCAACTCGGCAGTTCTAGATAGGCGGTCATGCACGGGAATTGCAGCAGGACCAAGCCGATCGAAGTCCCCCAGGGTCGCGTTGGTACGGAGACAATGGGAGTATGCGGCCGGGAGAGCGGCCGCCAGGGCCCCGAGCGAGGTCCGGTTGTCGTGCCAGATGGATGTGTCCATGCCGTCACCAATTTTCGTCGATGTCAAGGAGCGATAGAGGGGGACCAAGGAAGCGAATGCCTTCCACGAGGGGGTCGAAGCCGCGGGACGGTCGCCCAAGTACCAACGGCACACCCAGACAGTCCATGGGGTACGGACGCCACTGAAGATTTTATGGACCATCTTCAACAAGAGACATGTGTTCTGGACCTCAATATCGATCAGGCCAAGCCCCCCCTCTGAGCGGAGACGGCAAGCCTCGTACCATGCAACCTGGCAGTCCCCCCCAGAGCACTCGCTTGCCCCTTTCCAGAACATGGCCCTTCTGGGACGGTCCATCTTGGCCACAGTCCCCCTCGGGAGGGGCAAAACTGACATGGCATGGGTAGGGATAGCAGCCAGAACCGCAGAAGAAAGTGTCAAACGTGCCCCCTGGTCAAGTGTGTATGTGCGCCACCCAGGAATACGCCGCTCAATTTTGATCGGTAAGAAGTCCAGGGCACTAGCAGGCAATTTTTCATCGGAGAGGGGCAGACCGAGATATGTCTGGGGGAAAGTCGACAGCGGGCAGCCAAGCTCCGCAGCCAGCAAGGCAGCACGTGCGGGGTCGACGCATATGGGGACGAAGGCGCTTTTGTGGAAGTTGATAGTTAACCCTGTGGCCGCAGAGAAGGCATCCAAAATAGATTGTAGCCGAGAAAGCTGCCTCTGATCAGCACGGACCAACAGATGGGTATCATCGGCGTACTGAACAACGGGACAGGGCAGATCATCTACCAGAGGATGCAGTAGCCGGTCAGGGGAGTCATCCTTGACAATCAATTGGTGGAGGAGGTCCGCAACTATTAAGAAGAGGTAGGGTGACATTGGGTCCCCCTGTCGTAGTCCCTTTTTGCACTGAATCCATCTGCCGGGGACCCCGTTCAACAATACTGCCGTTTTGCCGGTGGTAAGGATATTATGATCCAAGAGCACCACCGATCGCCAAACCCGCGCGCCTGCATGATAATACCCAAAGCCTCCCGTCTGACAGAATCGAAGGCTTTCTTGAAATCCAATTTAAGGGCAATCATCGGTTTCCTCCGAATACGACAGCTCTGGACCAAATCCGCCGCGTACAATAAATTATCAGCGATGCACCTCCCGGCAATAAATCCAGATTGTTCAAAGGACACCAAGAGCTCAATAAACTTCTGCAGTCGTGTGTTCAAGACCCGGGAGATAATTTTCATGATGCAATTTTGAAGGAAAATGGGCCGGAACCCATCTGCCGAGAGCACCACATCGCACTTAGGCAGAAGGGTAATAAATGCACGGTTAACACCATCCAGGTCCACCTCACCAGAGTAGAAATCATTCAAGAAATCCAACAGGTCCAGAGAAACTGTGTCCCAAAAGGTTTTGAAGAAGGCAGGGCCGAACCCGTCCGGACCGGGGCTGCTGTTGGACCGCATAGCCCAGACCGCCACTTTGAGCTCCTCCATGGTGAAAGGCCTCTCAAGGTCATCCAGACCAGGCACACGTGCCAAGTACACATGAGGGTCGAAGCTCCACGAAGAGGGGGCGGCAGTGCCCAAGAGAGACGAATAAAAATCCGACAACAGCCTAGCTTTGTCTCCATGGTTAAAGTGAGCGACCCCATCGGCATGTAGGACTTGCATTTGATTTTTCCGAAGACGAGCGGACGCGCTGGCATGAAGGAAGGAAGTGTTGCCATCACCAAGCTTGCAGAGCCGATAAGCATACCGTTGTCGTCAATAAATGTCAAGTTTTTTATATTCCTCGAAAAGGCGCCCCTTAACAGATGATCGGAGGAGGAGCTCAGGGGGCGAGAGTGCACGGACCTCCTCAGTCAAGTCCAGACATTCGATGACCGCATGGCAGTTAGAAACCACCTCGGCGAGGCGCTTGCGTTTCTTGGCCCATTTCTTGGATGCACACCTAGCCCACTTCAGCGACTGGGAAAGCCGTTGAGCCGCATGCCCTCTCCGGTTCTGGGGCCTCGCCCAGACGCTACGGATTAAATTACGGTATTCTTCAGAGAAGGCCCAATAGCTCATACCGAAAGAACGAGCCGGCCAGCGCACGAGAGACAGCCTCGACGACCAGCGGGACATGATTAGGACGTGGTGCGGGTGGCGGATCGAAGAGTCGTGTTAAACAACAGGGAGCCCCACTCAATATTGATCAATGCGCGATCCAGGCGGACAAGAGTTGGATCAGCCCTACAATTGGACCAGGTGAAGCGACGGTCGACGAGGGGAAGGTCCTGGAGCGACAAGTCGTTGACGGCCAGGTTGAACTCCGCAGCAGCAGCGGCATCGAAGTTTTGGTTGTTCTTTTCATCGGGACATCGGGCGAGGTTGAAGTCGCCTACCAGGATCCACGGGAGAGCACATGTTTCAGCAATGGCGCGAATTTCTGCCAGGAACTCAGGGCGCCGTTCCGGAGTGCACGGCGCGTAGACGTTGGTCACTGCAAAGGGCGAGCCATCGGCCGCAAACACAAAGAATGAGGTAAGCATGAAGTTGAGCTCTACGTCCCTCTGGTGTGTGACCAATCCATCGTGCCAGGCAGTCACGAGCCCACCCGAGGCGCCGTTAGAAGCCTTGAAGGATAGCGACGAGAGACCAGGAGGGAGGAAGGATGCCGCTTTACGGGTGGGCACATCAGTCAACTTCGTTTCTTGCAAGCAGACGATGTGGAGAGGATGAGCGTCAAGGTTCTTCTTCACGTCAAGGCACTTGGCTGGGTCATTAAGACCACGGACGTTCCAAGAACAGAGCGCCATTTTCTTAAGCGGGTTTACTGCCATAAAACACTACAGGGACACCACAACCAGCAGACGCGAGACACAGCCCGCCGTGAGACGCAGGGAACATAGCAAGGGGACCCAAACACACACCTACAAGCCTATATACAAGCACACACACAACAACGGGGGGAGAAGCACGACCCACAAGAGATGCCCAGAATGCGACATGAGGTCGCCGACCGGCCTGGCATCTCAAGACCAAAATTGGATCACACCAAGACAGACTAACGCCGAACACACGAGCGCACGAGAGGCACAAACACGCGAGGGGACTGATCATGGCAGTGCGGGCGACACCGGGAACGCTGACAGAATGGCTTCAGTAGTAGAGTCGGGGAGCTCGCACTCGTTGGCTATCATCTTGACCTCCAGCTCCGTGAAAAGAGGGGGAGCACCGGGCTTCACGGGAGCACCATCACCGCAGCGGGCGGCCTTGAGCAGGACGGCACGTTCGAGCACTGTCCGCCGCATGGAGGGCCCGAGGCTACGGATACGCGCACTAGCACGCACCGGAGCATCAGGTTGGACGCGCGCACGCTTGCGGCGCGACGGAGGAGCGGGTGGCGGCACCGCAACAGAGCGGGGTGGAGCTTCAATGGGGGGCGGGCATGACGCCGCCGGCACCATGGGGACAGCCACTATGCCACCACCACCGAGGCGTTTCGGGGCAAACGCCAGAGGATCGCTCGTGACGACTGGATCAGCAAGCAGGTCGACGGCCACGTCCTTCTTCACGCCTTTCACCACGGTGATCTTATCGATCACACCAACAGCACCGGAGACGAGGTTCACATGCGCGAGGCCGCGCGGCCCGTGGGCCGAGGAGCGAGCCATCTCCCGAGGGATGCGGAAATAGCCCGCCCCACCATGGCCCTTGACGAGGAGGTGGAAGGCGTCGTCACAAACAGCAAGCTGCATGACCTCGACGCGCGGGACCCCGTCCGCGGAAATGGCAGAGAATGGAGGAGCCTCCACACTCGCATCCTCAGACACATCAATGCGGAAGTACGCCTCATCCGGGAGGGAGCAGCGGTGGGGCGCGCCGGAGCCGGACGCGGGCAGCGGCACCGCGGGCATCGTCCCGCGGCTGGAGGACCCGTGATGCCAGGTCGAGGGAACACCTCGTGACCCACGGCTCGGGCCACCGCCACCGGCGGGAGGCCCACCACCACCACCACCCCCGCCGGGGCCGCCGCCACCTGCATGCGGGGCGGGAGGCGGTGGATGAGGGGGCACCGAACCATCAATAGGCCAACGACGAACACGTTGGACCTCAACCACAGTGTAGAGCCCGTCGGAGTTCTTGACGTTGAGATCTTGAGGGATGGCGAGGTAGCTTTCGTACTTGATCACCATGAGAACTGCAGCATAGTCACCGCCAGACAGGCATATCTCCGAGATCTCCATGGGGTTGCCCATTCCACCCACCGAGGCGCGTATGTGTGGCCTATTCCAATGCTCAACGGGGTAACCGACCAGGGCAAGCGCTGCATAGCCACGATGGGTGAAGCGGAGCCGGTTGGGGGCTTCCTCATGCCGCTCGAAGAAGACGTTGTGCTCCTGAACTGGGAACGGGCTTTCGTTGACAGCAAATTCACGAGCTGCCGCCGAACGGAATAGGACGAGCGCGGTGCCGTGGGAGCCTTGAGCCGTCTGTGCCTCCATGCCGAGGGGGACCTGGGACAGCAGCGCAGAGCGGACTAGAGGCCCAGGGGAGGTAGCCTCAGGGTCGACGTAGGCGAAGCCGTAGCGCTCGAAATCCCTCATGTCCACCGTTGGGTCTGATGAATTTGGCCTTGTTTGTTTGGGCTTCGGCTTCGGCTTCGACAGAATCAGCTGTGGATCTGATAAATTTGGCACTGAAGTACACCGGGACGTGATTCAGCCCAATACACTGAAAATAGCCCGAATCAGCTTTCGGCTGATTTTTCAAAGCGGTTCTACAATGGCTGTTTGTTTCAGCTTCTGCATTTTCAAAGCTGAATCTGTTCCCTAACAAAGCTGAAACAAACAGGGCCCTAATAGTTCGTCAGTATACATGAACACATTCCTTCGCCGCATATAAAAGATTACAACAAGAGTTACGCATTACACTAGTCTGAAGCAAAAGTAGAATCACATTACACCAGTCTGAAGCAAAATTAGAATCACATTACACTAGTCTGAAGCAACATTAAAATGGCACGCCTCGGCGCTTCCTCCTCCCCGGCAAGGCACTGCTACTACCTTCCTGTGTATCCTGGGCACGACTTGTGACATAATGAACAAATGATTTATGCGGGGGTATCCTTGATTCCCATGCGACCAGAGTGAAGTCGCCATCCGGTCTGATGCTAGGGTCTGCTACAAGCGCCCCTAACGACACACTTGGCGATTCTTCCTTGGGTTTATACGGTATCATGCTAAGTGGATGCGAGGCGAGGTCCGTTATGTCCACTGGCTGGCCTTGTTCTATAAGCAGGGTTGGGTGCACGCCATATATGGACAGGTTTCTTTTGACCAGTCTGATCCCCTTGTTCAGTATGCAACACCAGAACTGAACATCGAGATTCCTTCTCAGCACATCCGCAAACACATTTACTTCCACAAGTGAACCTTGCACACTGTGCAGCACCTTGGTGATTTCATCTGCTATTTGTGCTAGCCTTGGATGTTCTGCCGGGTCTGCGCTTTCAAATGCCAGTGTCTTGAAAAGATACCTCAACTCATCGTAAGATAGAGCGTTAAGGAAAATTGGCTTCACTGATCCAAAACGGGCTACTGTTTTAAATTTACTTATGATGATGATCTTGCTCCCTCTGCCCATCTTTCTGAAAAACGACTAAAAGTTTTTCCAGTCATCGTCGCCTACATCAGAAGCAAACTCAATAACTACCAGCGTTGTCCTCCCAAACATGGTCCTTCCATCGTCAAGCATCCTCAAATGGCTGTCTCCATTCAAGTGCAAAATTGAGGAAAAGCATGAGCGAACCCTTTCGTCACCACACACATGGACAACCAAAGTTTTCTTCCCAACTGCGACACCACCTATCACCGGAATAACTGCCAGTGCATGATCACCAGGAGGGTCGTTTTGCTCCAACAGGAAGCTCAAAAGCTTTTGTTTTTCAGCATGTCGGCTGAACATGAAGTTGTCGGTGTAAAGATAAACATCATATGGCCTTCGAGACATGCGCTCACATCCACCGAGAAGCACAACAAATTCAGCCATGTTAGCAACAGCAATTTCTATGTTTTCCAAGGCACCATGTGACCCCGGGCGCATGGCCTTGTCGTCTTTCACCATTGCTGTTCTAGAACGCTTGAGGGGAATGGCAAAATACAAACTGCTGCTAGATGGGTCGTTGCTGCTAACCTCGTCGAAGCCTGCGGCGTCTTGGAGGGCTCGGTACCTTGAGGCATCGAGCAGGCTGTGACCTCGGTACATGGCCTCCGAGAGCATCTTGAGCTGCATCATCATCCCGGAGTTGGTTATGTATCGAGCATCCGCCTCCTCGACAATGGTGCCAGCTCTCAACAGGACATGCTGCAACCTCTCCACCACCGTCTCCTCTGACTGTGCATGGCTGGAGGAGTGGTACTTCTTCATCAGGAAGGTGACAAATCGACTCACAAGTTCACCTGCAACTGCAGATATGGCAACCTCCATGGCCGGGGTTGATGAGGCACACTTCTGGTTGGTCTGTGGACAAATTTGACTAGGCTGGCCTCTGGCAAATCTTGAAGAGACTCCTGGCAAAATGAAGCTGCTCCAGGCGTGAGGAGTGGGTGGATGGGTGGGTGAGAGACACGTATAATTTTGTTTAAATGCCCAAGCACTGACAAGGACAGGCCAACTGTCCAAGCAGGATGATAAAATAGAAAAAACTGATCGACTAGTATTTGTAAATATTCACGGTAGGTCCATACTGGCAATATGCACCCTTGTTCTTCCCATTGCAAAAAGTATATTTAATCATCTTTGCATTTGACTTTCTTTTCTGCTCCTTTTACATCTTACATATGCCATATCCCATATAATGTGCAATCTGCTCCAGCAAAGTTTGACCGTGAAAGTTGTTTGGACTTTTCCAGATGAACTTCAGTGGAGAAGCAGAGCGCAACTTGATCATTGTCGAGGAAATGGTATGCACCCTTGTTTATCTTGATCAGTGGTGATGAGAGTCGCAGCTCCATACTCCAGTAATCTTTCAAGGGTACATGTAGGCCTGTTTGTTTGTACATTTGCTCCTTTGTTAACTTCATAACCCAATCAGTCTCTGTCCGACATATATTTTGTGCTAGTTCAGTTTTAAATCTTAGACTTTTGCACTTTATGCATTCTTCTGAGCCGATTTCGATCTCCACAATGGTAAAGATGAAATTGTTCTGTGCCTGTAATCCGCAGGATTAGAGCAATCACAGAAGCCTGGGACACCTGAAAACGGACCAAAAGCGCGTCATCATTGTAGCCGAAAACCAAGTGGGGTGTCCTCAAAGAGGACAGCGCAGCCCAAAGTAAGCTCTTTGCCAATGAGGCCCAAAAAAGTGGGCTTTTGTCATTGCTTTCAGATAGAGTGGTAAACCTGGACGTTCGATGACTTGATGTTGAATATCGTCCCGTCTTTCCAGTTCGTCCTCGCACGTCGTCTCACTGGATGCACGAACACATGAACAGAACACGCCACTAACCCGTGGCTTGTTTTATTACCGTGGATATTGTGTGGACCGTGCTGTAGAGGTTTAGAGAATAGATGCAACTCACGATATATTGATCGGGTGCATATGCACGTATATATATAGGTACAAGGGTAGCCACGTCCTCAACTATACAAGGGAGGAGGACGGCTTGTGGTATAAGAAATATACATGCAATATACATATCTCAACACCCCCCCGCAGTCGAAGCGTCGCTACGACCGACGCAAAGGCTGGATCGAAACTCCTGAAAAAGGGCCGTAGGCAACCCCTTTGTAACGCCCTCGATGCGGCTATATCTCCCACGTGTCGAAGCACGACTTAGAGGCATAACCGCATTGAAAGCAATGTCGTAAGTGAGGTAATCTTCACACAACCCATGTAATACATAAGGGAAAAAAATACATAGTTGGCTTACAATCGCCACTTCACACGATTACATGAATAAAGCATTACAACAACCAAATACAATCAGGGCCCGACTACGGAGCCAATATAAAAGAAGAACCCCAAATGCGACACGGTCCCCGATCGACCCCAAGTGGGCTCCACTACTGATCAACTAGAACGAAACAACACAAAGGACAAGATCTTCATCGAGCTCCTCCTGAGCTTGGTTGCGTCATCTGCACGGACTCATCGGCACCTGCAAGCTGGTTTTGGAAGTATCTGTGAGCCACGGGGACTCAGCAATCTCGCACCCTCGCGATCAAGACTATTTAAGCTTATGGGTAAGGTAAAGGCATGAGGCGAAGCTGCAGCAAGCGACTAGCATATATGGTGGCTAACATACGCAAATGAGAGCGAGAAGAGAAGGCAAAGCACGGTCGATAAAAGTATGATCAAGAAGTGATCCTATAGCAACCTACGTCAAGCATAACTCCAACAACCGAGTTCACTTCCCGGACCCCGCCGGAAAGAGACCATCACGGTTACACATGCGGTTGATTCATTTTAATTAAGGTCGACTTCAGGTTTTCTACAACCGGACGTTAACAAATTCCCATCTGCCCATAACCGCGGGCACGGCTTTCGAAAGTTCAAATCCCTGCAGGGGTGTCCCAACTTAGCCCATCACAAGCTCTCACGGTCAACGAAGGAATAGACCTCCTCCCGAGACATTCCGATCAGACTCGGTATCCCGGTACAACAAGACATTTCGACAGGGTAAAACAAAACCAGCAACACCGCCCGAATGTGCCGACAAATCCCGATAGGAGCTGCACATATCTCTTTCTCAGGGCACACTCAGATGAGCCAGACGTCGGGTAAGCCAGCCCAGAGTTACCCCTGGTAGCCTCGGACATCGCTCAGTTGGACCAACACTTAGAGAAGCACTGGCCCGGGGGGGTTAAAATAAGATGACCCTTGAGCCGGCCGATTCAAGGGAAAGAAAAGGCTAGGTGGAAAATGGTAAAACCAATGTTGGGCATTACTTGAAGAGCTTTACTTAAGGCGAACTGTCAAGGGGTTCCCATAATAGCCCAACCGCGTGAGGAACGCAAAATCCGGGAACATAACACCGATATGACGAAAACTAGGGCGGCAAGAGTGGAACAAAACACCAGGCATAAGGCCGAGCCTTCCACCCTTTACCAAGTATATAGATGCATTAATTAAATAAGATATATTGTGATATCCCAACAAGTAAACATGTCCCAACAAGGAGCGACATCTCCATGTTCCAACAAGGAACAAACTTCAATCTTCACCTGCAACTAACAACGCTATAAGAGGGGCTGAGCAAAGCGGTAACATAGCCAATCAACGGTTTGCTAGGACATGGTGGGTTAGAGGTTTGACATGGCAATTTGGGAGGCCTGAAAGCAAATGGTAGGCATCGTAGCATTGGCATAGCAAAAGAGCGAGCAACTAGCAAAGCAAAGATAGTAGTGATTTCGAGGGTATGATCATCTTGCCTGAAATCCCGCAAGGAAGAAGAACGAGTCCATGAGGAAGACAAACAGACGTAGATGAACGGATCCTCACAACACGACGTTACCGGAATCAACCCGAAGAAGCAACACCGGAAAGAAGCAAACAATCATAGTAAACAACCACCACATAAATATGGCATGATGCACAATCAAGTATGATGCATGTCCGGTTTAATGAAGCATGGCATGGCAAAGTGCACAAGCAAACCTACAAATTAAGTGGATCTCAATATGCAACTCCGTTGCATATTGACGAAACACCACATCAATTATTTAATTCTCTCCGGGTTAGGTACTCAACAATATTAAATGTTATTAAACATGGCAAGACGTGAAGCATAAGTAAACTAACTATTTAGGCAAGTTTAAAATGAGGACGGAAATAACAAACAACATTTCCGGAAAATCCCCATATGCATATAGCAATTTAATGCAAACAACAATTTAAAATATTTTAAATGTTGTTATCATGATGCGGATGACGTATGCAAGTTTTATGCCATTTTATGAAAATGTTGATATGAGAATGTTATGAAGCATTTGTCACCGTGGTGGAAGAAAGGGGTGCCACGGCAACGAATCCGAAAATGATGCCACGGCAACATATCGGTTCCGGTAGCTCATTGAGATATCGGTGCAAAAGAAGCAAGTATGCGAAGCGAGTCATGCAAGGATGGTGGGGTGATCCCGGCAACCGGGTTCCCACATGTCGTGACGGCAAGGCAAAGAGGAATGCGCAAGGAACAACTCGGACATGGTACAAACACGGGCATCTCATACTACACACATTCGTTCTCGGAAGGTCGTCTCGGGGTTATACCTTCGAAGCGTGCATTTTTTTGAAGCGGATCAAGTTCGTAGAGGGAAGTAGACGTTCTCGCGATGTAGTGGAAGTAGTGGTACACGACGATGGTAGAGGTACTCGTTGATAGTCGTACACGTTCGGAGAGGAACTTGGCGTTTCCATGTTCTTCGGAGTCATTGTGTAGCCGTTTGTGTCGTAGTCGGACTTGACGAAAAACACACCGGCTGTAGTGGTACACGGCTCGTAGATGTCCGGATCACCGGAAGAGGTACTTGACGTCCACGGAAATTAACAGCGGAGGCCACGGGTCTCAGGTCTCGGGTCTTGGTCCTGAACTTGAGGAGGTCGACGGTCGAAGTGGCCCACGCGAGCACTCATGCACGGGTGAGCGAGCGGGTGCTGATGCTCAGGCGACGAGCAGGGAAAACAGAGGCCGGCGGCAGGGACTTGCAGCGAAGCGAGATACGCCGGAGATGAAGAGGGCGGCCACGGGACGGGCGGATCCGGCAGATGGGCGTCCAACCCGGCTGGTGGCGGGACGAGGGAGTAGAGCAGGAGGCAGCGGGGCTTGACGGAGGGAGCTTGCGAGGGGCCATGGCGAGGAGGCAGAGCTCGCGGCAGGGGGTGGTCCGCCACGGTCTGCTACTGCTCCTGTTGGCGAGGCAGCGAGGCCACTCGGAACCAGAGACGGAGGGAGTCGGTGATGGAGACACTCCAGGCGGCGGTGGCGAGCACGGGAGCTCCTCTCCCTGGTGCTAAGCGTGCGACAGCGCTAGGAGACGAGAGGGACAGGGTCGGGCGCGATGGAAGGAGGGACCGGCGTGGGATCTAGGCAGCAGAGGGAGGAGGGGCACGGATTGGGAGGCGCGGGCGCTCTCCTGGAGCTCGATGCGTGTGGTGGCGGCGCTGAGAAAAATGGATGGGAGGAGGAGGGAATGAGAGAAAGGGGATCGGGCAGGGAACGAGAGGGAGATAGGCTAGGGTTCGCTCGGGCCTTAGCTGTGGGCCGGCTAGGTCAGGCCGCAGGTGGGCCTAGTGGAGAGGGAGGTGGCGCCTAGGGAGACTGGTGGCTGGGCCTTAGGCCTAGGCTGGGCTTCTCTCTCTCTCTTCTCTTAATTTTACTCTTAACAAAAACAGAGACAAAAAAATAGGAGAAAGGAAAAGAGAGAAGAGAAGGTTAGAGGAAGAATTTGGGCACGGGGATAATTTTCACGGACTCAGAAAAATGAGCACGGTTCGGGAAAATAGAAAAAGGTCAAGTTTGAAAGATTAAATTCAAATTCCTTTGAATTTAATTCAAAAGGTTTGAACTAGGATAGGTTTTTCGAAGTGCCCAAAAATGTTGAGAAATTAGGTGGAGCTCCGGAAAATGATGAAAGGACATGTGGCAAAGTTACAGGCCAAGAGTTGAAATAATAAAAGGCATTGGGATTTTTGCAAGTGTGTTAAGGTAATTCCACATAATTGGAATAATTACTATAGCTCTCTAAATATCGAGAGGAAAAGTTGTAAAGAGAATCACCATGTGAATTCCCTCGGTTTAAATGGATCGACGATCCATACGGTTTATTTAGTTGAGATAAGAAAAGAAATGACATGATGCAATGCACATGATGCAAAGATGAAATGCAGCGGACCAAACAAAACACACGACGAAACCCGGAAACCCTAGAAGGCAACTGAAGCTCCGGTCTTGGGGCGTTACAACACTCCACCACTACGAGAGGATCTCGTCTCGAGATCTAGAATGGCACCGGAGGGACAACGGAAGAGAAAGAGAGGAGGTAAAACTAATTGCTTCTTTGACAAACGAGTGAAACCAAAGAAACCTTGAAAAGGTTAAGCCATTTCGAGAAAAGAATACAACGGCGATGAACGAAGTTGAAAACACTCCGTTAGAAAAGAGGGACAAGAACATTGCGAAAACCTTGAGGTTGAAGGGAAGATATATATTGAAAACACGCCGGTTAAGGAAGGGGATCAATGTAGACCAAATTCGAACAGCACTCCGGTTGAGAAAGGATGCAAGACTTGATAAGGCGAAAAGGATTTGAGCAAAGGGGCACAACACTCCGGTTAAAAACAAGATAGAGAGGGAAATAATGGTACAATTTGGGCAGCACTCCGCCTGTAAATGGAAGGAATTGAACTTGACAAGATGGGAGGATACTTGAAAAGAGGTCACAACACTCCGGTTGAAAGGATAAGCACTAAAAGAACACGATCCTGATAAAAACAAGAAGATGGGTTGAAGAGATCAACATCACAATGCCTCCGGAACAAAAGTAAGAATGGAATGGAATGAACGAAGGGGAACACGATCTTGAGGGAGCACGCTTACAAAAAAAGCTAGAACGGAGTTGTTGGAAAACCAACACCGAAAAGAATAAGCTTGATATGGTATTGTGGAGTACATCTCAAATTATGATTTGAGCACCTGCCACTCACGGGAAATAGAATTGGATTGATATCAACAAGGAGACGAGGAAGTATTTCACCGGGAGGATAAGGAAGAACTTGGGTCCTTTATAAGCACCATAGATAGCAACAATCCTTAGGGAAGGCTTAAGGTGAAATATAGCCCAAGATAACTCCAATGAAGAGATTAATGGATTGGAAACGATGTGTTGAGCGAAGAGAAAATGATGGATTTAGATATGTCACTCTTGAAAACCTTGTGATCCATGAAACACGAAGGAAAATTATCAACAATGACATAACACCACCTCAAAAGATATGCGTGAAAGAATTGCACTCCGGATTGCAAGATGGAGAATTCTTGAGCTCCTCTGAATAGAATCTCAATGAAAATTTCAAGAAGGAATTAAATCCTTTATGAACCCTCATGTAGAGCCTCCATGAAGAATTCCGGTTAAAAGAATAACGAAAAGAAAGAGAAGATGAAAACACAAGGTGAAACCTTGCGATGATTGGATGAAGCTCTGCAACGAGATAAGTTGAAACTTGGAACTCCGGAAAAGAAAAGATGAAACAATTGAAACCAAGAATTTTGACGAACCTCCGGAATAAGAAATTAGACAGTTGGATGAAGCAAGAATAAGAATTACGTTATGTTTAACCTTCACCAATTTAGATTGATGACAAGCAACGGATTTAGCATACTACTTATTCTCATAGAAAGGATTAAGAGAGATATAGCGTCAACTTGGGAAGGTCTTCAACGCACCACCGGTAGGATTGAAAAGCACGAATGCATAGATATGATACACGAAGGAAGAAAACTCTTGAACGAACCACCGTAAGAATTGAAAATGAACGAAGAGCAGATAAAGAAACACCGGGAAGAATTATAAAATGAACGAAGATGCTTTAGAGGATTTAGATACATGAGAACGAAGAGATCATGAGACGATTAGAGGATAATTGATCGATGCACCGGTAAGATTAGGAGAACGATAACTGAAAGCTGTGAATGAATACTTCTGATATGATGGCCTCCAGAGAATCAAACTGAAAAGACTCCTGAATTGCTCCAGATAGGTAAAAAGAAATCTCACATTCGAAAACGATTATGAGAGGATGGTCTCGAACTAGAACCACGAATCTTGAAGAGAATGTAGCAAGATTTAAAAGAAACTCTTCTTCGGTCTTCAAAATCCGAGAATGGCGACGAGAAACACCACCATGAATTATTGAGACACTCCGGGATGATTAAAAAGAAGGAGAGGTTGAGCCAATGATGAAAATAATTTGAAAGATCTTGGAGAAATACATAAGACTGAAGATAATTCATTCTTACGTCAAACATGGAAAAGAATTTGAGAGTAACGCCGGGAAAAGAGAAGAGTCAGGTAAGATCCTGGGAAAAGACCTATGGGTTAGGGCCCATTCAAAAGAAACACTGTTGAAAAGATTACTTGAAAAGGAGATAGCACCGGTTGAATTAAATGGCTTGAATAAGATAACATCCTCGAAAGATCTTGAATGAATGCAGAGTGGAAAACACGAATCTTCAAGATATCTTGAGCACTCCGGAACAATTGAATAGCGAGAGGTGAATGATTAAGAATTGCACCGGCATGAGAAAGCATTGAAACGAGGAAAGGATATGATCAACAAAGCTTGACTTGAAACCACCGGAGATGGAAAAAAGAAGAATGACAAACTTGAAGCTCCGTTAAAATCTTCATGATAATCACCGGATAAGAACATGAAGGAAAAGAATGGAGAGACTTCACATGAATACAAAGATACTTGATTAAGAGATCTGAATCCTTGAGAAAAACAAAGGGAGGGAGGGTGGGAAAAAAACAATTTGGAATGGGTGAAACGAACACCGTTGAGAAGAACTGATACTTGACCTTACGGTTGTAGAAATGATCGATCCATTTGAAGAGAAACACGCCGGTTAAAAAGGATTGACATGACAGACTCGATGATCGAGAAGGATTAGTATTCACATAGAAATATGAGAAGACCGCTTAGGATTGGTATGGAATCAACACTTGTCTCTGAAGCAACTCGAATACCACAACTCAAAACAAAACAAAGGATTGGCTTGCGGAATAAGCCGGAACAAACAAATGATAGAGATTTCGTCCGAAGTTTTCGTGGTGGGGCCTACACGGGCTCGATCGTACAGCACCATCATGTACAAGGCAGTGCACATGACATACGAAGCGTCCCCGAGTCGGCATAGCCAAGGACTCTTTAAGACACAACGAGACCACTGTAAAACCGACCGTGAATAGGCGGACCACTAGACGTCGAACCCTAATTTCATATCATATATCCGTCAGAAAGATATCCTAAGAGCTACTTGAATTCCCACTTATGAAACTCCTGAAATTTTCCGGTTATGCAATCAGGTGTTGGGGATACAGGGGAAGCATAATATCTCACCCAAAACTAACAAATCCTACATCCAGCTGTATCCATCCTTCAACACATAAACAAGAAACCTTCGGAAATCATCTACCTCAACCTTCAAAAAGCATCCGTTATACGAGTTATGGCAATACTCCCGAACTCCCGCCCCAGTACTGGGTGGCGTCGAGGTTATCTCACCAGCAACTGTATAAAAGAGATTTTCGATGTCGGCGTACTAAACTCAGGTATTCCAGAACTGCAACGATAAAATTGTGACGACAACACCTCAGAGCTCAACTCCCCGGGACACTTCCACAAAACCCCTGACAGGAGGCACCAAGACAATGTTCTCGTCACAAAACCATCGGAACGATTCCAAGATACCCGCGTGATCCTAAAACATTTTTTAGGGAAATTTAGAAGAGAAGACTCAAAACTCTACGTCAGAATGCCTTACCAGAGCGATGAGGAGACTGGGAAGTAAAAAGAATTCCTAAACTCTCCGATATATAATTCCTAAATGACTCAAAACATTTTTTTTCTAGACACCACTCGGCTGCTAAAAACGATCAAGCAGTGGGGGCTCCTAAGGTCGGGGAAGGCTCTGATACCAACTTGTAACGCCCTCGATGCGGCTATATCTCCCACGTGTCGAAGCACGACTTAGAGGCATAACCGCATTGAAAGCAATGTCGCAAGTGAGGTAATCTTCACACAACCCATGTAATACATAAGGGAAAAAAATACATAGTTGGCTTACAATCGCCACTTCACACAATTACATGAATAAAGCATTACAACAACCAAATACAATCAGGGCCCGACTACGGAGCCAATATAAAAGAAGAACCCCAAATGCGACACGGTCCCCGATCGACCCCAAGTGGGCTCCACTACTGATCAACTAGAACGAAACAACACAAAGGACAAGATCTTCATCGAGCTCCTCCTGAGCTTGGTTGCGTCATCTACACGGACTCATCGGCACCTGCAAGCTGGTTTTGGAAGTATCTGTGAGCCACGGGGACTCAGCAATCTCGCACCCTCGCGATCAAGACTATTTAAGCTTATGGGTAAGGTAAAGGCATGAGGCGAAGCTGCAGCAAGCGACTAGCATATATGGTGGCTAACATACGCAAATGAGAGCGAGAAGAGAAGGCAAAGCACGGTCGATAAAAGTATGATCAAGAAGTGATCCTATAGCAACCTACGTCAAGCATAACTCCAACAACCGAGTTCACTTCCCGGACCCCGCCGGAAAGAGACCATCACGGTTACACATGCGGTTGATTCATTTTAATTAAGGTCGACTTCAGGTTTTCTACAACCGGACGTTAACAAATTCCCATCTGCCCATAACCGCGGGCACGGCTTTCGAAAGTTCAAATCCCTGCAGGGGTGTCCCAACTTAGCCCATCACAAGCTCTCACGGTCAACGAAGGAATAGACCTCCTCCCGAGACATTCCGATCAGACTCGGTATCCCGGTACAACAAGACATTTCGACAGGGTAAAACAAAACCAGCAACACCGCCCGAATGTGCCGACAAATCCCGATAGGAGCTGCACATATCTCTTTCTCAGGGCACACTCAGATGAGCCAGACGTCGGGTAAGCCAGCCCAGAGTTTCCCCTGGTAGCCTCGGACATCGCTCCGTTGGACCAACACTTAGAGAAGCACTGACCCGGGGGGGTTAAAATAAGATGACCCTTGAGCCGGCCGACTCAAGGGAAAGAAAAGGCTAGGTGGCAAATGGTAAAACCAATGTTGGGCATTGCTTGAAGAGCTTTACTTAAGGCAAACTGTCAAGGGGTTCCCATAATAGCCCAACCGCATGAGGAACGCAAAATCCTGGAACATAACACCGATATGACGAAAACTAGGGCGGCAAGAGTGGAACAAAACACCAGGCATACGGCCGAGCCTTCCACCCTTTACCAAGTATATAGATGCATTAATTAAATAAGATATATTGTGATATCCCAACAAGTAAACATGTCCCAACAAGGAGCGACATCTCCATGTTCCAACAAGGAACAAACTTCAATCTTCACCTGCAACTAACAACGCTATAAGAGGGGCTGAGCAAAGCGGTAACATAGCCAATCAACGGTTTGCTAGGACATGGTGGGTTAGAAGTTTGACATGGCAATTTGGGAGGCCTGAAAGCAAACGGTAGGCATCGTAGCATTGGCATAGCAAAAGAGCGAGCAACTAGCAAAGCAAAGATAGTAGTGATTTCGAGGGTATGATCATCTTGCCTGAAATCCCGCAAGGAAGAAGAACGAGTCCATGAGGAAGACAAACAGATGTAGATGAACGGATCCTCACAACACGACGTTACCGGAATCAACCCGAAGAAGCAACACCGGAAAGAAGCAAACAATCATAGTAAACAACCACCACATAAATATGGCATGATGCACAATCAAGTATGATGCATGTCCGGTTTAATGAAGCATGGCATGGCAAAGTGCACAAGCAAACCTACAAATTAAGTGGAGCTCAATATGCAACTCCATTGCATATTGACGAAACACCACATCAATTATTTAATTCTCTCCCGGTTAGGTACTCAACAATATTAAATGTTATTAAACATGGCAAGAGGTGAAGCAGAAGTAAACTAACTATTTAGGCTAGTTTAAAATGAGGCCGGAAATAACAAACAACATTTCCGGAAAATCCCCATATGCATATAGCAATTTAATGCAAACAACAATTTAAAATATTTTAAATGTTGTTATCATGATGCGGATGACGTATGCAAGTTTTATGCCATTTTATGAAAATGTTGATATGAGAATGTTATGAAGCATTTGTCACCGTGGTGGAAGAAAGGGGTGCCACGATAACGAATCCGAAAATGATGCCATGGCAACATATCGGTTCCGGTAGCTCATTGAGATATCGGTGCAAAAGAAGCAAGTGTGCGAAGCGAGTCATGCAAGGATGGTGGGGTGATCCCGGCAACCGGGTTCCCACATGTCGCGACGGCAAGGCAAAGAGGAACGCGCAAGGAACAACTCGGACATGGTACAAACACGGGCATCTCATACTACACACATTCGTTCTCGGAAGGTCGTCTCGGGGTTATACCTTCGAAGCGTGCATTTTTTTGAAGCGGATCAAGTTCGTAGAGGGAAGTAGACGTTCTCGCGATGTAGTGGAAGTAGTGGTACACGGCGATGGTAGAGGTACTCGTTGATAGTCGTACACGTTCGGAGAGGAACTTGGCGTTTCCATGTTCTTCGGAGTCATTGTGTAGCCGTTTGTGTCGTAGTCGGACTTGACGAAAAACACACCGGCTGTAGTGGTACACGGCTCTTAGATGTTCGGATCACCGGAAGAGGTACTTGACGTCCACGGAAATTAACAGCAGAGGCCACGGGTCTCAGGTCTCGGGTCTTGGTCCTGAACTTGAGGAGGTCGACGGTCGAAGTGGCCCACGCGAGCACTCACGCACGGGAGAGCGAGCGGGTGTTGATGCTCAGGCGACGAGGAGGGAAAACAGAGGCCAGCGGCAGGGACTTGCAGCGAAGCGAGATACGCCGGAGATGAAGAGGGCGGCCACGGGATGGGCCGATCCGGCAGATGGGCGTCCAACCCGGCTGGTGGCGGGACGAGGGAGTAGAGCAGGAGGCAGCGGGGCTTGATGGAGGGAGCTTGCGAGGGGCCATGACGAGGAGGCAGAGCTCGCGGCAGGAGGTGGTGCGCCACGGTCTGCTGCTGCTCCTGTTGGCGAGGCAGCGAGGCCACTGGGGGGGTTTGAAAAAGGTCAAGTTTGAAAGATTAAATTCAAATTCCTTTGAATTTAATTCAAAAGGTTTGAACTAGGATAGGTTTTTCGAAGTTCCCAAAAATGTTGAGAAATTAGGTGGAGCTCCGGAAAATGATGAAAGGACATGTGGCAAAGTTATAGGCCAAGAGTTGAAATAATAAAAGGCATTGGGATTTTTGCAAGTGTGTTAAGGTAATTCCACATAATTGGAATAATTACTATAGCTCTCTAAATATCGAGAGGAAAAGTTGTAAAGAGAATCACCATGTGAATTCCCTCGGTTTAAATGGATCGACGATCCATACGGTTTATTTAGTTGAGTTAAGAAAAGAAATGACATGATGCAATGCACATGATGCAAAGATGAAATGCAGCGGACCAAACAAAACACACGACGAAACCCGGAAACCCTGGAAGGCAACTGAAGCTCCGGTCTTGGGGCGTTACACCCTTGGTCATGATGTCCGCAAACTGTTGGGAAGTAGGGACGTGGAGAACACGAACATGACCAAGAGCTACCTGTTCCCGAACAAAATGAATATCCAGCTCAATGTGCTTGGTGCGACGATGATGAACCGGGTTGGCGGAGAGGTAAACCGCAGAGACGTTGTCGCAGTAGACAATCGTGGCCTTGTCGACGGGACAAGAGAGCTCATGAAGAAGTTGACGAAGCCAGGAGCACTCTGCAACAACATTAGCCACCGCTCGATATTCTGCCTCAGCGCTGGAGCGAGAAACAGTGGGCTGCCGTTTAGACGACCAAGAGATCAAGGACGGTCCAAGATAAACACAATACCCCGAAGTGGAACGTCTCGTGTCAGGGCAACCGGCCCAGTCAGCATCCGAGTAAGCAGTGATGTCCATGGCCGGAGAGGCATGAAGAGACAAACCGAAGTCCAGGGTGCCGCGGATGTAACGGAGGACTCGCTTGACCGCAGTCCAATGAGCATCACGAGGAGCATGCATGTGTAAGCAGACCTGCTGAACGGCATACTGAAGCTCCGGTCGAGTCAGGGTGAGATACTGAAGGGCGCCCACAATAGACCGATAAAATGAAGCATCCGGAGCAGGTGAGCCGTCGGTGGCAGAGAGCTTGGCCTTCGTGTCGACAGGAGTAGACGCGGGTTTGCAATTAAGCATCCCAGCGCGATCAAGAAGCTCATGAGCATACTTTCGCTGATGAAGAAAGAAGCCATCCGCACGTCGAACAACCTCGATGCCGAGGAAATAGTGCAGAGGACCAAGGTCCTTAATGGCAAACTCAGTGCGAAGACGATCGGTAAGCTGTCGAAGGAGAGCACTAGAGCAAGCTGTCATGATGATGTCGTCGACATAAAGTAGTAAGTAGGCGGTAGCATCCCCGTGTTGGAAAATGAACAGCGAAGCATCGGAGCGAGCGGAGCGGAAGCCGAGCTGATGAAGAAATGCTGCAATGCGCTGGTACCAAGCGCGGGGAGCCTGCTTGAGCCCGTACAAGGAGCGAGAAAGCAGGCAAACATGCTCCGGACAAGTGTCGTCGACGAACCCCGTAGGCTGCTGGCAATAGACCTGCTCCTCAAGATGGCCATGGAGGAAGGCGTTGGAGACGTCCATCTGGTGCACCGGACAAGCACGAGATACCGCGAGCTGAAGAACAGTGTGAATCGTCCCGGGCTTGACAACCGGTGCGAATGTATCCGTGAAGTCAACGCCAACGCGCTGTCGGAAACCGCGGACCACCCAACGGGTTTTATAGCGGTCGAGAGTGCCGTCGGGATGAAACTTGTGCTTGAACACCCACTTCCTGGTAATGATGTTGGCGTGCCGGGGGCGGGGTACAAGCTGCCAAGTCGCATTGCGCTGTAGAGCCTCAAATTCCTCCTTCATCGCTGCATACCAAAGCGGGTCACGAAGAGCCATACGAGCGGAGGTAGGAAGAGGCGATAGGGGCACCGTAGATGCCGGGCAAGCATACTCATCAGTGGAGTAACGGAGACTCGGCCGATGAACGCCCATGCGTGCACGAGTGATAGGACCGGCGGGTGGTGGTACGGTAGCCGGAGAAGCAGCAGGTGCCGGGGGCGCGCCAGGCACGGCCGGGCTGGGCGACTGCCCCGACAAGGCTGCTGAAGATGCCGGGGTGGCCAGCGAAGAGCCCGGCGTGGCCGGCAGGGCCAGCAAGGCCGGCGAAGAGGCCGGCGTGGCCGGCGAAGAAGCCGGCGTGGCCGGCGAGGCTGACGAGACCGGCGTGGCCGGCGAACCAGGCGGGGTGGCCAGCGAAGAGCCCGGTGTGGTCGTCAAAGCCTCCGACGAAGCCAGGAGAGGAGCTGGTGAGGCCAACGGTGCACGACCCAAAGAAAAGGATCCCAGTGCAGCACGTCGACGAAGGGAGCCAGACGAGGCATGATCCTCTCCAGCGGATGGCACCTCCATGTGTTCCTGTGCAAAAGGAAAAGAGCACTCGTCGAAATAAACATGCCTAGAGGTGATGACACGGTGAGACACCGGATCATAACATCGGTAGCCTTTAGTGTTAGCCGGGTAACTGAGAAAGACACAAGGCAAAGAGCGAGGGGCAAGTTTATGAGGGGCGGTGGCTGCGACACTAGGATAACAGAGGCATCCGAAAATGCGAAGACCGTCGTAGGATGGAGGAGACCCGAAGAGAAGATGATGCGGGGTGTAGTTCCAACGAACACGACATGGACGAAGGTTAACTAGAAGGGTGGCGGTGGCAAGGGCATCCGGCCAAAACCGGGGTGGCATGTAGGCGTGAAACAGAAGGGTGCGGACGCAATCATTAAGAGTGCGAAGAACGCGTTCGGCCCGACCGTTTTGCTGGGAGGTGTAAGGACAGGTTAACCGAAAGATGGTGCCGTGGTTGGAGAGAAGTGTACGGATGGTGAGGTTATCGAATTCCTTCCCGTTGTCAGTTTGGAGAGCATGGATGGGACGACCGAACTATGTAGACACATAAGAGTAAAAGGCGAGGAGAGTGGCGGGAACGTCAGATTTCCAACGAAGCGGAAAGGTCCACACAAAGTGAGAGTAGTCATCGAGAATAACAAGATATTATAGAAAACCAGAATTACTTGTGATAGGTGACGTCCACACATCGCTATGAATTAATTCAAAAGGATAAGAAGCAACTGTCGAAGAAGAACTAAATGGGAGTCTAACATGTTTGCCCATGCGGCATGCTTGACAAGAATGAGCATCCGCTTTATTACATGAAAAAGTGAAATCCTTGACTATTTGACGAAGAGCGGTGGTGCTAGGATGACCGAGACGGGCGTGCCAAAGATCGATGCCGGCGGAAAGAGCGAGAGGTCTAGTGCGTGATGATGATGAAGGCTGGACGGGGTACATGTCACCGGAACTGTCACATCGGTGGAGAACCATCCGGGTGCGGGCGTCCTTAACAGAGAAACCAACTTCGTCAAATTCGACAGTTAAAAAATTATCTCGGGAAAGATTACAAACAGAAACTAAGTTCTGAATAAGTTGAGGAGACACGAGCACATTATTAAGAGATAATGGCCTAGACGTAGAAGGAAAGGGAGTGGAACCAACATGACTAATGGGAAGACCAGCGCCGTTACCGACGATGATACGAGAAGAAGTGTGAACGGGAGACGCGGAGGAGAGGTTACCCGGGTAGGCTGCCATATGAGATGATGCACCGGTGTCCATGAACCAGTCACCACCGCCGGTGTAAGCACCGGGCTGAGGCGTGTATTGCAGCGCCGAGAGAAGAGCCGGGTCATAGGAGACCGGCGGCGGGGGGTAGCCAGCAAACCCCGTCACCCCCCACTAGGGTTTGGCGCGCCATAGCCAAACTGTGCGGGGTAGGGGGTGGCGGTGGTGTCGGAGCGCCGAGCTGGGGCGCCGCGTAGAAGGCCTGGTGTGCTGCTGGTCGAGGCCCGAGAAGTCCTGGAAGTGGAGCGCGGGGAACCGGCATTGTATAGGCGTGTACAACCCCAGTCCAGGGATTGTGGCCGGTGCCCCATGGTGGCGAAGGAAGTTGTTGTTGCTGGCCACCACCACGCTGTTGTCCACCGCCGTTGTTGGAGCGGTTGCCGCGGCCACGGCGACCACCACGGCCGCGCCGGTCGCCCTGGTTCTGCTGCTGTTGCTGGGGCGGAGGCACCGGCGCCGGAGGCCGGGGCGGGAGGGCGCCGTAGGTGGCGCCGTAGGGCGTGCCGTAGCCACCCGCACCAGCGGCTACTGGAGGCACCGGCGGGCGCGGCTGCGGAGGTAGCGAGGCGCCGTGGCCCCCGGCGGGAGGTGCTGATGTAGACCCGCCGTGGGAGTAGCCGGCGGCGAAGGCGGTGTGGACCGCACGAGCCCGCAGGTTCTTCAGGCGACGCTCCTCAAGACATAGATAGGCCACCGCCCGTTCATAAGTAGGGTTAGCCATAAGAGTAAGATTGGACGCGGCATTACCGAGATCTTCGTTGAGGCCTGCGGTGAGGGTGGAGAGGAGGAGCTCGTCCCCAACCTTGAAGCCGACGTCGTTGAGCTCGTCGGAGAGAGTCTTGAGGCGCATGCAGTAGGCGTCGATGGAGGAGTCGTTTTGGTGGCAACCAAAAAACTCCTGCTGCAAGAAGACGATCCGTTGGAGCTTGTTGTCGGTGAAGAGGCCGATGATCTTCGTCCACACCGTGTAGGCATCATCACCATCGCGAACAACAGTGTGAAAGATGTCCTTGGACACGGTGAGGAAGAGCCACCGGATGATGGTGGCGTCAACCGCCATCCAATCCTCATCGCGACGCATGGCGAGGAAGTCGGTGGTGCCGTCGATGTGGTCACGGAGGTTGTACTCACGGAAGAGGAGGTTAAAATAGGTTTTCCAAGCATAGAAGTTGGCCTCCGTGTGGGATAGCTTGATCGGAACGCGGTCGAAGATTGGGACATCGCGGATGTAGGCCGGGTCGGGGAGAGAACCGGCCTCGGAGGAGGAAGCGAAGGGGTTGCTGCGGGCGGATCGGGTAGAGTGCGACATGGCGGCTAGGGTAGGGTTTGGGGGAAGGAGCGGAGCAGCTAGGGTTTAGGCGGCGTGCGGCTGGCAGGGAGGCAACGCGCGACGGGGGAGAAGCGTGGCGTGACAGAGGGCGGGCGACGCATGGCTGAGAGGCGGAGGCAAGGGAGCGGAGGGATCGCGAGGGCAGCAGCGATCTAGTGGCGGCGTGCGAAGGCAGACGCGGCGGCAGCAAGATCAGCGGCGCGAGGCGGGAGCGCGCGGGAGCAGCTAGGGTTGCGACGCGCGGGAGGACCTAATTAGGCTGATACCATGTAGAGGTTTAGAGAATAGATGCAACTCACGATATATTGATCGGGTGCATATGCACGTATATATATATATAGGTACAAGGGTAGCCACGTCCTCAACTATACAAAGGAGGAGGACGGCTTGTGGTACAAGAAATATACATGCAATATACATATCTCAACACGTGCGACGCGCTGAAGGATTTACATTTCATAACCTTATAGTTATATAGCATGAGTACAATATACCCTAGAGTGGACATTGTGATGATTCCATATTCAGCTCAAACTATTCGACGCGCATTAGTCCAGAAGGTTAGTGGCTCTAGCTACTATACATATGCAGGAAGAGAAATCTTGCAAGCTAGTAGTGCATGGGAATCAGAGGTGTCATAATCATACTACTGGTGAAATGGGGGATATATATGCGTACGTGCATGGTCTAGAGCCTTATACAGAAGCAATAGCATAAGTAGATATCATGATTCTCTTGACTTCTCTTGTTGATGACAAGACATGGCAAACAGGGAAATCGTCCAACTGTTACGGCTCGGTTTTCATTATAAATTGTTCATAGACTATTAATAATCGAACTAGTTAATGAATCAGTCTGCAGGCCGGCTTGGATTATTGTTACTAATCACACGAGTAGGGGGAGGGGGCGTAACTGAAATCAGATAGTATTACCTTATTCCCGATTCGCGCCTTCTGCTTTGCAGTTTTTACCATTGCATTTTTTTCATTATATTTTTCAGGAAGAAAACATAATACTACATCTGATTTACACCACAGAATCCTTTCGTGGTGACTGCATCTGATTTATACCACAGAATCCTTTCGTGGTGACTTCGGTGCGAGACTTCTAGAAACCTGTATGTAATTTGTTAGTCAAAACAGTTGGTAGTACGCATTCTACGGTGGTAAACAAAAGAGAGCAGAGGATGTGGTAACCCAACTGTTTTGTAACCCTTTCCCTTGTTTTCTCATGACTCCTAATGGGAGCACAACCCAAGGAGCTGCTAATATGGGTGACATGTAGCATAGCTAGAATGAAATGCGTTGAACTTGAGCAGAGCTGTTCTGTGTTCAGATGGGGAAATGCTGGATGACAGTGGTGCACGGTACACACCTTGTCAGCTCTGCCTAACCATGTCTTGGATTCTTGCACTAATATTGTGTGCTCTGGCCCCATGCTACATCATGTCATATTGTCATGGAAAATCCACCAAAATTACTACTCCCTCCGTATCAAAATATAACACGTTTTTTGTCACTATCATGGTGTATAATAACATGTTGACGACAAAGTCGTTAGAGCCTGATCGACGATCAAACGTCTTTCGTCCGGTTTTCACATGACGAGCATGATCCTAGCAAAAATTGTATGATTTCCCCTGCTAGGAAGCGCATGGCACCAATGTGAGATCGCAATAGCAAGAAATTAAACCATAATCTCTAAATTGTCAACGAAACCACCACCCTTTTTCCAAGGGTTGAAGCTCTGGAGGCTATATGATCTGCCCTTGTCCATGTTAGACAGGGAGACTTTGATGTCACTGTGCATATGTCAAGAAGTCCTCTGAAATTCCACCTGAGAGGTACCCCTGCTTGCTACCAACTCACAGCTACACATGCATGCATGCTGATGCACATATGGTCAGTACATTCTCCTAGTCATGAGTCATGCACATAATATTTCTAGTGGCATGTACTATGCAGGTTGGCATTCACGCATGCAACTTTGGTTTGGCCTATCCTTTTCCCACAAAGGTCAAAGTTGGTGCTACATTTACATGTGAAAAATGATATCTCTGGGGTGTAGTCATCAGTGCAAACATGATCAGAGGCAGCTAGCTTCCCCCATCGCACCTCAGTTTTACGAGACGATCTGAAATGGTCCCATATATATTGCTCGCAGCAAAAGGGAGCGGCTCACTTAACAAAGGTCCAGTTTTTTCTCCCAAAATCAGAAAATTATCTTAATGAGGTATATATATAATAAATTTAAATTAATTAATAAAATTATTAAAGACCGTGTGTCATACAAATTATTGCAGACATAAAATATCAAAATAGTAATATATACTCCTAAAAATGTTCAAGTTTTTAAAAAAGTGTTCATGTATTTTAAAAAATATGTCATCTATTCTTGAAGTGTTCATGTATTTCAAAAGAGTTTGTATACTTTAAAAATGTCCGTGCATTTTGTTTCTTATTAGTGTTCATATAATTAGAAAAGGTGTCCGGCACATTTAAAAGATATGCGACAATAAAAAAAAGTGTTTGATGAATTTTTGTAGTGTCCATTTAATTAGAAGTGTTTGATACATTTTTAAAAAATGTTCACGTAATGTAAGAAAGTTTTTGATGAATTTTATAAATGTTCATGTAATTAAAAATGTCCAATATTTTTTTAATGTTCACGTAATATAAGAAAATATTTGATGCATTTAAAAAAATCTTCATGTAATTGAAAAGTGTTTGATTTATTTTTAAATGTCCATGTAATATAAGAAAGTGTTCGACGCATTTTCAAAAGAATGTTCATGTAACTAGAAAAGGTGTTCGACACATTTTCTTCAAATTGGTCGTGTAATTGAAAAAGTTATCAAGGGAAATAAAGGTTCATCTCCATCCCAGTTGGTACGAATTTGCTGCCTAAATAAGAACTTGTACGCATAGCCATGTTCGGTAATTATTAAAAAATTAAGTTAAATGGTGAAACAAGTTTTTTTTTAAATCTCTGCTGCTACTTTTTTGTAGCAAAGCTGATTCAATCTCGGTCTGTTGCTTCTTGAAAAATAAAAGACAAATCTAAGCCAGCTGGCCCATCAACAAGTGGTCTTAATGGGTTCGAGTGGGCTGGGAAAATTGAGATTCTAGATTGGATTTGGGCTGAAAAACTCCCACCCAGCTGAGCTAGCCCCATTCATGTCCCTTGCGGATCCTCGAAACTGCCTTCTTTTTTGAATTCTTCGTTGAAAAGGTCTTCTCTTGTTCGAAATTTGAAGTATCATCACAATTCAACTCAACTTTAGTCGGTTCCCTCAAAAGAAAAAGAAAAAACTCGACTTTAGTCGGCTCTAGGGAGTAGGGAGTACTGAATGTTGCCTTGAATATACACAAACTCCCTCCGTTTCATAATGAGTGCGTGTAAAAAATTTGAAAAGTCGAACTTTATAAATTTTGATTAAGTTTATAGAGAAAACTATTTATATCTAAAATGTCAATATATAAATATGAAACTATATCTTATGATTAATTTAATGATACATGTTTGGCATTCTAGACGTAAATGTTTTCCTCCATAAACTTGGTCAAAGTTTGTGAAATTTGACTTTTGAAAAAATCTATATGCACAACATTATGGAAAAGAGGGCACATTGATCCATGCAGCGCAGCTCAGATAGGTTACATGGAATGTTGTGACTACAATGAAATATGCACCAATTAATGGTTTGCCCTAGCTTCTTCCTGTGAGATACTTCTGCATATTGCAGACAATGGCATGCCCCCAATAACTGACCACGTTGCATTGTTGACCTACACATATATAGTCAAGAAGATAAGGCTGTGCCCAGCAGCCACATGGGCAGATGGGCTGGACAAGGATGCATGGAAAACCACCTATAAACTGGCTTGACCCATTTAATTCATTTCGTTTCATGGATCACGCAAGCCACCAATCTGAACAGATGTGGCAAGAAATCGACATAATCAGGCGGGGAACATGCATATACGAACAAACCACGGGGATCCATGGGAATTTATGAAGAAAGTGACCATATAGTTGACGAAATTCAGGTTGCTTCTGCGTCTATCTATGTATATCATTAGTGGCGACGCCATCATTTTCATGGATTATTCCACAAGTTGTGCAGCAGGTACGCACGTATCTACCAGTTGAAGTATAGAAGAATGTGACGCTTCAAAGTGTAGATCGAATATCTAAAGATGCAAGATACCTAGCTACTTGGGTCTTTGTAGTCCTTGGAAAACGACCAAATGAGGATGTAGTGTAGTGTAGTATATATGCCAGGACATATACTTATCCCAGATACCATAAGTGGTCATCAAAGATATTTATGGGCAGATATATACTGACGGGTATATAACGAAATGTCACAAAAATGAGATAGCTACCTCTAGCCAATCAGAAAGAGGATACTGATTCTTATACACACGGGGACAAACAAGAGCTAGAACTATATCCGGTCGCAATGGATAGTGTATATCTCCTCCATTCAATTCAACCATGTAAATACGTATGGTGACCACACCATACGGTATCTACAACTTGGGGTAGATGTGTACGCATGCTAAAAAGACGGAGTTGAGGTGTAGATTTGACATGGCACGTTGTGAGCACATGCATTTTGAGTGCGTGCATGCATGGTGCAAATGGCCTAACTTGCACGGATCCAATTCCAGTGATGTGTCGACAAGATTAGGCATGGGAAACCGGGCATTTGCGTGCATGTTACCCACAGGTTGTGTGCACATGGCCTGATTGCCATTTGAAACTTTGTATCATCCATCGCACTCACATGCATGCACCCGTCGAGGTTCAGATGAACATGCACATCTGGTCATCCACGCATTAGTTTTCTTGCACCGTGAAAGTGATGGCCGCCCGTCACATTGTGAACCATGCATGCAGTCTCCCGTGCCATGATCCCTCTGTTTTCTTTTGTTACGTAGGGTAGTTTCATGAAGAAAATGGGGACATGGATGGCATGCACGGCAAGGTAAATTCTACTATAATAGAGTGACTTTCACTGTGGCCACCGCACGAATCATTTCCTGGCCATGATGGCGTCCCGTTTGCTGTGGTCCGTTGGTCGATCCTTTGATATGCATATATATGTGTACCCCGTCTACCGTTCATTATGTTGCTGGTGCATCATTTCGCCTGAAAGGTGAACTTTTTGCTATCCCTTCGTCTTCCTGTGGCATCTAATCATGGTGTCTCTCGTCTACAGGAAACAAGATCAACTTTATCGGCTGCGTGCATTTGGTAGCTAGTCCAGGTGAAAATGGAACGAGTGCTGCTACACACACGACAGATAATGGACGATTTCCGCACGATGAAGTACATCAAGCTGTCTATGCGTTGAGCAAAAGTGAATAGCACCGTTGAGTGCTCCATCGTGCAGAGTTCGTCCGGCTACTGTCGTCCACACAGTAGTTTCGAAACAGGACGGAAGTGAACGATATGCATGGATGCTACCATGTATTTTCTGTATTCTTTTGTGGCAATCCAAAATTAGATTTCATATACTGGAAACACTCATTCTTGAAGAGAATAATGTACGAAACAAATATTGGGTGAATACAGACCGGACAAGGATACGTAAACAGACAGTTGCTCGAACACAAAAAGAAACACCTTAAACCCCACCCAAAAATATTAAAACCCAATAGACTAGTTCATGTTGCAATGTGTTCAAAACTAGAAGTACCGAAGGTTTTCGATGACTGTTATACCTGACCACCATGGTTGCTAGTCTCGTGTTGCCGAGGTACACATAGAACTATTGACCACACTGGAAATTAGAAGAAGCTTGATGGCGGAGTTCGGGCGAAGCCAACATCTCCAAGAGCCCCTGCTCGAGCGCTCCACCCTATTGTATTAAATCAACATGATATATATGCAGGGTGATGAAACTCACAGATGCTCGCCCCGTCTCAAACTACCACAGTGGATGCTCCTGTGTTGCATCGTGGGTCCGGTAGGCACGTTGGTGTGGTGAGTTAGGTTGCTCGCAAAGTCTTGATATTGTGATCCCTCGACGACACCTCACAACTACTTGTGTCTGTCATGGTGACGGTTCTTTTACTCTGCTAGTTAGGTCATGTCGTATGCTGGGCCTCATGTTTTTCTCATCTCCTTGCAACCTTGTTACATGTACGGTTTATGGCCCGGTTTCTCTTATAAACGGGATCACCTTGTTCAGGTTTTCGATCCGATTTTTCTTATAAACTATATCACAATCTTTTGGCATAATGGCCACTTTGAGTAATATATTCAGGTGGAGGGACTTCTCGCCTGCTAATTCTCAAAAAAGAAAAACATCTTCGAAAGGAGATGATGAAATGCGCAGATTAATCAACACTATATTACTATATATCTCCTGGCTACCACATCAGGCAGCACCCACCACCTGTAGCCTGTTGGAAACCGAAAAAGGTTCAAAGGTGACATGACCTGCATGCAATTATTGGAAGATAAAGAAAATAACACATGCACACATAACCAACAAACACCAACCAAACGATTTGTGACTAACTAGACTGTACTATATACATATCGTCGGCGGAAGATGGCGATGAGAAAAGGTCGTGCATAACCAATCACGAGCCCACGACCATGCATGCATCCATGCAAACAGTACGTACCAAAAACGACGTCGTACGATCGGTTGGCGGTTGCATGCATGCACAACGGTGTCTGGAAAGTCGAAAACGACGAGTTGGTATAGAAAATATAAGTTGAGGTCTCTCTTTCCATGTCCCCCAGCTGTTCATACACTGATCGAGCCTACACAGCGCAACTACCACTTTCTAAAAAGACAATAAGCCAGGCCTGTCGCAGAGTACCTACAGCTGCATGCACAACCGCCGGCTGGTACGTAAGTACGTACGTGTTCTAGGCTTCCAAACGTACGTAGTACATGTGGATGCTGGATGCATGCCTATGTAATCTATCTAGCTTGGTGTTCTGTACAAAATGTAGATATAGCTAATGACAACGAGCACTCGGTGAGTTAATTAATGCTCCCTCCATTCCACACCGTAGTGTACTGTCGCAGTCGGTCCTGTTGGTTAAATTTACAGTGTTGCCAAGTCTCAATCGACTTAGACTTCGTTATGTCTCAAGTGATGCTATATTCATAAAATCTTGCTTGAAGATTGGTGCAAAGTTTTTTTAGTGTTTTCTTTTTTCTTTCATATATGTTTTCTTATTTGATTGAGACTTGGTTAAATCTTAGTCGACTGAGACATAGTCAGGCCCTTAAATTTATGGTCAAACTTGGATTTTGGGAAGCGCCGGCACACTAAATTATAGAACGGATGGAGTACAAGTATAGTACAACTGCCAATTGTTTCTTGTTCATGCTTTCTCGTGTGATTGTGACGTGAATTGCATGCCATTGAACAGTCTTGTTGGTCAATTCGGACGGTGTGATACGGAGGGTGACTAGCTAGGTGCTCTCCCAGCATGCAGCACAACTGCCGGTCGACCGGTTGATCCTGAATCCAGGACACTGCTCAACTCAAATCGGGTTAAAAAGTTTTGAATCCGGTGGTTGCTGCACAAGTGCACATGGCTTTGCTTGTCGACCATGCAGTGCAAACGACTTTAATCGGGTGGTATATTGATGCCTGGGTGGCCTATGCGGCCTCCTCCGGGGCCAGACTCACTTTATTGGGATCTAGTCTGAATGGGATTCCATCTTATCTCATGTCGATGTTCCTTTTCAATAAAATCTTTATTGAAAAAATGGACAAACATCGTAGGCGATTCTTTTGGAGGAGGAAGAATAAGAAGCATGGGTATCATATGGTTAGATGGACAAGAATCTGTCGATCTAAGAAAAAAGGGGGGCTAGGTATTAAGGATCTTCATAAACAGAATGTTGCTCTACTTGTTAAATGGTGGTGGAAACTTGAAACTAGTGATGGGTTGTGGCAACGTATAGTCAAAGCCAGATACTTCAAGAACAAGACAGTTGCAAATATACGCGGTCGTTTCTCCGACTCTCCTTGTTGGAAAGCTATTATGAAAGTCAAGTACTCATATATGGCTGGTAGGAAAATCGCTATCGAAAGTGGTAACCTAACTAGGGTCTGGCATGACCCTTGGGTAGAGAACAATATATTGAAAGATCGGTTCCCTGATCTGTTCAACATTTGCCATGATCAGGAGAGTACTCTGGCATCCTGGGTAGCGAATAACTATGAGCTTAATTTCAGACGCAGAATATCAGGTGTTTTTGGTGAGCAGTGGACCTGGATGGTTACATAGGCTAAAAAACTTTCTCTGAGTAACTCCTCGGATAATATCTCCTGGGCATTTAGTAGTAAAGGGAAGTTTACGACTAAATCGATGTATGAATGGCTGGAAAGAATCCTGGCTGGCCCCAATTACAAGTGGGTTTGGAAAGCCCCTGTTCCATTGAAAATTAAAATTTTCTTATGGCAATTATTTCAGAATGTTGTGCTTACACGAGACAATATGCGCAATAGGAAGTGGCCTGGAAATCCTATGTGTTCCTTTTGCACAGATATAGAAACTGCGAATCATTTGTTCTTTACTTGCCCTCTAGCTCGTACAGTTTGGGGTGTACTGGGTATGACAGTTGGGGTCTCTTGTTGTCCCCGATCTCTTTGGCAAAGTTTTGCTTGGTTATATAGGTTCTTTCCAGGAGGAAATCAATTCTATATGATGATTATTGCGGCCATTTGTTGGGGTATCTGGTGTCTCCGCAACAAAGTTACCTTTGATAAATATGTAGCTCGCACTCCCCTGGAGGCTGTTTTCACTGCCTGCTCGTTTATGCTATATTGGGCAGGGTTGCTTAAAGCTGAAGACAAGGCGAAGTTCCAAGCTGGAGTGAAGAGGTTGGCTCACGTGGCTGCTGCACTGGCGGACACGCCCTTCACTTGCGACAGGCTCCTCTTGGATGACAAGGATGGGATTCAGATTGGCTAGCTGGAGCTGCTGATTGGGTCTCCTTTTAAGTATCTTGATCCACTAGGGTTTGATGCCCGCTGGATATTTGTTTCATGGTCGTGTTTTGGCTAGTCCTTTTGAGGTAGTCTGATAGTCTCTTCCTGAGAAATTAGATGTTTTTATTTGGGTTGTGGCTTGTTTGTGTCATCAGGTTTTCGCCCCATGGTGGATGACTCGCTCGAGAGTCATCATGCGGTGGGTTTCCTGATGATGCACCAGCTCGCTCCCCCCCTTTTCAGTCTCATTTAGCTTTTTGCAGTCAGTCCTATCTTTAGATCTTGGTTATTCTGGTACTTCATCAGACTTGGTTGCTACAGACTGATGTATTTCCGTTGATTGCAAAATTAATGGAAAGGGGTATGAGCCCGGTTGGAAAAAAGACGGGCACCTGGCTGCTCGGTTGCCTGCAATACCGCTTCAAGTAACAAAAGCCGGGCTGCCAGAGATGTCAGAGGCCGGAGCTGCCAGACCTAGGGGAGAATGTTGGGGTTGGGTCGTTGGACACCTGGTGGGGCAACATATACTCGCAGCGGCGGCGCACCATTGGCGGCGGCGAGTTGACCCTCGCAGCCTCAAACCCCATCCAGTAACATACTCCCTTCTTTCCGGTTTATAGGGCTTATCTTAAAATTTTAGTTTTTTCATTTTATAAGGTTCAATTTGGTTGTTCCCCATCACATGTTCAGACTTTAAGATGCATTAAATCATTGCATGCAAGTATTAAGAGAAAACTGACCAATGCATGCACTTTATGCATGCATGTATTGCAATTAATGCATTCGTAAACATAATTTTTTGAGAAAAACAAGAACATTAATTGAGTGCTTTTGCAAACTACAAAAAATATTCCACCACTCATCATCTATCTTGATTGGTGAGATTTTTGTATTGAGCCTTATAAACCGGAAAGGAGGGAGTAGCAAGGAGGAGCTGCGGCAGGGGATCTCGATTGGGACTATAGAAAGTTTGTCCCCTGGACGGGCTACTCTTCTTCCTGGCAGAAGCCAAGCGGCGCGAGATTTCCATAGAGATTGGAGGAAGACTGGAAGAGGCGTACTGGAGAGAGATGGAAAGAAACGAATTGAAGATGTGACTCCACCGTTTCCCATCTGCTTGGTCTTATTGACGGATGATGGATATTCCTTCAACTATCTCAGCTGTTACAGAAGACAGAAGAGAAAGCGGACGAAGAAGTAAATCATAGATATAAAAAGGGGTATTTTGAATTGATGATGTGGCTAGACCGGGTGGAGGATTAGTGTTGACGTGGCCGCATGAGAATGGATGCTGATGTGGATAGTTTACATGGTGAGAGAATTGATAATAATGAGGATCAACTTCTTAAGAATGTAAGATTCCAACATAGTGAACTATAATTGAATGATTCTACACTTCTTGGAATAGTACATTCCCTTGTTCAGTTGTGGAGTGGAGCGGAATATTCACACCTGCACACTAAGCTAGAACTGCAGTGCCACACAGATGCGCAGATGCATGCAGCAGAATTAGATCATAAATGGACGTGCCAAATTTGACGTACGTACGTATAACACACAAGACGATGTTCATATAACTGAAAACTCTGTGCAGTTAGACAAGCGATTAGGAACTGTAGTTGGTTAATCATATACTATTACTAGTAGTAGGTCGTAGTCATGTGTTGGACGGTGGACGGCGCATGCTGGGTCGCACGTAATAACAAAGGACCATGTAATACAACCAAGCTTTGCTTGCTAGACAGGCATGGCGCCTACTAATTAAGCCTAACAGTTTATGTGTGCAGGTTTTAAAAGCTTGGTATTGCTCAGATGGATGCCTGGAAGATACGGTCTTTTCGGGGTACGCCTCCCTGACTTGGCAGGCTATACAATATGGCCTCAACCTCCTGAAGAAGGGTATCATATGGCGTGTGGAGGATGGGCAAAATATACATATCTGGCGCGATCGTTAGGTGCCAAGGGAACCATCACGCCAACCTATCACATTGCAGGGTACATGTCGGCTGAGGAGAGTGGCCGAACTCCTGGAGGCGGACGGGTCCTAGCGTATGGACCTCCTCTGTCGATACTTCCTATCGGCGGATGTCGTCGCGATATTCAGTATTCGCACATCACCTCGTGTCATCGACGACGTCATCGCCTGGGCACCGGAGAAGAACAGTATCTTCACCGTTCGTTCCGCCTACCAATTTGCCATGGACGAGCGCGAGCATCCATTGGCCAGCGCCACGAGCAGGGCACCGGATGGTCGTCGCACCATCTGGAAGATCATATGGGGATGCCCTGCTCCCTCAAAGGTACGCGTGTTCGCTTGAAGGATTGTGACAAACTCACTAGCTATTTGGGCTAACAAATTTACTCGTCATCTTGAGATATCTTACATATGTCCCATTTGTGGTGTGGAACGAGAGGGTGTGTTCCATGAATTCTGCAGGTGCCCCCTAGCGAAGGAACTATGGCATGCAATGGCGCTTTACTGGCACATCCCGAGGGTCGAAGCAATCTACAACTCGGGCCCGGAGTGGCTCTTTACGCTCCTCGAACCACTAGACGAGACGACGCGTATGGTCGTACTGATGACCATGTGGAGGATTTGGTACATGCGGAATGAGATAACGCATGAGAAAAGGCCTCCGCCTACTGAATCTTCTCGTCGGTTCCTGCATGGATATATTAGATCTCTTTTATGCCTCCACCAGTACCCTAGTGGTGATGTTGTCAAAGGAAAAGTGGTGCTCAATGCCCTTCCGCCACCCTATAAGGCCAACGCCGAGCCTAAGGAAGAGCTGCGCTGGATGCCTCCTGAGTCAGGTTGGACGAAGCTAAATACGGACGGAAGCTTCATTCCGTCCACAGGTATGGCAGGAGGTGGTATGATCCTACGGGATGCACATGGTGATATCATCTAAAGCGTTTGTCGGGAAATCTGTATATGTGATAACGCGGTGGACGCTGATCTAGCGGCGTGTCGGGAGGGGCTGGAGCTGGCCCTCCATCGTACGGTGCTGCCCATTTTGGTCGAGCTTGATAGCGCGGAGGCGGTGTCACTGATCACAGCACACTCCGAGGATCGATCGATACATCACATGTTGGTTAAGAAGATTCAGAATCTGGCCTCAACTGGGGATAGAGAGATTTCTTTTACTCGTTGTTGTCGGTCGCAGAATAAAGTTAGTCATGAACTTACCGTGTATGGCCGTAGCACTCCCCGTACTGCAGTATAGTTGCATTCGGGATTAGATTTTTTTCATAAACTTGGCATTGGCTGAAAAACCTCCGTGAGTAATGAGAATCTTCTTTTCTCCCACAAAAAAAGGACCATGTAATAACGAACGACCTTTAAAACCCAAATGCAGCAGTTTTGTTTATTTAGCTCTTCTCCACACTGTAATCTCGTATATCTGGCAAGCTCAGCAGATGCGCAGCTGCCGGATCACCGGTAAAATATGTACTAGCTCACACGGCCATCGATAGATAGAACGCACGCCGTCGATCACCGGTGCAGCTAGGCTGATGAGTCCCGATCAATCGGCTGGCTACAAAATGTGCATCGATCAGCAGATGACGCACGCGTACTCGTGGGGGTGCTCCTCGGTGTGGACGAGGTAACACGGCTGCAGGTACCAGTGCGGCGGGTAGCACGGCTGGCACACTGGGATGGGCGTGCACGCGCCCTTCGTGTTGCCGTCCGTCTTGTCCCCGCCGCCCCGTTCGGCTTCTCATCCGTCTTATTGCCCTCCTTCTCACCCATTATCTCAGCCGTTCATGTTCCATGGGATGTGTGCCACTAGGAGTGTTGCAGCAGAGGCTAACAGTGCTATTTGGCCGAGTGGTTTGACCCTAAGGTGCGTACAGTACCTTTATAGGCTAGCTCGAATACTTTCTGCTATCTACAGTTGTTCGCTGCTGCATGTGCATGTCTTATCATGCACGTCTCGTTTTGGGGTTCATCATGCATATAGGTGCATAGGTAGCAGGCTACTGTTGCGGTCAGGTGCATCACGCCATGTCTCTGTAGTCCCCTCACCTATCAACTCTAAAATTCTGTAGAATAGCTCAACGTCTCTCTCTCCTAAAACTTTGCATCACCTCTCTTTCTCTCTTTAACATGCATTCAGCTTGTGAGAAACTCAAAAAAAAAACTTTCGGAAAACTTTTCACGGGGCAGCTAGCTCTCTCTGTCTTGACTTTTTGCTTGCAATTTCAAAAAGTTCTGCATGTTGCATGGTCTCTCTCTCTTATTTCGTTTCAGTTCTTGGCATACTCTCTCCAAACTTCTGAAAAAGTCTGCATGTTGGGCTCTTCCACATTAGAAATGATTCTGCCTGAGTTCTTGCTGCAAGGAGCCAGCTCTCCGGGATCCAGATCCTTGGCGGATGTGTCTTGCTCCTCGCACATGACGGATGGTAAGAGGGAGGAGGAAGAGCCAGAGTGTTGCGTGATGGAATCCAAGGTCGATGGTGGACAAAAGCATGCGGGGCTGTCTGACGGCACATCATGTCATGTAGAGTATCCATACTAGTAGGCCAACAAATATTGTAAATTTCATAGGCCTCGCGTCAGACTATTAAGGGCTGGGCGGCTGGCACAACTGTTAATTTTGCACACATCCACATGCACCGCAGCCCACATTGAACGCTCCGGATAGTGGATACCGTGTAGCTCAGGCTAAAAAAAACTGCTCTCTTCTTTTTCTCCTCCTTGGCCGGGCCGACGGAGACTATCCACACCGAGCAGAAGCGCTTGCGCAGCCTGCGGACGACGTCGACCGGGTCGACCGTCCCCACGACCGTCATCTTGCCGTCCTTCGTGTCCAGGACGATCTGGTCGATACCTGGGGAAGAAAGCCACGGTTGTCATCGTCAGAAGCGCCAAACTGAGGTATGCATGGTACGTGGATGAGTGAGCGGTCTCAGTGCATGCATATAAACAACGAAGCAGACCAAGCTAGCAAGATACATTGCCGGACGGGTTCGGACTTCGGAGAAAGAGAATGGGAGTGAGTAAGTCACCACAGAGAGTGGAGACGGTCTTGATCGCCTTCTGCTTCTGCCTGTCGCACTGCAGGTCCAGCTTCACCACGATCTTCTGCAGCCGTCATCGTGTACAACTAACCGATCAAACTAATTCACTAGTACGTACCTCAGGAGGCGCAGAATTACAAGTGAAATTAAGAAATGCCAGTTGGACCGGCTGTAAGCAGTGACCTTGATGGCAGCCATCGGTCCTCCGATCGACGAATTTGGAAGGGTGGGACGGGATGAAATGGAACGTCCTCTCCTCTCCCGGCGACGATGGAGCTGTATGGGCGGGAGTAGCTAGTGACGGAGCCTGGCGGGTTTATAGGCAGAGGCAGTACTCCGTGTGTTGTTGGCAGCTAGGACGGTGGGACACTGGGACTAGGGCGTGTGTGAGAGCATCTTCAACGGCCGCACACAAATTCCACGCCCAATAAACGTTATAGCGCGCCACTGTAGCATTTTTAATGCGCCGGTACCAACTTTGCTTTGGCAGGCGCCCAAAAACGCGCGCCCAAAAAGCAGACAGTGCAAATTGTGAAGTGCGCGCAATCCGGCGCTCAAAATATGTTGCGCGCGATAGCGTTTCTCAGCGTGCGCCCAAAAACTTTTAGCGCTACAGTTTCTGCTGGAGCTGCCCGGCGCCCAAAAAACTTAACTTTTAGTACACGAAGCTCTTTTTGGGCGTCTGTTGGAGATGCTTTAAGCGCTATTGGAGAGTGGAGACCTAAGGCTGTACGTACGGTGGCGCTGGGGAATGGCCACGACGACCGACCTGGCGGAGTCTTGCTGCGGGTCCGGCCGGGGTAGCTCGATTGGGACATGGCGAGTGGTATCTTGACACACTTGGGCTTGTGAGCCAAGTAGGCCGACCGATTTGGCGTTGGGCTAGGCTGTCAATACAAGTAGTTACGACCAGTAGTACGTCCCTTGTCCGGCCTGATGCAATGTATTGCAACAGCTAGCGACGGCGCGCGGCCTCAAATGGTGCATCGGTGCGGACCAACCACCCATCACCTACCATGCCAGGAGAAACGAGAGGTTGGACGGCATAGCGGTAGCTCGAAGCAAGCTCGGCCGCCTGAAGTTTGCTTCGTCCCGGGCACCGGCGGTCACAACACTACGAGCACTCGTGTCGATCAACGTATACGAGGTGGAGCCTAGCCGCTATAATCTTGGTTCAACCAGCTATAATCCTCACCCTCCGCATCACGTCTGCATGCGGTGACAGCCCACCGCTAGCTTCCGTTGGAAGGAAAACGTATCGAGGGACAACCCCTGCGGATTTGAAATTCGGGTGGGGAAATGAATAAGAGTTGCTTGCAGTTCTTAAACAACGTGTTAATTAGGGATGTGTAGCTCGCGATGCGACGGGTGATCTTATCTTTGCTGTGGCCGGACACATGCATTGAACCTCGCTTCATCACACAGATCGAAACACATGCTCTAGTCCATGGACTACTCATTGACGATCAGCTTCTTTTTTTCTTTAATTACTGGAAGAGAGGCTGTCCTCTCCGATTTTCATGTAAAGAAACCATCTGGTCTTTTTTTTTTGAGGAAAAAACCATCTGGTCTTTGACAAACTGCAAACTACTACGACTAATGTTGTAAATGAAAGCGCAACAGGCTTGGATAGCTAGGATTCGACGATCCTATCAGCGCTAACCTGATCTGCAAGATCACCAAAAGGATGCCAAGCCCATTGGCTAGAACATCCAAAGACTCCAAACCACAACCAACAATATTTCCCATAGGCTCCTCAATCCAATCCCTCGTAACGGAATATTTTGCTAGTCGAGCCAACTTATGCGCTACCTTGTTCGCTTTTCTATTACAATGCTCAAAACTAGTAAGAGGAAAATCACAAGCTATAAAAAAAACAGTCATAAAAAATTGCTGTTGTCGCTCCTGCAGAGTGTTCTCCATTCTTCATTGTGTTAATCACTTCCATATTGTAAGAGTTGATAACAAGACAATTACAACCCGCCTTCTGTGCTAGCGATAAGCCAAACCTAAGTGCTAATGCTTTCGCTGTCAGGACATCAGCGCAACAATCAATCTTTCAATTTCCACCTATAATGAAGTTTCCTTTGTCATCCCTGAGGATAGCCCCCGTTGTGCCCGTTAGTAGATCATGATCAAAGGCAGCATCCACATTCAATTTTAACAAAGCCCCTAGGAGGTCTACTCCACCCTCCAATCTTCCTATTTGCAGTAGGGGAATGGGCATTTACAAAATTTGCCGTTATAGCACGAATTCCCATCAAGGTTTGACATACCTCTTGAGACTTTCCCTCGTGAACCAGTTTACCTCTATTCCACCATAAATACCACGCGGTTACAGCAATCAGCTCCCGTGTGTTCCGTGAATCCGACAAAGAAAATTCTTGTTGTGGCATGAGGAGTAATGATTCCAGAACTGCCTCCCCTGCACGATCGACCGCACAAGCTTTTTTAACCGCTCCATACATCCCTAAATTTTCCCACACTTCTTTTGCCTTCTGACACAGGAACAACACATGCTTTGCATCCTCTGGCCCATTTGAACATGTTGGGCAATTGGGTGAAATTTTTATGTGTCTATTGGCCAGGGTAATATGACACGGTAGTGTCTCATGCAATGTGCGTCAGATAAAAAATTTCACCTTCGCCGGACAAGCTAATTTCCAAATCTTGCCCCAAATAGGATTGGCCCTACTTCTACCCATTCCATTTGTGTATTCTAGTTTCTTTCCATGTTGTTTATTCCACTCCTCCAGATCAGCAGGTCGTACAGTGAAAAAATCGTTTTTAGTATAGCTCCAGGCAATAAAGTCCTGCATATTATGCATAGGGAGATGGATCGCCAGGACTCTTCGAGCATCAATTAGCCATAGTGTTTGTCTCACCAAATCTTCATTCCAACCATTTGTGATTGGGTCAATAAGATCAGACACTTTCATCAGAAGTATCCCTCGTCTGCTCCAACTGTTGTTCTTTGTGTATAAAGACGATACGTTCTAGTGAAGGAAATATGCCCTAGAGGCAATAATAAAGTTATTATTTATTTCCTTATATCATAATAAATGTTTATTATTCATGCTAGAATTGTATTAACCGGAAACATAATACATGTGTGAATACATAGACAAACAGAGTGTCACTAGTATGCCTCTACTTGACTAGCTCGTTAATCGAAGATGGTTATGTTTCCTAACCATGAACAAAAGAGTTGTTATTTGATTAACGGGATTACATCATTAGAAGAATGATGTGATTGACATGAGCCATTCCATTAGCTTAGCACCCGATCGTTTAGTATGTTGCTATTGCTTTCTTGATGACTTATACATGTTCCTATGACTATGAGATTATGCAACTCCCGTTTGCCGGAGGAACACTTTGTGTGCTACCAAACGTCACAATGTAACTGGGTGATTATAAAGGAGCTCTACAGGTGTCTCCAAAGGTACATGTTGGGTTGGCGTATTTCGAGATTAGGATTTGTCACTCCGATTGTCGGAGAGGTATCTCTGGGCCCTCTCGGTAATGCACATCACATAAGCCTTGCAAGCATTGCAACTAATGAGTTAGTTGAGAGATGATGTATTACGGAACGAGTAAAGAGACTTGTCGGTAACAAGATTGAATTAGGTATTAAGACACCGACGATCGAATCTCGGGCAAGTAACATACCGATGACAAAGGGAACACCGTATGTTGTTATGCGGTCTGACCGATAAAGATCTTCGTAGAATATGTGGGAGCCAATATGAGCATCCAGGTTCCGCTATTGGTTATTGTCCGGAGACATGTCTTGGTCATGTCTACATTGTTCTCGAACCCGTAGGGTCCGCACGCTTAAGGTTTCGATGATAGTTATATTATGAGTTTATAAGTTTTGATGTACCGAAGGAGTTCGGAGTCCCGGATGAGATCGGGGACATGACGAGGAGTCTCGAAATGGTCGAGACGTAAAGATCGATATATTGGACAACTATATTCGGACATCGGAAAGGTTCCGAGTGATTCGGGTATTTTCGGAGGTACCGGGGAGTTACGGGAATACGAGGAAGAAGCAATGGGCCTTAATGGGCCTTAGTGGGAAGGACCAGGAGGTGGCGCGCGCCCCTCCCAAACCCAGTCCGAATTGGACAAGGGGTTTGGGGCGTGGCCCCTCTCTCCCTTCCTTCCCCTCTTCCCCCCTTTCCCCCCTTCTCCTAGTTGGACTAGGAAAGGAGGAAACCTACTCCAACTAGGAGTAGGAATCCTACTCCCCTGGCGCGCCCCTCCTAGGGCCGGCCTCCTCCCCCCTTGCTCCTTTATATACGGCAGGGGGGCACCTCTAGATACACAAGTTGATCTGCGTGATCGTTTTCTTAGCCGTGTGCGGTGCCCCCTTCCACCATACTCCTCGATAATATTGTAGCGGTGCTTAGGCGAAGCCCTGCGACAGTAGAACATCAAGATCGTCACCACGCCGTCATGCTGACGGAACTCTTCCCCGACACTTTGCTGGATCGGAGTCCGGGGATCGTCATCGAGCTAAACATGTGCTAAAACTCGGAGGTGCCGTAGTTTCGGTGCTTGATCGGTCGGGCCGTGAAGACGTACGACTACATCAACCGTGTTGTCATAACGCTTCCGCTGTCGGTCTACGAGGGTACGTAGATTACACTCTCCCCTCTCGTTGCTATGCATCACCATGATCTTGCGTGTGCGTAGGAAAATTTTAAAATTACTACGTTCCCCAACATCTAGGGCAATGGGCCTTGGGCCTTTATTTCTTTATTAGTATTAGTATAACGTGAGTTACGTGGTGGTGGGCTGGTTGTCTCAGGGCCTTTTTTAGCAAGGAAATAGCGATCCTGTTTTGGGAGAGCAACTAGTTAAGCGCTCCCCTTAGGGAGTCTTGCAACGATTAACGCCATTTGGCGCGCTCTCAGCCGTCCGCCACGTATCACGCTTTGGGCGTTTCTTTCGGATTTTTTTTACTTTTTCGCACATGTTTACGGCTTTTTAAACGGGTTTTCCTCCTTTTTACATTTCGGTTTTTCATCGGTCTTTCTTAGCTTTTGGGTCAAAAAAAATTTTACGCGAAAAAACCTGTTTTCTTTTTTTTTCTTTCACAAGAGTCACGGTTTTGCTTCCGCGAAAAGCACGGTTGTACTTTCGCGAGAGTCACGGCTGTGCCTTTAGGAAACGAAACAAAACATATTTTTTTATTTTTTTCCTTCCATGAGAGGCACGGTTGTGCTTTCGCGAGAGTCATGGTTGTACCTTTCGGAAACGAAAAAAAACGCGTTTTCTGTTTTTTCCTTTCGCTAGAGGCGCGGTTGTGCTTTCGCGAGAGTCAGGCCGTGCCTTTCGGAAAGGGGAAAAACACGTTTTCTGGTTTTTTTCTTCCGCGAGAGGCACGGTTGTGCTTTCACGAGAGTCACGGTCGTGCCTCTCGGAAATAAAAAAAAACACGTTTTCTGTTTTTTCCTTCCGTGACAGGTACGGTTTTGCTTCCGCGAGAGGCACGGTTGTGCTTTCAGGAGAGGCACGAGTGTGCTTCATTCGGAAAGGGAAAAAACCCGTGCTCTCGGTTCGGTTTTTTGTCTGATTTTTTGGTTAACAAAAAGTTTGCCAAAATCTATCAACATGGGCTCTAGTTTTGAAAATCTCGACGCGAGGAATCCAACAGTGAAAACGGTTCAAGATTTGGACGCGCGATTTAAGAGATAAAATGTTTTGAATAAAGGATCTACGAAAAAAGGGAAAACTTCCAGGTTGCGACAAGTGGCGCACATGCAGCGCGCCGCTTGTGGCAACGTGAGGAGGTGGGAGTGATCTTTGTAACGAGTGCTCCTCAACTAGTGATTTCTCTGCTTTGGAAGATTGAAGCGATCGATCAATTATTAATGGCCTCATCCATAGTTATATTATGATCAAAACTCAAATTGTACAGTCTGGGTAGGATTGTGTGAGAGGATTATATCCCACCCACCCACCACTCTTACTCGTCAACGGCGTCCCCGGCCCGCCAATTCTTCGTGCTTGCAGTCTTCGGCAAGGGGACCCCATTTCCCAGATGCTCTTCGTCCTTGTCATCGACGTGCTGAACTCGCTTCTCCAGCGAGCCATCGAACAAGGCATACTTCAGCGGTTGACGACGAGGCATCTAGCATTGTGCGTCTCCCTCCATGCGGACGATGTTGTCATTTTCTGCCGCCCCGACACACGCGACATCCGCACCATCCGAGGCTTGCTCGACGTTTTCGGCAAGGTTTCGGGGCTATGCACAAATTTCACGAAGTGCTCTACCTCGCCCATCCGTTGCACTGATGTGCACATCGCCACGATCATGGTTGGGATGGCCTGCCCAATTGTCCAGTTCCCAATGAAGTATCTTGGCCTCCCGTTATCCATACGCAAGCCTTCGACAACCGACCTCATGCTGCTTGTCGAGAGACTGGAGAAGAAGTTTTCCACTTGGCTCGGGTCTATGATCTCCCTTGGGGACCGCCTCACGCTTTGTAGGCATGTCCCCTGTGCCATGCCCATCCACATCCTTGTCGCCATCGCCGTTAACAGGACCATCCTCACTCGCGTTAACCGAATCATTCGGGGCTTCTTATGGGTCAGGCGTAAAAATGCGCGAGGAGGGCAGTGTCGCGTCAATTGGGACCGTGTGTGTCGCCCCACATCTCTCGACGGAATGGGAATCCGCGATCTGCAGCACACTGGTGTCGTCCTGCGCGCCCGGTGGCTGTGGCTCCAGCGAACTGACACGTCTCACCCCTGGAGTCGGCTTCATCTCCCACATGACCCGGCGGCCGTGCAGATATTCCAGGCCTCCACCGCCTTGGAGGTACGCGACGGCCGAACTTGCAAGTTCTGGACCGACCCTTGGATTGAGGGCAAGCCATCTCGGAGCTCGCGCAACTGGGTTTCTCGATGGTTCCTAAATGTTGTTGTTGTGATCGGACGGTGGCAGAGCGCCTGCCTGGGCGCGCTTGGGTGTGCAATATTGCTGATGCACTCAGCCCGGCCGCCCTTGTGCAGTACATCGACCTTTGGCGTATGCTCCGGCACACAACCCTCCAAGCCGGGCCGGACGTGCTGTGCTAGAAGGGGACAGAGTCCGACGCCTACACTGCCAGGTCCTGCTACCTTGCCCTTTTTCATGGCTCTACGACCGATGCTTCATGGAAGCTTACCTGGAAGACCTAGGCCTCCCTCCGCATCAAGGTCTTCATCTGGCTTGCTTTACAAGATCGGTGCTGGACGGCAGACCGCCTTGCTCGCCGTGGATTGCCACACAAAGACCGGTGTGTACCCTGCGACCAGGCCACCGAGGACAACATGCACCACCTTTTCGCTGCTTGCCCCTTCTCGCACCAGATATGGCACGAGGTCCTATCCTGGTGGCATTCGACTACCACAATCCCGATTCCGAACATACCATTCACGGAATGGTGGATTGCTGCTTGCTCTTCATCACCCACATCCCTATGTAAAGGGCTCAAGTCCATCATAGCCCTCACTACGTGGCCGATTTGGAAGCACCGGAATGGATGCACCTTTGATCAACTACAACCCTCCACCACGAGACTACTCCAGTCCATTCAAGAAGACGCTCACCTTGTTGGGGAACGTAATAATTTAAAAAAAATTCCTACGCACACGCAAGATCATGGTGATGCATAGCAACGAGAGAGGAGAGTGTTGTCCACGTACCCTCGTAGACCAAAAGCGGAAGCGTTAGCACAACGCGGTTGATATAGTCGTACGTCTTCACGATCCGACCGATCAAGTACCGAACGCACGACACCTCCGAGTTCAGCACACGTTCAACCCGATGACGTCCCTCGAACTCCGATCCAGCCGAGTGTTGAGAGAGAGTTTCGTCAGCATGACGGCGTGGTAACGATGTTAATATTCTACCGACGCAGGGCTTCGCCTAAGCACCGCTACAGTATTATCGAGGTGGACTATGGTGGAGGGGGGCACCACACACGGCTAAGAGACGATCAACTTGATCAACTTGTTTGTCTAGAGGTGCCCCCCGCCCCCGTATATAAAGGAGCAAGGGGGAAGGCCGGCCGGCCCTCTATAGGCGCGCCAGGAGGAGGAGTCCTCGTCCTAGTAGGAGTAGGACTCCCCTTTCCTACTCCTACTAGGAGGAGGAAAGGAAGGAGGAGAAGGAGAAGGAAGGAGAGGGAGGAAAAGGAGGAAAGGGGGGCCGGCCCCCTAGTCCAATTTGGTTTGGGCTAGGGGGGCCACGCGCCCTGCCTTCTCTCTTCCACCACTTGGCCCATGAGGCCCATTACTTCTTCCTCGTATTCCCGTAACTCCCCGGTACCCCCGAAAATACCCGAATCACTCGGAACCTTTTTGATGTCTGAATATAGTCGTCAAATATATCGATCTTTACACCTCGACCATTTCGAGACTCCTCATCATGTCCCCGATCTCATCCGGGACTCCGAACTCCTTCGGTACATCAAAACATATAAACTCATAATATAACTGTCATCGTAGCGTTAAGCGTGCGGACCCTACGGGTTCGAGAACTATATAGACATGACCGAGACACGTCTCCGGTCAATAACCAATAGTGGAACCTGGATGCTCATATGGGCTCCTACATATTCTACGAAGATCTTTATCGGTCAGACCGCATAACAACATACGTTGTTCCCTTTGTCATCGGTATGTTACTTGCCCGAGATTCGATCGTTGGCATCTCAATACCTAGTTCAATCTTGTTACCGGCAAGTCTCTTTACTCGTTCCGTAATACATCATCTCGTAACTAACTCATTAGTTGCAATGCTTGCAAGGCTTAGGTGATGTGCATTACCGAGAGGGCCCAGAGATGCCTCTCCGACAATCGGAGTGACAAATCCTAATCTCGAAATACGCCAACCCAACAAGTACCTTCGGAGACACCTGTAGAGCACCTTTATAATCACCCAGTTACGTTGTGACGTTTGATAGCACACAAAGTGTTCCTCCGGTAAACGGGAGTTGCATAATCTCATAGTCAAAGGAACATGTATAAGTCATGAAGAAAGCAATAGCAACAAACTAAACGATCAAGTGCTAAGGTAACGAAATGGGTCAAGTCAATCACATCATTCTCCTAATGATGTGATCCCGTTAATCAAATGACAACTCATGTCTATGGTTAGGAAACATAACCATCTTTGATCAATGAGCTAGTCAAGTAGAGGCATACTAGTGACACTCTGTTTGTCTATGTATTCACACATGTATTATGTTTCCGGTTAATACAATTCTAGCATGAATAATAAACATTTATCATGATATAAGGAAATAAATAATAACTTTATTATTGCCTCTAGGGCATATTTCCTTCACGCCTATGGGCTAGCGCCGGCGCCAACGGTTTGGCGATCATGATACCTGAGAGATAGAGTCTAGCTCGATGTATTGGGGACGAGGAGCCCACTCCCCACTCCTCTCGCTGCTCCGGCTACTTGAGCCTGCGCCGGCTTGTGTACGCATGGCTACTGTAGGCGACATTTGTACTTTTTCACCTCTTCTATCAATGCAATGATACACAATCTTTGTGTATTTGCGAAAAAAAGAGTTTGATATTCTCTCCCTTCCCAATTACTGTTTTACATGTTGATAAAATATATCTTTAACTTTCAAAAGACCAGTCCAAAAGTGAGAATCCCCCAATTTGGGCTTAATTTCAGTCCCTTTAACCCTGAACCAGTTTCCAATTTTAGGATCATTTAGCTAGTAGGGCTTTATTCATGAGATCTAAATTTAAGATACCCAAGCTCCCCGTGATGTCCCCTAAAAAATCCCCTTGTGGTCTTTGGGTTGACAACAAGTTTCTAGTTCAAGTGATATTTGTTCTTGTCTTCATCAGCAAGCCACACAATCCCAGCCCTATACAAAAATTAGCTTTATTTCTTACCCCAATAGGGATTGGGTAGAAAGACATCATAAAGAGAGAGATGTCAGTTAAGTAGGCCTAAACCAGAGTGACCCAGCCAACAATGTTAAGCATTTTTCCTTGCCAGCACCCACATATTTTCTCTATTTTTTCCATCATCCCACTCCAGTGTTTATTTCTAGTTGCCACATTAGAGACATGCATTCCCACATACTTTAGGGGAACAGATCCTAACTCACACGTAAAGATTTCCTAGTATAGATAAGCTTTTCCAATAGCTTGTCCAAAGAGGAAAAACTCACTTTTCTTAAAGTTGATAGTCCTGACATTTGTTCAAAATCTCATAAAATAAATTCAAATTTCTATCACTACCATCATCATCCTGTAATACACTAGCACAGTTTAGGGCTATTCAAATTATCATTGTTTGCATCTAATTTATACTTTTGTTGCATTCTCTCGAAATAGGCATTTGCCTCGCATTATGGATAAACAAATCACCAAGTCCAGACAATAAGTTCAAGTGCAGGAAGATAAAAACATAAGTTTCCTACTGCAACAACACCAACAAGCCTACTAAAAAAAGAGAAAAGGCCAGTAAGTGGCTCGTCGATAAAAGGCTGTGACACAGGCAAGGTAGTGTGCTCCCATAGTCATTGCGTCTGTCATGCTACCCAGCCAGTCCCGATCCCGCTGCCTAGTGAGCAGGTGCCAGTGCAGCAAAAGGGATGAAATTTCAATATAGCATCACTGGCTCGCTGTAAAAAGACACGCTCAATGACCATCTTGTTAAGCTTTGTTCAAAGGGTCCAGGTCAGCGCCGAGAGCCTCACGGAGAAAGCACCAGAGAAAAAGGGCAGCAAGACAAGTGGAGAATATGTGGGTCCCAGTCTTCAGGGCATCACAAATTTGGCATAAATCATCGCCAGGCCCATTGCACTTGACTACCACGGTCCTCGGTGGGAGGCGATCATGCATACGCTACCACACAAAGATCTGAATCTTCAGAGGTAAGGCTCTTTCTGAAGAGGAGTGGTCGACGTGGGAGACAGCGGCCGGCACAAGGCATGGCACGCCGAGCCAACTGAGAAGAATTGTGAAGGGGTCAAGCACCAAGATATGGCATTTGGATTATCCAGATGCATCGGCGGAAAGGGCCTCCCAAAGGCAAGTCCAAGCTATGGTTGTCTTGGGTGAAACGTGCATTGGAGTGAGAGTTTCCAATGCCTATTGTGGGCAGCTGAGGACACGAACAACGCCGGGACGTGCAGATAGTGAAAAGTCTAGGAACTCATTGCGAAGAGGAGATCTGCTCATCCAAGGATGCATGTAGAAGAGGGTCTCCTCTCCTATGAAAACTGAAAGCCTTTGTCGAATCTTGTGCTTAATTGAATGAACTGAATTCCAAAATTGGGACCCTCCCTATGTTCACAAGCAAGAAGGGGAGAGCCCTACAAATACTTCGACCACATTCTCACTATTAACACTGTATCGTTCTTTTTGTTTGTGAAGCAGACTGTTTGGTTTTGAATTTACAATCTGTGTCATACACTCATACTACTACAACATATATCCAGAAAAAGTTGACGCTCAAACATCCATTTGGGCGTCTGGAAGGAGGGAGTATTAGCCTTCTGACCACTTCAGATTAATGGGTACTGGGAAGCTGGGCCGGGCTCGTTGTTGTGAGCATACTGGGCCCGTTCGTCACACATGGGCGGTTGGATACGCTCAAAAAAAAAAAAAGCTACCGCTCCCCTCGTCGTACACTAAAGAAAAAACTGCCGCTCCCCTCCACCTCCGGCGAAATCCCCATGGCAGCGCCGACCTCCTCCGCCTCTGCCTGCTCCGGCGAGCGGTGGCCCCCGCTCGAGTCCAGCCCCGAAGTCTTCAACCAGGTTAGCGTCCGCCGCTGCCTGCTGCTCCTATCATCCATCGCTACTTTGACCATCTATCTGACCGAACTCCTCGCGGCGGGGGGCGCAGTTCATGTGGTCGCTGGGTGTCCCGCGGGGCGAGGCCGAGTTCCACGACGTGTACGGGCTAGACGACGACGCGCTGGCCATGGTGCCCCAGCCCGTGCTCGCCGTCGTCTTCTGCTTCCCCGATCCGCCCGAGGTACATACACCACACGGTCCAGAAATTCCGTTCTTCTCACTTGCTGTGCGCTGGACTCACTTCAATGCTAGTACCGTCTATTGTTGGAGACGGAGTCATATTATCATTGAGATTCATATGCAAATGTTGATTGTTTATGTGAAAATGTGTGTAGGCAGTCCTGTTCTGTTTTGATATATCCTAGATTAGTACTTTCAGAGATTCAGTACTTATTCCTTTAGCCCGATGCAGGATCCAGCCGCCCCTCCAGAACAAGTCTCAGCTACTGAAGACAAGGTCGGCAATGTTTGTTTCTTGTAGATCGCATGACTATTCCTTTTGCATATATCAGTGTGAGTTACAGTTGTACCAGGCCCCTTATGGTCTTACATCACACATTTGACCTCAACATATCCCTTTTGCAGCAGGAAAGTTTGGATGGGGTGTATTTCATAAAACAGATCGACTCATTAGGAAATGCTTGTGGAACTATCGCTTTACTTCATGCTGTTGGAAATGCATGTTCAGAAATCAGTCTATGTAAGTAAGCTCTGTGCTTTTGTGCTTCTGTTGTGTGTGATGCCATTCTGTCTGTTGCACAAGTAATTAGGGGGGCATCGATTCTATGTAGGTTAATAGAATTTGCAGTATGTAAATCATGTAAAATGATTCCATTCCGTGCTTATGCCTCTGTTTTTTGTTAAACGAACTTATGTTGTCTTTTGTAGTGGAGAATTCAGGCTTGGACCTGTTTTTCAAATCAACAGCCAGCATGGACCCGTATGAGGTTCTTATCTCTTGATTCAAGCCATTCATCCTTACCTTGATCACTCTCAAACGGTTTTCTGTTATCCTTTTTATCTCATGCCATACATTTAGCGTGCCAGAGTGTTGGAGAAGGACGATGACATGGCAAGAGCTCACTCATTGGCTGCCAATGCTGGTGACACAGAGGTACTGATTATTGTTTTTGGCTTATGTGAACTGGGATTCTGTCTCAGAGACGTAAATAATCATTACAGCAGCCAATAGATTGATGTGTGGAGAATAAATAAATAATCATGGAACTTGAAATTGCTGTTTTAGCTCATATGATGAAGTGTCTTCATAATGTTTCTTTCAGTTCAAATGCAAAGACAAAACTTTGTTGTAGTGACCAGTGTGGTATTTTTTTTTTTTTTGAAAAGGCAGTATGATCACTTACAGTTATCTAACAGACTACGACAGGACGTCTTTCAGATTGATTTATAATCTTTTACAGTTATCATTTTTTTGTGTAGTGAAAATACATAAGAAGAAAATGTGAGCATATAAATATTTGTTAAAAGTTCTTCTCCTATTTTCATTGAAAACGTTTAACTTCATACCTGGCGCTCGTTTGCCAGATCGGTGACATTGTAGAAGAGCATTATGTTTGTTTCACAACTCTCAATGGTAAGTCTTTTTGCTGGTCTCGACGTAATACTCAGTTTTGATTGTTTTTCATAGGATAGTAATGAGTGGCATATATCTGTAGGGACACTTTACGAGCTCGATGGAATAAAGGGTGGACCAATAAAGCATGGTCCCTCATCTCCTGAAAGTTTACTGCAGGTACTGTCAAAAAGGCCAGTGTTATGTTTGCTTGTACAGGCTTGGATAACCTAGCTACCATCACACTTATATTGTTCAAGTTATGTCACTGGACCATCCTATATGTCATGGTAAACTGTAAAAGCCTAGAATAAATAGAGAGCAAACATCTGAATAGTGGCCATTTTTACAAGAATAAGCTACCAACATGTAGGATGAGTGATGATGGTGGCCGCACAAACTTGTCAATTTGTTTCATGACCTGTACTGTACATTCTAGACACGGTTGTTCTGTATCCCCCTACATGAGCTCCAGAGCCTATAGGCCCTTAAATAGAACAGGTACGAAGGTACACTAGCAGATTCAGTTACTGGTACGAAAAGAGTCGTGCTTTTCATGACATTAGTCTTGACGTTTTGGTTTCTGACCTGTTACTTATTTGGCACTCAATGACTCAAATGAATATCTAACTATCAGCAGTAATTGCTCATGGCCTGTGAATAATTGATGCTGGCAGATGTGAAGTGAAAGTTCAACTGGAAAATCATTCGTGTGGTGTTGATGCACTGCAGTTTAACATATGCGCTGACAACACTTAATGTAAGCTAGTTTCACAGGCGGTATACAGTGTTACGTTTTCTTGACACGGCGCATTTTTTACAATGATAGTATATGCCAGTGCCATTGCCGCTGCCTTATTTTTCTTTTTATTCCAGGAGCTTCAGGCCCCCAATCTCATTAAAATGAAACTGATAACACAGTATCCAGTCTGACCACACTTATTCAATTGCACCCACAAGGCCACAACCCGCTGCGGAACCACAGAAAAAACACATCCACCAAAAGAAAGCAAACAGTTCCTCCAGTGTAGCACACCACCGAAGTGCCTTGGCTGGATAACAGTAGTAGCAAAGGACAGCCGACATCTCTACAAGTCGCACAATTTCAGCAACCTCTGTATATCAGTGCCGCTGCCGTTGGCTGGCACTTCCTTTTACCAGCGGTTATCTAACTGCCCATTGGCATCTGCAACTATATCTCCCCTGCTTACAATACAATAATTGCCGTTCTTTGTGTTCTACCAGGATGCTGTGAATGTCATCAAGGCGATGATGCAGAGGATTCCCAATTCGGTAAACTTCAATGTGATGGTGCTATCGAGGAAACTGAAGTAAAGAGGTGCCATTTCTTTGGTTGCTTGTTTCCGGGATACGGCAGAAGGGGTGAAGGCTATCTGTTTCAGCAAACAGCAGCCGCTGTCCAGCCTTGCGTAAGAATTTCTGTCTGGTACTACCTGTGTGATTGTCTAGATTATCTCGTGCATTCGGCGTGCACGGAACCTCTTATTAATTGGTAATGTGAGTAATGCTTATATTCTTGTGATATGTATGGGTCGATCACATCATCACAAGAGGACAATCCTCATCTTGACCAGTGTGGTATAGGTTAATGGGCTAAACGTAGGCCATATGGCACCGTATGCACCCCTTGAGCACTGCACTAGAATATGAACCAGCAGTGTTTCTTCTGCTTCTTTAGGGTGCACGTACGACACAGAACTTTCCAAATCAGCAGAGCCCACTGAGTCTTCGCAAAGCCCGGAGGAGAGCAACTAGTGGCTTGCAATAATATCTCAGTTCTTCTGAAATAAAACACCATAGCAGTAGCACGCATGCTGGCCGACTTGGATGCCTTGGTTACATGGATTCGGTGGCACGGCGGCGGCCGGCGGGTCATGGCCGGAAAAGAGGAAATTTGGCATTTTTGGCGGCGAACCGGATCATGCAGGTGAGACCCTCCTGCCGCAGGTAGCAGATTCATTCGACCTGCCTACCAACCCAAGTGTTGGCTGTCGGCTGTCGCCACTCACCCTGGGAAGAGAATATGGGTGGGTGACCATCAGGTCCTGCCAGGAGAGAGGAGAGATGCACATATTTCACCTGCTGCCCTGCCGGGCTGTCTGCTCTGGCGACAAATTTTTGTGTTTTGACCCTTTTTTGAAACCTATTCGAGATTTGACCCTAGTTTGAAATTTTTTCGAGATCTGACCCTTTTGCTACCGCCAGAGTCCATGGCGGTAGGGTCTAACAGCCTACCGCCAGGGGCTTTCGCGGTAGGAAACATCGCTACCGCCAACCGGGTTGGCGGTAGCCTGAACAACCCTACCGCCAAGGTGCTTGGCGGTAGGCACGAACACGCATTGTGTTCAATACTTCGGAGGTTTTTGGCGGTAGGGCATGCAAGGCGGTAGGCTGTTATACCCTACCGCCATGGTCCCTTGCGGTAGCAAAAGGGTCAGATCTCGAATTTTTTTCAAACTAGGGTCAAATCTCGAATAGGTTTCAGAAAAGGGTCAAAACACGAAATTTAGCCTGCTCTGGCTGGCCCTTTGCTTTTCCTAGGCTAGGAAATAGAGGGTTCTGGTGCATAATCCCGAGTAGCAGTACTGAGTTTTTTTTCCTTTCTTCAGAAAGCGTACTCAGCTGACTCCAGCTAGAATCTATCATCGGCTAGCACCGGCTCCGCACATGGCCGTACGTGGCCTTTACACCCACGAATAAAAAAAAAGATTCGGAACAATTAGAAAGGTTCATTAAAAATACAAAACATCACATGCATAATAAAAATTACATTAGGATCCCTGAACCATCTAAAGATCACTATGGCTGCTAGAGCGAGCCGCCGCTCCCATATCGAAACTTGCCTAATCTTGTCGATAATAGTCAAAAAATCTTCGTGCACGTGTCCCTAAAGACCAAAGCCCTGAAGCCGCAGTCATTGCCATTTGAACATTTGAATCAATATAAATAACCTGACACCAAGTGACATCGGAATTAAAGAACTTGTACTGCGCAAGGAAATGATGGATGATTCGAGCAAACACTTCTCTATCGCATAACAGAACAAATAAAGTAGCTGACGGGCATCCCCCCAAAAGGGCTCCTTTGTCAGCTTGCGGCATGCCAAAATCGGAAACTTGTGCATTCATTTGCTTGTTTATTAAATCGCGTAGTTTACATGGTTATATATATATGCTTATTCTGAATGGTATTTGTGGCCAGCCTTGTCCCCCGAGATTCTGCTATGAGCTTCTGGCAGCTGACAAGTGACTAGCTAATAGAGTACGTATTCCGCAATTTCCACTGCTGATAATGCTATTTTTGTTGTCAAGAATGGGCCGACCGCAAGAGGACCGATTCTCATCTTGATCATGGAGAGCTAATAATACTCCCAGTGGCAACTTAGTTAAACTCGGCATGGCACAGTTCTCGCCAGTCTTGAAAATTATAACAGTAGGAGTGTTCTTCGAGTGTTCATGCACACCACACGTAAACAGATGATTACTGCTTTGGCAGTGTTCTTCGAGTGTTATATATCCATGGCACAACACCGTCCAGATCTGCTGAATCCTGAAAGAAAATAACTAGTGGCTCACAACAACGGTTCTCTATAATAGTAGCAGCAGCACAGTGCACTAGTGCAGATACATTTCGTTGCTTCCATCTGCCGACCCAAGGGGCGGCGGTCATGGCCGGAAAAGAGGCATTTTGGCGTGGTTGAGGTGAGGCCCTCCTGCCCAGCAGCGTCCGTCCGTCCAACGATGGATCCAGCATTTGAGCATGGGTTGATGATCCAAGCCAAGAGGGATGCACCCGGCAACACATTTCACCTGCATATATATGCTGCTGGCTAGCTGGCTGGCCGCGTTTTAGGCGAGAAATATATATCGTACTAGTCGCTGGCTCCTCAGTCGTGAGTCCTGACTACAACGCTAGTAGTATGAGCTTATGCACCAGGCCGGCTGGCAGGCATGGTCTTTCCTGTGAGAAATCGGTGGCTTCCATCAGTTCCTGTTGCAAGGTAACTGCCCTCGCCCAGCAAAATCTTCATGTTTTTTGTTTTTCTGGCTGGCCGAATTAGCATGAGCATATCATATTTCCTGGTAATTGTGCGGCTACAGAATTTCAGGGCCTCTTTTGTTCAAAGGAACTTCATGAAAATATTGGTGGATTCCATTCTTTAGGAGTTTTTCTATAGAGTTAGTTTGGTTTCAGGATTATAAACTATTGGAATTATTCTTACGGTCTACGTTATCTTTTTTCCTATATATGTATACTTTAAACGAATAATTCCACTCAGTCCAACCACATGGATTTTTTGTTATTCCTATGAAAACTATTTGATGATGCACCGTAGTCCCCGAATCTAGATATTGCCGGGTCCTGGTGTTGTGCTTTGCATCAGTGGCTATCGTGTGGCACGACAACCTATAGTGACATGTTCGCAGTGACATCGTCTAGCGTCGTTGTCATGCTTGGAGGCGTTGTTGGGCGGTTGTTACCCTTCCTCACACCATGATCTTATGTTGTTTGGTGAAAACCCTATTCAGACTCCTTCGTCCAAACCGTGGTCCATGGAAGAGGATTTCGTGTGCATTCTCGACTCTTTTGTCGCATGTGTACGCCGCGCTCGATGAGTCCCTATCGACTTATTTTTGCGGATCATCTATCCTAGACCATAGCTAGCTCATGGACATCATCTAGTTGTCGTTGGCCTCATGGAAGAAGAAAGAAGAAGATGAAGAGAGGCTTGCATGTAGGGTCCAGACGGTTTGGGAGATATGCTAGATGAAAAAACTCGGCAAAAGTCACCTTTGCTGAAATAGGGGATACGGTTTGGAATTATAGGATTGAGAATCCGCTAGAGACGCCCTTACCTTTTTTTTTCCTTGAGGGGTGAGATGCCCTTAGCTAGCTAGTGGTCTTTTGGTAACGGACGAGCAAGCCCACACTAATCGGCCCGACAAGTGGAGTGTGTATCCCGCGATTTCCACGGTTGGAATGCTATTTTCGGGCATGTTGGGTCGATGACAGTCAAGTCTCATCGTGATAACGACTGCAAGTGGCAATTTAAACTTAAGCGATATGCCGATATATATGGCTGTTTTCCACTACTTGAACACGGTAGTATACATATAGTAGTACGAAGTACTGCTTTGGCAGTGTTGTTCTATCTATGACTATATACACACATACAGTGTTTCTTCTGCTTCTTGGGGGTACACGTACGACACAGAACCTTCCAAATCTGCAACTAGTAGCTCGCAATAATATCTCAGTTCTTCTGAAATACTAAAAGGGAAAGCAAAACAAGTCCGGTGACACCATAGCAGTAGCACGCATGCCGGCCGACTTGCATGCCTTGGTTACATGGATTCGGCGGCACGGCGGCGGGTCATGGCCGGAAAAGTGGAAATTTGGCATTTTTCACGGCGAAAGACCGGATCATGCAGGTGAGGCCCTCCTGCCGTCGTTGGCAGATTCATTCGACCTACCAACCCAAGTGAGTGTCTGCTGTCGCCACTCACCCTGGGAGCCAGGAGAAGAGAACATGGGCGAGATCCTGGCAGGAGAGACGCACATATTTCACCTGCTGCCCTGCCGGGCTGTCTGGTTTGGCTGGCCCTTTGCTTTTCCTAGGCTAAGGAAATAGAGGGTCCAGGTGCGTAATCCCGAGTAGTAGTACTGAGTTTTTCTTTTCTTTTCTTCGGAAAGCGTACTCAGCTGACTCCAGCTAGAATCTATCGTCGGCTACACCACCGGCTCCGCACATGGCCGTACCGGTACGTGGCGTTTTCACCCACGAATATTTTTAAAATGTATATTCAGACCTGCTCCTATTAGATAGGTTCATTAAAATACTCACTGTAAAAAATTTAAAATCTTTTAGGCCAGTACTTAAATATTCTAAAAGCAACTTCAACGGGACGACCCAAACGGACGCCGTTTTTTTTTCTTTTTTTGTCCGTTTGGGTCGGCCCGGCGGACACAAATGTCCGGCGCTGTGTTTGGATCGGCGCGAGCGCCCAACACTGGTCCGACCCATTTTATCGGCGCGCCAAAAAAAGTTTAAAAGCATTTTAAAAATAAACACATGCATTTAATTAAACATATAGCCGGCCACGAAGGCCGGCGAAAGTCCACATTACATTAACTAACATAGAAAAACTAAAAACTAGACGACGCAATGCCCTAGGCGTCCTCCTCGGCGTCTGCGTCGGGGCCGGTGAGGTCGATCAGCGTCGGCGCAGGGCCAGCCCAGGGGAACGCCGTGTTTCAGAGGGTGGGGATGTCGGGCTGCGCCGCCGCTGCCTGGGCCTGGCGTGCCTCCTCTTCAGCCTCGCTCTCGAGCATCTGCAGGCGCTCGCCCTCCCGGTGCTTCTCGGCCAGCCGAACGCGGCGACAATGGTCGAGGTAGGCCGCCTCCTGCTTCTTCGTGGCCCCGAGCCAGATCGGCGGAGCGCTGGCCCACTCGCGCACTACTCCGGTCCAGGAGTAGCGCTCGAGGGGGGCGGCTCCTCCGGCTCGGCTTTGGGCGGGGACGGCGGGGTCACCAGCGGCACGACGCAGTCGCCTGCCGTGGAGAGGGCCATGGCAACCTGGAAAGCCGCCTCATCCGCCTCCCTCCACCGCTCCTCCTCGCTCTCCTTAATGGCCGCCTGGTAGGCGGCCTCGGCCTCCTGGTCCTCGTCGCAGACGACGAACGGGGGCGACGGCAGGCTGCGGTCGACGCCGCGGACGCCGCGTCGCCTCGCCTCCTCGTGCTCGAAGGCGAACCATCGAGCCCAGTTGGGCGAGTCGACGGCGTAGTGCGGTTCGGCGCGCTGCTCCGGCGTCAGCAACGCCCGCCGGCGTCGCACCCTCCGCATGGGCCCTTGCCGTCCGCGACGCCGCCGGCACCAGGATCCTCTCCAGATCCAAATGCCAGTCATGCGGCAGCGTCGCATCGGAGTACGGCAGAGGCACGCAGTGCTGCCAGTGCCACTCGGCCTTGTGCACCGACACATTGATGCGCTGCCTCTGCCGGGGAGCGCGCAGCGGCGCGGGGAGGGCGGGGAGGAAGGGGGAATGGCAGACGGGGGCCTTGCCCTTGCCGCTGCTGCCGATGCCGGAGAAGAAGCCCATGCTGGCGGTGGCTAGGGTTGTCGCCGGCGTGGGGGCAGGGATGGCCAGATGGGGACGGGGGCGAGTAGCAGTGGATGAGGACGGCCCGGTCGCCGCCTGGCTTAAAAAAGAACGACCGCTGTCGCTGACGCGTGGGCCTAAGGTGGGAGGTCGTCATAAATAATGTTGACCGTCGTAATTGGACGACCGCCAGGTGGGGCCGCGGCGAACGGCGAGGAGACGAGTGGCACGTCCGCGCCGACGCATTCCAAGCACAATTTTGAACCGGAAATGGATCGGTGCGGATGCCAGACGGACACGATTTAAATTTGGCTCGACGCGTTGGGCCTTTACTTTTGTCCGCACCAACCCAAATAAACATGGACGGACGAAATGAATCGCCTAATTGGAGTTGCTCTAAACACATTTATATTTATTTACGAAGAGAGTACAAAACATCACGGACATACAAAAAATGACATGAGGTCCTTGAACCATCGAACGAATCGCTGTGGCCTGCTAGAGCGAGCCGCCGATGGTCGTTGCCGCCGCTTCCATATAAAAACTGGCCTAAGTTTGTTGATAACAGTTGGGACGTGTCCCTGAGAACCAGCATCCCAAAGCCGTAGTCGTTGCCGTTGAAATCTTGAGTCGGTGTGAAGAACTTGATACCAAATGGCATCCAAATTAAGAACTTCTACCGCGCAAGGAAATGGTGGATGATTCCTGCAAACGCTTCTCTGTTGCATAAGTGCATCTTTAACGATGACTCGTAAATTTTTTCTCGCATCTTTCCACGAACAAGCAGGGCTAGTCCGTAGACATTGGTACGGAAGGCTGCCATCCAACATTATCCTGTATATGTCTATCAGAAAATTCAAATTCAAATGTATTATGATTCACACAACGCGTGGGATCACACCACCGCCGAATCGCAGGCCCACTCACAACCAAAAAGCGGCAATCATGCTTAGTTTTTACTTGCCCGAATCCGAAAGAACATTAGTCCGGCAGTCTGTGTATTTCTGCCCTGCCGGACTGGCAATCCTAGCCGCCTGCCTCCGGATCAAGGTGTTGCCGTCGCCACCGCGTAGACAGCTTCCGCGTTCGCGTCCGCCATCGCCAACTAATCTTTCTACCGCTACAACATCTGGTAGCGAACGGGTTGCACGATGATTCTTGCGTCAGCATCCAAAGAGTCCACATTCAAGGCCAACATCTTGGCCTCCTCTGCATTGGCAGCGATCTTAACCTTCTTTTCGTCAAGCATGGCCATCTTCTCTTCGATCATGGTCCTCCTCTCTTTGATCTTGAGCATCTTGTCCGTCGTCTCCATCAACAATTTGAACCTCTTTGCCTTCTTCTCCTCCTTGATGTCCGACTGTTTCACGCATGCCTCCTCCTTCGCCAAAATTTCCTCGAAACCTCTCTGTCAGCTTGGTCGCCGCACCTTCTCGTGTCACCCTATCCTCCTCCCACTTCTCCCCCAGTAAATTTCTCTAACCTTTTTCGACGGTTCTTGGATTGGGTCGGTAGGGTCACTGATTTTTTCCTCGTTGGCTTGGGCGGCGGTCTTGGCTATGAAAAGGTTCCACTTCGGTTGCCTATTCAACTTCAACCAGCAATGCATGACGGTGAAGGACTTCTTCTCCAAATTCTTGTACACCACACAAGTATGAGTAGGCTACAAAGTGAAACATTGTCGACAATGCATATCCGTCTAGTGAGCAACAAAATACATGTCCGGCTAGTGATCAACAAAACTAAGCATATCCATGTAGTGAATAATTTACTTGCTCGGTGATTTATGCACCGCTAGGCCACCGTGCGATGAGATGCTTCAAGGGCCCGCAATACCTGGACACGGCCTCTTGGATGATGTAGCATCGATGGTTGAGGGACTTCCATTTCTCGATTGCGGATGACCGTGCCAAAGTAGGGTGCGAAATGCTTGTGTTCATGGAACCATATGTGAATGTTCTTCCAAAAGGTTGTGCCATTTTGCTTTGTGACATGTACCAGATCAATGCTAGTGGCCAACCATGCATCACACAATAGCTCGTCGCCGTCCTCCTCCGGCTCCTGCTATGTGGCGACCCAATGCTGCTGTAGTTGTTGTTGTGTGCCATCGCCGGTCTGGGTGTAGGACTGCTGGTGCTGGTAGTTGCCGTCTTGGGCGGGATTCGAGTCTTCCACCTGCCCATCCTCATAGCCCCCTCCTCCTCCTTCGCCTCCGTCATGGATGCTATCGAGCATCTCCTTGTCCGGATTGTTGTACGCCGACTCGCCTGCTTACCCATCTGCTCCCCACCCGCTGTCCGCGTCTGGATGAGATGCGGCGAAGAATACTCGGAGAAGAGCGGCATCACGTTAACGTTGATGATGTAAGGCACCCTACCAGCGGGGTTCCGGGTTGCTTGGGGTGTAGTAGTATAGAGACTTGTAATGCTCCGGCCATAGCGCCGTCTGTACTGTGGGCACGCCCATCTGGCAGCGTCCGCCACGGCCACCACGACCGCCGCGTCCACCACAACCACCACGCCCAACACCACCAGTTGTAAACCGCTTCTTGAGCTTCTCCTCCTTTGCGGCCTTCGTTTAGACGTGCCAAGTTTGCAGCATAGCCGAGCTGATCTTCTGAGCGAGCGTGATATTCGGATCCTTCGCCACCTTTGTTGGTTTCATCTCCGACAGGTTCCCCGACGGTTCCGTGCATCGGCGGCGAAAGAAAGGTGAGGGTGGGAGAAAAGAGCGGGAATTGAGCGAAGAGCGGTGGGGGAAGGAAGAAGAGAGTGGAGGATTTTGGCGCAGAAACAATGCGGGATGCTCCAAAAGCGCGGGCTCCGCCTTCCTTTTGCGTGGGGAGGGGGGGGGGGTCAGGGGGCAGAGAGCGACGTTTCACGTGTCCAGACTCCCGCAAAGCCTCCCATGCTTATCTTTGCTTCACGAAAGAAAACACGTTTGAACCGTCCTGCGGACCGATACAGGGCCGTGTTGGATGGCGCAACACATCGGTGCAGCGTAGTCTGGATGGATGCGGGCGGTTTGCAAATCGCCATTGGAGATGCCCTAGCAGCTAGCACAAATTAAGTAGCTCATGGTCAGCATGTGGCACGCCAAAATCGGGAACTTGCACATCCGTTTACTTGTTTAAATCGTGTACTTGTATGGTTTTGTATGCTTATTCTGAATGATGTTTGTGGCCAGCCTTGTCCCCCGAATTTCTGCCATGACCTTTTGGCAGCTGATAAGTGACTAGCTGATCGAGTACGTAGTACGTATTCCGCAATTTCCACTGCTGATAATGCTATTTTGTGGTCAAGCATGGGCCGTCCGCAAGAGGACCGATTCTTATCTTGATCATGGAGGGCTAATGATATTGCAACTGGCAACTTAATTAAACTTGAACGATATGGCACCGTTGTCGCTACTTGAACAGTACAGTAGTACGTATATTGCTTTGGCATTGTTCTTCGAAATCAGGGAGAGAGCTTCAAACTTCGCTTCTTTTCCTGTTCAACATGCTTCAAGGACCTGTGGATCTTTGCGCTAAACATGCTACTACACTAGTGGTGTCTGATCGTGGGATGGATGAAAGTCCCTCCTTCCTTGTAAGCAGCCTCTTGGCCGATTGTAACTGCATTTCGCTTATGAAATAGAGATCCGCAGAGCGGAAGTCCTGTTCTGGCCCCGAGCTTAAATGCATCTTGATGAACAGTAAAATAGAAAAATAGCAAAAGGAACTGATTTATTTTTATAAACTTTGACAAATGTTTTGTATGGCCGCAAATTTTTAGCACAAAATGACATTCCTGAAAGTTGTGACAAAAAAATTAATACTCCAAAATGTTTTCAAAACTATCATTTTTGTAACATCGGTTTTATTTTTTGCCACACCTTCCACGAATATCATTTCGTGTTGAAATTTTGCAAGCATACAAAACATTTGTCAAAGTTTGCCATAAAATGATTCTTGAAATTTTTGTTTTTTTTAATTTTACCGTTCATTAGGGTACATTTGAACTCGGGAGCAGATACTCAACATCCGTAGTAGAGTACTATATATCCGCGACACAAGACCATCGGGATCTGCTGAATCCCAAAAGAAAATAATTAGTGGCTTACAACAACAGTACAATAGTAGTAGCAGCACCACAGTATAGTAGTGCAGATACGATGGGTTGCTTGCATCTGCCGACCGGAGAGGCGGCGGTCATGGCCGGAAAAGAGGCATTTTGGCACGGTCGAGGCGATGCCCTCCTGCCCAGCAGCGTGCGTCCGTCCAACCGATGGATCCAGCATTTGAGCATGGGTTGATAATCCAAGCCAAGAGGGATGCACCCGGCAACACATTTCACCTGCATATATATGCTGCTGGCTGGTTGGCTGGCCGCGTTTTAGGCGAGCAATATATATGTCGCGCTAGTCGCCGGCTCCTGAGTCCTGACTACAGCTAGTTAGTGAGCTGATGCACCAGGTCGACCGGCACGCCGCAGGCATGGGGTTTCCGGTGAGAAATCGGTGGCTTCCGCCAGTTCCTTTGGCAAGGTAACTGCCCTCACCCAGCAAAATATTCATGTTTTCTGTGTTGCCGGTTGGCCCAATTATCATCCGCATATCGTATTTCCTGATAATTGTGTGGTTACAGAGTTTCAAGGCCTCTTTTGTTCACAGGATTATAAACTATAGGAATCATTCCTATGGTGTACTGTCCACGTTATATCATTCCTATACTTTAAACAAACAATTCCGTTCAGTCCAATCTCATGGACTTTTTGTTAATTCTACAACAACCATTTGATCAGGTAACGTAGTCCCCGAATCTAGACATTGCCAAGTCCAGGTGATGTGCCTTGCACATAACAACTATTTGATGATGCAACGTAGTCCCCAAATCTAGATATTGCCGGGTCCCGGTGTTGTGCCTTGCACAGTGGCATACCTGCAGTAACATCGTCTAGTTTCGTTGTCCTATTTGGAGGCGTCGTTGGGAGGTTGTCACCCTTCCTCCCACCATGGTGTTGTGTTGTTTGATGAAAAACCCTAGTTCCAAACCATGGCCCGTGCACGACGAATTTTGCCTACATTTTTTACTCCTTCGTCGCATATGTGTGTTGCACTTGGTGAGTCTCTATCAAATTACTTTGCTGATCATCTATCCTAGACCTTAACTATCTTTTACACATCATCTAGTGCTAAGAAATTGTCGTTGGCCACGTGGAAGAAGAAAGAAGAAGGAAGAAGGAAGAAGGAAGAAGAAGATGAAGATGAAGATGAAGAGAGGATTCCATATAGGGTCTAGTCAGTTTGATGTATCTGTTAGATGAAGAAACCTCAAAAAATAGCATGTTCCAAAATAGGAGATATACAATTTAAAATCATATGATTGAGGATCTGCTAGAGATGCCCTTAGCTAGCTACTAGTGCTCTTTTAGTAACCGACAAGCAGGCCCACACTGATCGGTCTTGACAAGTGGAGTGTGTCTTCCGCGATTGCCACTGCTGCCATGCTATTTTGTGGCGTGTGGCGTCGATGACAGTCAAGTCTCACCTTGATCATGGAGGGCTAATAATACTGCAAGTGGCAGTTTAAACTTAAGCGATACGGCGCCGTTTCTCGCTACTTGAACACCACAGTATACATATACGACGTACTACTGCTTTGGCAGTGTTGTTCTATCTATGACTATAGTGTACGTACAAGGACAAAAACGTCCGGGTCAGCAAGAAAAATACTCCCTGCTAACGAGTGGCTGACAGCAACGGCACTGCAAAAACAAAAATATACTACTGACGAGTGGCTGACAGCAACGGCAGTGCAAAAAAAAAAGTGATACTAACGAGTGGCTGACATCAACGGCACTGTAGTAGACCAGTATAGTGCTGATACAATGCGTTGGGTGCATCTGCCCACCGGAGCGGAGTGGCCTGCAAAGACAAATTTTGGCCCGATTCAGCGTCAAAAGTCTGGAATCCACGCGCGGGTGAGGTGACGCCCTCCTGCCCATTGGCGACGGGTTCATCCATCGGCCGAGCTGTGTCACGAAAACTGGGAGCCAAGGAAGGGGAGGGAAGGGAAGAGACCATGGGCAGCTGATCCAGCCAACAAGAGGGGAGGAATCAACACATTTCACCTGCTGGCTGGCCGTGCTGCTTTTAAATTCCTACTAGGCGTGAGTAACGGGTGGCTGGCCGTGCTCGTGGGAGTCCTGAATCATGGCATATGACATATTCGACAAGTCGCCTGCTCTCAAGTCCCAAAGCGTTGTCCGGTTGCCCCTGCTGACTCCAGCGCGCGGGCACGAGTGATGCACCAGGCCGGCTCGTAGCCGTGGTCTTTCCGGGCGGGATTTTAAATTATTTTGAAAACTAGAATCATCGTCGATTTGTCTATTATTCTACAACCATGGTAACAGTGGACCCATTTCCTGCTCGGTAAACAACATTCATTCGACTCGTCGTCGCTGTCAGGTGTGTCAGTCCAATGCACTGCACGCATCTCTGTCCCCGTCGGTGATTGGTTAGTCGAAGGTGGCTTGTTGGAGGGCGGCATGGCATGTCTGTCAATCTGACTAGTAGATGCGCAGAAAATCCCATTCTTAAATTATCAAGACCCTAGACATACTTTCCCAATGTACCTGAAAGTTGTTGTTATAATCACCCCGTTACGGTAACGTTTTGACAAGCCCCAAAGTATACCGTCCGACATGAAATTACTTAATATTCTCCTAGTCTAAGGATGTGATCTCGTAGTATATCATTTGGTTGGGTATGTTCAACACCATTGTTCCGTGTGCTCTCATTCTTGCTGGTGTCCTTATTATTCAACAATGCCTTATGATCAAGAAAACGGAGTCATCATGCAACACCTGAGCTAGCCTTAAAGGCGAGACTACTAGGAGCCTACTTAGTGCTTATGTTCCCACACACGCATATGAGTTTTTCCTCCGAATCCCATATTCAAGAACCATAGCAATCCTAGAGCAAAAATATAAACATGGTAATAAATATGATTGCCTTTAGGGCATGTATCCAACCGGCGGTGTCTTGACAGTGGCTCTAAGCGGGTTACGCTGGGGGTTGCTGGATCATGGGGGTGTCGTAGGTGGTCATGGCGGACACTATCGGGACTGCCAGGCAGCCGGGGTTGCCGGTTGCTTGCGTGGCTCCCTATTGAGATCTGGAGAGGCCAGATTTGACAGGGGGTTGGATATCACTCCCTTTGCAAGTGTTGCTGTCATGTGGCCGGCGGCGCTATCTTTGGCCCCGGTGTAGGGGCGAGGTGTTCCCACCTACTCGAGACAGGCTTTCCCCGCGTTCGTTAGGCGTTCATGGCAGTGGTGCTTCCCGGCTTTGGGCCACTATTGCATTGCCTTGTGGTGGGATCTTGGAGGATGGCGTGGGTGGCGTCCGCGCGTTATGGCGTCAATGAGAGGCTCGAAGGTGGATACCGGGGCAGTGGCCTCGAATGGCGGGCTACTCGATCAGCTCTCTTTCAGTCTTTGTGGTGGCAATGGCAGCAACGCCTCTTGGTCGTGTGGGCGGCAAGAGGTTTAGTGGCGGGTCGCTCTGGCTTGCTCTCTTCCGACGAAAGTGATGGCACCTAGATTTTGTTTTTGTGGGTTGAACTTTGTCGCGGGGTTGGCGTAGTTGTATCTTGGCAGCGTGGGTGAGGTTCCTAGCGAAAACTTCGTGCCCCGACACTGATGGTGACACCGCTTACGAGAGCAACATTCATCTTGAGGACGTCGTTGAGGTCCTTCTCCCAAGGGCAGGTCTTTGGGTGAAAATCCTTATCTGTTCGGACTTGACAGCGGCGATGCTTTGCGTCATTAACCTTCCCGGATGTTGTCGTGCAGCCTAGGCGCCATCTGTCGGTTCGAGGCCACCCTTTGTTTTATTTTCAATTATCTTTGACCCGTTTTATTTGAGAGGATTTTTTCATTATCTTGTACTATCATTTGGCAGTGTATATGACTATTGTTTTATAGATAAAGCAGGGCGAAAAATTTCGAGAGTAGTAGGTAGTGGATTGATGCCTCTTATGGTGCCTACTCCCTCCGCCCTTGTCTATAAAGTTGGTCAAAATTTTAAAATTTTGACTTAAGACAAAACCTGAATGTACAATTATTCACGGACGGACGGAGGGAGTACATGCTCTTTGTTGTAACAAACTCTGGATGGAGGCTATCCATTACCATTTTCTTTATTAATGATGGAGCCACATAAGATAATAACCTATGGAAAAGCAGCAGGCGGGGGTCTCCCGAAACAGAAAATCGCTGCTTCGGCAGCTCGCGGCGCGCCAAAACGGGAAATCCCTCGTGCACCGGTAGCCCCTCCCTCCCTCCCTCCATCCCTCTTGCCGCCGGTGGAGCTCGAGAAAAACAAGCATTATCCAACGCACCCGGCGCCAACTTGGGCAGAGCGAAACCGAATCGCGAGCCTACTTGGTCGCGCGCACGCGCCGAAACCCACAGCTGGCCCCGGAAAGCGGAAAGGGGCCGGCCGGGCGACCATCACCTGGACGCCGATGCATCGCGGCGTGCGTACTCCTACCCCGCGCGACTAGGCGGCCGCTCCTGGACCGCGAAAAGGAAGTCCAAGCGGTTTTGGGCTGGCAATCAAAAGATCTACGTGCAGGGGATCTGGTATCCATTGCTTGCCCAGTGGCATCGCGTCTGCCTCCCCATGCCCTCTTGTGCGCCGCTGATCGCTGATTGCTTCCTACTTCTTCGTCCTCCGCTCGCCGAGATTCCGCCCTATAAATCCCACTAGCCATCGGAATCCAGATGGAATGCACGCATCCGAACCATCTTCTTAGAAGAAGAAGATTAGAAGAAGAAGAAGAAGAAGAAGAAGAAGAAGAAGAAGAAGACAATCTTAGCACCGGAAGCATGCCTGCTGCCGTCTCTGGGAGCCTCTTGGCAAAGAGCATGGCGCGCCACCACAACCACCAGCAGCGGGGAGCGGCGGCGGCGGCGGCGGCGGCATTGCCGGTGATCAACATTGGCCGGCTCGGCGACAAGGACCCCGCCGCGCGGGCGCTCGTCGTCCAGGACATCGCCCGGGCGTGCCGCGACCGCGGGTGCTTCCAGGTTCGTGCCCTTAGTTGCTCTGCTTCTGCTTGTTACTGCTCCCTCCTGCTCTGCGTCCTCTGGTCCTCGAGCGAACGACACCTCCGCTGCACGGTCAGTTCAGAAACGGATAGGGTTACAAGTTACACGAGCTGACGTGGACGCACCCATTTTTATGCTGACAGTGACCTGGCACTAAGTTAACCGTATCCAAAACAAGCGACAAACCATGCATATATATACCGATCGACATGCTGACACGTACGTCCCTGAAGGTGGTAAACCACGGCGTCAGCAAGTCCGCCATGGACGGCGCCCTGGAGGCCGCCTCCGAGTTCTTCGACTTGCCCGCGGAGCACAAGGCGGCGTTCGCCTGCGACGACATCCGCAGCCCGGTCCGGTACGACACCAGCTCCCGGGACGGGATCAGCAAGGCCCGGTCCTTCCTCAAGCACTACGCCAATCCCCTCCACCACTGGGTCGACGACTGGCCAACACAACCGGCAACATACAGGTAGATACTTGGACATCAACTTTTACAAGATCGACCGATGAATCAACCCAGCTTATGACCGAACGAATGTTGATCGGCAGGAAGAAGATGGGGACGTACGCCGTGGAGATGCAGAGGCTGTCGGTGCAGCTCATTGGGGCCATCGTGCAGGGGCTGGGGCTAGACCCAATGTACCTGCAGGAGAAGCTCGGGGCAGGGCTGCAGTTCATCGCCCTGAACAATTACCCGCAGGGGTCGTCGCGGGCGGGTGACACGGTCGGGCTGGCGCCGCACTCCGACATCGGCTTCATCACCATCCTGCTGCAGAGCTCGCCGGGGCTCGAGGTGACGCACCACGACGACGGCGGCGTCTGGACGCCCGTCCCGGCCATCCCGGGGGCGCTCCACGTCCACCTCGGCGACCACCTGGAGGTGCTGAGCAACGGCCGCCTCCGGTCCCTCCTGCACCGGGCCATCCTCAACACCGATGAAGCGAGGATCTCCATCGCCAGCATCCACGGCGCGGCGATGGACGAGAAGGTCGGGTGCGCCGAGGAGCTCGTCGACGAGCAACACCCGAGGATGTACAGGGAGAGCAGCTTCCATGACTTCCTCGACTTCCTGCCCACCAACGTCAAGGCGTACCGGAGGTTCGTTGACACCCTCAAGATCGACAGTGCTTAAATGGGAAACAAAATATACATTGGTTCAGCTCCACTAAGACATAAAACATAGCTGAATGAGACTCTGCAGATAAGTGTCCATTTAGTTGTGTCCGTCAGTCTTACTGCTAGCTGGAGAACAAAATTACTGTTTAATTATGCCTCCATTTCCAAGTACTATCTCACTACGAATAAGGGAGTATGGTATTAGCAGAGCTGGATGGGCGTGTGATTAGCAGGGTGCCTTTTTTTTTTCTCTCCCTTCCTTTCTTTGGGGAAATGCAGCATGTCTGCATGTCTCTTCCATCAAAAGGAGGATCAAAGGAACCTTGCAAGGTTCTTCCGGTTCTTTGGTAGTACCTACATAAACCATGTGTTGGTCAGTGCAGTCCTATGTGTGTGTCAGTTGATTTCACCTATTGAAATTTACTTTCTCATGAGATATACTAAAACAATTTACTGTTTGGCATTTGCTTGACATACTGAGCAAGATAACTCTAGTGTTCTGATTCTGGGGAGCTGTTTCTTATGCTTCACATTGAAATTTATCATGGCCTTCGATGAAATTGTTCGAGCATGGTGGTTCAACATCATCTGAAAAACCAGCGTACATCTTCTGTAACATAAACTAAGTAGTAGTAGTAAATGTAAATGTCCTCGCAAAAAAAAGAGGTAGTAGTAAATGTTATTTCTCTCAAGAACCATGAAATGGCATGACCAAAAACATTTTTCACACATAAACTGTTCACTGTGCTGGGTAGAAAGAGGTACAAGAAGAAAACATTTACAAAATAAGTAGGAGTACATGGACAAGAAAATCAGCTGTTCCTCAAAACAAAAACAAAAAACCAGCAAACATGCCAAATTATCTATTGCCTCTGTGGTATCAAGTCCACATGAGACAAGTTTGTTGGTTGCGTGCTGCTGGAGCTGAGATGTCGTGGTGTTGGCCGACCAAGAGATTTTTTTATCTTAAATTAAACAAAATCTTTGCCTAATCACATTAATTAATTAAGAAGAGTTTAATACTTGCAAAAGCGAAAATTGCTTTTGGAGGCCGAGCTCTATGGAGGCCTTCAAATGAGAAATTCAAAATTTATAAAAATTAATATGTTTTACATTCCAAAAAATTCTGAAAAAAAATAGAGAGGTAGATGAAGGCATAGTGCACAAGTGTGTAAATTGTAAGGACGAAATACGTCGAAACGAGGGCTGTGCAAATAAGACAAATCTAGGGCTTTTTAACACATGATACTATTCATCCTCCTATACCATGAATTTATCTTTTTGTACAAGTCGCATTTCAACGTATTTCGTCCTGACATTTTACACACATGCACCTCACATTCTTGTTTACTTGTACAATTTTTTCAGATTATTTTGAAGATGGAATTTTTGATTTTTGATTTTTTTCCAAAAAGTCCAAAATGCTATTCTCTTGCTATTCTCTTACAAAAGTGACTAATAAGCGGTCCGGGATAACAAGACTACTCTCGTGGCATCACATATCTCAACTGCTTAGCATCGGCCAAACTCCACATGAACTAGCGATTGCAGTTGGCAAGAAGAGTCAGACTGTGAATTAACGAAGCCGTCAACCACCTAGGAATTACAAAGACAAAACAAAAAAAAACGAAAACAAGTGACACAAAGTGTTGCCTAAACAGCTTACAATCACAACCACTAACAACCATACGGCAGATAAGCAGCAGAGACTAGCAGCGAGCTCAATTTCTTGTGCGTTTTTGTTGGAGAAACCCACAACTCATTTTCACTTTTTGGGCAGCCGGTGAGAATGTCCCACAAAATTTCTGGTCACAGAAGCTATCAACAACTGTGAACATAAACAACTTGGGGGAAATGTTGTTTGGACTTTGTGCGTACACCAGCCATGCAACTACGAATATGAATGTCAGAGGTGGGTGCAGCGACTCGGCTCTGAGCTCGAGCGTGAACAGTAAAATCAAAAGAAACCGTAAAAAAATAAAGAAAATAGACAAGCAATATGCTTGCGAGGGTGATGTCTGTGCCAAATATGATGGTGTTTAGACATCTGAATAGCTGTCGGAAAAACAACAGGCTCGTGAGGAAGTTTGAAAAACGCACTCGACAAACCAAATTTTATCTTTTTTTTTGCAACGAGCTCCTCAGATTTTTGAACAGCACGAAAGTTTGCTCGGACATCACGCATTTGGTTATCTTGGTTGCAAAAACAGATCATTCTTTCAAAAATATTCTAATATTATATTTTGAATTTACCCGAGAGCATAGCCTGGGCTCGAAATTGAATATTCGTGTCGAGGCCGCACCGCAGAGCCTGTCGCTCTCGGGAAACTGCTCGGTAACGAACGACTAGCGAGAGTCGAAAATGACGTCCAGAAAAGAGAGAAAAGGCAATCACATCCAGGAAACAAAACACAAATGTACTGGTAGTAGATCTGATCCATCGAACCCAGGAGCGATTTGCAGCGCCAAGGCAGTGAACAAACGCACTGAAGTTAGGCAGGAGGATACGTATGGTATGGGCGTACGGGTCTGACCTGTTTTCCTTCCGGTGGCCGGCCGGGCTCGGTCGCCTGCCGATCAGTCCCGCCGCCGATGCAGGTGCAGCCAGCAGCACGCCATCGATCCCTGTGCTGTCCTCTGCTCTGGCCTCGGGCTCCAGCTTCCTCGAGTCCTCTTTTATACCAGGCGCGGCTCGTCTTCTCCGGCACCCGCAAAAGGAAGGAGGCTGGAATTTTGGGAGGGTCACGGCGACGTGTCGCGGCGCGACGGCGGGAACGTGTGGCCGCCGCGCGCGCTCGTCCAGGCCGGCGCTTTTCGTCGCGCCCAGACAAACGGGACGGTTTCTCGCCAACTTGAACACGTTTTCTTTCCTGGGTAGGGTTTCGTGTTCGATGTTGGTCGCCTCCCTCCACGAGCCGTGTCTCAAACACGCATAGGCACGGAAGGATGCTCAGAAATCAATTATCTAGAGAGAAAGCTGGTTTCTGTAACACAACTTCTCCGTATAGAGTGGCCTCTGCTCGTATGTATGTTTTCATTTAAGCATATCCGTGCTACTCCCTTTATAAACCAAATGTAAGACTCTTTAGTTCACCTCTAAAACGTCTTATATTATTTTATTTATAGAGGGGGTATGTGAATAATAAATAGACAAGTGTTTTTTCATGATAATGCGTGTCTCATTTATATCATAAGGATCATAGTACAAGTCACGTACATACCGACCCGACGAGACTGAAAAAAGAGCAGAATGCAAGCCTTTGCACAAACAAACACCAGCCAAGAAAAAAAATACAATCAAGAGCGCGGAACTCTCTGAGCTTGACACCAATGCCAATCACCTGCATCTGGCACCATCATAGCAGCCACCAAAAAAAAATGACAGATTACGTCCTTGCTCGAGCTCGACGTGGCTCCATCGCTGATATAAAGTTTTGTGGACCTCCAAGGTGGCTCACCAAAGACGAAACTATTACCGTTGAACGAATCAGACCATGGCAACACCCTGAACACGTCATCGAACTCCAGATCTGGCTTCCCGCATGACTAAGACGTCAAAGGAGGAAACAATATCTGCCATCGACAAACCAGAAACTCAGCACATGATGCACCATCTTCCAGATACTGTCGATGCGGACAACAATCTACATCCGCTTCTGGACTACTGCCCAAGCTCTGCGGCAATGCTGGAGTAAACATCGTCACAAACGATGAGCCCGAGGACACAGGTTAACCACGAGGATGTCCTTGCCGCCACAACATCTTTATTTGAACAGACTGGTTCTAAATTCATCCCTAATCATAGTACCGATCGTCTCATCAAAGAAGAATCTGAAAAATATTTATTCAACGCCTCCATCGCTGCCGCCGAAGCCAATACTAAAAACCTCGACTATGAGGGCCTAAAAATGACCCACACACGCGAATCCGATCACCCCTCTCACCACCAACGACCGACATCGTCGGCGGAGGGGAGTTGTCGGAGGACGGCCGCGCAGGAGCTTTCCTAGCGGCAACCGCTAGCGAGATCGCCTTCTTTCTTCAGGTGGAAGAAAGAAAATACACCCGCGATAAGGAACTGAAAGTTACATAAAAAAGTAGACAAGTCTGCCAACCTATTATTTTAATAATAGTATTAATGATAATGGAGCATTGCTATACATACGGCAACCATCCAACGCTCCTAGCAACACAAGGGAATCGAGAACCAATCGGTGGTTACAAGTTACAGCTCCTACGTGCGTTTATAAGGATGAATGCATGTATGCGTTTATAAGTGTATGCTTCTGTATCATGTATTTCCTTTAAGTTGGACGCAAGGCAATATAGAAAATAATGTATTGTTTGCTCTAGTAAAAACTAGAAACACATTTTCTCACACCAGGCTTTTTAAGGAGAAGGCTAAATTCATATATTAAATTGTCTAGCTCTTACAAGATCATCCTTGAGAAAACACCGATCTTTAGGTATATCCACGTTATCTTCCTTATTCACTCGACGGCGGGATGTCATGAACAAAGCTCGATGCCGTCTCTGGATCTTTGAAACACCTTTGTGTTGGGGAACATAGTAATTTCAAAAAAATTTCTACGCTCACACAAGATTATGGTGATGCATAGCAACGAGAGGAGAGAGTGTTATCCACGTACCCTCGTAGACCGAAAGCGGAAGCGTTAGCACACGCGGATGATGTAGTCGTACGTCTTCATGATCCGACCGATCAAGTACCGAACATACGACACCTCCGAGTTCAGCACACGTTCAGCTCGATGACGTCCCTCGAATTCCGATCCAGCCGAGCTTTGAGGGAGAATTGCGTCAGCACGACGGCGTGGTGACAATGATGATGTTCTATCAACGCAGGGCTTCGCCTAAGCACCGCTAAGATATTATCGAGGTGGACTATGGTAAAGGGGGGCACCGCACACGGCCAAGAGATCCAAGAGATCAATTGTTGTGTCTAGAGGTCCCCCTGCCCCGGTATATAAAGGAGCAAGGGGGGAGAGGCGGACGGCCAGGAGGAGGCGCGCCAGGGAGGAGTCCTACTCCCACCGGGAGTAGGACTCCCTCCTTTCCTAGTTGGAGTAGGAGAAGGGGGAAGGAGTAGGGAGAGAGGAAGGAAAGGGGGGCGCCGCCCCCCTCCTTGTCCAATTCGGACTAGAGGGGGAGGGGGCGCGGCCTGCCCTGACCGCCCCTCCTCTTCTCCACTAAGGCCCATCTTGGCCCATTAACCCCCCCCCCCCCGGGGGGGGGGGGTCCGGTAACCCCCGGTACTCCGGTAAAATCCCGATTTCACCCGGAACACTTCCGATATCCAAATATAGGCTTCCAATATATCAATATTTATGTCTCGACCATTTCGAGACTCCTCGTCATGTCCGTGATCACATTCGGGACTCCGAACTACGTTCGGTACATCAAAACACATAAACTCATAATATAACTGTCATCGAACTTTAAGTGGGTGGACCCTACGGGTTCGAGAACTATGTAGACATGACCGAGACACGTCTCTGGTTAATAACCAGTAGCGGAACCTGGATGCTCATATTGCCTCCTACATATTCTACGAAGATCTTTATCGGTCAAACTGCATAACAACATACGTTCTTCCCTTTGTCATTGGTACGTTACTTGCCCAAGATTCGATCGTCGGTATCTTAATACCTAGTTCATTCTCGTTACCGGAAAGTCTCTTTACTCGTTCTATAATACATCATCCCGCAACTAACTCATTAGTTGCAATGCTTGCAAGGCTTATACTGATGTGCATTACCGAGTGGGCCCAGAGATACCTCTCCGACAATCGGAGTGACAAATCCTAATCTCGAAATACGCCAACCCAACAAGTACCTTCGGAGACACCTGTAGAGCACCTTTATAATCACCCAGTTACGTTGTGACGTTTGGTAGCACACAAAGTATTCCTCCGGTAAACGGGAGTTGGATAATCTCATAGTCATAGGAACATGTATAAGTCATGAAGAAAACAATAGCAGAATACTAAACGATCGTGTGCTAAGCTAATGGAATGGGTAAAGTCCATCACATCATTCTCCTAATGATGTGATCCCGTTAATCAAATGACAACTCATGTCAATGGCTAGGAAACATAACCATCTTTGATCAACGAGCTAGTCAAGTAGAGGCATACTAGTGACACTCTGTTTGTTTATGTATTCACACAAGTATTATGTTACCGGTTAATACAATTCTAGCATGAATAATAAACATTTATCATGATATAAGGAAATAAATAATAACTTTATTATTCCCTCCAGGGCATATTTCCTTCAGTCTCCCACTTGCACTAGAGTCAATAATCTAGATTACACAGTAATGATTCTAACACCCATGGAGCCTTGGTGTTGATCATGTTTTGCTCGTGGAAGAGGCTTATTCAACGGGTCTGGAACATTCAGATCCGTATGTATCTTGCAAATTTCTATGTCTCCCACCTGGACTTGATCCCGGATGGAGTTGAAGCGTCTCTTGATGTGCTTGGTTCTCTTGTGAAATCTACATTCCTTTGCCAAGGCAATTGCACCAGTATTGTCACAAAAGATTTTCATTGGACCCGATGCACTAGGTATGACACCTAGATCGGATATGAACTCCTTCATCCAGACTCCTTCATTTGCTGCTTCCGAAGTAGCTATGTACTCCGCTTCACACGTAGATCCGCCACAACGCTTTGTTTATAACTGCACCAACTGACAGCTCCACCGTTCAATGTAAACACGTATCCGGTTTGCAATTTAGAATCGTCCGGATCAGTGTCAAATCTTGCATCGACGTAACCATTTACGACTAGCTCTTTGTCACCTCCATAAACGAGAAACATATCCTTAGTCATTTTCAGGTATTTCAGGATGTTCTTGACCGCTGTCCAGTGATCCACTCCTGGATTACTTTGGTACCTCCCTGCTAAACTTATAGCAAGGCACACATCAGGTCTGGTACACAGCATTGCATACATGATAGAGCCTATGGCTGAAGCATAGGGAACATCTTTCATCTTCTCTCTATCTTCTGCAGTGGTCGGGCATTGAGTCTTACTCAACTTCACACCTTGTAACACAGGCAAGAACCCTTTCTTTGCTTGATCCATTTTGAACTTCTTCAAAACTTTGTCAAGGTATGTGCTTTGTGAAAGTCCAATTAAGCGTCTTGATCTATCTCTATAGATCTTGATGCCCAATATATAAGCAGCTTCACCGAGGTCCTTCATTGAAAAACTCTTATTCAAGTATCCCTTTATGCTATCCAGAAATTCTATATCATTTCCAGTCAGCAATATGTCATCCACATATAATATCAGAAATGCTACAGATCTCCCACTCACTTTCTTCTAAATACAGGCTTCTCCAAAAGTCTGTATAAAACCATATGCTTTGATCACACTATCAAAGCATTTATTCCAACTCAGAGAAGCTTGCACCAGTCCATAAATGGATCGCTGGAGCTTGCATACTTTGTTAGCTCCCTTTGGATCGACAAAACCTTCCGGTTGCATCATATACAACTCTTCTTCCAGAAATCCATTCATGAATGCAGTTTTGACATCCATTTGCTAAATTTCATAATCATAAAATGCGGCAATTGCTAACATGATTCGGACAGACTTAAGCATCGCTACTGGTGAGAAAGTCTCATCATAGTCAATCCCTTGAACTTGTTGAAAACCTTTTGCAACAAGTCGAGCTTTATAGATAGTAATATTACCGTCAGCGTCAATGGCTTGCCGATCATCGGGCAAGTCAACCAAAGTCCATACTTTGTTCTCATACATGGATCCCATCTCAGATTTCATGGCCTCAAGCCATTTTGCGGAATCTGGGCTCACCATCGCTTCTTCATAGTTCATAGGTTCGTCATGGTCTAGCAACATAACCTCCAGAACAGGATTACCGTACCACTCTGGTGCAGATCTTACTCTGGTTGATCTACGAGGTTCAGTAACAACTTGATCTGAAGTTTCATGATCTTCATCATTAACTTCCTCATTAATTGGTGTAGGTGTCACAGGAACCGGTTTCTGTGATGAACTACTTTCCAATAAGGGAGCAGGTACAGTTACCTCATCAAGTTCTACTTTCCTCCCACTCACTTCTTTCGAGAGAAACTCCTTCTCTAGAAAGGATCCAAATTTAGCAACAAAAGTCTTGCCTTCAGATCTATGATAGAAGGTGTACCCAACAATTTCTTTTGGGTATCCTATGAAGACACATTTCTCCGATTTGGGTTCGAGCTTATCAGGTTGAAGCTTTTTCACATAAGCATCGCAGCCCCAATCTTTAAGAAATGGCAACTTTGGTTTCTTGCCAAACCACATTTCATAAGGCGTCGTCTCAACGAATTTCGATGGTGCCCTATTTAACGTGAATGCAGCCATCTCTAAAGCATAACCCCAAAATGATAGCGGTAAATCAGTAAGAGACATCATAGATCGCACCATATCTAGTAAAGTACGATTACGACGTTCGGACACACCATTACGCTGTGGTGTTCCGGGTGGCGTGAGTTGTGAAACTATTCCGCATTGTTTCAAATGAAGATCAAACTCGTAACTCAAATATTCTCCTCCACGATCAGATCGTAGAAACTTTATTTTCTTGTTACGATGATTTTCAACTTCACTCTGAAATTCTTTGAACTTTTCAAATGTTTCAGACTTATGTTTCATTAAGTAGATATACCCATATCTGCTTAAATCATCTGTGAAGGTGAGAAAATAACGATACCTGCCGCGAGCGTCAACATTCATCGGACCACATACATCTGTATGTATGATTTCCAACAAATTTGTTGCTCGCTCCATAGTTCCGGAGAACGGCGTTTTAGTCATCTTGCCCATGAGGCACGGTTCGCAATTACCAAGTGATTCATAATCAAGTGGTTCCAAAAGTCCATAAGTATGGAGTTTCTTCATGCGCTTTACACCAATATGACCTAAACGGCAGTGCCACAAATAAGTTGCACTATCATTATCAACTCGGCATCCTTTGGCTTCAATATTATGAATATGTGTATCACTACTATCGAGATTCAACAAAAATAGACCACTCTTCAAGGGTGCATGACCATAAAAGATATTACTCATATAAATAGAACAACCATTATTTTTTGATTTAAATGAATAACCGTCTCGCATCAAACAAGATCCAGATATAATGTTCATGCTCAATGCTGGCACCAAATAACAATTATTCAGGTCTAAAACTAATCCCGAAGGTAGATGTAGAGGTAGCGTGCCGACCGCGATCACATCGACTTTGAAACCATTTCCCACGCGCATCGTCACCTCGTCCTTAGCCAATCTTCGCTTAATCCGTAGTCCCTGTTTCGAGTTGCAAATATTAGCAACCGAACCAGTATCAAATACCCAGGTGCTACTATGAGCATTAGTAAGGTACACATCAATAACATGTATATCACATATACCTTTGTTCACCTTGCCATCCTTCTTATCCGCCAAATACTTGGGGCAGTTCCGCTTCCAGTGACCAGTCTGTTTGCAGTAGAAGCACTCAGTCTCAGGCTTAGGTCCAAACTTGGGTTTGTTCTCTTGAGCAGCAACTTGTTTGCCGTTCTTCTTGAAGCTCCCCTTCTTCTTCCCTTTACCCCTTTTCTTGGAACTAGTGATCTTGTTGACTATCAACACTTGATACTCCTTTTTGATTTCTACCTCCGCAGCCTTTAGCATCGCAAAGAGCTCGGGAATTGTCTTATTCACCCCTTGCATATTATAGTTCATCATGAAGCTTTTGTAGCTTGGTGGTGGTGATTGAAGAACTCCGTCAATGACACTATCAACAGGAAGATTAACTCCCAGTTGAGTCAAGTGATTATGATACCCAGACATTTTGAGTATATGTTCACTGACAGAACTATTCTCCTCCATCTTGCAACTATAGAACTTATTGGAGACTTCATATCTCTCAATCTGGGCATTTGCTTGAAATATTAACTTCAACTCCTGGAACATCTCATATGCTCCATGACATTCAAAACGTCGTTGAAGTCCCGGTTCTAAGCCGTAAAGCATGGCACACTGAACTATCGAGTAGTCATCAGCTTTACTCTGCCAGACGTTCTTACTATCATCAGCAACATCTGCAGCAGGCCTGGCACCCAACGGTGCTTCCAGGACGTAATTCTTCTATGCAGCAATGAGGATAATCCTCAAGTTACGGACCCAGTCCGTGTAATTGATACCATCATCTTTTAACTTTGCTTTCTCAAGGAACGCATTAAAATTTAACGGAACAACAGCACGGGCCATCTATCTACAATCAACATAGACAAGCAAAATACTCTCAGGTACTAAGTTCATGATAAATTGAAGTTCAATTAATCATATTACTTAAGAACTCCCACTTAGATAGACATCCCTCTAATCCTCTAAGTGATCATGTGATCCAAATCAACTAAACCATGTCCGATCATCACGTGAGATGCAGTAGTTTCAATGGTGAACATCACTATGTTGATCATATCTACTATATGATTCACGCTCGACCTTTCGGTCTCAGTGTTCCGAGGCCATATCTACATATGCTAGGGCCGTCAAGTTTAACCTGAGTATTCCGCGTGTGCAACTGTTTTGCACCCGTTGTATTTGAACATAGAGCCTATCACACCCGATCATCACGTGGTGTCTCAGCATGAAGAACTTTCGCAACGGTTCATACTCAGGGAGAACACTTATACCTTAATAATTTAGTGAAAGATCATCTTATAATGCTACCGTCAATCAAAGCAAGATAAGATGCATAAAAGATAAACATCACATGCAATCAATATAAGTGATATGATATGGCCATCATCATCTTGTGCTTGTGATCTTCATCTCCGAAGCACCGTCATGATCACCATTGTCACCGGCACGACAATTTGATCTCCATCGTAGCATTGTTGTCGTCTCGCCAACTTATGCTTCTACGACTACCGCTACTGCTTAGTGATAAAGTAAAGCATTACAGAGCGATTGCATTGCATACAATAAAGCGACAACCATATGGCTCCTGCCAGGTACCGATAACTCGGTTACAAAACATGATCATCTCATAAAATAAAATATAGCATCATGCCTTGACCATATCACATCACAACATTCCCTGCAAAAACAAGTTAGACGTTCTCTACTTTGTTGTTGCAAGTTTTACGTGGCTGCTATGGGTTGAGCAAGAACCGTTCTTACCTACGCATCAAAACCACAACGATAGTTTGTCAAGTTAGTGTTGTTTTAAACTTCTCAAGGACCGGGCGTATCCACACTTGGTTCAACTAAAGTTGGAGAAACTAACACCCGCCAGCCACCTGTGTGCAAAGCACGTCGGTAGAACCAGTCTCGCGTAAGCGTACGCGTAATGTCGGTCCGGGCCGCTTCATCCAACAATACCGCCAAACCAAAGTATGACATGCTGGTAAGCAGTATGACTTATATCGCCCACAACTCACTTGTGTTCTACTCGTGCACAACATCAACGCATAAAACCTAGGCTCGGATGCCACTGTTGGGGAACGTAGTAATTTCAAAATTTTCCTACGCACACGCAAGATCATGGTGATGCATAGCAATGAGAGGGGAGAGTGTTGTCTACGTACCCTCGTAGACCGAAAGCGGAAGCGTTAGCACAACGCGAATGATGTAGTCATACGTCTTCACGATCCGACCGATCAAGTACCGAACGTACGGCACCTTCGAGTTCAGCACACGTTCAGCTCGAAGATGTCCCTCAAACTCCAATCCAGCCGTGCTTTGAGGGAGAGTTGCGTCAGCACGACAGCGTGGTGATGATGATGATGTTCTATCGACGCAGAGCTTCTCCTAAGCACCGCTACGATATTATCGAGGTGGACTATGGTGAAGGGGGACATCGCACACGGCTAAGAGATCCAAGAGATCAATTGTTGTGTCTAGAGGTGCCCCCTGCCCCCGTATATAAAGGAGCATGGGGGAGAGGCGGACGACCAGGAGGAGGCGCGCCAGGGAGGAGTCTTACTCCCACCGAGAGTAGGACTCCCTCCTTTCCTAGTTGGAGTAGGAGAAGGGAGAAGGGGGAGGGAGAGAAGAAGGAAAGGGGGGCGCCGCCCCCCTCCTTGACCAAAGCTCCACACACCCTTCACCAACGCTAATCAACATTGTTGGACGATGACATGCCATGAAAAACTTACTCTATGTGCATTGATGAGTCGTCAGCCAGACATCTAGACTAAACACTAGTCAGTAAGAGCAACTCCAATGGGCCGACCCAAACGGACGGCGCTTTTGTCCGCTTTTTGTCCATTTGGGTCGGCCCGGCGGACACAAATGCCCGGCGCTGTGTTTGGGTCGGCGCAGGCGCCCAACACTGGCCCGATCCATTTCATCGACACGCCAAAAAAAATATTGCGAGCAGTTTGAAAATAAATATATGCATTTAATTAAACATAAAAGCCGGACACGAAGGCCGGCGAAAGTCCACATTACATTAATAAAAACACTAAAAACAAGATGACACGCTGCCCTAGGCATCCTCGTCTGTGTCGGAACCGGTAAGGTCGATCAACATCGGCGCAGGGCCGGCCCAGGGGAACACCGTGTTCCAGACGACGGCGATGTCGGGCTTTGCCACCGTTGCCTGGGCCTGGCGCGCCTCCTCGTCGGCCTCGCGCTCGAGCATCTGCAGACGCTCGCCCTCCCGGTGCTCCTCGGCTAGCCGAACGCGGCGCCAGTGGTCGAGGTAGGCCGCCTCCTGCTTCTCTGTCACCCCGAGCCAGATCAACGAAGCGCTGACCCACTCGCGCACTATTCCGGTCCAGGAGTAGCGCTCGTGGTAGGCCGGCTCCTCCGGCTCGGCTTTGGGCGGGGACGGCGGGGCCACCGGCGGCACGACGTAGTCGCCCGCCGCGGAGAGGGCCATGGCCTCCGCCATGGCAGCCCCGAAAGCCGCCTCGTCCGCCTCCCTCGACCGATCCTTCTCCTCGCTCTCCTTGATGGCCGCCTGGTAGGCGGCCTAGGCCTCTTGGTCCTCGTCGCGGATGATGAGCGCGGGCGGCGGCAGGTTGTGGTTGACGCCGTGGGCGCCGCGTCGCCTCGCCTCCTCATGCTCGAAGGCGAACCATCGAGCCCAGTTGGGCGAGTCGGCAGCGAAGTGCGGGTCGGCGCGCTGCTCCGACGTCAGCAACGCCCGCTGGCGCCGCACCTCCTGCGCATAGGCCCTCGCCGTCCACGGCGCCGCCGGCACTGGGGTCCTCTCCGGATCGAAATGCCAGTCATGCGGCAGTGTCACGCCCAGGTACGGCAGAGGCACGCGGTGGTGCCAGTGCCACTCAGCCTGGTGCAATGGCACGTTGATGCGCTGCCTCTGCCGGGGAGCGTGCGCCGGCGCGGGGAGGGCGGGGAGGGAGGGGGAATGGCGGGTGGGGGCTTTGCCTTGTGGCTGCTGTCGATGCCGGAGAAGAAACCCATGCTGGTGGTGGCTAGGATTGTTGCCGGCGTGGGGCCAGGGATGGCCAGATGGGGACGGGGGCGAGTGGTAAGTGGATGAGGACGGCCCCGCCGCACGCCCGGCTTAAAAAAGGACGACCGCCGTCGCTGACACGTGGGCCCAAGATGGGCGGTCGTCATAAATTATGTTGACCGTGGCGGTTGGGTGGCCACCAGGTGGGGACGCGGCGGACGGCGAGGAGATGTGCGGCGCGTCCGCTTCGCGTCCGCGCCGACGCATTCCAGGCACAATTTTGGGCCGGAAATGGGTCGGCGCAGACGCCGGGCGGACACGATTTGAGTTTGGGTCGGTGCGTTGGGCCGCCACTTTTGTCCGCGCCGACCCAAACAGACGCGGGCAGACGAAATGGGTCGCCCCATTGGAGTTGCTCTAATAGGGTGATCAAAACTCGAAGACAAATCACGGGGTTCCCCTATGTCTCTGGCTCTGGAAGCACCCAGAGGCGAGGGGAACGAACAACGGTGACAGTCGCACAGAAAAACCTAGTCAATTGTACATTTCACGAGGGAGGAACGATAAAATTTCACGAATGTGTAGATCAAATGTACATGTGCTCGGAGATTTATTCAAAATATATCTGAAACTGAAAAGCTAGAAATAATTTTCCTATTCTTAAGATTTTCTTTTGGAATTTCAGGTCTGCCATGTGGCGATTGTGGGACGCAAGACGTGCCCAACCCAAGTTGACTGGACGGCCACGCTTGATCCCACCTGCGCTCCTCCCGTGCCGCGTGGGCCGCTTCACTCCCCGCCGCCGCCCGGAGATGGGCCGGCGCTCCGCGGCCGCAGCTGTGCGTCTCCGCCGACGCCCACCTTCATCCTCAACGCAGGCTCTGCCCGCCGCCGTCGTAAGGCACTACCCGAGTCGCCGGTGCGTCGTCGATATCCGCCATAGGCGAGGACGAGGAGGTGGTTTGGACTTCTCAGGAAGGTGGACGGAGGGCGCGGATGGAGGAGGAGGTGGTGGTGTTGCCAGGGCGGACCTCGACCGTATCAAGGCTGCGGTGGATCGCATGGTCCTTGGATTGTTTGCTCGCCAGGTTCCTCCTCGTCTCCCTCCCCCATTTCGATTTTGTTTTCCAAACCATCCATGGAGGAGCCGCAATGCAACCATGCTCTCATCACTGATTAAAATTGTGCATCCCGTGTCCAACCTTGCAGAGAAAGTGTCCCAACAACCTGCTAATCGAAGCACCAATTGCTTCCCAACTGAAAATTTGTCGACGTCTCTCATTCTATTGTCAACACCATTGGAAAAGCACGAAATGAGGCACCAGCTCTCATTGTGCACATGGACACTTGGTTAACAGCACACCTTACTGGATAAAATTTTACAGTGTGGATTTAATGTTACCTAAAGCAGATTTTTTTCTCTTTTAGTGGGGTGAAAGAGAAAAACAATAGTACAACAAGTTTTTTTTCTAGGGGCCAAGATTGAAGAAAAAAAGGTCATTAGCCCCCCCCCCAAACAATCATATTTGCTACAGATAAAAAGTCTGAAACAGATAGATGAAATCCCTTGAATTCTGAGCTACACAAAAAAAATCATGGACTTTGAGGATGAATATTAGATGTGCTGAAAAGCCACATATTTGTTTTTTTGTAGTTCCCATGTTAGCATATTTCATCATCATGAAAATTTGAACACATGTCCACTATGTCTGTTAACGTACAAGATCTTGACGTAAGTTAGTTAGAATAGGTTATGTATATCTTGGTCAAACAACCAGCATATATCTCCACAGTTTTTGTACTTATCCTGTACTTGTAGTCTTGGCAATCAAGTCATTGCCCATATAAATACATGACCTACCCTTCGGGGTATTGCACGGCAAACAATTCCCTTTAACTTGGTATACAGAGCACCAAGATCCCATCTGCCACCATGGCCGGCACCACCCCCAGCCTCCTCTCCAACACCGTCGGCGCTCTCATCACCCAGCCCAGCGGCACCCTTGCCACCAGTTCAAGCTCCTCTGCCGCACCCACGATCACCTCGATCGGAAACCTCATCACCCTACGTCTCACGAGGGACAACTTCCTTCTGTGGAAGACTCAGGATGTCCCTGCCCTCGCCTCGAATGGCTTGTTCATATATGTCTCCGGCTCCGAAACGGTGCCGCCACACACCATCACAGAAGGCACCGGCGATGCGGCCAAGGAGGTGGCCAATCCGGCGTTTCTTCGGTGGTACCAGCAGGATTAGCTGGTGATGATCGCCCTCCTCGGCTACATGACCGAGGATATCCTTGGACAGACGACACAGCTCCGCACGTCTGAACATGTCTGGACTACTCTTCATGACATGTTTTCCTCACAGAATCATGCCCGCGTCATGCAGCTGCGCTACCAGCTCTCCAACCTGAAGAAGAAGGACCTCACCGCCTCTGAGGACTACCGCAAGATGCGGGGCTTTGCTGATGCCATGGCATCCATCGGCAAGCCTCTCACTGACGAGGAGGTGCTTGGCTACATACTCGCCGGACTAGGTCCCGAGTTTGAGCCGTTGGTCGCGTCGGTCACGGCGCTCGATGATCCCATTAGCCTCAGCAGCTTCTACGCGTTCCTCCTCAGCGCCGAACTCCGCCTCAAGCAGTAGGCCTCCGTCGGCGCGATCCATCCTTCGGCGAATGTTGCCGTTCGCAACTCTGATGGTCGCGGTGCTAGCCGCAGCAACCAGGGTGGCAACCAGGGTGGACAAGGCGGCAGCAACAGCGGCAATCGTGGCCGCGGCGGACGTGGTCGTGGCAACGGCCGTAGCAACCTCAAGTGTCAAGTCTGCAGCAAGTTTGGCCATGACGCCCTGCACTGCCGCAACCGCTTCAACCATGCGTTCCAGCATGAAGATCAGCGCGAGCGCTCCGCCAACACCGCCAACATGGGCTCCTACTCCATCGACACAGATGGGTGCGTCGACACAGGGGCGACCGATCACGTAACAAACGACCTTGATCGTCTCGCCATCCACGAGCACTACAGCGGCAAGGACAAGGTGCATGTCGCGAACGGAGCAGGTTTCTCTATCTCACATGTTGGTCATTCATCTATACCTGGCTCATCTAAACCACTTCACCTCTGCAATATTCTGCACGTTCCTGATGTTGACAAAAATCTGCTCTCTGTTAATCGATTAGCCTTTGACAATGATGCCTTTGCTGAATTTGATCCTCGTGTTTTTTATCTTAAGGACCGAGCAACGAGGACGGTTCTTCTTCGCGGTAGATGCCGCAATGGTCTCTACCCGGTGCCAAGCCTTCAGTCTTCGTTCCTTTCGTCAAATAATCGTCGAGCTTTTGCCGGTGTCAAGCTCTCCCCGGACCTTTGGCATCGCAGATTAGGCCATCCAACAAAGAATGTCGCTGAGTTAGTGCTTAGATCAAATAAATTCGCTTGTGCACCATCTCTTGAGTCTAGTGTGTGTGATTCTTGCCAACGAGCAAAGATACATCAGTTACCCTTTTATAATTCCAATCATGTTACTTATGCGCCTCTTGAACTTGTTCACACGGATGTTTGGGGTCTGGCCATCACATCTGTTGGTGGTTTTAAGTATTATGTGAGTTTTCTGGATGATTTCAGCCGTTTTACATGGATTTACCTTTTAAAACGCAAATCTGATGTGGAACAAGTTTTCTACAATTTTCAGAAACATGTCGAACGCATGCTTGATACTAAGATCAAGACTATTCAATCCGACTGGGGCGGTGAGTATCACCGTCTCAATCGTTACTTTGCTCAAGAAGGCATCACACACCGTGTCACTTGCCCACATACGTCACAACAAAATGGCATCGCTGAACGAAAACATCGTCATATAGTTGAAACATGCATCGTCCTTCTTGCTCATTCATCACTTCCACTTCGTTTTTGGGATGAGGCCTTCCTCACTGCATGCTACCTCATTAATCGTATGCCAATGTGTGTGCTCAAAAATTCCACACCTATTTCTTGTCTTTTGAATGAAAAACCAGACTACACCTTCCTTCGTGCTTTCGGATGTGCTTGCTGGCCGAATCTTCGGCCCTACAACAGGAAACTCGAATTTCGCTCCCGTCAATGTGTTTTTCTCGGGTACAGTTCCATGCATAAAGGGTATAAGTTTCTGGATCAGACTAGTGGTTGCATCTACATCTCACGGGATGTTGTTTTCAATGAACATGTGTTTCCTTTTGCCACTTCTCCACCACCATCATAACCAACCGAGCCCCTTCTTCCTACACCTCCTTCCATCTTTCTGATTACCGAGCCAACTATAGTGGATGATCGCATGCGACGATATGATATTTCCTTGCTCACTAACCCGTCGTGCATCTCTCCTTTGCCCGCGGGTACTGCTCCATAGTCGCCCTCTGGATCGACGACGCCCTCCAACTTGACGCCGCCCTCTGGCTCGACGTCTCCCTGCATGCGCCATGCAGATGGGCCTGCGCCGTCGACACCCAGCTCTGGGCCTCGGGTGCCTAGCCCCGGCCCACGATCGCCTGACGCGGCTTCCCCTACGGAGCCTGCTTCACCGACCTTGGCGACTCCTTCATCATCCACGTCCCATGAGCCGGCCTCTGCATCGCCGGCTTGTCCTTCTGTTGTTGTGCCGCCATCGACTACGCCACATCCAATGACAACACGGCTCCGCGACAACATTGTCCAGCCGCTGGTCCCATCCGACGGCACCGTGCGCTATGACCCTTGACGCCGCGCCTTCCATGCGGCTCCCCGGTCCTATCGTCTTGTTCTCAATGATGCAAAGTGGCGCTCCGCCATGGAAGACGAGTTTTCTGCTCTTCAACAAAACAACACTTGGACTCTTGTGCCTCGTCCTACTAGCAAGAACATAATCAGCTGTAAGTGGGTTTTTAAGGTAAAGCATAAGTCTGATGGCTCCCTGGACAAATTCAAGGCTCGCCTCGTCGCTCGCGGCTTCACTCAACAGCATGGTATTGACTACATGGATACGTTTTATCCTGTCGTCAAACCAGCCACGGTGCGTCTTGTGCTTTCTCTGGTTGTGTCTGGTGGGTGGCACCTGCGGCAAGTGGATATCAGCAACACGTTCCTACACGGTATTCTAACCGAAGAGGCCTATATGCAGCAACCTCCTGGCTTTCATGACCCTGTTCATCCTAATTACGTCCGCAAATTGCACAAAGCATTACATGGGTTAAAACAGTCACCTCGGGCCTGGTATGCTCGCCTAAGTGACCGTCTTCAGTAGCTGGGCTTTACCTCATCAGCAGCTGACACCTCCCTGTTCATCTTTGCTCAGGGTGATCTTACCATCTACATGCTTGTGTACGTTGATGACATTGTCATTGCCAGCTCCTCTTCATCAGCATTGGACCATCTTCTCCGTCAACTGTCTGCTACTGAGGGAGTCCTGGATTAGGGGGTCTTCGGACAGCCGGACTATATCCTTTGGCCAGACTGTTGGACTATGAAGGTACAAGATTGAAGACTTCGTCTCGTGTCCGGATAGGACTCTACTTGGCGTCGAGGGCAAGCTAGGCAATACGGATATGTATATCTCCTCCTTTGTAACCAACCTTGTGTAACCCTAGCCCTTTCCGGTGTCTATATAAACTGGATGGTTTTAGTCCGTAGGACAACATACAATCATACCATAGGCTAGCTTCTAGGGTTTAGCCTCTCCGATCTCGTGGTAGATCAACTCTTGTAATACTCATATCATCAAGAATAAATCAAGCAGGACGTAGGGTTTTACCTCCATCAAGAGGGCCCGAACCTGGGTAAAACATCGTGTCCCCTGCCTCCTGTTACCATCCGCCTTAGACGCACAGTTCGGGACCCCCTACCCGAGATCCGCCGGTTTTGACACCGACATTGGTGCTTTCATTGAGAGTTCCTCTGTGTCGTCGCCGTTAGGCTTGATGGCTCCTACGATCATCGATAGCGATGCGGTCCAGGGTGAGACTTTTCTCCCCGGACAGATCTTTGTGTTCGGCGGCTTCGCACCGCGAGCCAACTCGCTTGGCCATCTGGAGCAGATTGAAAGTTACACCCCTGGCCACCAGGTCAGGTTTGGAAGCTTAAATTACATGGCCGATATCCGTAGAGACTTGATCTTCGACGGATTCGAGCCCCTACCTTGTGCACCACGTGGTCACGATGAGTACGATTTAGCTCTACCATCGGACCGTATTCAGGAGATCGCACCGGCAGCCGCTCCGACCCTCAATTCGGAGCCAGTTTCGCCATCCGTGGACGGGTGGATAGACCCCGTCACGGAGGCTGTACCCTCTGCGGCGATCGAGCCGAATATCGACCTTGCCCTTCACGAGAGCCGTGTTGCCAAATTGCCGGATCCTTCTCCGGCCACGGACTCCGAACCACCTGCGCCCATTCCTATCGAATCCGATTGGGCGCCGATCATGGAGTTTACCTCCGCGGATATTTTTCAGCACTAGCCCTTCGGCGACATACTGAACTCATTAAGGTCTCTTTCCTTGTCAGAGGGATCCTGTCCGAACTACGTCCGGCAGGATTGGGATACGTATGACGAAGAAATTCGCCACCCACCCACCACCCACTTAGTAGCCACTGTCGATGACTTAACCAACATGCTTGACTTCGACTCCGAAGACATAGACGGTATGGACGACGATGCGGGAGTCGAAGAGGGACCACTGCCAACAGGGCACTGGACAGCCACCTCATCATACGATATATACATGGTGGACACACCCAAAGAAGGCAATGGCGACGAGACAACGGAGGATGACCCCTCCAAGAAGCAACCCAAGCGCCGGCTTCAGCGGCGCCGCTCTATGTCCCGCCAAGGCAAAAGTGGTGATACCGGCACCGGAGATAATAGCACTCCGGACAGTGCCGAAGACAACAACAATCCCCTCCAGCAAGATTTAGAGCAGGAGGATGGAGGAGCCAGCCCTCCTGAGAGAGCGGTAGATGGAGAGGCGGAGGATGAAAATTACATGCCCCCTCCGAAGACGAGGCAAGCCTCAGTGATGACGAATTCGTCGTGCCAGAGGATCCCGTCGAACAAGAGCACTTCAAGCGCAGGCTTATAGCCACGGCAAATAGCCTTAAGAAAAAGCAGCAGCAGCTTCAAGCTGATCAAGATCTGCTAGCTGACAGATGGACTGAAGTCCTGGCGGCCGAAGAGTATAAACTCGAACGCCCCTCCAAGAGTTACCCAAAATGCAGGTTGCTACCCCGACTGGAGGAGGAAGCACCAAAACCTACATCCCCGGCGTATGACATGGCTGATCGGCCACCTCGTGGCCGCGACAGAGAGACATTCCAGCCAAAAGCTCAGCCCGCACCCCGACGTCATTCAAATAAAAAGGCATGGGGAAATACACCAGACCTGCGAGACGTATTGGAGGACAAAGCAAAACATGCATGTTCAATCTACGGATCACGAGGGCGCGCCACTATGCGAGATGATAATTGTCATGCCGGATACAGTAAAAGTAAGTCCGGTCGGGCCGAACACAGCGGGCAAGACTCATTCGAGCTGCGTCGCGATATAGCCCAGTACAGAGGCACCGCACAGCCCTTATGCTTCACAGACGAAGTAATGGATCATCAAATCCCAGAGGGTTTCAAACCCGTAAATACATAATCATACGACGGCACAACAGATCCTGCGGTATGGATCGAGGATTTCCTCCTGCACATCCACCTGGCCCGCGGTGATGACCTACACGCCATCAAATACCACCCACTCAAACTCAAAGGACCAGCTTGGCATTGGCTAAACAGCTTGCCAGCAGAGTCCATTGGCTGTTGGGAAGATCTTGAAGCCGCATTCCTCGACAACTTTCAGGGCACTTACGTGCGACTACCAGATGCCGATGACTTGAGCCACATAATTCAGCAGCCAGAGGAATCGACGAGGCAATTCTGGACATGGTTCCTCACAAAGAAAAATCAAATCGTCGACTGTCCGGATGCAGAGGCCCTAGCAGCTTTCAAGCACAACATCCGCGACGAGTGGCTAGCCAGGCACCTTGGTCAGGAAAAGCCGAAATCTATGGCAGCCCTCACGACACTCATGACCCGCTTTTGCGTGGGAGAAGACAGCTGGCTGGCTTGCAGTAATAACATATCAAAGAACCATGGTACTTTGGATACCAAGGACGGTAATGGCAGGTCGCGTCGCAACAAGCATAAGCGCCGCATTAACAGCGACAATACCGAGGATACGGCAGTCAACGCCGGATTCAAAGGCTCTAAACCCGGTCAGCGGAAAAAGCCATTCAAAAGAAGCACTCCGGGCCCGTCCAGTTTGGACCGTATACTCGATCGCTCGGCACCCTCGACAAGCCAGCCAACCACACCAACAGGGACTGTTGGGTGTTCAAGCAGGCCGACAAGTTAAATGACGAAAACAAAGATAAGGGGTCACATAGCGATGACGAGGAGGAGCCCCGGCAGCCAAACACCGGAGGACAGAAGAGGTTCCCCCCACAAGTGCGGACGGTGAACATGATATACGCAACCCACATCCCCAAGAGGGAGCGGAAGCGTGCGCTCAGGGATGTATATGCGTTGGAGCCAGTCGCCCCCAAGTTCAACCCATGGTCCTCCTGTCCGATCACCTTTGATCGCAGGGACCACCCCACTAGCATCCGTCATGGCGGATTCGCCGCACTGGTCCTAGACCCAATCATTGGCGGATTTCACCTCACCCGAGTCCTAATGGACGGCGGCGGCAGCCTGAACTTGCTTTATCAGGACACAGTGCGCAAAATGGGTATAGATCCCTCAAGGATCAAACCCACTGAAACGACCTTTAAAGGCGTCATACCAGGTGTAGAGGCCCATTGCACAGGCTCAGTAACACTAGAAGTGGTCTTCGGATCTCCGGATAACTTCCGAAGCGAAGAGTTAATCTTCGACATAGTCCCGTTCCGCAGTGGCTACCATGCACTGCTCGGGCGAACCGCATTTGCAAGATTCAATGTGGTACCGCATTATGCATATCTCAAGCTCAAGATGCTAGGACCTCGGGGGGTCATCACAGTCAATGGAAACACAAAGCGCTCTCTCCGCACGGAGGAGCACACTGCGGCCCTCGCAGCAGAAGCGCAAAGCAGCCTCTTAAGGCAATCCAATAGTTCGGCGATTAAGGACCCGGACAACTTCAAGCGCACCCGGAGTAATCGACAACTGGACCGCCTGGCACGTCCCGAGCTCACATAGCAATGCGGCCCCCACCCCGGTCCCAGCCAAACGGCGAAATTCGTGCCACGCGTACATAATTACGCATTAAAAATACCATGGGCACAGGCGGGGAGGGGGGCACAACTACGGCACGCCCCAATACGCGGCTTAAGCCGCACTAGGGGCTTCTCGCTTTGTTATTTTTCTCTTCCAGGACTTCAATCTCTGGAAACCCTGTCCGACAGCGTGATTGCCGAACACATGATGCAGCAACCAAGGAGGTAGAAAGCTACGTCACACCACGGAACTCCCAGGTGGATTACGATAACGAGTGAAATATTTGCTTTAATACTATTCCTCAGCTTGCCCTTGGAAGGGACATGTCAAACAGTCCTACTTTTTGCTTCTCGCACTACTTGTATCATTCTGCTTTAACACACCTTTTTGAATAAAAAATGCATAGCATTAAGACTATTATTGCATTCTTCCTTTTTATATATATGTTCATTCATGACATCCAGCACCCGTACACTCTGGTAAGGCCAATACGCTAGGGGCTTAAGCATACCCAATAATACGGCGTGAGAAGTCCGAACACTTTTGACAGTGCGGCACCCCAAACTTATAGCATTATATGCATCAACTCTGAATCATGTCTTGGGTCAATAGTTGGGTTTGCCCGGCTCCCATGTTTTGGTACCTTACGTTCCGCTATATCGGCTAAGGTAGCACTGGGAGAACTACTGCGATTGTGCCCCGGTTCTGCTGGGCTAAGCACCTCAGTAGATAAAGCTAAAACTAACTGTCATGATAAGGTGAGAGACTGGTCGTTGTTCGAGAGGTTTCTAGTCCCTAAAGAATTATGCCGCTTAGAGCGAGGAGTCGTCCCTGTCTGGCTTAAGGCGTCTATCGCACCCCGAATTCGGCCTTCCGAACACTAGGGGCTTCGCCGAAATTTAAAATTATAGAATTCTATGGCTAAGTGAGAGTGATAACACATTATGGTCTAATTGCCTTGTTCGTTGTGCTGAGCACCTCCCTCGAAGGACCCAACAATGGAAATAAGAGTGCTCAGGTTTATCCCGAACACCCCAGCACTAGTGGCATGGGGGAAAAAGCCGACGACTAGCCATCTCTCAGATTTGATAAACAGCCGAACAGAAGGTAATATTTTAAATTCAAACAAGCGTTGCATAGCGCATATGAACAAGTTTTCATAATACAGGATCACACGAGCAAGTTTACTCAAATATTACATCTTTCGTACACTCGTCCGCTACGAGACGAGCACCCTTCAGGACACCCTCATAGTACATCTCGGGGTGGCGATGCTCCTTGCCCTGCGGCGGCCCTTCCTTCACCAGCTTCACGGCGTCCATCTTGGCCCATTGCACCTTCACATGGGCGAAAGCCCGGCGTGCACCTTCGATGCAGACGGACCGCTTGATGACTTCAAGCCGTGGGCAGGCATCCACAAGCCGCCTCACCAGGCCGAAGTAGCTGTTGGGAAGGGCGTCGCTAGGCCACATCCGGATTATAAAGCCCTTCATGGCCTGTTCGGCCGCCTTGTGCAGCTCGACCAGTTGCTTCAGCTGGTCGCTCAGAGGCATCGGGTGTTCGGTCCCAGTATACTGAGACCAGAACAGCTTCTCCGTTGAGCTTCCCTCCTCGGCCTGGTAAAATTGTGCGGCATCCAACACGCTGCGGGGCAAATCTTCGAATGCTCCTGGAGAGCTCCGGATTCGGGTAAGTAACAAGTAATTCACTTTCACATGCTTGCTTTGCATATAGAATGCCTTACCCGCCGCTATCTTCTTCATCGCATCAATCTCCTGGAGGGCCTTCTGTGCTTCGGCCTTGGCACTCTTTGCACTTTCAAGGGTGGTGGCAAGCTCGGACTCTCGCGTCTTCAAGTCAAGCTCCAACGCCTCGTGCTTCCTCATGAGAGTGTGGAGCTCTTGCTGCACCTCGCCCACCCGTGCCTCATGCCTTTCCCGCTCGGTGCGCTCCTTGGCCGCTTTGTTTTCGGCCTTGGATAGCGCTTGCTTTAGGGTCGCCACCTCGGTCGTGGCCCCTGGCAAATTTACGATGACCCTGTCATTTTGCAATCGCATTCTTTATATATATATATATATATATATCCATAGACTAGGTACTACTTACCTTTGTTCTCCCCGAGCTACCTCTTGGAAAGGCCGAGCTCTTCCTTGGACCCTTCGAGGTCCTGCTTCAGTGCGGCGACCTCTGCAGTCAGTGCGGCAGAGGCCAGCAGCGAAGCCTGCATACGCATATTGACATACTTATATTAGACTCCTGCGATATTGTTTGATCCTCTGTTCGGCTTTTCTTTGTGAACACCGAACAGAGCATCAGGGGCTACTGTCTATGCGGTAATATTTTTCCTATATACTTACCTCAAAGCCTGTCAGAAGGCTGGCACAGGCTTCAGTCAGTCTGCTCTTGGCGGACTGAAGCTTCTGGACCATCGCACTCATAATAGTGCGGTGCTCTTCGTCGATGGAAGCGCCGCGAAGCGCTCCCAGCAGACTATCCGGTGCCTCTGGATGGACAGAGGTCACCGGCATAGGCGTCTTGCCGCTTTTGGAAGGAGGCCGCCTGCCTGAGTCCGGAACCACTAGAGGTTCCGGCGCGGTGTTCGGCTAGGGCCGAACTCGGAGCCCTCGGGAGCCTTGCTCCCTCTGCTCTCGGAATCCGGAAGGTCGCCTTGAGGCTCCTCCGGGACTGTCTCCGCTCGACCCGGTGCCTCTTGAGACAATACCTCGGCATTGTCTGTAGGGCAAGGGGAGGTGGCGATCGGAAGTGGATCGCTCTCCATATCCGACGAGCCCAGGGGGCCTTCCGAAGATACATCGATACGAGCTCGTGGCAGTCTGCATAATCATAGTTCGGCGTTAGGAGAAGCAGTGTGACAAAGGTATGCTATGAGTTATTCTGGCATCCGAATACTTATGACTTCGCCAGGGGCTTGGACCTGAGAAGCCACTCGTCTTCGCCTTCAGCGGCGGTGGTGGAGTAGTCCGGAAGGAGAGTCCTTCCCTTCTTGGACCATTCGGCCCCCCGGTTGGGGCGGCCTTCCTTTTCTTGTCTCCCCCGACTGGAGGGGGAGCATCTTCATCTTCCTCCTCGTCTTTGGGGGAGGAGTGCGTCGCGGAGTTATCGGACGATGAGTCCGATAACACCTGGCGTCGGGAACTCTTTCGGGTTCCCTTGGCCTTCTTGATCTTCCCCGGCACCTTGTAAGGAGCCGGAGTCAGCATCTCCGCCAGGAGAGCATCCGCAGTGTCTTCGGGTAGAGGGGCCGGACAGTTAATCTGCTCCGACGTCTCCACCCAGTCCTGTCAAAGGCATGGAGCTCAGACCCCGCACATGGTTAAGCTAGGGGAAATAAATATCCTACCGGATGTATAGAACTCACCGAATGCGCTCGGCGCTTCGCGCTTAGCCCGCGGTCCTCGGTGAGAGAGGGAGGGACCTCGGCGCCCTTGAACAGCACCTTCCAGACGTCCTTGTGCGTCATGTCGAAGAGCTCGCTCAGAGTCTGGTGCTGGGCTGGGTCGGACTCCCACAAGTTGAAGTCCCGTTGTTGGCACGGGAGGATCCGGCAGATGAGCATGACTTGGACTATGTTGACAAGCTTGAGCTTCTTGCCTGCCATATTCCGGATACATTTCTGGAGTCCGTCCAGCTCTACCGATGAACCCCAAGACAGACCCTTCTCTTTCCAGGAGGTAAGCCGCGTGGGGATTCCGGATCGAAACTTGGGGGCAGCCACCCATTTGGCGTCGCGCGGCTCGGTGATGTAGAACCACGCCGATTGCCACCCCTTTATGGTCTCCACGAAGGAGCCTTCAAGCCATATAACATTGGGCATCTTGCCCACCATGGCTCCACCGCATTCTGCTTGTTGGCCTCCCACCACCTTCGGCTTGATATTGAAGGTCTTTAACCACAGGCCGAGAAGTGGGGCCGGATGCGGAGGAAAGCCTCACACATGATGATGAACGCCGAAATGTTGAGGACGAAGTTTGGGGCCAGATCATGGAAGTCCAGACCGTAGTAGAACATGAGACCACGGACGAATGGATGAAGGGGAAACCCCAGTCCGCGGAGGAAGTGGTGGAGGAATACTACCCTCTCGTGAGGTTCAAGGGTAGGAACGATCTGCCCCGCAGCGGGCAGCCGATGCGCGATATTCGCGGCCAAGTATCCGGCTCCGCGCAGCTTCTTGATGTGTCCCTCCATAATGGAGGAAGCCATCCATTTGCCTCTCGCTCCGGACATGATTGGAGAAGGTTGATGGGAAGGATGTGGGCTTGGGCGTTGGAGCGCGACTGCGCAAGAATGGACGAGCAAGGAGGAAGAAGGCATGGGTAGAAAAAGGTTAAACCTTGTCTCTTTATAAGGGCGGCCGAAACTATGCGCCCCCACTAGCCTGGTAAAACTCGCTTATCCCCCCAAGCGCCGTAATCGATGGTGCGGTTGGGTTACCCACACCCGTATTGATGAGAATCCCGTAATACGGGGGACACGATCTCTGTTTTGATAAGACGTGTCAAAAAACTGCCTCGCGTTATGTGCGGAGCTAGTTAAAGGAAACGGTTCGAATAATCACCGGGCCATGGCATAATGTCATGTTGCCAAAACGTGTCAGCAGATTAGATTTGTGGAAATATTATTCTCTCTACGATGGTATGTGGAACTTATTTTGCAGGGTCGGACACTATCCTTGTATTCAAATTCTTCGGTGGTGTATTCGGAGGAGGAACCCGCCTTGCAATGCCGAAGACAATACTGCGCGCTGGACTCATCGTCATTGAAGCCTGGTTCAGGGGCTGCTAAGGGAGTCCTGGATTAGGGGGTCTCCGGACAGCCGGACTATATCCTTTGTCCGGACTGTTGGACTATGAAGATATAGATTGAAGACTTCGTCTCGTGTCCGGATGGGACTCTACTTGGCGTGGAAGGCAAGATAGGAAATACGGATATGTATATCTCCTCCTTTGTAACCGACCTTGTGTAACCCTAGCCCCTCTGGTGTCTATATAAACCGGAGGGTTTTAGTCCGTAGGACAACATACAATCATACCATAGGCTAGCTTCTAGGGTTTAGCCTCTCCAATAAGTATATAAATTTGAAATTTTCAAAATTAAGGACTCCATTTGGCATTCTCGTGCAATTTCCTCTTACTTGTGCTTGTAAGCACACACTTCATATGACAAATTTTCCGGTTGCCTTGTAGGCTCGAAGTCCCCGCAGGACCACCGCACATTTTGGCGACTGCGATGGCTGCCGGGGTGCGGTCTGGGCCGACGCGGTGGTCCATGGATGGTTGCAACTTGCAAGGGCACCAAAGGTCAGTTTCCCCCAGTGCGAAACATTCTTAGTTGCAGTGGTCCATGGATGATACCCTGATTGCTTTGTACTCAGTCTAGATACAACCATTTCTAGGACAAGTATTTCTGAACGGAGGGAGTACAAGGCAGGGCAGTATGCCTTACGGTGCCTCATGCAGACAATACATCGAATAGTTGTAGCCTGCTAGATTATATTCTTGATGAGAGATTCCCCGGCGATACTAGCAGACAAATGCGGAATAATACTCTGCACCTTGTGTGATCTAGAATCATCAACTTTCTGGGCAGGCTGGATATTCGACATCTACAAATGTGATGACTGATGGGCTAAAGCCAGAGCAGCGTTTTCACTTATATTACTACATGGTGGCGTTGGATCCTCCAAGCAAAACAACACTAAGCATATTCGTACCATTCTCCTTCTCCTTGCTTGGTTCCATCTGAAAAGTGAGAATAACTCCTTCCTTTGATCTTCGCAAGCATATTCAGCCGAGCATGACTATCCTCCCAGTTTTTGTCCTCCTGTTGTTGATTTGTCTCTACAAATCCCACGACCGCCTTACTCCTGCAAAGCAACTCTCCGCGGGAGACAAGCTTGTCTCGAGTGGTGGTATCTTTGCTCTTGGCTTCTTCCCCATGAAAACCTCAACTGCAGGCTCATACGTCGGCATATGGTACAACAACATTCCCGAGCGTACATACATGTGGGTTGCCAACCGCAATAACCCGATCACCGTCGATGCTCCTGGGAAGCTGGTTGTGACCAACAACTCCGACCTTGTCCTGTCTGACTCCAGTGGCAAAGTTCTCTGGACAACCGCCAACAACTTCACGCTCGGAACAACAGGTACTGCTGCTGCTATACTGCTCAACTCCGGAAACTTGGTCATCCGGTTGCCAAACGGCACCGACATATGGCAGAGCTCCCATTACCCGACCGACACCATCCTCCCTAACATTGCTACCTCTTGAGCACTTGCGTTGGTTTCCCTTGAAAAGGAAAGGGTGGTGCAGCAAAGTAGCGTAAGTATTTCCCTCAGTTTTTGAGAACCAAGGTATCAATCCAGTAGGAGGCTACGCGCGAGTCCCTCGCACCTGCACAAAACAAATAAATCCTCGCAACCAACGCGATAGGGGGTTGTCAATCCCTACACAGTCACTTACGAGAGTGAGATCTGATAGATATGATAAGATAATATTTTTGGTATTTTTATGATAAAGATGCAAAGTAAAATAACTAAGTGTTGGAAGATTAATATGATGAAGATAGACCCGGGGGCCATAGGTTTCACTAGTGGCTTCTCTCAAGAGCATAAGTATTTTACGGTGGGTGAACAAATTATTGTTGAGCAATTGACAGAATTGAGCATAGTTATGAGAATATCTAGGTATGATCATGTATATAGGCATCACGTCCAAGACAAGTAGACCGACTCCTGCCTGCATCTACTACTATTACTCCACACATCGACCGCTATCCAGCATGCATCTAGAGTATTAAGTTCATAAGAACAGAGTAACGCCTTAAGAAAGATGACATGATGTAGAGGGATAAACTGAAGCAATATGATGAAAACCCCATCTTGTTATCCTCGATGGCAACAATACAATACGTGCCTAGCTGCCCCTACTGTCACTGGGAAAGGACACCGCAAGATTGAACCCAAAGCTAAGAACTTCTCCCATTGCAAGAAAGATCAATCTAGTAGGCCAAACCAAACTGATAATTTGAAGAGACTTACAACGATAACCAATCATACATAAAAGAATTCAGAGAAGATTCAAATATTGTTCATAGATAAACTTGATCATAAACCCACAATTCATCGGTCTCAACAAACACACCGCAAAAGAAGATTACATCGAATAGATCTCTACAAGAGAGGGGGAGAACTTTGTATTGAGATCCAAAAACAGAGAAGAAGCCATCTAGCTAATAACTATGGACCCGAAGGTCTGAAGTAAACTACTCACACTTCATCGGAGAGGCTATGGTGTTGATGTAGAAGCCCTCCGTGATCGATGCCCCCTCCGGCGGAGCTCCGGAACAGGCCCCAAGATGGGATCTCGTGGATACAGAAAGTTACGGCGGTGGAATTAGGGTTTTGGCTCCATATCTGATCGTTTGGGGTGCGTAGGTATATATAGGAGGAAGAAGTACGTCGGTGGAGCAATAGGGGGCCCACGAGGGTGGAGGGCGCGCTTGGGGGGGTAGGCGCGCCCCCTACCTCGTGGCGTACCTGTTGGTTGCTTGACGTAGGGTCCAAGTCTCCTGGGTCTTGTTCGTTCCAAAAATCATGTTCCTGAAGGTTTCATTCCGTTTGGACTCCGTTTGATATTCCTTTTCTTCGAAAACCTAAAATAGGCAAAAAAACAGCAATTTTGGGCTGGGCCTTCGGTTAATAGGTTAGTCTCAAAAATAATAAAAGTGGATAATAAAGCCCATAATGTCCAAAACAGTAGATAATATAGCATGGAGCAATCAAAAATTATAGATACGTTGGAGACGTATCAAGCATCCCCAAGCTTAATTCCTGCTCGTCCTCGAGTAGGTAAATGATAAAAACAGAATTTTTGATGTGGAATGCTACTTGTCATATTTTCAATGTAATTCTTCTTAATTGTGGTGTGAATATTCAGATCCGAAAGATTCAAGACAAAATTTTAATATTGACATAAAAATAATAATACTTCAAGCATACTAACTAAGCAATTATGTCTCTTCAAAATAACATGGCCAAAGAAAGTTACCCTACAAAATCATATAGTCTGGCTATGCTCTATCTTCACCACACAAAGTATTTAAATCATGCACAACCCCGATGACAAGCCAAGCAATTGTTTCATACTTTTAATGTTCTCAAACTTTTTCAATCTTCACGCAATACATGAGCGTGAGCCATGTATATAGCACTGTAGGTGGAATAGAATGGTGGTTGTGGAGGAAACGAAAAGGAGAAGATAGTCTCACATCAACTAGGCGTATCAACGGGCTATGGAGATGCCCATCAATAGATATCAATGTGAGTGAGTAGGGATTGCCATGCAACGGATGCACTAGAGCTATAAGTATATGAAAGCTTAAAAAGAAACTAAGTGGGTGTGCATCCAACTTGCTTGCTCACGAAGACCTAAGGCATTTTGAGGAAGCCCATCATTGGAATATGCAAGCCAAGTTCTATAATGAAAAATTCCCACTAGTATATGAAAGTGATAACAAAGGAGACTCTCTAATATGAAGATCATGGTGCTACTTTGAAGCACAAGTGTGGTAAAAGGATAGAAGCATTGTCCCTTCTCTCTTTTTCTCTCATTTTTTTATCTGGTCCTTTTTTATGGCCTCTTTTTTTCGTCCGGAGTCTCATCCCGACTTGTGGGGGAATCATAGTCTCCATCATCCTTTCCTCACTGGGACAATGCTCTAATAATGATGATCATCACACTTTTATGTTCTTACAACTCAAGAATTACAACTCGATACTTAGAACAAGATATGACTCTATGTGAATGCTTCCGGCGGTGTACCTGGATATGCAATGACTCATGAGTGACATGTATGAAAGAATTATGAATGGTGGATTTGCCACAAATACAATGTCAACTACATGATCATGCAAAGCAATATGACAATGATGGAGCGTGTCATAGTAAACGGAACGGTGGAAAGTTGCATGGCAATATATCTCGGAATGGCTATGGAAATGCCATGATAGGTAGGTATGGTGGCTGTTTTGAGGAAGGTATATGGTGGGTGTATGATACCGGCGAAAGGTGCGCGGTATTAGAGAGGCAAGCAATGGTGGAAGGGTGAGAGTGCATATAATCCATGGACTCAACATTAGTCATAAAGAACTCATATACTTATTGCAAAAATCTACAGGTTATCAAAGCAAAGTATTACGCGCATGCTCCTAGGGGGATATATTGGTAGGAAAAGACCATCGCTCGTCCCCGACCGCCACTCATAAGGAAGACAATCAATAAATAAATCATGCTCCGACTTCATCACATAACTGTTCACCATACATGCATGCTACGGGATTCACAAACATTAACACAAGTATTTCTCGAATTCACAACTACTCAACTAGCATGACTCTAATATCACCATCTCCATATCTCAAAACAATCATCAAGCATCAAACTTCTCATAGTATTCAACACACTCATAAGAGAATTTTATTATTAATCTTGTATAACTAGCATATTAGGATTATTTAAGCAATTTACCATGCTATTTAAGACTCTCAAAATAATCTAAGTGAAGCATGAGAGACCAATGGTTTCTATAAAACAAATCTACCACCGTGCTCTAAAAGATATAAGTGAAGCACTAGAGCAAAACTATATAACTCAAAAGATATAAGTGAAGCACATAGAGTATTCTAATAATTTCCGAATCATGTGTGTCTCTCTCAAAAGGTGTGTACTGAAGGAAATATGCCCTAGAGGCAATAATAAAGTTATTATTTATTTCCTTATATCATGATAAATGTTTATTATTCATGCTAGAATTGTATTAACCGTAAACATAATACATGTGTGAATACATAGACAAACAGAGTGTCACTAGTATGCCTCTACTTGACTAGCTCGTTGATCAAAGATGGTTATGTTTCCTAACCATAGACATGAGTTGTCATTTGATTAACGGGATCACATCATTAGGAGAATGGTGTGATTGACTTGACCCATTCCATTAGCATAGCACTTGATCGTTTAGTTTGTTGCTATTACTTTCTTCCTACATGTTCCTATGACTATGAGATTATGCAACTCCCGTTTACCGGAGGAACACTTTGTGTGCCACCAAATGTCACAACGTAACTTGGTGATTATAAAGGTGCTCTACAGGTGTCTCCGAAGGTACTTGTTGGGTTGGCGTATTTCAAGATTAGGATTTGTCACTCCGATTGTCGGAGAGGTATCTCTGGGCCCACTCGGTAATGCACATCACTATAAGCCTTGCAAGCATTGCAAGATTGAAATAGGTATTGAGATACCGACGATTGAATCTCGGGCAAGTAACATACCGATGACAAAGGGAACAAACGTATGTTGTTATGCGGTCTGACCGATAAAGATCTTCGTAGAATATGTAGGAGCCAATATGAGCATCCAGGTTCCGCTATTGGTTATTGACCGGAGACGTGTCTCGGTCATGTCTACATTGTTCTCGAACCCGTAGGGTCCGCACGCTTAACGTTACGTTGACAGTTTCATTATGAGTTTATATATTTTGATGTACCGAAGGTTGTTCGGAGTCCCGGATGTGATCACGGACTTGACGAGGAGTCTCGAAATGGTCGAGAAATAAAGATTGATATATTGGACGACTATATTTGGACACCGGAAAGGTTCCGGGTGAGATTGGGACAATACCGGATCACCGGGAGGTTATCGGAATCCCCCAGGAGGTATATGGGCCTTATTGGGCCTTAGTGGAAAGGAGGGGAAAGGAGCAAGGGAGGGGGCCCCCCCCCAAGCCCAATCCGAATTGGGAGGGGGGCCGCCCCCCTTTCCTTCCTCCCTCCTTCCTCTTCCTTCCCTCTCCTACTCCTAATAGGAAAAAGGGGAGTCCTACTCCCTGTGGGAGTTGGACTCCCCCTTAGGGCGCGCCACCCTCCTTGGCCGGCCCCCTCCTCCACTCCTTTATATACGGGGGCAGGGGGCACCCCATAGACACAACAATTGATCATTTATCTCTTAGCCGTGTGCGGTGCCCCCCTCCACCATAATCCTCGATAATATTGTAGCGGTGCTTAGGCGAAGCCCTGCGACAGTAGAACATCAAGATCGTCACCACGCCGTCGTGCTGACGGAACTCATCCCCGACACTTTGCTGGATCGGAGTCCGGGGATCGTCATCAAACCGAACGTGTGCTAGAACTCGGAGGTGCCGTAGTTTCGGTGCTTGATCGGTCGGGCCGTGAAGACGTACGACTACATCAACCGCGTTGTGCTAACTCTTCCGCTTCCGGTCTACGAGGGTACGTAGACAACACTCTTCCCTCTCGTTGCTATGCATCACCATGATCTTGCGTGTGCGTAGGAAAATTTTGAAATTACTACGTTCCCCAACAGTGGCATCCGAGCCTAGGTTTTATGCGTTGATGTTATGCACGAGTAGAACACAAGTGAGTTGTGGGCGATATAAGTCATACTGCTTACCAGCATGTCATACTTTGGTTCGGCGGTATTGTTGGATGAAGCGGCCCGGACCAACATTACGCGTACGCTTACGCGAGACTGGTTCTACCGACGTGCTTTGCACACAGGTGGCTGGCGGGTGTCAGTTTCTCCAACTTTAGTTGAACCAAGTGTGGCTACGCCCGGTCCTTGCGAAGGTTAAAACAGCACCAACTTGACAAACTATCGTTGTGGTTTTGATGCGTAGGTAAGAACGGTTCTTGCTAAGCCCGTAGCAGCCACGTAAAACTTGCAACAACAAAGTAGAGGACGTCTAACTTGTTTTTGCAGGGCATGTTGTGATGTGATATGGTCAAGACGTGATGAGATATAAGTTGTTGTATAAGATGATCATGTTTTGTTGAAGTTATCGGCAACTGGCAGAAGCCTTATGGTTGTCTCTTTATTGCATAAGATGCAAGCGCCAAATAATTACTTTACTTTATCGCTATGCGATAGCAATAGTTGCAAGAGCAGTAGTTGGCGAGACGACCATGTGACGACACATTGAAATAGATCAAGATGATGGAGATCATGGTGTCATGCCGGTGACGATGGAAATCATGACGATACTTTGGAGATGGAGATCAAAGGCACAAGATGATGATGGCCATATCATGTCACATATTTTGATTGCATGTGATGTTTATCTTTTATGCATCTTATCTTGCTTTGATTGATGGTAGCATTATAAGATGATCTCTCACTAAATTTCAAGATAAAAGTGTTCTAACTGAGTATGCACCGTTGCCAAAGTTCGTCGTGCCCAGACACCACGTGATGATCGGGTGTGATAAGCTCTACGTCCATCTACAACGGGTGCAAGCCAGTTTTGCACACGCAGAATACTCAGGTTAAACTTGACGAGCCTAGCATATGCAGATATGGCCTCGGAACACTGAGACTGAAAGGTCGAGCGTGAATCATATAGTAGATATGATCAACATAATGATGTTCACCATTGAAAACTACTCCATTTCACGTGATGATCGGTTTTGGTTTAGTTGATATGGATCACGTGATCACTTAGATGATTAGAGGGATGTCTATCTAAGTGGGAGTTCTTAAGTAATATGATTAATTGAACTTAAATTTATCATGAACTTAGTCCTGGTAGTATTAGCATATCTATGTTGTAGACCAATAGCTCGCGTTTAGCTCCCCTGTTTTATTTTTTGATATGTTCCTAGAGAAAACTAAGTTGAAAGATGTTAGTAGCAATGATGCGGATTGGATCCGTGATCTGAGGTTTATCCTCATTGCTGCACAGAAGAATTATGTCCTTAATGCACCGCTAGGTGACAGACCTATTGCAGGAGCACATGCAGACGTCATGAATGTTTGGCTAGCTCAATATGATGACTACTTGATAGTTTAGTGCACCATGCTTAACAGCTTAGAATCGGGACTTCAAAGACGTTTTGAACGTCATGGATCATATGGATGTTCCAGGAGTTGAAGTTAATATTTCAAGCAAATACCCGAGTTGAGAGATATGAAGTCTCCAACAAGTTCTATAGCTAAAAGATGGAGGAGAATAGCTCAAACAGTGAGCATGTGTTCAGATTGTCTGGGTACTACAATCGCTTGAATCAAGTGGGAGTTAATCTTCCAGATAAAATAGTGATTGACAGAATTCTCTAGTCACCATCACCAAGTTAGTAGAACTTCATGATGAACTATAGTATGCAAGGGATGATGAAAACGATTCCCGAGCTTTTCATGATGATGAAATCGATGAAGGTAGAAATCAAGAAAGAGCATCAAGTGTTGATGATTAACAAGACCACTAGTTTGAAGAAAAGGGCAAAGGGAAAGAAAGGGAACTTCAAGAAGAACGACAAGCAAGTTGCTTCTCAAGTGAAGAAGCCCAAGTCTGGTCCTAAGCCTGAGACTAAGTGCTTCTACTGCAAAGGGACTGGTCACTGGAAGCGGAACTGCCCCAAGTATTTGGCGGATAAGAAGGATGGCAAAGTGAACAAAGGTATATTTGATATACAGATTATTGATGTGTATTTTACTAGTGTTCGTAGCAACCCCTCGGTATTTGATACTGGTTCAGTTGCTAAGAGTAGTAACTCGAAACGGGAGTTGCAGAATGAACATAGACTAGTTAAGGGTGAAGTGATGATGTGTGTTGGAAGTGGTTCCAAGATTGATATGATCATCATCGCACACTCCCTATACTTTTGGGATTAGTGTTGAACCTAAATAAGTATTATTTGGTGTTTGCGTTGAGCATGAATATGATTAGATCATGTTTATTGCAATACGGTTATTCATTTAAGTAAGAGAATAAATTGTTGTTCTATTTACATGAATAAAACATTATATGGTTATACACCCAATGAAAATGGTTCGTTGGATCTCGATCGTAGTGATACACATATTCATAATATTGAAACCAAAAGATGCAAAGTTAATAATGATAGTGCAACTTATTTGTGGCACTGCCGTTTAGGTCATATTGGTGTAAAGCGCATGAAGAAACTCCATGCTGATGGACTTTTGGAATCACTTGATTATGAATCAGTTGATGCTTGCGAACCATGCCTCATGGGCAAGATGACTAAGACTCCGTTCTCCGGAACAATGCAGCAAGCAAAAAATTTGTTGGAAATCATGCATACTGATGTATGTGGTCCGATGAATATTGAAGCTCGCGGCAGGTATCATTATTTTCTGATCTTCACAGATGATTTGAGCAGATATGAGTATATCTACTTGATGAAACACAAGTCTGGAACATTTGAAAAGTTCAAAGAATTTCAGAGTGAAGTGGAGAATCATCGTAACAAAAAATAAAAGTTTCTACGATATGATCGCAGAAGTAAAATATTTGAGTTACGAGTTTGGCCTTCAGTTAAAAACAATGTGAAATAGTTTCACTCCTCACGCCACCTGGAACATCACAGCATAATGGTGTGTCCGAACGTCATAACCGTACTTTATTAGATATGGTGCGATCTATGATGTCTCTTACCGATCTACCACTATTGTTTTGGGGTTATGCATTAAAGACAGCTGCATTAATGTTAAATAGGGCACCATCTAAATCCGTTGAGACGACACCGTATGAACTATGGTTTGGCAAGAAACCTAAGCTGTCGTTTCTTAAAGTTTGAGGTTACAATGCTTATGTGAAAAAGTTTCAACCTGATAAGCTCTAACCCAAATCGGAGAAGTGCGTCTTCATAGGATACCCAAAAGAAAATGTTGGGTACACCTTCTATCACAGATCCGAAGGCAAAATATTCGTTTCTTTGAACGGATCCTTTCTAGAAAAGAAGTTTCTCTCGAAAGAAGTGGGTGAGAGGAAAGTAGAACTTGATGAGGTAACTGTACCTGCTCCCTTATTGGAAAGTAGTTCATCACAGAAATCTTTTCCTGTGATTACTACACCAATTAGTGAGGAAGCTAATGATGATGATCATGTAACTTCAGATCAAGTTACTACCGAACCTCGTAGGTAAACCAGAGTGAGATCTGCACCAGAGTGGTACGGTAATCCTGTTCTGGGGGTCATGTTACTTGACCATGACAAGCCTATGAACTATGAGGAAGCGATGATGAGCCCAGATTCCGCGAAATGGCTTGAGGCCATGAAATCTGAGATGAGATCCATGTATGAGAACAAAGTATGGACTTTGATTGACTTGCTCATTGATCGGCGAGCCATTGATATTAAATGGATCTTCAAGAGGAAGACGGACGCTGATAGTAGTGTCACTATCTTCAAAAGCTAGAATTGTCACAAAAAGGTTTTCGACAAGTTCAAGGTGTTGACTACGATGAGAGTTTCTCACTCGTATCTATGCTTAAGTCTGTCTGAATCATGTTAGCAATTGCCGCATTTTATGAAATCTGGCAAGTGGATAAACAAAACTGCATTCCTTAATAGATTTATTAAAGAAGAGTTGTATATGATGCAACAAGAAAGTTTTGTCAATCCTAAAGGTGCTAACAAAATATGCAAGCTCCAGCAATCCATCTTTGGACTGGTGCAAGCATCTCGGAGTTGGAATATACGCTTTGATAAGTTGATCAAAGCATATAGTTTTATACAGACTTGCAGTGAAGCCTGTATTTAAAAGAAAGTGAGTGGGAGCACTACAGCATTTCTGTAAGTATATGTGAATAACATATTGTTGATCGGAGATAATGTAGAATTATTCTGCAAAGCATAAAGGAGTGTTTGAAAGGAGTTTTTTCAAAGAAAGACCTTGGTGAAGCTGCTTACATATTGAGCATCAAGATCTATAGAGATAGAGCAAGACGCTTGATAAGTTTTTCAATGAGTACATACCTTGACAGGATTTTGAAGTAGTTCAAAATGGAACAGTCAAAAAAAGAGTTCTTGCCTGTGTTAGAAGGTGTGAAATTGAGTAAGACTCAAAACCCAACCACGTCAGAAGATAGAGAGAGAATGAAAGTCATTCCCTATGCCTTGGCCATAGGTTCTACAAAATATGCCATGCTGTGTACCAGATCTATTGTATACCCTACACTGTTTTTGCCAAGGGAGTACAATAGTGATCTAGGAGTAGATCACTGGATAGCGGTCAAATTATCCTTAGTGAAATAAGGATATGTTTCTCGATTATGGAGGAGACAAAAAGGTTCGTCGCAAAGGGTTACGTCGATGCAAATTTTGACACTGGTCCAGATGACTCTAAATCTCAATCTGGATACATATTGAAAGTGGGAGCAATTAGATAGAATAGCTCCGTGCAGAGCATTATTGACATAGAAATTTGCAAAATACTTACGGATCTGAATGTGGCAGACCCATTGACTAAACTTCTCTCACAAGCAAAACATGATCACACCTTAGTACTCTTTGGGTGTTAATCACATAGCGATGTGAACTAGATTATTGACTCTAGTAAACCCTTAGGGTGTTGGTCACATGATGATGTGAACTATGGGTGTTAATCACATGGTGATGTGAACTATTGGTGTTAAATCACATGGCGATGTGAACTAGATTATTGACTCTAGTGCAAGTGGGAGACTGAAGGAAATATGCCCTAGAGGCAATAATAAAGTTATTATTTATTTCCTTATATCATGATAAATGTTTATTATTCATGCTAGAATTGTATTAACCGGAAACATAATACATGTGTGAATACATAGACAAACAGAGTGTCACTAGTATGCCTCTACTTGACTAGCTCGTTGATCAAAGATGGTTATGTTTCCTAACCATAGACATGATTTGTCATTTGATTAATGGGATCACATCATTAGGAGAATGATGTGATTGACTTGACCCATTCCATTAGCATAGCACTTGATCGTTTAGTTTGTTGCTATTACTTTCTTCCTACATGTTCCCATGACTATGAGATTATGCAACTCCCGTTTACCGGAGGAACACTTTGTGTGCCACCAAACGTCACAACGTAACTGGGTGATTATAAAGGTGCTCTACAGGTGTCTCCGAAGGTACTTGTTGGGTTGGCGTATTTCAAGATTAGGATTTGTCACTCCGATTGTCGGAGAGGTATCTCTGGGCCCACTCGGTAATGCACATCACTATAAGCCTTGCAAGCATTGCAACGAATGAGTTAGTTGCGGGATGATGTATTACGGAACGAGTAAAGAGACTTGCCGGTAACAAGATTGAAATAGGTATTGAGATACCGACGATTGAATCTCGGGCAAGTAACATACCGATGACAAAGGGAACAAACGTATGTTGTTATGCGGTCTGACCGATAAATATCTTCGTAGAATATGTAGGAGCCAATATGAGCATCCAGGTTCCGCTATTGGTTATTGACCGGAGACGTGTCTCGGTCATGTCTACATTGTTCTCGAACCCGTAGGGTCCGCACGCTTAATGTTACGATGATAGTTTCATTATGATTTTATATATTTTGATGTACCGAAGGTTGTTCGGAGTCCCGGATGTGATCACAGACTTGACGAGGAGTCTCGAAATGGTCGAGACATAAAGATCGATATATTGGACGACTATATTTGGACACCGGAAAGGTTCCGGGTGAGATTGGGACAATATCGGATCATCGAGAGGTTATCGGAACCCCCCGGGAGGTATATGGGCCTTAGTGGAAAGGAGGGTAAAGGAGCAAGGGAGGGGGCGCCCCCCCCCCAAGCCCAATCCTAATTGGGAGGGGGGCCGGCCCCCCCTTTCCTTCCTCCCTCCTTCCTCTTCCTTCCCTCTCCTACTCCTAATAGGAAAAAGGGGAGTCCTACTCCCTGTGGGAGTTAGACTCCCCCTTAGGGCGCGCCACCCTCCTTGGCCGGCCCCCTCCTCCAGTCCTTTATATACGGGGGCAGGGGGCACCCCATAGACACAACAATTGATCATTGATCTCTTAGCCGTGTGCGGTGCCCCCCTCCACCATAATCCTCGATAATATTGTAGCGGTGCTTAGGCGAAGCCCTGCGACGGTAGAACATCAAGGTCGTCACCATGCCGTCGTGCTGACGGAACTCATCCCCGACACTTTGCTGGATCGGAGTCCGGGGATCGTCATCGATCTGAACGTGTGCTAGAACTCGGAGGTGCCGTAGTTTCGGTGCTTGATCGGTCGGGCCGTGAAGACGTACGACTACATCAACCGCGTTGTGCTAACGCTTCCGCTTCCGGTCTACGAGGGTACGTAGACAACACTCTTCCCTCTCGTTGCTATGCATCACCATGATCTTGCGTGTGCGTAGGAAAATTTTGAAATTACTACGTTCCCCAACATGTACAGCAAAGATGATTGTGGTAAACTAAAAAAAAATAAAGACTCAAATCATACAAGACGCTCCAAGCAAAACACATATCATATGGTGAATAAAAATATAGCTCCAAGTAAAGTTACCAATAGAAGTAAACGAAAGAGGGGATGCCTTCCGGGGCATCCCCAAGCTTTGGCTTTTAGGTGTCCTTAGATTATCTTGGGGGTTCCATGGGCATCCCCAAGCTTAGGCTCTTGCCACTCCTTGTTTCATAATCCATCAAATCTTTACCCAAAACTTGAAAACTTCACAACACAAAACTTAAAGTAGAAACTCTTGTGAGCTCTGTTAGCGAAAGAAAACAAAAGACCACTTCAAGGTACTGTAATGAACTCATTCTTTATTTATATTTATGTTAAACCTGCTGTATTCCAACTTCTCTATGGTTTATAAACTATTTTACTAGCCATAGATTCATCGAAATAAGCAAACAACACACGAAAAACATAATCTGTTAAAAACAGAATAGTCTGTAGTAATCTGTAGATAGCGCAAGATCTGGAACCCCAAAAATTCTAAAATAAATTTCTGAACGTGAGGAATTTATCTATTAATAATCTGCAAAAATAATTAACTAAATATCACTTTCCAAATAAAAATGGCAGCAGTTCTCGTGAGCGCTAAAGTTTCTGTTTTTTACAGCAAGATATTAAGACTTTCCCCAAGTCTTCCCAACGGTTCTACTTGGCACAAACACTAATTAAACACAAAAAACACAACCAAAACAGAGGCTAGGTAAATTATTTATTGAATAACATCAAGTAAAAAGATTGGGTTGTCTCCCAACAAGCGCTTTTCTTTAAAGCCTTATATCTAGGCATTGATAATTTTAATGTTGCTCACATGAAAGACAAGAATTGAAGCACAAAAGGAGCATCATAAAGCATGTGACAAACACATCTAAGTCTAACATACTTCCTATGCATAGGCATCTTATAGGCAAACAAATTATCAAGGCAAGCAAAAACTAGCATATGCAAGGAAGAGGAAAGAAACAATAGCAATCTCAACATAACGAGAGGTAGTTTAGTAACATGAAAATTTCTACCACCATATTTTCCTCTCTCATAAATAATTACATGTAGGATCATAAGCAAATTCAACAAAATAGCTATCACATAAAATATTTTCAACACGATCCACATGCATGCAAAGTTGACACTCTTCCAAAATAGTGGGATTAGCATTAACTAAAGTCATGACCTCTCTAAACCCACTTTTATCAAAGATTTCATAAGATTGAACATTTTTCAAATATGTGGGATCCAAAGTTGAAACTCTTCCAAACTCACTTTCAATAATATTGCAAACACTATTATCAATCTCATATTCATCATGGGGCTTAAATAAATTTTCAAGATCATAAGAAGAATCACCCCAATCATGATCATTGCAACAAGTAGAGGACATAGCAAAACTAGCATCCCCAAGCTTAGGATTTTCCATATTATTAGCACAATTTACATAAATAGAATTTATAATGAAATCATTGCAATCATGCTTTTTATTCAAAGATCTATCGTGAATCGCTTCATAAAGTAATTCATCACACTTTTCAGATTCACGAATTTCAAGCAAAACCTCATAAAAATAATCTAGTGCACAAAACTCACTAGCAATTGGTTCATCATAATTGGATCTCTTAAAAATATTAGCAAGTGGATGAGGATCCATAGATCTTAGGTTCTCTGTTTAGTAATAAATAAACAACTATTCCAACCATACGAGCAAACAAGAAACGGGCAAAAAGAGGCAAATAGGGAAAGAGAGGGAGGATGGAGAGAGAGGGCGAATAAAACGGCAAGGGTGAAGTGGGGGAGAGGAAAACGAGAGGCAAATGGCAAATAATATAATGCGGGAGATAAGGGTTTGTGATGGGTACTTGGTATGTCTTGACTTGCAACGGCGCCATAAGTGACTCGTTGTCAGGAGTCAAATCTTGACTTGTCTTGCGCGAACCTCCCCGGCAACAGCGCCAGAAATCCTTCTTGCTACCTCTTGAGCACTGCATTGGTTTTCCCTTGAAGAGGAAAGGGTGATGCAGCAAAGTAGCATAAGTATTTCCCTCGGTTTTTGAGAACCAAGGTATCAATCCAGTAGGAGGCCACGCACGAGTCCCTCGCACCTACACAAACAAATAAATCCTCGCAACCAACACCATAAGGGGTTGTCAATCCCTACACGGTCACTTACAAGAGTGAGATCTGATAGATATGATAAGATAATATTTTTGGTATTTTCTATGATAAAGATGCAAAGTAAAATAAAAGGCAATAAAAATAACTAAGTGTTGGAAGATTAATATGATGGAAAATAGACCCGGGGGCCATAGGTTTCACTAGTGGCTTCTCTCAAGAGCATAAGTATTTATGGTGGGTGAACAAATTACTGTTGAGCAATTGACAGAATTGAGCATAGTTATGAGAATATCTAGGTATGATCATGTATATAGGTATCACGTCCGAGACAAGTAGACCGACTCCTGCCTGCATCTACTACTATTACTCCACACATCGACCGCTATCCAGCATGCATCTAGAGTATTAAGTTCATAAGAACAGAGTAACGCTTTAAGCAAGATGACATGATGTAGAGGGATAAACTCATGCAATATGATATAAACCCCATCTTGTTATCTTCGATGGCAACAATACAATACGTGCCTTGCTGCCCCTGCCGTCACTGGGAAAGGACACCGCAAGATTGAACCCAAAGCTAAGCACTTCTCCTATTGCAAGAAAGATCGATCTAGTAGGCCAAACCAAACTGATAATTCTAAGAGACTTGCAAAGATAACCAATCATACATAAAAGAATTCAAAGAAGATTCAAATATTGTTCATAGATAAACTTGATCATAAACCCACAATTCATCGGTCTCAACAAACACACCGCAAAAGAAGATTACATCGAATAGATCTCCACGAGAGAGGGGGAGAACATTGTATTGAGATCCAGAAAGAGAGAAGAAGCCATCTAGCTAATAACTATGGACCCGAAGGTCTGAGGTAAACTACTCACACTTCATCGGAGGGGCTATGGTGTTGATGTAGAAGCCCTCCGTGGTCGATGCCCCCTTCGGCGGAGCTCCGGAAAAGGCCCCAAGATGGGATCTCGTGGATACAGAAAGTTACGGCGGTGGAATTAGGGTTTTGGCTCCGTATCTGGTAGTTTGGGGGTATGTAGGTATATATAGGAGGAAGGAGTACGTCGGTGGAGCAACAGGGGGCCCACGAGGGTGGAGGGCGCGCCCAGGGGGTAGGCGCGCCCCCTACCTCGTGGCCTCCTGGTTGATGTCTTGACGTAGGGTCCAAGTCCTCTGGATCACGTTCGTTTCGAAAATCTCGTTCCCGAAGGTTTCATTCCGTTTGGACTCCGTTTTATATTATTTTTCTGCGAAACTCTGAAATAGGCAAAAAACAGCAATTCTGGGCTGGGCCTCTGGTTAATAGGTTAGTCCAAAAAATAATATAAAAGTGTATAATAAAGTCCAATAATGTCCAAAGCATAATATAATATAGCATGGAACAATAAAAAATTATAGATACGTTGGAGACGTATCAGCAGGGGCCACGAAAAGGTGATTAGGAGCCGCAACAACCCCAACAGTCTTCCGCCTTGCGTTCGGTGCGCAACCGACCAGCTTCCACCTGGCGGACAACTATGACATTGGCGAACACCGCTCATGGCATTGCCCTTGACCTTGACAGCTACGAGGGTGGCCGTGCGCAGGGACTCGACCGCCCAAAACTTTAAGAGTTTGTCAGAGATGCAGCACCGTGGAGACGTCTCCGCGGTGGTCCTAAACTGGTCCTCGGCCAAGACCAACATGAGGTTGGAATCCGCGTGGACCCAGTCTAGCGCGACATCCCGCGTCGTGAAAGCGGCCCGGTGCTGCACTTGTGTGTCGTTCCCGTCGGCATCCTTGCCACCCTCTCGACCACCGTAAAGGTCCGCCCAAAACTTTAAGAGTCAGCACCACGCAGACGCCTCCGCAGTGGTCGTAAAATCGTCCTCGGCCAAGACCAACGTGAGGTTGGAATCCGCATGGACCCAGTCTAGCGCGACGTCCGGTGTCCCGAAAGAGGCCCGGCGTCGCACTTGCTGTAAGTGCATCTAGTGCCACCCCTAGTTGGTTTTGGAGTATTGACGACAAACCTAGTTGAGGGACTAATGTGTTTGTGAGAATTGCAGGATAACACAGGTAGAAGTCCCTCATTGATTCGGTTTTCCTACCAGAGATGACCCCTAAAAATGTATGAAGACATTGAAGTCAAAGGTGGTATATGAAGATATTCACATTGAAGACTATGACAAGAGAAGACACCACATGAAGCCTATGGAGCTCGAAGACTTAGATCTTTCGTAGTTCTCTTTCTTCTGTGTTGAGTCATAGGAACCACCGTACTGTTAAGTGGGGTCCAAGAGAACCAGTCAGAATGACTGAAGTGATGCCTAACCAAAACCTATGTCTTCGAGTGAAGACTATGAGAGCGAATCTTGTCCAGAGTCGGACAAGTCAGCTTTGCTTGTAGCCCAAGTAAAGTTGTCGTGTGAGTTTGAAATCTAACCGTTGGAACACGTGTCAGTTCCTTAGTGACCCAGGGTCATTTCGGACAAATCAGGTCGGGTTGCCAAGTGGCTATAAATAGCCCACCCCCTACAACCATAAACGGTTGGCTGCTCAGATTCAGAGTACGGCTTTTGTCGTTTGAGAGCAACCCACCTCGAAGCCTTTGAGAGAGAATTCCTTGCGAGGATAAAGCCCTAACCACCTAGAGCCAAAGAGAATTAGGCATCACTTAAGTCTTCTTGTCTGTGTGATCTGAAGACTTATTACACTTGAGGACTGTGCATCCTCCAGCCGGTTAGGAGTCTACCTTGAAGACTTACCAGAGTGATTGGGCGAAGTCTGTGTGACCTTAGCTCAAGGGGAATACGGTGAGGACTGGGTGTCCTGAGCTGCGTGTTCAGGACTGGGTGTCCGGGACTGTGTGTCCTAAGGTTTAAATACCTAGCCGCCCTAACCAGACGTACAGTTGTCACAGCAACTGGAACTGGTCCAACAAATCATTGTCTTCAGCGAGTCACTGGTTTCATCTTCCCCTCCCTTTACTTACTGTTACTCCTTGTGAAGTCATTGTATGTTCGCACTATCTTTTGTCTTCACTGAGTGACTGCGTGTTCTGTGTGGCTTCACAATATCTTCCTACCTGATCCTTACTACATTGCTGCTATTAGTCATTGTGCTTTCACTCTATTGAATACTTGACTATGACTTGCCTAGTGTAGTCTACCTTCCGCTGCAGGGTAATAGGTTTATTTCTATCGTTTGCCTTCATAACTTCCACGTTTTGAAGACTTTCATAAAAATCGCCTATTCACCCCCCCTCTAGTCGATATAACGCACTTTCACTTGCGTCATTCCCACCGGCACCCTTGCCGCCCTCTCGGCCGTCGTAAAGGTGCTTTCACGACATGCCCCCCCCCCCCCACGCGGTTGTGGGAGCGTGGAGGGCTCCTCCTCCTTCAAGGCCTTGCCGCCAAAGAGGTGGTGTGATGGTGACACCGACCAATCAATTTGGCCAAATGTGTTGCGCAACAAGGATGGCGGCTCCTCCTTGACGTGGCATCCGATTTGGAGGTCGTAATTGTGTCGTGGGAGGGAGGAAGCCTCCTGCTTGACGCGGCGGCGATGGTGGCTCCCGGTCTAGAGCCGGTGGGGGCGACGCCAGACCGCAATCATGGAGCGGCGCTCGAGAAGGAGCTACAGGTGCGCACGGTACTCCTCATCCATCGCAACGGCTACCACGAGAAGGGCAAGTGCTGCTATTCCTCCTCTTCCCCGGTGGAGAGCACGATCTGCTCCCTCGTCAAACGGGGTGATGGTGGAGGAACGCCTCGGAGAACGTGGGTGGCGACATCACTATCTGGAGGGAGAGACAGATCCACCCGCCAACGTCGAGAACTAGCCGCGCTGACTGGACTTGCCCATTGTTAAGGTGAGGAGAGGGGCGGGGACAACGGTGAGCGTAGAGGAGAGGTTCAAGGTTACAGGGGTGCGGGCATGAGAGGAGACACGTTTTATCCAACGCCGGGCCCTGCTTAAATAGCCTAGGTAGGCGGACCGACGCCACTTCAACGTGACGCAGCGGTCCGAGTAGGCTTCTCGGTCGCCGCGTCCACATTGAAGCAGCAACCCCCTCCCGTCCGGTCACGTCGTCGGGACGACATCGTCCAGCCGCGTCCGCTATGAAGTGGCCGATCGACATGAGTGTGCGGCGAATGTCCAAAAGCGGGACGTGCGGCGATGAGTTTGGGTGAGACCGTGTTGTCAGACACGTACAGTATCTTGCACAAGTCCAACTGCCTTCAAATCTCACAAGTTTAATGGCGATTTAGCCAGAAAATTCAGACAAACGGCAGCACAGCTTCGGACATGCCCTAAAAGGAAAGGATAAGCCTTCTAAGGAAGGAATATTTGTAGCCGATTATTTTCTCCAAGCATTTTTCACCTTCTTTGACTCCGGCTACGCTTTGACTTGAGCGTAGGATGACTCTGACAGGCGAGGCGTGCACAAAGTTGACTGGACCGCCGGGCCTGGCCCCACCTTCGCCCCCTGCCCGTGGGCCGTTCCGCTTCTCGGCCGCCGCCCGCCGCAGCAGCCGCAGAAGGCAGGCTCACGGCGCGCAAGGCGAGATCCCCGGAGATGGGGTCGGAGGGCAACCGACCGCCCCCACCGGCGCGCTCGTCCTCCGCTCCGGGACGGGACCTACTGCCGCGGCCGGTGACTTCGCCCCGGCCGCCACGCTGCCGCCTCCTCGTTGCCGGCGGCCCGCGGGACCGGAGCCCCGACTCTCCCCCCAGCCCCTGCCTGGGGTTTCTGTTCGGTAGCAGTTTCCTCCCCATCTCCGCCCTCCATTTCGATTTTATTTCCAGACCCATCCATCCACGGAGGAACCCCGCAATCCAATCTTGTTCTTACTGATTCTAAATTGCGCGTTATATGTCCAACCTTGCTGATAAGGTGTCGCAGCATTAGAAGTGAGAAATACTGTAGTTCATTCATGCGCACCGTGGAAACTTGAAGTCAAATGGCCAACTAACAGCATACAGTACCTTACTAGATAAAGTTTACATCTTGGATTTCTCCTTACCTAATAATACAAACTCGTAATAACATACTGGGGGTGAAAGGGGAAAACAGCATGGCAGCACACAACAACTTCAGCACCTTCATATCAAAAGTAATATTATTAATAATTTGTCCAAACCAGCATGGCAACACACAACAACTTCAGCACTTTCAGATCGAAAGTAACATTACAGATAATTTGTCCAAAACAGCATGACAACACACACCAACTTCAGTACTTTCATATCAAAAGTAATATAGAGAGATGAACGGTTGTAGGCGTAGAGACAAACTGCCGTAGGTATCGTTTTGTGCTTCGAGTGGAGATTATACCCTGCTACGCCCCTTGCATCCTAAGGCTCTCAAGAAAGTTCCGGTGCTTGTTGTCCAGATTGCTTGTGAGATAGTCGAGGAAGTCATTAAAACTGCTCGCGTTGTACTTTTCAGGATTCTGCTCGTTCACGAGCTCTCTGGCACTGGAGACCTTCTCATGCATTGCAAAACCATTAATGCTGGCCATGGAGATCCTTGCCTCTTCAGGATTCAGAACAGCTCGGTGCACAACAGTCTTGATTTTGCCATTGCTCAGGACTTCCATGTGGTCTCCTACGTGGACATGCAATGCATGTGGCAGTGGCTGGACCACTTTCCAGCTGTTGCTGTTGCGGTCGACGACCTCCAGGCCTCGACAACTTGTGAACAAGATGGTGAGGAATCCATAATCGGAATGCGGCGCCAGCCCTATCGCTGTATCACCTTCTGATTCTTTCGGGTAGCAATTCACTGACATTAGCTGCAGTCCTTGCTCAAATTTCTCATGCTGGTAACCCTTACCCAATCCTAGGCCTTCTAGTATGGCTTCCATTAGTTGCAAGGCCACCCTCCTTACTTCAGTAGCAAAATTTCCCATATACTCCCTGTTTTTAGTACATGAAGAGAAGAGTTATGTCAGACATTACACCTTCATACTGTAGTTCAGGATTGCAAGAAGATTTATAGAAAGTATTTTGCCTGTAGATTGGGGGGTTTTCCGGCCAATATTGCATCCATTCACTCAGGGGATGGGCATAATGCTTTAGGTATGCCCGTGACATACTAATGCCGTCCCTTGAGCTGGTGTCATATCTAACAGGCCGTCGGAGGTCGTCTGATGCAAACTCTTCCTTTGTCTCACTTGGCAGTTTGAAGAAATCTGAAGCTGCTTCAACAGCTCCATCCATGACAGATTGACTGATCCCATGGTTTATAATCTGCAAAATGGAGATAGGCAAGTAAGCTTTCTTTGTTCCCTTGCACCTGCTTGTTAGTAGAGACAGAGTGCCCAAGAAGAGTTCATGAAAGACCGTACCTTAACTCTAGTGTAGCTACACAGCCTTAAGTTCTCCTCTAATGTTTTACAATTTTAGTAGTGGTCCTTGAGAACCTTGACATTGCTTATATTTGAGAGTTGAAGCTGGAAACATTTTATACGCACAGAAGGCACCTGCTGTATAAATGATTTGTTATTTCTCGTACTGAGAGGTCACCCTGTCAGAGAACACGCCTTAGTAATATTCTTTGCTGCCTTGCTATGTCCACATGTACCCATAGGACAATGATGCAGTTGTTAAAACTAGCCATTTAGGTCGACCCCGGCTCCCTGTTGCTCTAGAACCAGACATCTATATCGAGTAGGCTTAGGCCCTGTTACAGATTTACAACTAAAAAAAATGAAGGAAACTGAGATGCTTGAACATGCACGTTGTGTACGTACTTCAGAATATCTTTTCTAAATTTTATGAAGACTAAATTACAGATCAAAACTTCACAAATGCTCCCAATACTGAAATGTTACATCATAAAAAAAAGATTAAGAATGTAGCAGGAAAAGGGAATTATCTACAACCGACAAGTGCTCTAAAATGACCTTCATTGCGGTGATAACTGAAGGACGAAATGGGGACTGAACTTCTCAGCTTCATGTTATTTATCAGTTTCCATCTAACCAAGCGACAAAATGTAGCTGGTCCTCCGCGTATCGTACAGTTCTCGCCAATCCCCGGTTCCTCATACAGTCGTGTGATGAGTTCTAGTATACTTTATATACACTGTTTAGACAGCTCATACTCTTCATTTTGGGGGACAAAAGGAGGATGGAGCTCATCAAACTATTTAGCTGAGTGCAGGCAGTTTGCTCCAAAGATGGTGCGTGTACTACTACTAACAATGCGGTGCTGTCACAGCTAGCCGCAGGATTTCGAAGGTCATCATAGCTCCTAATTTTCCTGTGGTCGCTCTTCTGCAGTGGTTTTTCAACCACAAATCTAGTTTGGTTTCCTAGTTTATTTGTCTGTACAGTCGTCTTCCTTGGTCAACATTGTGGACACAAGTGGCAATGTTATCCATTGCAGTCTGGAAAAGATAAATGCCAAGGCAAAGGCAGAAAAGAAAAAGACAGGAAGGTGTGGCAATGTTCTCAAGGAGTATACCTGGAAGTATCCTAGATCACGGCATGCTTTGGTAATATCTTCAACCACACGAGCTCGTGTCGCTGGGTCAAGGTTGAGGTGACCCACGTTGATCACCGGCATTGGCGGCGGGTGGAGGTTGTCGGAGGGGAGCTGCTCCTGAGGGACAGTCCTTGAGTCATCAGACATGTTGACTTAGTACTGTACAAGGAGCAGAGTCCAATCTCAGTATCTTTACGCAGAAACGAAACGGGATGAAGTGTTCCTCCATGGTGCGGCATCTACTTATAGGCAGCTTCATTCCAGGTAACGCAGAAAACCACTCTTTTGCATCCCTCTGCAGATATAGCGGTATGGTTTCTTACACGGTCTGATCCTTCTCACTTGGACAGTGTCTGCTCGTTCCAAATAAGAGGTCAAGCCATTCATGTCCATGCATGCATGCACTTGGCAATATATATAATTATCGGTCCAGGGGAAGCTCCTACGCGGGGCCTACGTCGGCAACAGGAAGAGCCCGACAAAATGTGAATATTCATTTATGTCGCCTGTGTGCCGCCGCATAGCAAATTGGGAGTATCTTTAATACCGCGCTCCGGGCCACTCATTCACTCTTTCGTCACATATGCTCCATTGTCCTGGTATGCAACTGGTTGTTGTTTAGGACACAATTATGAAGTTATCTCTTGGCCTACATATACTTCTTCGTCCTGGTATGCAACTGGTTTTTGTTTAGGACGCAATTATGAAGTTATCTCTGGGACACAACTTGTTTCTGCCAATGTTTCTGGTGCTGTCCAGGGTGTTGCTTCATGGAGAAGGCTGGATTCCCTCATTGGAAACTTCGGCTACCCCCTGCAGTGTCAGCAAATTGGGAGTATCTTAATCCTACGTTCCATGCCCCCTACTTCTTTGTTCCTGTTATGCAACTGGTGTTTGTTTAGGAGACACAGCAATAATAAAAATATCTTACTGATGCAACTTGTTTCTGCCCATTTTTTCGCTGCTGTCCTATCCAGTGGGCGATCATGAAGGCTGGAATCCCGGACGCAGCCTGGGGCTACTCGTTAAAACCCTTTGGATGGTCCCCAAAAAAGTTCAATCTTGTCGGTTCCCACAGGACGACGCCTCTCATGTCCTGTCACCTGATTTTCATCCCGCTTACGCGTGCGGTGCAACTGGGATTTTCTTAGGTGCAGCGGCGATGATGTTGTATGGCCTGACCAGGAGGGGCTCATGGAGACTGTGGAGTGCTGCTGGAAGCTGCTGCTGCTGATCTGAATGGAAGCTTGGCTTAGTTAATTGGCGCAGTTGCAGTCGGCGAAAAGGGCTATTTTTGGTGGTTCTCGTAGGCTGCCATGTTATATACTTTTGTGGTAGCAGATAGCTTGGCCAGAGAGGGTGGACGCGGATGAGCCGCGTCGTTGCTTGGTTTTGGATACGAGCCATCATCCCTACCACTACTCTCGGCGTGTAGCACGGAGGAACTTCCTGTCCTGCTTTTCTTTTTTACCTGGTGAAGATGAGCTGCAACTGCAAGTGCTGTGTTTACTCTCGCTCCATCCGCGTCCTCTGCGACGTAAGTGTTTCGTTGCCTCTCGCTCTATCCACGTCCTCTGTGACGGTGCCAGGAAAGGCCGCCGCACTGGGGTTTGTCCACATGTCTTGGCATGAAAACTTTGGCCGTTCACGGAAGTTTGGGCGTGTGCAGTAGTTTGTATCTGTTGGTGTTGGTGCTTAATCTCGTCGTGATCCTCTCTTGTATCTTAACTTTGGTTTGCCTTGTATTTCAATTCGGTTGTTTTTATCAAGAACATAGTTCCATCTTAATTCTAGTTCCCCCAATTGGTGCCCTCGATGATTTTTATCTACATGCAATGCTAACATGAAAGCTATTTTTTGTTGCGTGGCTTCGATACAAATACAAGCGAGCGTGTAAGCAGTAGTGGTCAGTGGCGGAGGCACGGGGGACCAGCAGGGGCCCCGGCCCTCCCAAACATAAGTCACTTCTTTGCATTTTGGGCATGAACAGTAATTTTTTTGGAATGTTTTCTTAATCGGGCCCCCTCTAAGATCATAAATTTACGATTCCTGCCTCCGCCACTGGTAGTGGTGTGTGTGTGTCTCCACGGCCCGCGCAAGGTTGAATCATTCTTTGCTTTCGTAGCGACAATCGAATAGGGGTTGGTGGCTTGCGATAGGTTCCGGAGAGATGGTTGTTGCCTTCTCGGGAAAGTTTTTCTTTTACGAGCGCTAGAGGGATGAGCTAGATACCTTTTCTATATGACATGCGCTAGAGAATAAAAATATCATACCTTTTGCGTTGGATCATCCAATGAAGTGGATGCATGCATATATCTCAAGTGGTATTTTTCTTGTGGAGTAAGTTGGATACTGATTTCTTCTTCAATAGAACCATCCGCTTTCTTTTGAATCTAGTATTACCAATTACATCCCATAATGTTTTTGAAGTCGGGGGTTCTCAATGCCACCGCCATGGGTTCTAGAGCCCTCGGGCAAGTTCTCTATCAAGTCAATGTATGCCAAACTATCAACAGTTTTGGAAAGCGCCGAACCCTTTTAAATTTAAGTTTTTCCAATGGCAAGCTTGGAGAAATTGAGAGTGAATTGCAAGAAACCACCAAATTTGGGGCTTCTCTTGCAGAAAACAACCTGATCGCTAATCTTTTGCAAAAGCCACCGCGCATTCAGTAAAAGTTTTGCAGATTGCACTGAACCTGTCATTTGGCGCGGTTGAGGGTGTTTCCGACAGGTGGGGCCCAATTTTGGTGACGTGTCCTAACGGACGCGCGGACGGCGCCGTTACCTTAAGACCGACGCGGTCAGGTCGCGAGAGACAGACCGCCCGCGCCCAACCACATCTCGCTCGCTCTCTTTGCTCTCACGCTCGCTCGCTCCCCTCCCTCTTGCTCCTCTCCTCTCCGGTCGCCGCCGGCCGCCGGCCGCCATGGTGTCCTGGAGCGACAACGAGAGCACTGAGGGCTCCGCCGCGCAGTACATCTCCTCCGACGACTCCCCTATCAAGGTCGGAACCTTCTATTGCTCATTTGTGTTATATGGTTTCTAGGGTTCAACATTTGCTCGATTTGAACAAGTATTTGTTGGATTTCTCAGATCCCAGCTACAATTGATGAGCCGTCGTTCGAGGGTCTTGTTGACGACTTGAATGTGATTTGTGAGCATGGGAATCCAAGGAGGAAATATGTTGCATTTGAGGGGATAAGCACTGGGAGGGGGTTCATTGCCTGTGCCACTGAAGTAAGTTCCAAGTTCTGTCTTTGCAGCATTCCAATTCTTGTTCTAGGGTTTGTAGGTACTGTTCATGTTCTAGGGTTCATATTTACTGTTCATAGTTACTGTTCATGTTATAGGGTTCATAGTTACTGAATTTAGTTGTACGATTCATAGTTACTGAATTTAGTTCTAGGGTTCATAGGTACTGTTCTTAGTTGTAGTTTTCATAATTAGTCATCATTAAATGAATCGGATTTTGAATCAGCTATTTAACTGAATTTGTAAGTAATGTCTTTAATTTTGAACTGACTTTTTCTGTTGTAGGGTGTTGCAAATTGTGGATTAGTGCAGTGGGTAGATGAGCATTGGCTAGAGCATCTGCAGAATGCTATTCATAAGCTGTGGCTTATGTATGAGGATAGCCAGCATAATAACAGGATGGCATGCCTGGAGCATTCATGCACTGTACACAATCTGACACAGCAGAAAAAAAGAGTTGTAGGAGACGTATGAGAAGCTTGTTGAAGATGTGAACAACCTCTTGGATTATAAGGATAGCCAGCCTGAGGTAAACTAGAAGAATGATGCTGAGAACATTTCAGTGAGTGTGGAAAGCAGCATGACAAAGGATGCTGAGATTAAAAAATTGAAGGCTGGTGTTGACCAGTTAAAGCAAATTCATGTAGCTCAAGCCACTGTCATTAGGAATTTTAAGTTCAACCATCTTAAAGAGAAGGAAAAGTTGAGCTCTGATAAGAGGACTTTGGAGATTTGCTATGCTGGCCTAAAGAAAGAGAAGGATGACCTGAAGAAAGAGAAGGATAAGCTGGATTGTTGCATTGCTGAGCTGATGAAACCGAAGGAGAAGTTGACCATGGAGAAGAGTACTCTTCCTTCCTGCATTGTTGAGCTCAAGACAGCAGGTGATAGCAACAAGAGTAAGCTTAACCAGATTAAGGCTATTTGTGATGAGGACTAAGTTGTGTTGTTGCCTGACCATGTGTGTCAATGATGTCTTTTGTAGTAGCTATGGAGGAAATTTTGTAATGTGTTAAGCTTTATTGTGGTGAAATCTACTATTTCTGTAGCAATGAACCTTGGATTGTATGTTGTTTGTCATGAATTATCAGTTTCAATTATCAGGTTTAATTAAGTTCAGTTTCTGTAGCATAACTGAACATAGATAGCAAGTAGATAGCAAGCAGAACTTAACATAGATAGCAAGTACATAGCAAGTAGATAGTGAACATAGATAGCAAGTTCATAATGCTGGCATACATAGATATTACATGCATAGATAGTTTGACATAGATAGAACAGGCATACTAACATACTGACGAAACTGAACTTTTTCTTCTACTGACGAAACTGAAGACATCATGTCACTCCTCCTTCAACATCTTCAGGCATTGGGAGCGTCGCACGTCATTGTTGTTCACCGCCGCCCTCTTCTTCTTGGCCGGCGCTGGCTCCACCACATCTTCACTGCCGCCCTCCTCTTCTTGCTTCACGACGACGAGCTCTGGGTTGTCGGCGACCTCCGGCAGCTTATCCACTTCAATTGGGTTGTTTTTCTGCCCCTCCACGGCGTCGAGGACGGGCGCCAGGAGCTGCACATCAGGCTCGTCATCGGAGGAGTCAGAGGAGAGTACGACGACCTCATCCACCTCGTCGTCAGAGGAGTAGTAGTCAGACTCGTCAGCGTCGTAGTCGTCAGAGGACTCGGCGTCAGAGTCGTCGTCTGGCCCAAGGACCCATGGATTGCGCCTCTCCCAGTAGGCGTTGTTGATGGGGGCTAGGAGAGCCAGGACGGCGTCGGTGATGTCATCCGCGGCGGCCGGCGGCGTGGTGGATGAGTGGTACATCCACCAACGTGTGCGCTGCCTAGGGTCGGGGGAGCGCTGCACCTCGCGCTTCGCCCACAGGAGAATGGTCGCCGGTGGGACGGTGCGGTCGGCAGGGAAGGCACGCTGCCTTTCGGCAGGTGTCATCACCTTCACTAGGCCGCGAGCATGGTTCCTCAGCATCGTCGGACTGGGGAACCAGCGCGCGGTCTCCCTGTACTGCACGCGCAGCTCCTTGTTGTTGCCGGTGAGCTCTTCGATGCCCAGTTGCCAGTCCATGGTGACGACGGTGGGGGTGGCTGTCGGTGGTGGTTTCGATAGGAGAGAGGGGGAAGAGGAGTGGGCGGTGCGGGCGGCGAGTGGGCGAGTGATCGGAGAGAGCGGTGGGTGGACACGTATTAAAGGCTGAGAAACCGAAACGACGAGTTATACTAAACGCACGTCCACCACGCTGACGGCCTCAACGCACTCTCAACACAGTGCGTGCCTAACTATATATAAGTATAATTGCGGATGCTACTCAAACAAGATCACTAGCACTATCCCGTTGGTATTGAACGCATGGTTACTACCCACTGGTCCTGGGTTCGAGCCCCAGGGAAGACTATTTTTTTGCAATTTTTTTTGGTTTTCTAAAATTAATATGTCAGCAACTTCTAAATTTTTGTGCAATTTTTTTTTGTTTTCTAAAATTAATATGTCAGTAACTTCTAAATTTTTTTTGGTTCAACATTTGCTCGATTTGAACAAATTTTTTGGTTTTCTAAAATGCCCAAGTGGATCGATTTAGGGTTTTGTCGACGCCGAGTCACCCTAAATGCCCAAGTGGATCGATTTAGGGTTTTGTCGACGCCGGGGCACCCTATATGCCCAAAGTGGACCCATTTAGGGTTTTGTCGACGCCGAGGCACCCTAAATGCCCAAGTGGATCCATTTAGGGTTTTGTCGATGTCGAGGCACCAAAAATGCCCAAGTGCTACCATTTAGGGTTTTGTCGACGCTGAGGCACCCTAAATGCCCAAAGTGGACCCATTTAGGGTTTTGTCGACGCTGAGGCACCCTAAATGCCCAAGTGGGTCCATTTAGGGTTTTGTCGACGCCGTGGCACGAAAAATGCCCAAGTGCTACCATTTAGGGTTTTGTCGAGCTGAGGCACCCTAAATGCCCAAGTGGATCGATTTAGGGTTTTGTCGACGCCGAGGCACCCTAAATGCCCAAAGTGGACCCATTTAGGGTTTTGTCGATGCCGAGGCACCCTAAATGCCCAAGTGGGTCCATTTAGGGTTTTTTCGACGTCGAGGCACCAAAAATGCCCAAGGGCTATTGTCGGTGTCAAAACCGGCGGATCTCGGGTAGGGGGTCCCGAACTGTGCGTCTAGGCCAGATGGTAACAGGAGGCAGGGAACACGATGTTTTACCCAGGTTCGGGCCCTCTTGATGGAGGTAAAACCCTACGTCCTGCTTGATTAATATTGATGATATGGGTAGTACAAGAGTAGATCTACCACGAGATCAGAGAGGCTAAACCCTAGAAGCTAGCCTATGGTATGATTGTTGTTATGTATCTGTATGTTCTATCGACTAGCCTGGCCTCGGTTTATATAATGCACCAGAGGCCTAGGATAACAAGAGTCCTAGCCGAATACGCCGGTGGGGTGGAGTCCTTGTCTTGATCGCCAAATCTTGTGGAATCTTCCTTGTATGCGGCAGCTGGCCCATGAGTATGCGGCCATGGGGGTCCTTGGCCCAATCCAACTGATCGGGAGACGATGTGATGAGTACCCCCTAGTCCGGGACACCGTCAGTAGCCCCCTGAACCGGTCTTCAAGTTAGAGACGCTCCTCGATTCTTCCGAACTGTTCTTCATCTTCGATCGACGGTCTTGAAAACTGGTTCAACAAATCTTCTCATCTTCGATCTTGAGGATCGCCGAAATGCATTCGGCGAGTTTACACGTCGGGTATCTGAGGAGCCCCTTTAAGTTTCCGGCCTTTATCAATGCCTTGTTATTTTTATGCCACACCTCGGGTTTGAAGTTGTTCCCGGGAGGCAGTGTCCTCTTGCGTCCGAGCTCTAACGTCGGACTGCATTCGAGGTATCTTTTGCGGCCGAGCACCAATGCCGGACCGCTTCCGAGCTCCAACGCCGGAATGTATCCGAGCTCCAACGCCACTATGTCCGAGCTCCAACGCCGGACAGTGTCCCAGCTCCAACGCCAGACTATATCTGAGGTGTCATATCACCTTGGTTCAAAAAAGTTGAAGGAGTTTAGCCGAGCTTAATGCCGGAAATGCCCTCTATGGAGCCAGGCACTAGTGCCCGAGCTTTATGCCGGGCTGCTTCCGAGGTGGTGCACCACCCCGAATGTGGGCCGACTTTTGTGAATATTTTTTATTGGTGCAATTTATTCTCTGCCGAGATATATAGCCAGTAACCCTCAAGGTGTGTATCGGTCTAAAACCCGAGATGCACCTGAAGGATGACGTAAGACCGCTGATCCCAGTAGCCGCTGAGACTCAGGTTGATTTGCAAAATCGGCCTGAGGATCAAGTCCAAGCTCGGCAGAATACTTCGGGACACTAAAAGCGGCGTGCTCAGTCCTCGAGACTCAGGTTGGGTGCGGCCGACCAACCTGAGGATCAAAATCTCCTCGGAAACTATATTGCACATAAAATTTTCTGTATTGGACAAGCAATGCAGTAGCCCCCGAGACACTGGTCAGGTGGTAACACCAGATCAGGGGATCAATGTGCCCCTTTAATATTTGTAAATAATAAGCCCGAAGCCCAGTAGCCCCCAAGCCTTAATGCGGGCACGTGTGTCCGAATTAAGGATCAATATCCATAGTAAAATCACAAATTATGTGTAATGACTCTATGTATCCAAGTACTTTACGTCATTAATGCTCGGATCCGCATTGTACAAAACTTTGTTGACCGACCATCGGCTTCCACCTCCTCGGCCAGTAGCCGAGGAGTGTTTGTCCTACTTTATAAAGCCAATATGAGGGCAAAGATTTACAACAAACAAGGCAATCTGGCCATACAGTTTTATAAACAAAGGTACGCAGAGAGTTTTAACAGAAGAAATGTCTTCCAAAGAAAATAGTCCCGCTATCGGTTCCTTTCTTTGGGTTGTCATGCTAAGCATGATCATTAAACCTCAGCTCTAATGTAAGAGCAAAATATTGAGGATTTAGTTTGGGAGGCCAGTTAATAGCCCCCGGTAGTGTTCGGCGACAGTCGGGGTCAAGCCGTAAACACTTCGGCCAATGTTATGAACGGTCCATCATTTAACATAGTCATCGGATCGCTGACCAGTTTACGCTTATTTGTGAAAGTCAGTTTTCGGCTTTCTCCACTGAGGTGCTTAACCATGTGAGCTGGAAGCACAATCGCAGTGGTTCACCCTTTGCACGCCTAGCCGAACAAAACAGAACGTAGGAAGCAAGTGCAGGAGCCGGGCAACCCAACTATTGACCGAAGACACAATTCGAAACCGATGCATATATAGCAATATCTGAGAATGTTTTTGCCGAATCCCTAAAGGTGTCCGGCGTTGCACTGCGAGACTAATGCTGGAAAAGCACAAATAGTTTAAAAGTGCCAAAAAGCTTGGAAAACCAAGAAACGTCAGTAAAAACATGACGTCCAAACAAGATGAAGTGTTTGGTGCCAATCCGAAAATTGGGCTTAGAAAAAAGAAGTGCTTCTGTCGTGCTTTAACATGATACATCCTATCTCAAGACTTCGAGCGGGTCAGCCTACGGCTTCAACCTCCTATCCCGAGGGCGGAGTACTTCTCATTAGGCCAGTTTAGCAAACAAAACTCTAGCGGCTTTGAGAGAGAAATTAGGATCCCCGGCTAGTGACCACACACTCGCGTCGAAAAAAGGAGTGATAAATAATAATAAAACTTTGCAACGACTAAGAAGAAGAACACTTATTATAAAACGGCTCAAATAAACTTAAGAGCCCCCAAGTGACTTGAGTAAAAGAATGATTCCATGTGCCGAAGTACTTATATCATATCTATGTTCAACCGAACTTTAAACGCGTCTTAACCGACCGTCGGCTTCTCCCTCTTCGGTCAAGGACCGAAAAGTGTTATGTACTCCATATGTCGAGAATATCGATGGTGTTTCCAATAACCAGGCAATCAGGCCATAAGGCTGTAACAGACAAAGCGCGCTCAGCAAACTTATGCTATATTACTGCAAAGTGTAAGAAGCATCTTCGAAGAAAATAGTACCCCCACCGATACCTTTCTTCGGCGCTCATTGTTATTATGAGACTTGTGCAATAGATTTTTTGTACTCATGAGTTCCGTTGTGTGCCGACCATCATTGAAAACAATAAGAGCGCTAGCTTTCGGCTTCACCCAGTCTGAGGTCTGGCTCGGGTGACCCGATCGTGACAATCGCAGAGGTGCTCCCTTTACTCCCTAGCCGAACAATCGGGAACGTAGGGGTAAACACAGGAGCGAGGCAACCCAGCTTGCAAATCGCTTAAGTCAATATGGTGCATATTGTGGCGTAATACACGAACAAGGAACGAAGCCGTACAAGTATAATCATATGCAAGAGGAAAAGCTTCATAAAGGAAGCCCCCAAGTAAACGGGGTATTTGAATTTATGCGTCACAAACAAAGTTTGGACAAGGAAATTTTTTACAAGCAATTTTTTTCCAAAAAAGTATAATTCTTGGTCGAACCGAACACAAGTTAGAAATTAAAGCTTTGAGCATGAAAGCGACTTAGCTGGTTAATGTGTTCGGCATTGATGACGCGGTCCGAGCTTGATGCGGGGCAAGGTTCCATCCCCCAAACCGGTCCCGAGGTGGCGGAGCGGAGAGCTCGACACGCCGAAGTGGTGACATAGCACGGTCAATGCAGACCGGCAGAGTGACGCCGAAGTCCCCGGATCATTTTCCTATGCACAAAAAATAGTGCAAACCGGAGATAATAGTAATAATGATAATTAAAAAAATGTTGCATAATAAATAATTTATGCAAAGTGCGGAATAGAAGAAATATGGCCTGGCGCCGAAGTCAATGTCGATGCAGGGCGTCGGCCTGATGTAGTAAAGGCGTGGCAAAGCCTGAATTCACAGGTCGGTCCGAGCTCCGGATGCGGCGTTCGCCGGACTATGTACGGAAACTGATCGAACCACCACACGACCATCGTTAATGCGGTCACCATTTGATAGACCTGTGTACATATCATGGACAAACCAGAGTAATAATTCCTTAGGAAAAATGAACCCAAACAAGCAAAAAATACTGGGATTAATAGCACCTGATTTATTTGTTGTAGAAATCCGAAGGAAGATGATTCCCACAATTGGGACTCGCTCCGCACACCCATTGCCTGATGGGCGATAAAACGACGGCATGGCAATGCTGGTAAAGGTTGACTCGCCGAGGCAAAGCCCTCGGCCCAGCTAACGTGACGGAGCTGGTCGGCTAGTGATGGCGAAGCGTCCGGAGTAGGTTGATGAAGAGATGGCGAAGCCCCCGGTCCAGCCGAGATGTCGAAGTAGGTCGGCGTGATGGACACCAGCTTGAAGAAGCAATAGTGCAGCCCTGTCGATGCAGGTCATGACGTGGTCGATGCCGGCTTGATGAAGCGACCGTGCGGCGATGCCGGTATGCCCGCTCCGTGTAATCCGTGGGGCGGCAATGTTGATGATGATTTATCCTTCGCGATGCCGGACTCTTGTTCAGCTTGCCGAGATGATGATCCGAAGAAGTTGAGCTCGGCTAAAGTGACGATGTGTCTAGCGCAGGTCGGCAGCCGTGGAGTAATATTGCAGGACTGGTTTGACACCAGCATGATGTTGAAGATCATGTTCAAAAGATCTTAAAGTTAGTGGGGTGTGTTCGGGAACAAAACACAATACCCCATACAAAACTTCCTTCAAAACGGATGTCCGAAATCCCGTTCATAAAAAAGATGAACTCGGGTCGGATTCGTTTTCGCGCAGAAAATAGATCCGAAAAGTGATGCACTAATCGGAAGGTTCCCGGAGTTTGTCGGATCGAGCTGAAATTTTGAGAGGTGGTAGATATAGGAATTGCGCAGCCGATCAACGGTTGGATCTTCCAAAGGACGTCCGAGCTAGAAGCTAGACACCACGCCCTAAACTCATCCAACCGTTCGGCTCTCAGCTCTTCAAGGGCTTTCCTGGTGGCCGCATCACTTTCGCTGGCTTATTCTTTAGCTCGAGCAAGTTCTGCCCTAAGACTCTCCACGGCAGCCGCACCATCTGCGTCAAGCACACACATCATAAGACACAGGCATAAAACTGTTCTTACCTGATGCCGCCCGAGGAATTACATACCTTGAGCCTCATCAAGCCGCTTATTGACAAGCGTGATGTCGGCATCTGCCACGTCCAGTTGCCGCTTTAGTTTGGCAAAATCGTCAGTTCGGCTCGATTCCGGACACCCTGCCGCCTACATTCAAAGGCGACATCTTAGACCTGGGATTATGATCCTCCACGTGCCGTCATTTCTTGACGACGCGCAGAGTCTCAGGGGCTACTATCTACACGGGGCGCATCTTACTCATGCGCAACTGACAAAAGTATACATTATCTAATGTACCTCGAAACTCGTCAGTAAACTTTTGACGGCCTCATACAATCCGCTCTCTACGGATGAAATCCTTTCAATCACCGTGCCCATCAATGTGCGGTGCTCCTCTGAGATAGAAGCTCGCCCCAGCAGAATCTTTAGCTCCTCCGGCCGAGCACCAGACGGTGCCGGGCTCGTCCCATGACCTCTTTCGAAGGCCGGACGCGGAGAACCTCGGGGGGCCGCATAGCCACCTTCCGCCCCTGCCGGATTTGGAGAAACCCTCCACGACGACACCTCAGGGTCGCCCGCCTCGCTAGGCGGCACGGCAGGGGGAGGTGTCCCGCTCTTCATCATCTCCGGAAGGAGATCCCCCGAAGACGAGCTCTGCTGAGAAGGGCCGAGGTCCGAGCTACAAGATAAAGGTTTGGTTAATCTTCTCAGATATAAATCAAGGACTTCCCTCATCCCTCAAAAGGAAAATCTTTTCTCCACTTACGGCTCGCTGGAGGGATGATCCCCTTGAGGGCGTAGTCCGGCCGAGGAACTCCCCGGCGTCGGACCCTCTGACGAGGATTTTCTCCCCCGTTTCGAGGCCATGGTTTCCGGGTCGTCAGAGGCGGCTCTCTTCTTCCCCTTAGGAGAGGAATTGTCGGTTCCTCCCTTCGGAGCAGCCTCCTTCGAGGAGGCCATAGCTTCCTTGTCCTCCCCCTCCAAAGGCATTATCTCCAGCATCCTGACCAGCACGGGATCCGGCCTGGTTTCAGGAAGGGGAGCCGGACACCTGATCAGCTTTGCCTTCGCTATCCACTCCTGTTTAAAAGGACGGCTCTTTTAGGGGCAAGTTTATGACAATTATACGGATAGAAGGTCCGGGCACAAGGTTGCTTACTTGAGTATCCGGGCGATTGCAGCTTAGGCCTGCGTCCTCGGTTAAATCCGGACACATCTCTTGTGATCCGAAGAACAGTCTATACATCTCCGCGGGCGTTGCGCCCATAAAGTTCTGGAGAGCTCGCGGTCCCTCTGGATTAAACTCCCACAGGCGAAGGGGGCGACGTTTGCCGGGCAATGTTCGGCGAATCAGCATGACCTGCGTCACCTTGACCAAGCTGAGGTCTTCTTCCAAGAGATCCTTAATTCGGCCCTGTAACAGGGGCACGTCTTGGGGCAAACCCCAATCTAACCCTCTGTTAACCCATGACGCTAGCCGTGGTGGGGGACCCGAGCGAAAGGCAGGAAGCGCCACCCACTTGGTGCTCCGGGAAGCGGTGATATAAAACCACTCTCGTTGCCACAAGCCTAGCTCCCCTTGAAAAGAGCCCTCGGGCCATGGAGCATCAGCATTTTTGCTTATAACAGCGCCTCCGCACTCTACGTGCCGTCCCTTGATCATCTTCGGCTCCACTTTGAAAGTCTTGAGCCATAATCCGAAGTGAGGGGTAACACGGAGGAACGCTTCGCATACAACGATAAACGAGGAGATATGGAGGATGGACTCCGGAGCTAAGTCGTGGAATTCCAGCCCGTAATAAAACAGCAGTCCCCTCACAAAGGGGTCCATCGGGAAGCCTAACCCCCGAAGGAAGTGAGACACGAACACTACGCTCTCACCGAGCTGGGGACTGGGGATAGCCTGCCTTTGAGCAGGCAACCTGTGAGAAATTTCGGCGGTCAAGAACTTAGCCTCTCTCAACTTTAGCACGTCCTCCTCTGTGACGGAGGAGGGCATCCATCGGCCTTGAAGGTCGGAACCGGACATTGTCGAAGGTCTGAGGCACCCGGAATCTGGAGCCTAGGGTGTTGGAACTCAAGGCGACGGGCGAACTTGTTTTGGGATTGGAGAAAAGGAGTAAGGCCCTGGTCTCTTTATAAGAGGTTGAATACCAGGAGCCCTCCCCGTAACCGTTTGGGACTCGCCTTTAATCGAGAAAACATGCTAACGGGCACGATTGGGTTACCCACGTCCGTATTGATGAGAATCCTGTAAAAGGGGGGGCACACGATCTCTGCTTTGACAAGACGTGCCAAGGAAACCGCCTCGCAAAACACGCTGAGGTGGAAAAGTGAAAACGATTCGAGTGAAGGACTTGGCTGTAGTGTGATGACGCACTGCGGAATACGTCAGCAAATTTGATTTGTGTTAATATTATTCTCTCTATGGCAATATGTGGAAGCTTATTTTGCAGAGCCGGACACTACTCTTGGTGTTTACAATCTTCTATGAAGGACTTGGAGGAGGAACCCGCCTTGCAATGCCGAAGACAATTTGCGCGCCGGACTCGTCGTCATTGAAGCCTGGTTCAGGGGCTACTGAGGGAGTCCTGGATTAGGGGGTGTTCGGGCAGCCGGACTCCTGGACTATGAAGATACAAGATTGAAGACTTCGTCCCGTGTCCGGATGGGACTTTCCTTGGCGTGGAAGGCAAGCTTGGCGATGCGGATATTCAAGATCTCCTACCATTGTAACCGACTCTATGTAACCCTAACCCTATCTGGTGTCTATATAAACCGGAGGGTTGTAGTCCGTAGGCAATCAACTCCATATACAACAATCATACCATAGACTAGCTTCTAGGGTTTAGCCTCCTTGATCTCGTGGTAGATCTACTCTTGTACTACCCATATCATCAATATTAATCAAGCAGGACGTAGGGTTTTACCTCCATCAAGAGGGCCCGAACCTGGGTAAAACATCGTGTTCCTTGCCTCCTGTTACCATCCGGCCTAGACGCACAGTTCGGGACCCACTACCCGAGATCCGCCGGTTTCGGTTTTGACACCGACAGCTACCATTTAGGGTTTTGTAGATGCCGAGGCACCCTAAATGCCCAAGTGGATCCATTTAGGGTTTTGTCGACGCCGAGGCACCCTAAATGCCCAAGTGGATCCATTTAGGGTTTTGTCGACTATGATCAACATCATATGAACTATGAAAACTATGATCACCAACATATCAACACCATGAAAACTAGGATCATCATCCTATCAACTATGAAACTATGATCATCAGCACAACAATAGAACGAAAACTTCTAGAAAACATCATAACTAATAAGTTCATCATAACCAGAGTACCATAGTGCATCACAACCATTAGGTACATTATATAGTCCACCACTTGGACTAGAACTAACTGGTTTCAACATGAAATTCTTAATATTCTTCAGCACAAACTAGCCAAAACAGGCTGAATTAAACATGTTTCAACATGACATCACTTCTTGCTGCCTTGAGAACAATTGAACCATTCAGAAATCTTGTATGATGGCTTTCTCACTCTTCCAGTACCTGACACTCTTGGTGGTATGAATGTTCTCTTTGCCCTTGACCTAGCAGCAGTAGCAGAAGATGAACTAGGCCTATCAGCAGCAGCAGAAGATGAACTTGGCCTTGTTGGAGCAGGAGCAAAAGGAGCTGCCCTAGGTGCAGCCCTAGTTGCAGCTGGAGCTGATGGAGCTGTCCTTGGTGTTGCACTGGTTGCAGCAGGAGCTCTTGCCCTTGCTGCTGGTGGAGCAGATGGAGCTGACATTGGTGCATCAACTCTCTTGTTTTCCTGCAGTGACAACATATAGAAAGATTAGAACATAGTATTAAATATACACAAGATTTAACATGCAGTGACAACATATATACACAAGATTTAACCTGGTGTTGGTTTCTTCTTATTGCTAGGGCTGGCTTCAGATTTTTGTGGCAGCTAGTGTACCTATGACCTGTCAAGTTGCAATTGCTGCAGGTTATTGTTGCCATCCTTGAAGTATCCTTGGGAGCTGGCTTCTCAAACTGATTCCTTCTCCTCTTAGTCTGCTTCTTTCCTGGCTTGTCTTTGAAAACTGGTGGTTCTATGTCAGGGGTCCCAGTATTTGGCCATAGGTCAGGCCCAGACACAGGATACATAATTGGATTGTAGGCTTCTTGGTACATCGGTTTCTTGAAGAAATCACTAACAAAATCTTCTGGATGAAGTTTTGCCTTGTTAATTGCAGAAACACCATGCTTGTAAGGAACACCAGTCATGTCCCATTTGCTACACCCACATGTGTGCACTTGCAGATTTACTGCATATGTGCTTTCTCCACTGCTAACCTGGTATAGAGCAGGTCCTGCTTTGATGGACTGACAGTATCTAGCACAGTGTTTTGCTTCTTCTACCTTTTCAGCATATGTTGGGCATATCTGCCACTTGGCTGTCTCGGTCTTGGTCATGTTTGCATTGAACTTAACTAGCAATTTAGTTCTGATGCCATCAACCATATTTTTAATTGGTTTCCCTCTCACATCAAGTATCATTTTGTTGAAAACTTCACTGATATTGGTAACAACAAAATCAGTTTTACAATTTTTGTCCATGACATGTCTAGCCCATGTATGCTTGGGTATCTTTCTAATCCATTTCCAAGCTGCCTCACACTCTCTTTTCATGCCTTCCATTAATTGATCAAAACCATGCTCAGTATATGAATAACTAGCCTGATCCATATACTTCTTTAACTCTTCACCTCTAAAGCCAGCTGTTTGAAAGTTCTGATAAATGTCTAAGGCAGTATCTTTGAGGGCAATTTGGGAAGACATTGTTTATGGCTTTAAGAAGGCCCTGTTTAAATAACTAGTGTTCAAAATATAGTATAACAACAAACAATTTGATAGTACTAAGCATGGTAAAACTTCAGTAAATATAAGAATCATGATGTGTGAGGTACCTTTTGTCTATTAGATATGATAGTGTAGTTGCCATACTTCCCTGACTCACCACCAAGAGCATACTTGAGCTGGGTTAGAAACCAGGACTAGCTAGCAGTGTCTTCCTTGTGAACAATTGCAAATGCAATGGGAAAGATGTTGTTATTACCATCTCTTCCAGTTGCAGCCAATATTTGTTGCCCTGTTGTCAACTTAACAAAGCAACCATCAACACCTAAAACCAAACAGAACACATTAGTACCAAACATAACCAAATGCAATGGGAAAGATGTTGGGAAAATAATTATGCAAGTACCTATGAAGGGTCTGCAACCATTTAGGAAGCCCTCTTTGCAAGCATTGAGGCACATGAACAAGCCATGAAATCTAGGGTTTCTGCTAGGATGAGTCTTCAAATGCTTTGTTGTAACAATGCATCTACTTCCAGGATTGGTATCCAGCACAGCTTGGAGGTAATCCCTTATCCTAGTGTATTGTGCCCTCTGATCTCCTTGGACAACTTCCTTAGCTGCTTTCCTTGCCCTGTAGGCCATGTGAATGGACACTTCAATTCCATATTTTTTCTTCAAATTGTCCATTATTGCCTGGACAGGTGTGTTTATGTCAGACCTTAACTGTTGCTCACACTCATGTGCCAACCACCTAGCAGTCACTTTGGTGCTCTCTCCAATAGCAGGACAATTGTGGTACAAGTTCATTTTCTTTATGCAAAATGTCCTCTCATGTGCAATTTTGGAAGCAGCAATGAAAAAAGGACAGTCATCTGTACTGCAAACTACAATAACGCTATCTGAGCAATTACTATGAAATGAGTAGTTCCTGTTTTGTGAGATGTGAAATGTAAGCAGTGCCCTTCTGAACTGTTGCACATCTAGGAAACAAAGTTTCTTGACAAATTGTTCTTGTGGGTTTTCCCTCTTCTCATCATACCAAACCCTAACTTTATTCTTTTTGGCCCTGCTCTTCCTACCATTTGGTAGCTTAAATGGTGGAAGCTGAGCCCAATCGTTCTCTTCCTGACTTAAGTCACCTGGGTTGCTCTCCTCATCAGATGAAGGTGTCCAGTCTTGCTCTATGATTTGATCCAAACTTGCATGGGATCTTGTTGTCGGCCCCTTCCCCCTCCTCTTACTTCCTCCTGTGCTGCTACTACCTCCTGCACTGCTTCCTCCTACACTGCTTCCTCCTCTCAAGCCCTCATCTAGTGGCTCCTCCTGTCCTTCCTCTTCAACTCTTCCTTCATTCTCCTCCTCCTCATCTGGTCCATATAGCTCTTCTACATTAGTGTCTCCTTCAAAGTGATATAGTGGATCATCCCTATGCCTCTTCATTGCCTCCAACCTAGCCAATATGTCCTCATCTTCTAGATCTTCATCCTCACTTTCACTATCAGTGAACTCCTCAGCAAGCAGCTGTGGGAGTTTTCTTTTTGCTGCATTGTACTTCTCTCTTTGTATCTTATTACTCCTGTACCTTTGAATTTGTTCATTTCTTTTCTGCTCCATCATCTGCTCAATGTGCTCTTGCTCTTGGTCTGTCTGCATGAAATACGCATGCCTCTCATTACCATTGTCCAAAGCAAACTCAGGTTCACTTGGGCCCTTTTGCTTTAACAAACAAGAGCTCTCCTGTGTGTTCATTACTTGGACTGGCTGTGGTTGGGGTTTCACTGGACTGGGGGAAAAAACTCCTGAATTGTCTACCTCATAGACAACTGGCACACCTATTTCTGACAAAGGAACCTGCTCTTCATAAGCATGACCAATGTCCAAATCAACTGGTCTAGGTGCATCACTTCTCATAACTGTAATGTTAACAACATTCTTTCCTTTACTAGCTATGTGATCCAACATTTCTTCCACCTTGTCATCATCAGTTAATTCTTCCATTCCTGACACCCCAACTCCTCGATCTCTAACATAATACATAAAATCCCTTGAACTATAGCCTTCTACCTCTATTAGGGCAATGAGATTCCAGAAGGTTATGCCTGATAAACATATTGTTCTTTCCAAGTTATCTTTGTCTAGGAAATGGAACCTCACTTCCCATTCTTCATCATCCAAGCTACAAATTCAGATAACAGGTATAAGAATAAGATGAAATAATTCATTTAATTCAGAAAACAAGTCATTTAATTTTGCTGTTAAGTAGGTCAGTTAACTGGTATAAGAATAAGATGAAATAATTCATTTAACAATGTTAAAATTATTGTTAAGAGGTCAGATTCGTGTTAAATGGGTCAGTTCATAGCCATATTAATAAGTTGAAAAAATTCAGTTAACAGTGCTAAAATTCGTGGCAACAGAAATTTCTGATTCAATTTACAATACTAAAGTTGGTGAAGACCAGTATTTGATCAAACAACAGACAGAGAGGATTTCTGTCAAATTACTCATGCTAAAATTAATTTCTGTGAGACCACCAATCATGTGACAGATAGGATATCATATAACACTAACCCTAATGCTAGAACCCTAACCCTAGAACCCTAACCCTAGAACCTTAACCGTACTACACTTACCCAAGAACACTAACTAACCCTAGAACCCTAACCCTAAAATGCCAATCGGGGAAAAGACAAAGAAGGAGGAGGATGACTTACTCCACACCGCCGAAGGAGGAGGCAAAATGTTGGCTGCCCGTCGGATTGGCCTTCACCGCCTGGGCGAACACAGTAGCCGCCGTGTATTCCAACAACTTCGGCGCCGACGACGGTTGGGGAAGAGGCAGCGCGCTCGAGGGATTGGAGCTCCCGCAGAACTCCGGCGGATCTCCAACACCGCCGCCCGGAGCATCCCCACCGGCAGCAACTCCGCCGCCGCCGTCCACGCCGCCAGGTTTCGTCGTCGCCATGGATTGAAGCTGGAGGGAGAGGTCTGGTCTGGTCGGGTGCGGGCGGTCGGTCTGTCCGGCGCGACCAGACCGCGTCGGTCTGGACCAAACGGCGCCGTCCACGCGTCCGTTAGGACACGTCACCCAAATTGGGCCCCACCTGTCGGGAACGCCCTCAACCGCGCCAAATGGCAGGTTCAGTGCAATCTGCAAAACTTTTACTGAATGCGCGGTGGCTTTTGCAAAAAATTAGCGATCAGGTTCTTTTCTGCAAGAGAAGCCCCAAATGTGGTGGTTTCTTGCAATTCACTCAGAAATTGACTCCCAATTGCGGCCAATATCCTGGTTAGGCAGGGCCCTGGCGATTGCAAATGTGTCGTATGTTGCCTTGAGAAAAATGTTGACCACATCCTCTTCAACTACCAGCCAGCCAAGTTCTTGTGCCCGTCAAGGACTGTGGTGTACATGGAACCCTTCCTCTTGCGTCGATCTGATTACCATAGTATCCTACTTAGTAGGAGCAAAACAATGTATAGTGAGGCGTCTAATCGCGGTCCAATCCTAGGCACTTGCCTGCACAACCCTCGTGATGTTCCTTTTGGTGGAGAGATTGTCTAAATTTTTTAACAATGTACAAGGACAATGCCTCATGTTTGCCACAAAATGGGTTCACTGTTGGATTCTGGAATGACAATTGGGGACCCTTGTCGAAGGACTAGACTTGGCCACATCTTCATTCATTTTCCAAGAACACGGAAGCAACACTAAAATCTGTGAGCAGTTTGGAAAACCTAGCAGATCACTTTCATTTACCCCTTTCAGAAGAGGCCTATGCACAGCTCCAAGAGATGACAAATTTTCTCCAGACCCCACATCTGAACGACAGCATGGACCAGTGGCAGTACCCCCCTGGAGCTTCTCACTTCCAAGTTTCCAAAAACTATAAATTTCTAACTATTTGTACTGTTGTCATGCCAGCTCTGAAATGGATTTGGAAGTCTTGTTGCCAGCTCAAACATACATATTCTTCTGGCTTTTGATCTACAACAAACTTAACACAAGAGGATGCCAAACGGCAACGAGACATGGGCTCCAAAGCGGTGCCTTCAAGAAGGGCATATGACATTCAGGGCACTTCAAACTTGATACTCACGACCAAGAAAATCGAAATTTTCAAATGCAAAATCGTAAGTTTCAATGATTAAAACTTAAAACTTACTGTGCCCTCACGCGGGATCCAACTACTTTGCGAATCGCGAGGCAATCGAGCGGTGGGGCAGGGCTTGACAGTGACAGGTGCGTGCCCCTACGAATTTCCTGGATATTGTAACGTCATGTATCCATCTTTTTTCTTGAACTACCCTCAAACTTTATTAATCAACTGAGAAGAGTTACATATTTCAAGACAAAGGGCAACAGAAACGAGGGTGGATCACCATCCCAATTAAAATCTAATTTAGAATCATAAGAGCGCTTCGCTAGTTGGGGAGCAACACAATTTGCCTCCCGGGACAGTAAGAAAAAGAAACTCCTTTGATTATCGTGGCCTTTGCAAAACATTCCGCTAGCATGGCTGTATGAGGACTGAAAATCTCAGAAGCACCATTGCATGCATTGATTAGTTCCAATGAATCAGACTCAAAGGTAACCTGGTTGTATCCCAAACTCTCTACCAGCTCCATTCCTTTTAGCAAAGCAATGGCCTTAGCCGTGGCAGCATTAAGGACAGAACTTAAAAAGGTTGCCGCACCAGCCACTGCCTCCCCCATGTTATTACGAAGAACAATACCAACCGGCAACCGCACATGTACCATTGTCATGGAAAGAAGCATTTGTATTCAGTTTATAGGAGCCAGCTCTTGGCTTTGTCCATGATATTTCAGGAGGTTTACTGTCAGGAGCAGCAAACCCATAGTTGGACATTAAGGCTTGAACTGCAAAGGCAGTACGGGGTGGGCCTGCGACCAATTCTCCTTTCTCCAACTCTCTTCGTTGCCACCATATGTACCAACAAGCAGCAACAATCGATTCTTGTAGTCCCAAAGTTCCCAAGATAGGCGACTGCCGATTTTGATTGCATAAGATATATTCAAAAACAACTGAGCCCGATCTGTCCACAATCAGGGCATTTTTAATGACATCATGAAGACCCAGTGCCTCCCAAATGCACCGAGCACGAGGACATGTGAATAGGAGATGACAAATATCCTCCAGACCCGTCGAGCATACTGGGCATTGCAGCGATACAGGGATATATCTTGCTGCCAAGACAGCCTTTCCCGACACGGTACCATGCAATGCCTTCCAAATGAAAATTTTAATCTTGCTTGGCACTTTTAACTTCCACAAAATATCCCATATAGGGTTTGGTCTTGAAGCTCCCTGTCCATCTTCTCTTCACACCCTAGCACCAAATTGATGCTTCCATTCTGTATAGTACGCCGATCGTACCGAGAAATAAGAAGACTGTGTGTTGTGCCAAGCAATAAATTCCTCCTGCATGTGCTCACTCAATGGGATCATAAGAATATTGTGTGCATCAATGGGGAAAAATACATCTCTGATTAGATCTTCATCCCACCTCCAGGAGTCATGATCAATTAACTCATCAACTGTTCAAAGTATGCAATTCCCTCTTCTAGTAATGATCTTTCTAGACGGCAATTTGGGACCCAGTTGTCCTCCCAAATATTGATTTTTGCTCCGTTTCCAACTCTCCATATGTGTCCATCTATGTAAAACGGATGTTCCAAGTTTTTGGTTTTCTTTCTTTCCGTTTGAACTATGTGTTGTAACATTACTATTTAGCTCCTTTGTGATGGCCTTTATATTATTACCAATGTTTTAAATAGCGGGCTATGGCATTTAGCAGCAACCTTTAAAAACAGCTATAGCGGTAAATTGTACATGAAATCATTTAGCGGCAACATCCTCAAACAGCTATAGCGGAGCTATAGCGAGGCTATAGCCGGCTATTTAAAACTATGATTATTACTAGATAATTCCCGTGAACTAAACTAGGTTATATGGTTAGGTATCCTATGGTGGAACTGGCCCATCGGAATTCAAGACAACTCAGACGAGACCCTGACCTGAGAATGGTCCAAAAAAGACAAGGACGATAACGCTTACATGAAGGAATTCCAATAAGATAATCAATGGAATAAATACTAAGGCTCCTTTGGTTTGTAGGATTTTTGTAGGAATTCTATAGGATAGGATTTGCAAAGGAAAAATTCCTTTGAAGTCCTTTGGTTTGTAGGAATGAATTCCTATTCCTATGTAGGATAGAAATCAATCCTTCACGTTTGGGAGGGAAAAAACATTAGCCTAGATTCAATGAAAAAAAAATCCTATCCTATGCACCAAATGGCATCTCTTTCTCTATAGGAATTGACATGCATATCATCTCACTTCCTATGATTTTCCTATTCCTATAAAATTCCTATCCTATGAACCAAAGAAGGCCTAAGTTTTTTTGCTCCTTCTACTAAGACGTTTCACTTCGCTTCAATCTCATATATCTAAAAGTGTGTACATCTAGACAAGAGCAAAATGGTCTCACTAATTATGGATGCCTATCTAGATGGATGGTAATCCTTCTTCCTAGGAATTCTAAGGGTATCCGATCGATATCCACTTGTGGGTTCTTAGTCAATACGGCGGGCAAACGGTGGCCCATACGCCTAGACATGTATGCATGGAGCCAATTCTGCATCCACCACACAGTACCCGTGAAGCTCTCGTGGCCTCACGCCGTTTTCATGGACCAACGCCTATTTAAAGCAACGGCCATCTTCATAATCCTCCACACGAAGCATCTTCTTCAACCATCCCTTAAGCACCCGATAGGTCAACTGCAATGCTCAAGGTTATGACATCTCGGTTGTGCTAATCCTTGTCGTCCAGTGGCGTGCATTCATGGATGGACGGCGTACCACTCATGCTATTGGCCGAGCAGCCTCGTTGAAGGTTGTTTCCATCGCTACAGACCGCTCATGCAGTCCTTGCCGTCGCCCCTACCGGCAAGTTTGCCATGATGGAAGAAACCTTTCAACAGGCAGCTCGTCCCATAGCTTGAGTGACACCCGTTTTATGAATCACCATGATGAGTGCGATGAAGGTTTTCTCCATCAAAATAATAGAGAACAATGAATATCTTTTTTTTTGCAGGGATAGAACAATGAATATCTTCTCCACACAAAAAGGGAAAATGACGGATATATATCTTACAAAGAACATGATCAGATGATCTACAGAGATGCTCCATGTACATTGAAAGATGCAATGAATTTCTCCCTCTGTAACGAAATATAGTGTTTAGATAACTATTTTAGTGATCTAAACGATCTTATATTTCTTTACAAAGGGAGTACTATATGGCAATTTGCTTCAGTATCAATCCGTGTACATGCAATCCATTATTAAATCAATTTGTGTCAGGTACAAAGCCATTCTTCACATACAGTATCATTTTCTTTTGTTTCTTCCCTTTTTTCTTCTCCAATTTTTCATTATTTTTTTGCATTTCGTTTCTTCTTCTTTTTTCTCTTTTTTTTTTCTTTTGTTTCTTCTTTCTGTTTTCTTTGTTCTTGTGATTATTATTCTGCATTTTTTGTATATGTCAACAACATTTCTCTAATACACATCTAACATTTTTCCAATACAAATTAAATGTTTTTGTAATACATGGTCAACATTGTTTCTATACACATTTAAAATAGATACAAGATTAGCATTTATTGATAGATAAATAAAAAATTCATATATTTTAATTTATTTTAAATGCTTGATCAACAGTTTTAAAATAAAAGATACATATGTTTTTGAATACATTGTCAACACTTTTTTATACATATTTAACAGTTTTCCAAATGCTTGATTAACATTTTTTAAATACTTGCTTAACATTTTTTTAAATGCTTGATTAACATTTTTACATACATGATCAAAAAAAATCATCATTTTTTAATACATGGTCAAAAAATTTCTATGCACATTTAACATTCTCCAAATGCTTGATTAAATTATTTTAAATACCTGTTCTACATTTTTTCAAATGCATGATTAATATTTTAATATAGATGATACAGATTTTTCTTCTTTACTAATACATGGTCAACATTTTTCCTATACAAATAAAAAATTTCCCACAGGCTTGACTAAAAATTTTCAAATAATTTTCTAACATTTGTTTTCAAAATGCTTGATAAACATTTTTATATACATGATAACAAAATTTCATAATTTTTTATATACATGATCAATAAGTTTTGTATTAACATTCAAGATTTTCCTCAATGCTTTATTAACATTTTTCAAATACTAGATCAATTTTTTAAAAATACTTTTTCTAATTTTTTGAATGTTTTTGAAGAGTGTTTTTGGTAATGCATATATTTATAATATTTTAATTTACAAACAAAGGTAAAAATTAAAACAGAAAACAGGAAAACGAGGCGTCTGGCCTGCTGTGTGCGTGGCCCGGCCCATCTTGCTCTCCCCTTCAGACAAGATTAACATTGCTGGTCAACTTTTTTTTCTATACACATTTAACACTTTTCAAATACAATTTTAACAACTTTTAATGCAATGTTAACATTTTCTCTATACCCATTTAACATTTCTCAAAGGCAAGTTTAGCATTTTTTTAATACATGGTCAACATTTTTTAAAAACTTTTTCAACATTTTTCAAATGATTGATTAACATTTTTCAAATACAAGATTAGACTTTATTTAATACATTGTCAACATTTTTTATACGCAGTTACAAAATATTTGAAATATAATATTAACATTTTTAACGCATGGATGACATTTTTCTACGCACATGTAATATTTTTTTTGAATGATTGATCAAGATTTTTGAAATACAACATTAACATTTTTTTAATTCATGGTCAACATTTATATACACATTTTACATTTCACAAATACTTGGTTAAAAATTTCGAATACTTGTTCAACAGTTTTTTCAAATTCTTGGTTAACATTTTACATTTCCCAAATAGTGATTAACATTTTTATATACATGATAAAAAATGCATCATTGTTTTAATACATGATCAATATTTTTTGCTATATACATTTAACATTTTTCCAACTGTTAGATTAACATTTTGCGAATACTTGTCAACAATTTCCCAATACTTGTGGAACATTTTTAAATGTTTTTTTAATATATAATATGTATTATTATAATATTTAAAGTATAAACAAAAGTATAAAAATAGAGCAAAAAATTAAAACAGAAAACATAAAATGTGAACATAAATATATAAAAAGGAGCTTGTGGTCTCCCGTAAACCTGTGCCGGCCCATCTTGGTCCCCCTTCAGCGAGGGTACCTCGAGAGCAACTAACTAAAGAGTGTTCGTTGCGAACCTCCCCAAGGATCACTTGGGGATGCGTCGAGAGCGCGCCCAGCTGCCGCCACGTGTCCCGCTCTGTGCGGTTTCTCCGGATTTTGTGTTTTTTTTTTACACGTGTATTCTGCTTTTTAGATGGGTTTTTCCTGGTTTTTCAGCTTTTCGGTTTTTCTCCAGTCTTCCTTAGGTTTTGGACCAGAAAATATTTACGCGAAAAAACAACTTTTCTTTTTTCTCTTTTCGCGAGAGGCACACTTTTTTTGGTTTAGGGAACCTTCTAGAAGGTTCATGACTTTTTTATTTTCTGTTTCTTTTTCGTTTTTCTGTCTTATTTTCCATTTCTTTCTTTCCTTCTTTCTCGTTTTTTGTTTCTTTTTTTCTTTTTGGTTCCTTCTTCGTTTTTTCTGTTTCCCCCTTTCTTTTACTCTATTTCAATTTTTATTTTTATTTTTTGCTTTTCAAGTCTTTTTCTTTATCATCAAGTGTTCAGGAATTTAAAAATATTCATATCTTTAAAATTAGGCTCATTTTTTGGAAATGTTTCTAGTTTGAAATTTTGTTTAAAAATTAGGAATTTCAAATTTGTTCACTTATTTTATAAGAATTGTTTGAAAATTCAAGAAAAAAATTAACTACATATTTTTAAAAGGTTCGCCTTTTTTATGTTTTTGTTGCCAAATTCACAAAATGATTGGGGATTTCAAAAAATGTTCTCACTTTCAAAATGTGTTCACGGATTTAAAAAAAAGCATGTCTTTGGATATTGTTCGCGAACTCAAAATATTTTTGAGGAATTTTAAAAAAAATTCTCATTTCTAAAAATTTGTCATAAATTCGAAAAATCTTCTGTAATTTTGAAAAATGGTCCCTAGCTTTTGCAATTTTGTTCACATATTCAAAAAATTCATATCTTTTGAATTTTAGAAAAAGTTTCGTTTTGTAAAAATTGTTCTTAATTTTGAAATATGTTCGTGTTTTGAATTTTTTTCATAATTTTTAAAAATATGCGTGTTTTCAAATTTTGTTCACAATTTCAAAAAATATTCAGGAATTTCAAAACATGTTCCAGCTTTTCCAAATTTGTTCACATATTAAAAAAAATGACCATGTTTTCAAAAAATTTCGCAAATACAAGACATGTTTCCATTTTGAAAAATTGTCATTATTTTGAAAATTTTCCGCTTTTTCAAATTTCGTTCCTATTTTTCAGAAAATGTATGTGTTTTTTAAAAGGTTATTCATAATTTCAAAAACTATTCTCACTTTCAAATTTGTTCCTTTTACCAAGAAATGTTTGAGACACCCAAATGTGTTCACGTTTTCCAGAAATGTTTGAATTTTTATAAATTTGCTCATAAATTTAAAAATATTCATTTTTCAAAAAGTATTTACATTTAAACAAGATATCGTTCAAAATTTCTATTTTTTTAATTTGTTGCGACTTGATAGTTCATATGCTTTGGATGCTATTTTAGTTACAAATTCCTAGGAGTTATACTGGCTAGCGATTTTAGTTCACTAGTCATGTCATTTAGATTTTGCTGATGTATTTTGTTTCTTTAACAACCACGTTGCATTTGTAGCAGAGAAGCTTGTCACGCACCACAATGTAGTCTTGGGTTCGAGTCCCACTAATTTTCTGACATTTTTCACGTCGCGAAGTGCCACGGCCTAATTGGCCAGCCTAGGTGAGCCGCACCCTATGGGAAAGGTCGACTCTCTGACGCAGAGAGCGTCACATAGGAGCTCCCATATAGGGGCGCCCGAGGTCCGTCGAGTTTGACTGACAGAGCAGCCTCTTTATTGGGCCGGGATTCAAAGCATATTGGGTTGCTCCGCTACGCGCTAACGCTAAGCACCATGCGGGTCACAGGGTTGTTTCTGTCCCGCCTCGCCTGCTTACGGTGATCCGAACCAGCTTAAAAGGGGATTCACATAGTAATGCATCACGACCTTACTTGAACACTATCTGTTCTATAGGAATTGTACTATTGCATCCTCCTCTAATAAGGAGACAAACTAGCCAGCCACCGCCTCCAAAAAGTTAGGGTTCTTTGCCTCCCGTCGGCGCCGGTCCGTCCCGTCTCCTGTTTTTTGATCTTTTTTCGAGTTTTGTTAGGGTTTGTGTCCTGCTCAGTTAGGTGAGACGGAGGTGACTCTCTAAAGAAGAAATAAAGGTCTCCCCGCCTAGCCCCTGTTCCGGTGATGTGTCTAAAGAAGAAATAAAGGTGTGTCTCCGGCAGATCTATCTTTGGTGGATTTGCTTGGATCTGTTCGTCATTCGTCGTTCGTTCGTGCGTCTTCACGTTGGATCCTTTTGATCTACACTCTTCATTTGCGGCGGTTGCTATTCTGGTGCGTTGGTTCTATAGGGCCTTAGTACGACGACTTCCCGACTGTCTACTACAACAACGTTTGCCCGGCTCCGGCAAGGAAGGGGTAATGACAGCGGCGCGCTCGCTTCAGTGTTCGTAGTCGTCGCTAGGTGGTCTACGGATCTTGATGCAATTTTTTATTATTTCTAGTTTTCGTTGTACTATCATGATTGAAGATGAATAGATTAGAAATTTTCCGGCAAAATAAAAATAAAAATAAGGAGACAAGCAGTTAAGCTTGTTTGATGACATCTCACCCGTGGGCCAGAGCGTGATAAACGGCTCGGATCACAGTTCCCTTATCCCATGGCTGTAGAGCATTGCTGACCAGGGTGGCTCTCAGGTTGTCTGACAGACCCATTTCTTCTTCTTTTTTCCTCTTTGACATGCCACGGTAGTGCTGAGCATCACCCAACTTGCCATCCTTTTTGGAGGGAACCAGTTAAGTTGCTGCTAGCCTGCTTACCTGGATGAGCCAACCTGAAGCTTGCTTCACTAAACCAACGCCCGAACTGAGATCGCTGGCTCACCTGGCCACATGGCCCTCCCCGAAAGCCTCTTTCCTGCAGCGAGACACGGCCGGTGTGCCTCGACTTTGTTGCTGCATGCGGCGGGGCCAGATGCTAATGGGATCAGCAGAGCTGATTGAGCCATATGTCTCGCTGCAAAGCTCCTCCCCGGCGCTGGCCCAGCCATTGTCTTCCTCATCTTTCCTCCCCCGGATCGAATCCTTTTCGATCTACAAGCTACCGCAAGTTGCCCAAAAGCTCCCGCGCACATGCACGGCACAGTACGGCCGGCAGTGCCGGCCGGGCCAACTCGCCGTGTCTCGCTCGATCCATCCCCCGGATTCCTCTGGCACCGGCACCGCCCATGCCCTCCAGATTCCTAACGGCACAGTCACTTCTGAAGCAAGACTTCTCATGCGTGCCACCTTTACCCTCGTCTTTTTTTCTTCTCTTGCTCGTGGAGAACAGACTTGAGAGGTGATCTTAATTATGAGCCCTTTGACAATTTGAGCCCGTGATAATTCACACACTGTGCAACCACTCCATGGTTCCGCCATGAGTCAACGAGTGGTCGCCAGGCCTGGTCGGTCCATGCATGCACGGCCATGAGTGCACCGGTGCTCCTCTGACTTTGGATCACCGAGAAATGGCCAAGCCCCGTCCCACACGGTTGAAGTTAAGGAGCAATCGCCGGCGTGGCGCGCCCTCGCTTCTAGACCTGTTCTTGCATCTTGGCCTTGCTTCCACAAGTCAGACCGGCCTAATATGGCTTGTCGCAGCACAGATGGCGCACAGCACAACGTGGACACGGTGCCTACTCCCTTTTGACACGATCGCATCAATGAGTAACGAGTCAACCGGACACAGTCAGCTAATTTCCACGTACTACTACTGCATGGAATCAAGGCCATGTACGTAGATGGAGCTTGCATTACTTGGAAGAAAACGTACTCTACCGTTTCATGCGTGGCTCCGTCTAGTGCCATGCCCTTGCACTCGAATGCACACAAACCACCTAACTGGCTACTCCTATGTACTCATGTAGCTAGCTGCCTCGTTGTGTGGCAACTCACGAAAACACCACGGCACATGGACACTAGCTCAAGTATCATTCCTGTTGGTAGTGCCCAGTAAGCTAGGAACCACCATGCAAATGGTTGCCAATCCAAGCCTTTTCGGACGTGCTCCGATACGTACATCTGCTAGGGCACATGCATGCACGTACGTATATATGGTTGGCATGGTGCGGCGGGCGTCACGGCCGCGATCGTCGGACCGCTCACCGGCGGCAACGTCGCAGCCACTTTCACGCCGCGCGGGCCTAGTCGTTATAGCCCAACAGCGCAATGCAGTGCGCTTAAACCTCGGACGCAAACACCATTGTTTTCAAGCCTGGCATGATCTCTGCAAACACCCTTGTTTTCCCTCGTCGCAGTCCTACGTACGTAATGTTTCCATCAGCGCACAGAGAACTGATGTAGCAGTAACTCCGACAGTGACCCGGGGAATTTCGAGGCAGAGCTCTCGCTCTCCCGATCGCAACCGGAAAGAAAGAGAGAGAGAGGAAGAAAGTGAAAGGTGAAGCGTCAAAAGGGGGTTGACCCGTGCACCCAGGCTGCGATTGCGACGGACACTGCCTCCACAGGCCCATCGCCTGGCCCAGCATACCTAACGCAGTCACACGCATAACACGGCCGGGGGCCCGGCTGGTCAGGGAGGCTGCTGCGGGCCTCACTACTGGGCTGGTTTCGTCAGAGCCCACCTGCATGTGCCGTCTCGGGGTCCAGCGAGTGTTGACCCCCCTGGGAGCCAGATGGAGAGTTTGGCCTCGTTTCACACTGCGCACATCAATAAAGTCGGAGAGAATTCACAAGACGGGAAAAGGCGGTGTATTATTAGTGCACTAACTCCTTCAGGAGACGCCTCTTGTCTGTTGTTGTTTGTGCCCAGGTAACGGTGAGCTGAATCTAATAGCTTGTGTACTGCTGCTGCTGCTGCTGCTGTGTCTTTAATTTTCTGCTAAGGTTATCTATCTGTTCCACGAGTGTGCATGACGTGCACACTGCACACACAGGGGCCGGTGTGGGTGTGGGTGGGTTCCGATCAGGTAAAAACACACCAAAGCGTCCTGCAAAAAGTGCTATAGAATATTCGTGTAGAAATATTGGCAAGTGTATTCCCGGTGCGGTGCTAGCTTGATCCTTGCTAGCTAGTCTAGAGTCTAGACTTGTGAATCACAAGTTCTCAATATGCATGCATGAGAACGGATTTCTCTTAATTTGGATCATCTGATGGTTGACCTTGTTGCTTGGACGCATCAGTCACGGGCTTACCTCCCGTGCTCACTTCCAAGTCCAAAGGCGCACATGTAAGTACATTAGCGAGCTAGTTGCGATGGAAACGAAGGAGAGATCAACGGAACCAACCCCACTTGACACGGTAGCTTGCTAGGCTCCAAAGAAGCTCGATCGGGTCTGGCCTGCCATGGATCTCGGCAGCTGTCGGGAGAAAGAAACTGATCGAGTAGACGATCGGAAGTCAGGGCAGGTAGCGTACGCTTTGACCCACTAAATCAACTCCTAAAATATCGGTGGTACTACCAGATCCCCCAAAATCAGAAAGATGCTAGCTTGACGATCTAGCTAGAGGTCGTAGCGCACCCCAGCCCTGAATGCCGTGTCAACGCCGAGCCTAACAGCGAAGACGCCCCACGTACGGGCCCCCGCGTCCCATCGTAACTCGGAAGGCCGGCACACTCATGATCGACACCTCTCGCTTTTTCTGACTGACGCGTTGGATCGACGCCGGCCGTCGCCTCGGTCTGCCCGGCGCCGGGTCAGCGTCGCCGTCGGCGCGCGCGTGCGACCGGTTCGCGGGCACGTGTCACAGGACCGGCCAGCGACGTACAGTGCGTACATACGTGCAGCAGCGCGCGTGGTGTGATGTGCCGGCCGCAGCGCGCGCACTAGGCGTGGTCGATCGCCGTGTCCGTGCGCGCGGCCGTGTCGCCGTGTGCCGCACAGACAGCAGAAAGCGGCGGGGAGAGATTCTCCGTGGGAGGATGGGGGCGGGCTCAGTAGTAGGAGTTCCCTGGGTCGCACGGCACGGCAGGGCCAGCGGCTTGCCGTCTACGACTGGATCCGTCGACCCACCAACAAATGATGGAGATGGAGAGTCTACACGTCTGTCTCTCTTCTCTGGCGAATTGTCTACGTCGACGCCTATCATCAGTGCGTGCGTGGGCGTGGGCGTGGCTACGTACTACGTGCAATGCACGATCGAGTAAATTTATGTGTCATATATCTATCGTAGCTAGCTAGCCTGTGGGTGGCTGATACGGATCGTGCCACAAGTTACGGCCAGGTAAAACTCTTGCCTCTTGGTACGTACGTGCTCTGTCGTTCCGATCGCGGGAGGAGGTTGATTGCACGCGACTAACTGACGCGATCTATAGCTAAATTAGTTGGCTATATAATCTTCCACTCCATCTCGTGCATGCCAACGACCGACCAGTCCCTAAACGAAAACACAACGGACGGCTAGAAAGGTCATGCACGATCGCGCGCTCCTTAGTGTTATTTTCCGCGAGTTGTTCGGTGAAGAAACACTGAGGCTAGCTAGCTCATCACAGATTCGAGTGTCTGCCTTTGTGAACCTATATATAATTGTACTATATTACTATCAGTTCCTCTCTGCAACTGCTGCACTGCCAAGCACGCTAGCTAGGGAATGGAATGAACAACAAGTTGACCTCCACAACCCCAATGATTTCTCGCCTAGCAGTAGTACTGCTACAGAACTATAATATCAATTCATTCATCTGTGGAACTGCTACACTGCTGGCTGTCCAGCGAGGGAAATGAGATGAAATGAATAGAAAGTTGACCCTCTTCTCGTCTACCGAACCCGAGAATGATGATCCCTCCATCGCGTCGCCTAGCTAGTAGCTAGCTCGATCGGATCGGATGGGATCGGATGGTCAAAGGTTTGTCGCTGGTGGATACGTGGCGGCGACGTCGTGGGTCATCGATGGGGACACCGGCCGGGCGGAGCGGACGGATCCTTGTCGAGATCGATGAGGCGATGGATCGATCGACGAACGCTGCTCCGGCTGGCCGGACGCTGTCCCTGTCCGACCTTTTGACTCGGCCTCCGACTACTGGAGTGGCGCTGGCTTGCGGGCGGAGTGCACTGCATGCTCCTGCGTGTGGCTTGGCTGAGGCTCAGTATAGATGTGTGTGTGTGGATGGGGTGAGTGGGCGGCTGGCTTTTTCCGGGCACGCGTGCCGTCCCCCGGGCCCCGCGCTTTTGACGCCTTCTCTTTCTCTCCCGCCATAGACTTCGCCGTAGCTAGCAGTCGATCGACGGCCATCAGCATGACGTCAAGGACGTCGTCGTCGAGCCAACCTACCTGTCTGTGCTTGCAACCATGGTGTTGCACTAGCTAATACCTATGGCTACAGCTGTAGGTTTAGGCCGGCCACCGTCTTCCTCTTCTAGAGACGAAATCCTGCGGCGATACTACGCCGAAAGAATGTTCCTACAGTCGTCGTCCACAGGACTCTCTGCTCTGCTGCAAGCCTCAAGTAGTAGTAGGTGTATATATTTTTTACGTCTATGCATGAACCTAGGCTGCCGTTTTTTAAGTCCACTAAAAGCGCAATTAGGACGTACCTGCCTTGATTAACCACTTGCATGTTTGAAATGCTGTATCCAGTATCTATGCTGCCCGTGGGCACGACGGTTTCATATCACGATCAACCAGAATGAGAAGTTGTCTTGACTATTTACGGTTGGCATGTCTATATATAGCTACGCATTTGGATCGGTCGAATCGCACTGTGCTACTACGAGCTACGAGTAGCTAGCTATAGCAACCTCACTAATTACACACTCCGTTACACCGATCTGTAAGGAGAAGAAAAATATAAGGGGAATAATATGAGTTTGGCTAGTCTGAAAACTTTTTTTAGAAAAAAACTGGGACTTGGCTAGTGTGGACTTGGAAGGGAATATAAGTACGTGGCAGAAAATTCCAAAAAGGAATAGGGCGGAGGGAATCATAACGATCCAGGACAAACATGGGGTGCTTAACGCGTGCGTTAGGGAGGCGTTCTTCCATCACGTCACCCATCCCCGACGAAACTGACGTTTTGGCATCTGAATTAATTTTCAGATTCATCCAGAACATGCATGCATGATTCATTGTGACCAAAAACAATTTTATCACCGGCAGGCAAGCACGCATGCATGAAAAATTCTTACGGCAAAAACCAAGGGTGCATGCATGCATCCATCCATCGACCATTCTTCCATTATAATGCCATATATAGTAGTAAAATTTAGCTAGCATTTAAAATGCATCATGCTAGCGAGAGCTACAACGTTACTATCACTGGATATGTTCCGCATGCTACACATATTATAAACTACGATTTGTAGGATCAGGGCACGCAAGTAATTTGCATCCGATTGTGACGCTTGAATTTTATCTTCTAGTGGTCGGAATGCTTGACAATAAAATAAAATAAAGGCCGATGGTCAGAGGATTTGCAATTATCACCACGTTGAAAGTAATTCGCTACTAGCTAGGATAGATTAGATTAATTCTAGCCGACTATAGCGCACACAGACGTGACTTCTTGGTACAAAAGATTAGGTCCAACAGTTGTACTACTAGAGTTCATTACCCCTTTATAGCAGTTAGGCAATTTCATCAAACATTCCTTCTGGATGATGTAATTCATTTCACTGTGTTGCTATCATCAACAAGACCTCCTTTCGGAGGTCAATGCCTTTGATTGATCCATTCGAATTTATACCCTAGTCTCACTCCTTTGTTTTATTTGCAAGTAAAAGATAACATATTTTATGCCGACTCGACATATTTATCCTGATTCTAATGTGTGAAACATGCATGCACGGCGCCAGGCATATGTCAATTATTGAATCCCTGCTTTGTAATCTCAATATCCCTAAATCCTTACTATTATATGGCTAGCTAGTGGCCCGAGCCTCTAACCGAAGAATCATAAAAGAGGAGATTGAAGGATCAGAATTTCTTGAGGGTATAGCTAGATGTGACTTGTCTGGAACAAAGACATCGTGAATTTTTCTTTTGTGACCATCAATTATTTGCCAAGATTTGTCCGTAGTATTGAAATACTATAACACACATGTACTGAGACAATATCAACTTTTAACACATAAATGTTCCCCTCCTTAGAGGCGTCGTCACAGATACCTTAGATTTGTCTCCCGTGCCTTGGGTTTTGGGTCCTCAAGTTTTCCCGGAAGGCTTTAACCTAGGACCAAGTCACACAACATGTTGTCTAGCAAGATCAATGGACTCTAGGTTGGCGGGCTTGGTAGGTTGTTGAGAGATGAGGGAGAGACCAGGAAGGCGGTGCGGCAGCGATGAACCAATTGGGTGGGAATGTGGTTTGGCATGGCAGAGAGTGGTGATCTTGTGCTAGAAGGGTGACCAATTTTTCTGATCCAAGTACACAATCAAACGGGGTTGGTTTGGCTGGTACTTCGTTTGCGAACTAATATAAAATCGTTTAGATCACTAAAGTATCTAAACGATCTTATATTAGTTTATAGAGGAAGTACATTGGAGCGGCATGCCTGAATGTTGGTGTGTTGGTTGGGCATGTAGCTAGCCATGCAGGCATGTGCATGAGCGAGTGGTGTATTTGGAAGTGAGAGCAGCAGCCCACAAGAACGATTTCTCGCGGCAGATCTAGTTTAGCTAGGCGGTTTGAGCTTATTGTGTTGGTTTATTTATTAACTAATCCCTCCGATCCAAGATAAGTGTAGTGGTTTTAGTTCAATTTTTCCTAAAATCATGAAACATATTTTCGAATGCAGGGAGTAGGGTTTTCAGCCGACTTTTCCTTGTAAACAGAGTCTCTCACCCTTTTATCCATTCAAGGTTTAAAAAAAAAACTCGCTCCGTTCGAAATTAGATGACGCTCAAACGGATGTATGTATATATATTTCGGTGCTAGATACATCCGTTGAGGACGGAGGTTGGTTATTCTTTAAGATTACACCTAGTGTGATGAACCTTAACAACACTATGATATGTCTTTTTCGTTGTTGGTAGTCATCTAACATTACGCGCATACGTCAAAACCCTAAGACAATAAGAGGTTACTGTTACAACTACAAGACAAGATTGAGAGTTAAAAGAGACTACTACCGGTGAGCACGAGAGTGTTGTGTAGTGCTCTACTCTAGTGATGTGGGTTGTTCAACGACCGCTTGATCATGATCTGTTGCACCAGATCGATTTGAAATTTACCAGCTGACGCAATGCGGGAAGACCGCCAACGACCCAAGCCACGGTCAGGCAGGCGAAATTCTCCTCTCCGTTTCATTTCCAAACGCAGTTTATATATACCCAGACCACACAACCCCATCTTTTCCACTGAGCTTAGCTTCACCCCTTTCCCCTCCCTCCTCTCCTTGCCCACCCAACAAGCACTCACCACTCCCTTGCATCTGGCTCTCCTATCCCTCCGAGATCGATCGGTCGACGAAGAAGCGGAGCGGTGATCGGCAGATTGAAGAGATGGGAGATCATCAGCTGATGCATGCTGCTCCGGCCATGTACAGCGGCGGCGGTGCCGGAGCCGTGTCTCATGGCATGTGGTGGAACAGCAACGCGACGGCGGGGGTGCCTGCCGCGGCGTGCTCCACGGAGCTCGCCGGGTTCAACAGCTGGCCGGCCGGTCTGGCGGCTGGTGGCTACGACGTGGCGGGGGTAGACGGCGGGAAGCAGGCCAAGAGCTGCACCACCACGGCCTCCTCCGAGTCGCCCGGGAACAACAGCTCCATAACCTTCCAAGAAACGGCCAGCATCAACGACCCGGCAGCCGCCGGCTTCGCCGACTGGAATAACCCTTACATGTGAGTTGTTCGTTCCCACTTAGTTCCACACCTGCCCTTAATTTGCTCGATTGATTCGCCGTTCGTCCGTGATCTCGTACTAGTATCATATGATATGATGATGGTCGATACACATACGTACATACTCCCGTGACATGCACTGAAACTAATTAACGAAATCTACATGTGTATGTATTTTAACTTCCAACAGGAGCAGCGGCGCTGGTAATATGCATGGGTTTCTCCAAGTTGGCCACCATGACATGAGCTCGAGAACGGACCCGCAGAGCATGATGAATGCCGTCGCCGCGCCGAACAACCTAGACCTAGCTCTACAAGGCCACCACCACCATCAGCAGCAGCAGCAGCAGGACGATCACCAGCGCCAGCAGCAGCTGCTGTCCAGCCTGGGGGCGCCGGAGCTGCTCCTGTCGCCCAACTCGCCGTACGGGTTCCAGTCGTCGCTGCTGAGGAGCCTCATCGAGCCCACCGGTAAGCCAGCACCGGCAGCGGGGCTCCTGCAGCAGTATCAGTACCAGCAGATGGGCGGCCAGACAGGGGCCAGGGAGCCGCTCCAGTTCACCAACGACGCCGCGTTCTGGAACCAGTCTGCCGGGTTCGGCATGGGCATGGCAGCGCCGCCGGCGACTGACAACACTAGCGTGCGTTTGGCGAAACAACCGGCGCCGGCGCCGCGTGGGGCAAACCTTGCACTTAAGGTACGTAAGCTTGTGCTAATGATTTAGTATTTACTACTACGATACTCTATACAAGCAGTTGCAAATATTGCATGGAAGCACGTACAGATGTAGTAGGTGGCCGATTGTAATTTACTTTGGTTGTCTGTATGTATAGACTGTGCTAGAAGGCGTGGGAGATTCTAGCTCAATCGTCACCAAGAAGGCGAGCGGCGAGCCGGCGTTCAAGAAACCGAGAATGGAGACGCCGTCGCCATTGCCGACCTTCAAGGTAAACATGCATGCTCATGCTCATACTCATGCATGGTTAGGTACTTAGGTTAGGTTAAATCATGCCACTTGGTTCTCTTAAACACCATGGACATTATTTGATGTCACATAGTATAATACATAGACGCAAACCCAGATCGGTGCATGATGCATCTTTATCGGTTGATTAAAGTTGTGCATGCAACACATTTCAGGTTAGGAAGGAGAAGCTAGGGGACAGGATCACAGCGCTCCAACAGCTCGTCTCTCCTTTCGGAAAGGTATAAGCTTGCTTGCTAGCTTCGCTTAGCTAGGCTTTTCATGCATGCATGCATGCATCACATAAACAAAAGCTAGATATATTACACATGACCTTGAGTAGTATCATCCAATGTGCATCTCTTCTCTGCAAAAGCGTTCATCGTTTCCTCCCCTCCTTTCGAGATCTACTTTCATCTAAACACACATGTGGAGGAGTATCTAACACACAATCTCGTTGTGCGTGCCGCAGACAGATACGGCGTCGGTGCTGCACGAGACCATCGAGTACATCAAGTTCCTCCACGACCAAGTTGGTGTAAGTGCACGTTCCAAGTCCCTACATATGATTCCATGCCCCCATGCACGCACACGCACGCTTTAATCATGGCGCCCCGAGCACGCACGGGCTCTATCGGTTTCCTCCCACGAATCATCCACCAGGAGACTCCATTGGAGACCGAGCTCAACATTTGTCTCTGCAACCTTGCATGCAGGTGCTCAGCGCCCCATACCTCAAGAGCGGCCATCATCAGCATCAAGTGCCACAGTACCTCAAGGTATGTACATGTACATCCATGGCGTGCTTGTCAGTCTGCATGCTTTGCTCTCTCTCACTTTCCATTGCCCCATGGATGCTGCCATTTCAAGTCTCAAAGTGCTTGCATGTCTGATGGTGGCTTTTTACATGTGTCTGCGCGTGTCTGGTCACAGAGCTCGAGCAATGGTAGCCCCGACAAGTCGTGCAAGGACGGCGGCGAGGTGTCGCTCAAGGGCCGGGGGCTGTGCCTGGTGCCGATATCGAGCACCTTCGCCGTGGCCAGCGACGTGCCCGTCGACTTCTGGAACCCCTTCGGCCCCCAATTTAGGTAGAGGAAGAAGAAGAAGCACAAAGCTTGATGAACGTACGGCCCCGATCCGATCGATCAGAAGCAACCACGCACGGATCGATCCGACGACAACGTTCCTCGATCTTCATGAGCTATCTAGTAGTAACAGCCTATGATCATAATTTGTAACAGGTAGTAGCACCAGTGAGGAACGCTTAATTAATTATATGGCTAAGCTAGATGAACCTTTGGAATGAGTGCTTGAAGACTTGGGCTCATTCTTCAGGTTCATCAGGGAATAATCTATTGACCAAGGGATCTGCATGCTAGCTGAGAGGATCAGTACTGGATTATGTCGCGCTGATCATTCGATCATCGTCGTCGTCGATTGTCGTCGTGTGATTGGTTGTTAGGTTTGCATCATTGGGCAGTTGTGGAACAGCTTGTTGTTTTAAGAACTACTACTAGTACTTTAATTCAGCCATGATCGATCAAAGCAGATCTGTCTGTAGCAGGTTTCATTTCTCTATGGATTTGTACTACCAAATAAAGAAGTGGCATCTCCCCTTGATTGATCTCAGCATGCGGTTTACACCTTTGGATCTGGCCACATGCTCTTGTTTTAAGTAGGGCTTCCAGAATCTGTGCGTGCTGTGTGTCTTTTTCTTGAATATTGCCTTCCAGAATCTTTCAGGTTAGACTATCCCATTTCTGAGCCAGTGGATATCAGCATGCGTGTATAGCATATTCTTCTGTGTGTTTCTTATCGTGTGGTCTACGTTTCATTCCTCTCAGCGGTACCAACTAAGCCAGGACCCGTGTATAGTCATCGCTGAAATTGTATCCAAGCAATTTAGAAAATTCAGTTGCATAACAAGTAGCAGGAGTAGAAAAAATCACTCTTTCATAACAAGTATAGGGGTAGTAAAAGCGATGAAACTCACCTGAAAGTGACTCGCGGCACGAAATTCAGATAAGTTCGACACACCGAGAGTAGCGAACGGCTGAATCTCAACTGAAGTGTTGCAGCACTGAAGCTTGGCTGCTGAGTGCTGAGCACAACTGTTTTGCCCTAGCAGCATGCTAGCACCCCATTTCCTGTGCTTTTTTTACATTTGGGTGGTATGGTACCGGACCAATATCGAGTGCACTTTTAGCTCTTTGAGTCTACCTGCGTGGAAAACTGTTGAAATGAAAAAGAGTAAAGCACCAGTTTTTTTATAGTATAAACTGAACATCATAGTGGGATGGTTGGCATAAAAACAACTGTTCTTCAGAAGAACGCACTAAACTACTTGGAGGAGATGTATGAACTGTGTTCGAGTATTTAATTTCTGCCCAGCCCACCAATTCTCCTGCGGCATGGATATAAGTTGAACCTCTCATTTGTCCTGTTCTTGGGATGAAAGAAACTCGTGTACTTTTCGTAGAATTTGACCTTGTTTCTTGCCATAGAAAGAATTGGTGCTAAACTTTTGAATTTGACTCTGTTTGAAAGCTACCATCACGCACCTCAACACCCTACGTTAGTGTAATGGTCGAACTAGTAAACCCAGCGTGCAAGACAAAGTTCAACTTCACGTCTCGTTAAGTGACTGAGAGACCTACAGTGAAATTAAACACCTTTATATTGATTCTCCATCTTTTAAAAAGCACTCCTAAAAGTAACCACACATTTTTAATCGTCTGATTTAGCCATTTAGGTAGTCACACAATCCAAACAGAAGCTTGTGTTAGATAATAACGAGAAATAAACGAGACAAAGAGACACGGATTTTTACGTGGAAACCCTTGCGGGAGAAAACCACGGACGCACGAAGGCGCAATCATTATGAGGAGGAGTATTACAAGCACGAGACGACAGGCCGTCTGAGGTGCGACTACATGTGATATATATGAGGGGCAACACATAGGAATCCTTATAGGACAAGTAAACGAGTTGTACTCGTACGCATCGGTACCAACGCAAAAGGCCCACACCGTATGTACTACGTCTAGTCCAATACGATACTAGAATTTGGATCACAATTTAACAATCTCCACCTTGAGCCAAATTTCTTTCAGTAGTCGAAGAAAGTGAATAACTCCATCCAAATCAGGTTAAACACCTTGTGCGTCAAAGTCCATAGGACTAGTGAGAAATACCAACTAAGCCTGAGTAAAGCTCAAACTTATTGGTCGGAACTGGCTTTGTCATCATATCAGCTGGATTATCATGAGTACTTATCTTGCATGATGTCCTTGTTGTTACTGTGGTGTTCCTCTTGCAGCCCGATTTACACCTCTCACAATAAGCTCGAAGTATAAGAATTTCTACTCCCTCAGTCCCATAATGTAAGACGTTTTTTTGACACACGTTATGGGACGAAGTGAGTAGTATATAGAATAACAGAGCTCATGCCGGTTGCTCGAGAAAAAAAAACTTAATAGCAACTGATTAGATATCAAGAACTGATAAAATTTCACTAGGAAGAATTAAGTCCAACAACGACTACACATATGAAAACATCATCACAACATAGACAAAAATATGCATGCAACTACACGAGCAGAGGTTCAACAATGGTAAGATATGGAACTAGGAAGGGGACATAAGTTTTACAAACAAAAGATGCAACCATATAGATTGATCAGTCCTTAAGCACTGGATATATATATATTCCTTGGCGCATGAAAATACCCAACACACCTCGCTTGTCGGCAATGTGCCTGAGGATCCTCCCAAACCCACCCTCACCCCAGTCTTCTCCCCACGAGTTCTTGAAGCGCCAGTACTTGACACCGTCGGAATCTGTGCCATAACCAACAATCAGGACAGCATGTCTGCTGCCGGTGTAGTCTTCGTTAGGTTCATAATCCAGGATGCCTCCTTTGTATTTCTGCAGATCATCGGGACTCTGTATACTGACAACCACGGGCTGTTTTGCTACCGCTTTCTCTAGAGCCTCTTCGGTTGGGTTGACAAATTGAAAGCCTGCTATCCTTGCTGCTACTGTTTTGTTCGGCTTGCAACCCGATTTACTCCTCTCATCGATGTATGGGTAGTCAGTTTCGCTCGAGAGTCCATTTGTTTGTATATACCCGAAGGCCTTTTCTTTCTCGCCCCCGTCACACCCGTCGTTCTCTGTGTCACAGACTCACAGTCGATGAGCTCTTGAACCGACAACGAGACTGACTGCAAGGTATTCATGTAATGTACAGCTTCGACCGAGGATGCAACAGCTATGGCCCAACAGTTGCCTGCGACAAATGCACAAGTTAGGGATCCATGCATGAACGCACTAAATTGTAGATGCACGCTAGCATGTTAATTAGCTGCCGTCCAGAATTAAGCTACACGCAGCAGCAAATAAACTACGATGCACTATGAGAACAATTCAAGCTAGACACTAGCTAGCAACGGAGAATAATGTTTTCAATCTTAAGGCACTCACCACAATTCTTTTGTTCCCTCACAATCGGGGAGACGGCGCCAGCTTCAACCCAGTCAATCTCTGACGGCACAATCCTGCCAATCTCCTTCACACAGATCCAGACACCAAAAACAAATAATCCATGCCATGCAGCTAGCGCCATATTCCGTGGTCTGAGGTACCTGCGAAGAAAGCCAAAGCGGTGGCCAGCAGCATCCATTGCTCTTCTGAGACTGCAATTTGATCACCAGAAAATATTCAGTTACTTTCATCAAACACGCACGAGTGAATAGCAAAAAACTACCACATTACGGGCTATCGTTTCGAAAAACTACCGCTTTTTTTAATTTTTCAAAAAAACTACCACAAAAGTGGCTGGCTGTTCCAAAAAATCTAAGTGGCCGAACGGTTAAGTTTTAACTGGGGTTATGACATGTGGGGCCCGCCCGTCAGGGTTTTGTCGGCCACAGTGCTCACGGCGCGCGGGTGACGGCCGTTAGGGCGCACGGGCCGTCCCGACCAGGTCAAAACGGATCCGGCCCTCACTCTGTCTCCCTCTCGCTCACTCACTCTCTCCCCCCTCACTCTCACTCTCCCCCCTCGCTCTGTTTCCCCTGGCCGAGCTCTCCATCGTCGCCGACCACCTCAGTTCCTCGTCACCGGCCAGGATGCCTTCTTGGAATGATGGGGATGAGAGCTCCGACGACAGCATGGGGGGCAACCTGATGGACATGGAGTACTTTGTAAGCCTCATCCTCCTCCTCTCTGTCATTATCTAGGGTTAGGGTTGAATCGATTTGGGAATGAGGGTTGATGAGCTGTATATTTGTATGGATGGATTCGTTTGGTTTGGTTATCTATTAGTTTTGATCTAGGGTATGGATGGCACTGTGATGTCTGATCTGACCTTGAGCAAGGCAAAGCTTGACTCAAGTTGAACTAGTTGATGCATTGGTTCTGATCTACCTTTTACTGCTTGTAGGACACACCTGACACCATCCCTGAGCCACTCTGGTGTGGTGCTCCCATGGAGGAAGTTGCCAAGTGTACTCTGCACGATATGAAGTCTAGGAAGTGTGTTGCTTTTGAAGGTGCTAAAACTGGGAGGAGGTTCTATGGATGCCCTGTTCAGGTGAGTAATTGAGTATGCTGGGTGGATTCAGTTATGCCTAGTGGATTCAGTTAATGTCTAGTGGATTCAGTTATGCCTAGTGGATTCAGTTATGCCCAGTGGTTACTGAATTTGTACATTAACTTTGTTTGAACTGAATTTAGTACTGAATTTATGGTTACATGTCCTCCTTGTGTACCAATCCTCTTTTTGAATTGAAGTTAGAACTGAATTTATGCATTTTCTGAAGTATGTGTTCTCTGATCAAACTACAGGGAGGTGTGAATTGTGGTGTAGTTCAGTGGGTTGATCCTGCCTGGCCTGATGTACTTAAGAACTGCCTCATCAAGTTGTGGGAAATGTTCCATGAGCAAAACCTTGGAAGGATTCAAGACAAGCATGCATATGAGGATGAGGTTGCCAAGTTGAAGAAGGACTATGATCATCTCTGCACTGAGTATCATAAAATGGTTGATGATGTTAGCAAGATGTTTGACTGGCAGGATGGTGTTGGCAAGATTGCCTACCAAAAAGCAATGGATGCTGAGAAATTTGAGAAGCAGAAGGAAGAGCTAGAGCTGGAGATGAAGATGGAGAAGCTAAGGCTAGCAAAAGAACAGAGGTGTATCCTTCAGGCCCAGGCAGACATAATTCACAACACCAGGAAGGCAATGAAAGAGATAAAGGTGGACAGGGATCTTCTTGCACAAGAGAAGACAGAGCTTGAGAAAGTAGTTGCTGATCTGCTGAATGCTGGCCATGGGAGCAAGGAAAAGCTTGAGAAAATCAAGGCCATACTGGAGGCTTGAAGATTTGGACAATGGTGGTTAAGTAAGTAAGGTGGCCTACACATATAACAGGCCTTGCAAGATGATGGTAGGAGTATATTTTGTGCAGTCCTATATGAACTGTTTAAGTTATGGTAACTAGAGTGGTGGAGAACCTTTGCTAAGTCTGGCTTATGTTATTGTACTGTTAAGAACCTATCTATCTTAAGTAATGCAGTGAAGAACTGTTTTATTTCTTTAGGTTGTTTTCCTAAAAGTAGCAATGCTGAACTAGTATATTTTTGGGCCTAAAACCATTATGTACACATTGTGGGCCTAGACTGGGTTGTTTTATTACTCCACCTACCTACCACCAACCATTAGTAGTCTATAAAGCCCCCCTTGAGTGAAACCGCAGTCAATCCCCCCATCCCCACCCATCTCAACCCCCAGCCGCCAAAGAAACCCTAGAATCCAAGGGAGAGATGGATCCTGGAGAGGTCATAGATGGAGAAGAAGAGGTGCCCAGACAAGCCAGGCACAGAGATGCAAGGAGGAGGGCGAGAAGGCAACTTGCTGAGATGATCCTTGCAGCACGCAACCGCAAGGACAGAGAGCAGTTCCTGGAGGCATTCCCCCCTGGTTCCAACCCTAGTGATGATGATATCATCTACTGGGCAAGGAGGAGGGCAAATTTCCATCCCTTTCAGGTCACTAGGCAAAGGTGGACTAGGATTCTGTACCCATGATGCTGCTGTTATGTTTCTGTGTTCCTAGATCTGTCTTTCTATCTATGTGATGTTTGAAGTTGGTGTAAGAACAATGTTGAATGAGCTATGTATGTGATGAATCAAGTTGTCTATGATGCAATGCAATGTATGAAGCTAGTGAAAGAAAAATGTTGAATGATCTATCTATGTGATGAATCAATCTGTCTATGATGCAATTTATGAGTGAATCTTTTATCTATATTTGTATGTATGAATGAATTGATCTGGTGATCTTGATGTTTTAAGTTAGAAATGTTATGGTTTGGTCAGATGGCCATATCTTGTTGTTTTAGGTTTGATCTCTTAGGGTTTGGTGCCTAGAGGGGCAAATCTTGATGTTTTAGCTTTGATATGTTAGGGTTTGGTGCCTAATCATATCAATCAACTATCAACAAAATAAATCACTTGATGTACATAACAATGCTCAGCATAAGAAATAATTTCATATGAAACAATTCATAACCTAGGACATATCAAATCAAAATATAGCTTGACAGCAGATAACTCAACATGGATCAAGCAGTTCAAACACAGACCATATAACTTAATTGTTTCAAGCAGTTCATACATAGACCACATAACTTAATTGTTCAAATGAAAACAGATTTCACTGCAAATAACACATTCAATGGTTGCCACTAGCTGTGAAATACAAAGCAAGTTTGCTTGGGGCCTTCCTCTTCCTCTTAGAACCAACATCAGCTTGACCTGATGTTGATGCTGCCCTTGGAGCATTGAAACCTCTTGCACTTGACCTGGTGTTCTTTGCTAGAGATGATGCACTTGACCTGGTGTTGTTGGCTGGTGCTGAAGTAGGTGGTGGGTTCTTTCTCTTTCTTGATCCACCTGTTGAAACTGCAGTAGATGTGGTTGCCCTTGTTGTAGCAAATGTGGTTGCCCTTGTTGAACCTGTTGCTGGTTTCCTGCCCCTAAGTGGTCCTGAAGATGGAGCTGGACCTGATGTGGCCCTAGCTGGAGGTGGCCTGGTTGGTGCTGAAGTTGCTGGGTAGGATGCCCTGTTTTCCTACAATTAAAAACAAGTTGTAGCTCACAAGATGTATGCATAAAAAACAAGTAGCAGATTTTCCTTGTTGAACTGGCTTAGTTACCTGGTGGTTGTTTTTTCTTGTCATAAACTTGGCCTTAAGTCTGTCTCCACACATTGTCCACCTGTGGCCTTGCAGACCACAGTTACTGCATGTTATTGTGCCCATCCTTGATGTATCCTTTGGAGCTGGCACCCCAAATTCACCCTTTCTCCTAGCTGTCTGCTTCTTGCCTTTCTTCTCCCTAAAAACTGGTGGTTCTATGTCTGGTGTGTTGGTGTTGGGCCAGAATTCAGGGCCAGGGATAGGGTAGATGATGTGCTGGTATGCAGCCTTATACATTGGCTTCTTAAAGAATGGATGCACATAATCTTCGGGGTGAACTTTTATCTTCTGCATTGCAGATATTGCATGGTAGCAAGGTGATCCAGTCATGTCCCACCTCCTGCAAGAGCAGCTCCCTACATCAAGCTTCACACAATATGTGTTCTCTCCACTAGTTACTTGCCAGATGTTGGGACCAGCCATGTTTGCTTCACAGTATTTAGCCCACTTCTTGCTCTCCTCAAACTTCTCCATGTAATGTGGGGTTATTTCCCACCTACAGCTCTCTGTTTTCTCTCTGATGCCCTAGTACTTAACCATTAGTTTGGTCCTCAACCCTTCAAACATGGTCTTAATTGGTTTTGACCTAATATCTAGAATCATTTTGTTGAAAACCTCACTAAGGTTGTTCACTACCAAGTCAGGCTTGCACACATGATCCATTGCATATCTAGCCCAACACTCCTTAGGGATGCCATTCAACCACATGTAGGCTGGTTCACATGCTGCTTTCAAACCTGCCATTCCTTCTTTGTGACCATGTTCAGTGAAGGAATAGCTAGCTTTGTCAACCCATTTCTTAAGTTCTTCTGCTCTAAAGCCAGCTGACTGGAAGTTGGCATATATGTGTCTTAGACAATATCTTTGTGGGGATTGAGGAAATACTTCATTAATTGCTTTAAGAAGGCCCTGTTGTTTAGTAATGAGATAACTATAGCAGCATTGCTATGTGCATAAGAATAATACAGAGTCAGAGAAAATACCTTCTACCTGTCAGACATGATGGTGTAGTTCCCAAACTGGTTGCTGGTGCCAATGCAGACTCTAAGTTGGTTTAAAAACCAGGTCCAGCTAGGCCCATCCTCTTTGTCAACCACCCCAAAAGCAATTGGGAACACATTGTTGTTCCCATCTCTTCCAGTTGCTGCCAATATTTGCTGGCCTGTGGATAACTTGATGAAGCAACCATCAAGTCCTGCATAAACAGAGATAGTTAGGGCAAAATTGAATAACTTGATTACATTTCTAACATGATTAAATCACTGATTTGTACCTATGAAAGGCCTACAACCAGCAAGAAATCCATCTTTTGATGCCTGGAGGCAATAGAACATGTACTTGAACCTTGGTGTGGGGGCTGGGTTCAAAGGATCCTCAAAAGTTGTCACTATGCACCTGCTTCCAGGGTTTGTGTCAAGCACACATTGTAGGTAGTCCCTCAACCTCAGATACTGCTTTATGATCACCTTGCACAACATCAACAGCCATCAGTCTTGCCCTATATGCCAAACTCCTAGGTACATGCACCCCAAACTTCTTCTTAGTATGTTTGAGAACTGTCTCTACATCAGCCTTTACATTTGATCTAACTGTGTCCTCCACAGCTTCTGCAACCCATTCAGCAGTAACCTTTGTACTCTCTCCACAAGCTCCACAACTATGATCCATGTGGCACTTCTTGATTGTGAATGTATCTTCATGGGCTACTTTGGATGCAGTCATGAAAAATTCACATCCATTCTTCCTCTCTGGGCACCAAACAATAACCCTTGATGGTTCATTCCTATGGTACTGAAAGTTTCTCAAAGTCCTAACATGAAAATTTCTCAATGCCTTTCTAAACTCATACACATTGGTGAAGCAAAGGTCCTTGCACAGCTGCTCATGTGCATCAGGTACCTTTGGGTCATACCATTTCCTCTCTTTCTTCTTCTTCAATCTTCTCTTCCTTCCAGAAGGTAGTCTTGGAGTCTCCCCATCTGAGTCAGAAATGCCCACATCACCAGGGAAGCAATACTCATCAGCTTCAGGTACAAAATCTTGAAACTTTGGGATCTCTGGCTGACTGTGAGCTCTGGAAGTTGGACCTGGATTTGCTGCTGCTCTTCTCACAGGCTTGAGTTTCTCAGGCCTGCATTTTTCCACAACTATTTCTTCTCCACTGTCAGCCTCTTTCTCCTCCTGCCAAAACTCTGAAACATCACTGTCACCTTCAAACTGTGGTCTGTCTTCTATAGCATCTCTTTCTTCTTCATTTCCAATATTTTCTTCACCTCTCTTCCAAGCCTTGTAAGACATCTTTATCCCTCTATAGTCACCCCTATCAATCTCAAAGTCTAAGGATGGATTTGTTAATATCATCATCCTCTTGACCAGCAGCCTGTCCATCATCATCTCCACCATTAGCTTCTGAAATGTTGAAGTTACAGCTTTGCTGTGTGTTCAAATTAACTTCAAGAGGGTGGACCACTCCATCTTGTGACAGACTTAACACAAAACCAGGACCCCCCACTGGACTGCCTATTGGAATTTGTTCTTCACAAACATTGTGAGCCCTGTTACATTCAACATCTCTATCTTCATTTGCCTTGGAAAAAATGATATTGAGCACTGTGAAATCTGAGTGGTCTATCATTTCTTCAACTGCATCTTGACTGTCCAGAAGAAATAAACCTTCATGTCCAATCCCTTGTTCTTTTACCCAGTACATGTAGTCATCTAACCCATAGCCTTCAGTCTCAGTAAGTGCTATCAAGTTCAGAAATGTGATGTCTGAAACAGAAAACCTCCTTTCCATATTATCTCTGCCCTGGAAATGCAGCCTAACCTCCCAAACTTCATCATCCAGCCTGCATTACATAATATGTTATTTGAAAAGCCCAACTAACTAAGTGTTTTTTGCTACAAAAATTCAGTGCACACTAACTATAAAGTACAGTAAGGAATCTGAATCCAACAAATGCTTCTCTGAATCCACCATGCATTTCTACTAAATCTAACTAATCCTTCAGTGCTAAGTGATACTGTTGCATCCAAAACATGCCACAGAGTGTTTGCTCAACTATTATTCAGTGCATGTTCATGTTCTAAGATGAATCACAGCAGCATCAACCTAGGGTTTGGTCAAAAAACTAACTAAATTATGCTATGTTGTTTGAAATGAACAAGCAGAAATGCAGAAACTGTTGAAGGAGCTCATAAGAGGAAAAAAACTTACTCCACCCCTCCAAATGCAGAGGCCCAGTGCTGGGAGTTGGCCGGATCTGCCTGCACAGCCCTAGCAAGAGACCTCGCTGCTTTGTACTCAAGCGAGAACTGGCAATCATCAGGCGACAGCGGTGTAGCCTGTGTCGTAGGAGCCTGCATCAGAGCTGCAGCCTGTGGTGTCCGCTGTGGCGGCGGCGGCGCCGCCGGCTGGGTTGCAAATCTACTGCTCCCCAGCCAGTTATCAACCTCTGAGAACTCGCCGCCTCCATCCCCTCTTCCACCTCCACCCGTTGAATGGCCGCCATCGCCTAGTTTCGCCGCCGCTGCCGCCATCGGAGAGGGAGGCGCGCACGAGAGAGAGGGAGAAAGAGAGGGGGAAGACAGAGTGAGGGCGGGCCGGATCCGTTTGACCTGGTCGGGACGGCCCGTGCGCCCTAACGGCCGTCACCCGCGCGCCGTGAGCACTGTGGCCGACAAAACCCTGACGTGCGGGCCCCACATGTCATAACCCCAGTTAAAACTTAACCTTTTGGCCACTTGGGTTTTTTGGAACAGCCAGCCACTTTTGTGGTAGTTTTTTGAAAAATTAAAAAAAGCGATAGTTTTCCGGAACGATAGCCCGTAATGTGGTAGTTTTTGCTATTCACTCAACACGCATGTCCATGCTGAAAGAGAGGCAGATTGAGTTGAGAGAGTGTATGGAGCTAGCCAGATGCGTACGTACGTGTAGGTGTCTCAGGAGCCTGCTAGCTCTGGCCGGCCTCGACGGCGACCCGGCCGCCGCGGCCTGGCCGCAGAACCGCCGCAGCAGGGTCCTCCCCGCGACTCCCAACGCCGGACGAAACATGCCTGCCTGCCTGCACCTCGCTCGACCATGGATCCAATGAAGAGTATAGATGACGAGGAGGAGGGCACTACCGGAATAACCCTATATGCCTACGGCCTTATCTATGCCGACGGCTTTTTGTTGGGGCCGTCGGCATAACTCGAGCTACGCAGACGGCCTGGGAAAAGCCGTCGGCATAGAGAAGCCGTCGGCATACCTTCATCTATGCCTACGGCAGCCGTAGGCATAGTTAGGCCGTCGGCATATATCGATCTATGCCTACGGTGGCCGTAGGCATAGTTAGGCCGTCGGCATAGATGTGGCCCTGGTGGCCCAGGGACAAACGGCGGGCTGACGCCGTCAAATCTATGTCGACGTCCCTGACGGCGGCCGTCGGCATAGATATTATCTATATTTTTTTAGTAGGAGCTTCCACGTGGCAGAGCTATGCCGACGGCAAAGCCGTAGGCATAGTTTTCCATCTATGCCGTAGGCATAACCCCGCCACGTGGCGCCTCCTGGCAGCCCCTGGCCGAGAACTATGCCTACGGCCATGCCGTAGGCATAGATATTATTTGTTTTTATTTTAAATTATTTTTATTTTTAAGTTAATTTTTGTTTAATTTAAATCTAACTTATCTAAACTTAAACATACACAAATTATACATCGATTTAGGGTAGAATTTTCCATAGATTATGAATATCCAGTTTGTTTTTGTTTTTGAGTATGTTAGAAATGTGGCCTCCTGTACTTTTGCATGTAGGTCCTTCTGCTTTATTAAAATCATAAGTAATTGATACTTGGATTGATTTTGACAAAATTTATATGGTTTTTTATCAGAATATTGAAAGGATTATGTGTTATACTATGTTTCAAATTTGAACAAACTTAAATCATGTTTGCTTCATCAGATTGTTTCAAGGACTGTGGTGGCGGGTGCAAAGGCAACTGGCTCAGGAGTGTGACCCTTCATGGACGCCGATGCCGCTGTCACTTGGGGGGAGGAAACGGCCATGTCGGGTTGACACGAAGGGAATCTTATGGTGGGTTTGTCCCAGACCTTGTTCTCAAGTGTTCCTATGGGCCGACCTATCACAACCAGGTGAAAACGTCCATTGGTCAAAGCTCGTCCGGTGAAAGTCAAAGGCGTAGATTTCCGGGTCAACTTGTCCAGGGTTCGGCTGACCGGGGACCGGTTCGGCTGACCGAGTCCTCATACATGCTGAAAGATGTGGTGCCATGTCTAAAGAGGCAATACGCGGCTCCAGTGTGAGGTTCGCCCTCATGAACGGCGATGCAATCGAAGTAATCCTTCTGCGGTTTTGGCGTTGCATGAATATTCCTGAACACTTGAGCGTAATCAATTCATGAGATTTTTACACAGTGCAGACACATATGATATAATATGTGTGGCAATTTCTTATATTTTTGTAAGATGCAGGAGTATGTGAAAAAATCCCCCACCATGGATTGTTCTTTGCATGTCTATGAGTGTGGTCGAGGGCCTTTGGGGGCTAGCTACGCCATCAAATCTTGCGCCAGGTCCTCTTACATGTCTGGAAGTGTGCTGTCAGGTGCAAACAAACGACATGCGGCTCCGGAGTGTGACCCCCTTCACGAAAGGTGCTGCCGCCGGCACTTGCAGGGGGGGGGGGAATGGCCGCATCGGGTCGACACGAGGGGGGTCCGCTGGTGTGCTGGGCCCAAACCTTGTTTTGAAATGTTCCTATGGGCTGACCTATCACAACCAGGTGGAAAAGTACGTTGGTCAAAGGCCGTCCGGTGAAAGTCAAAGGCCTAGATCTTCGGGTCAACCGGGCTAGGATTAGGTCGGTCGGGGGCCTTGGGGGTATCAATGGTACCCAAACTTGCATTGTGTCTTAATATATGTATACAAGTGCGATGGAGGGTTGAAATAGCCAATGGAGGAACGGGTAACACATTTCATTCACAAACCAGACACGTTCTCTCTCGATAGCTAGATACTAACTCGGAGATGCTGCAGTTTACAAGCGGCCTCCGGTCAGGCTTCTGCGAAACGCGCTCAAACTTTTACCACACCCTACAAGGGGCATATGAAGACAATGTGCTGGGTCCCTAGGATTTCCGGCATCGTATGATTTTTCACAGATTTTTATGGCTTGATCTGGCATGCCACCAAGGTACATTCGCCCCCCCCCCCGGTTGTGGGGCTCCTCCTTCTTTGGTTGCACTAGGCCTATGCATGCTACAAGACATCATATATGATTTTACAAACCACTTCTGGACATCATTTCAGGTGGCCGTCGTGCAGATCTGCAATTCCCCGCATTGAAACCCTACGGATGTAGTAAATGTCTCAAATAATCCAGGCAAGCCCGAAAAATGCCATGTCATGGCACGTGTCATGAAATGGCCCCCTTTGAGAGCATGAGAATTTTTGAGGTCAACGGAGCAACAGGCAGCGCAGTTCCTTCACAAACCGAAACATTCTCTCTCTATAGCAAGATACTAACTCGAAGATGGTGCAGTTTACAAGTGGTCGCCGGTCAGACTTTTGTGAAACGCGCTCAAATTTTTACCACACCTTACAAGGGCCATATGACGACATCGTGCCAGGTCCCGAGGATTTCCGGCATCGTATGATTTTTCGTGGATTTTTACGGCTAGATCTGACATCTCGTCGAGGTACATTCGCCTCTCCCCGTGGTGGGGTTGCTCCTCCTTTGGTTGCACTAGGCCGAGGCATACTGCAAAGACATCATATATGATTTTACAAACCACTTATGGACATCATTTCAGGTGGCCGTTGTGCAGATATGTGATTTCCCGCATTGAAACACTACGGATGCAGTAAATGTCTCAAATATTCCAGGCGTGCCCGAAAAATGCCATGTCCTGGCACGTGTCATGAAATGGCCCCCTTTGAGAGCATGAAAATTTTCGAGGTCAACAGAGCAACGGGCAGCGCAGTTCCTTCACAAACCGAAACATTATCTCTCTATAGCAAGATACTAACTCAAAGATGGTGCGGTTTACAAGTGGCCGCTGGTCAGACTTCTGCGAAACACGCTCAAATTTTTACCACACCTTACAAGGGCCATATGACGACACCGTGCGAGGTCCCGAGGATTTCCGACATGCCGCCAAGGTACATTCGCCCCCTAGTGGTATGGCTCCTCCTCCTTTGGTTGCATTAGGCCTACGCATACTGCAAAGACATCATATATGATTTACAAACCACTTATTGACATCATTTCAGGTGGCCGCCGTGCAGATCTGCAATTTTCCACATTAAAGCCCTACAGATGCAGTAAATGCCTCAAATATTCCAGACGGTCCCAAAAAATGCCATGTCCGGGAACGTGTCATGAAATGCCCCCCTTTAAGAGCACGGGAAGTTTCGAGGTCAATGGAGCAACGGGCAACACACTTCCTTCATAAACCGGACACGTTCCCTCTCGATAGTCAGATACTAACTCGAAGATGGTGCAGTTTACAAGTGGCTGGATCCAGCATGCCGCTGTGATCCTCCTCTCCCCTCATAGATCGTCGACAGCCGGGTCCGCCGGACCTCGTCCTGCCGTGTCCATCCATGCGTCAGGATCCGCTCCTTCCGTCCACCCAAAACCCTACCTCGTGGCTATGGTTTCGGTGGCCTCCACCTCTAGCGCTGCTCCGATGGCGGCAAGGCTAGAGGACGCCAGACCCTTCACCGGCGTGGACGCGGTTAGCACTTGCCCTCCTTCAGCGGTACAAGAGAGTAAAAAAATTTAGAAGAAAAACAAAGGGAGAACACAATTGCATGAGCTTGATTCCTATTGGTGGAAACGTTTGTGCCACGGATCGATGACGTGGCGCATATCCATCCATCTAGCTCTCCACCCCACATCCATCCAGCCATCCATCCATCCATCTAGAGAAAAGGAGAAAAAAAAAGCCCATGAGATAGAGCCCACCCAACTCCACCGAACGCCTCCTCCCTCTCTGTCTCGCGACCTCGCTCCTCTCTCCCCCACGAACCCCTCTCCCTCGCCGCCGCCACCACCCATGCCGGCCTATTCCGGTGAGCTCCGGCGACGGGAAGCACTCCCCCCGAGCTCCCCAAGCTCCACGCCTCCTTACCCTCCGTCCAGAATCGGCGCTCCCGCCCTCCATCGTCCCCCGTGCTAGCTAGGGTTTCGGCCGCCACCTCACCTCGGCGACGGCGAGGCCAGCGGGCGGCGGGTCAGGCACCGGCGAGCTCCCGAGCCCCTCTCTCTCGATCCCGAGCCCCTCTCTCTCAATCCCCAGCCCCTCTCTCTCTCGATCCCAAGCCCCTATCTCTCGATCCCCTTCTCTCTTTCGTCGCCTCACATCGCCGCCTCGGGCGCCGGCCGATTCCAGCCTACTCCGGCGAGCTCTGTCGCTGAGCTAGCTACCCAGGGCTCCCCGTTGAGCCGCTCTACCTCCTCCACTCATTCGATTCGCTTCTCCCTGCCGCTCGTGGTCGCCCCCATCAGTTCTCCCTCTCTAGGGTTTCGGTGGTGGGGAGAGGTTTGTTGTCGGCATGCTCTTGCTCTTGGATCTAGTCACCTGCGCCACCTCCCGTGCCTCCTTGTGCACCAGCGCCTCCTGGGTTTTGCCTGTGGTGCTACTGCCCCAGATCCGTCAGCCTCGACTACCTTATCGCCTGCCACCGTGCGACGACGGTGATTTGGCCACACCGCAACCATGGTGGTGGCGTTGCTTATGGTAAGCTCCTCAATCCCTCTGCTCCCCTGCTCGTACTACTCTCTTCGGGCATGTCATGGTCGATTTGATGCTGCTCCGCGTGTCCTGTTAGTGCTTGGTGAACATTGGCTCACCTATTATTAGCTCAATTGATTACTGTGCTATCTTTATGGATTTGGCAATGTAGACTTTGGTCTACTTATGCTCCTGCTGCTTTACATGTTCATATTCTAGTTCTAGTTCATGTCTATGGACTGATTACAAGAAATTCTATGCTACAGTTGGTCTATCACTGCAGTTATCTTGGTCTTATAGATGTTATTGTTCCTGTCATATAGCACATGCTAGTTTCTTTATTAGTTGGCTGTTGGTTCTATTTATTCATATGTACAAGTGCTACTGTTTCTTTGTTATCTTATAAAGGATATAGTCCTTCATTTTTATATAGCTGTAACGTTCTTATTGATCAACATATACTGATTCATCTCTTTACTGCAATTACTCTGTGTAGTTCATGATTTGCTCCTGTAGTAGTATAAAATTATAGTTTCTCTTTCAAGCTGGTATGTGTGTTTGATATATACTAGTCTTTATCTAAATACCATGTATTGGTATTTCTTGTATGGTTTAGTACATCATCTACTGGTGGTTTACTTGTATATTGTACAGGATATAGTCCTCATGGTTGCATGTAGTGTTAACTCTTTCTTTGCTTTAGCTATTTCAGATGTTTCAGATGATTTAGATGCATGCTTATACTCCTATCTATACCAGGTCCATGTGTTGTGCTTGTGTACCTATATACAGAATAGTACCCATGGGTAAGTGGGTGTATGTTTTCTGCACTTCTGCTTACGACAGATGTTTAGTAAATGTGCTATCAATGGCCTATTTATTCTTGCAGGTTATGGACTGTATCTTTCCTTGCCAATTCCCTCTCTCTTAAATCTGATTTGAACAGATGCTACACTGGTGTCTTCACTTTCTTTCTCTCTCACACACTCTCACTGATAAGAACAGGTGCTCCTTAATCTTGACATGCCAATGATGGTGTCCTGAGGCTCTCATCGTTACTTAACAGCAGATGCTGCACTACTTGATCCAATGATGCAATAGTCCTAGCACTACTAGGTTGCCTGAGGACAATCCCTACTTCAAACCCTACCTCTGGGTTAGTTGGTTAGTAGTGGGTTAGTTGGATTTCATCTGAAAACTAACCCAAGCTTAATTGAGGGATCCCCTAATCATGGAGTTAGTGCTAATTTGAGTTGATCTTTGGGTCTAGCTTTGATCTATACTTTGCTGGCTTTACTTCTCTATTGGGTTATTCCTTACTGCCAATTGAACCTGTTCCTTTTGGCCTTGCTGGTTACTATTTCATTGCCTCCATTTATGCAGTGTTGGCTCTCTTCTAATGTTTCTTTTATCAACTTAATCTGATTGGGGTTTGACTAATGTTTCCAAACTCCTAAGTGCTAGCTCCTACAGCAAAGGCATTTCCCTAAGGGGAATGCTACATTTTAACCTTAATCAAGTTCTTCCTATTTGTTGTTTCTTGTTTTGCAGGTTGATGAACTAGAAGAAAGAAGCAGAAGATGAAGTAGATAGTTTAGTATAGGTTTAGTTTAGGACTTTTCCTTTCTTCTTTTATTTCCTTTTCCTCTAAGTGTAATTCCTGAATGCTTGTAGTTGACATTCATATTAATAAAGTCTATTGTTTATTATTCAGGCCAAATAATTGCAATGCTTCAGTTATTATGAATATAGTTTCTTTTATTCAGTTTTTGCAATATCACTTGTCTTATTTATTCATGTGGTAGCTCCTGGCCGAGGAGTATGCCTACAGCTTTGGCAAAGCTGTCGGCATAGATCATCTATGCCTACAGCTTTGCCGTAGGCTTAGTACTCAGCCAGGAGCAACCATGAGCTGCCACGTGGCAGAGATATGCCGACGGCAAAGCCGTCGGCATAGATTCATCTATGCCTACGGCTTTGCTGTAGGCATAGCCCTGCGACGTGGCATTGCGTGATTCGTCAGCGCTTTTGACGGCGCCGTCCGTTGCCGTCAGACGAAAAACACTGCCGACGGCTATACTATGCCGACGGCCTGTCGGCAGGCCGTCGGCATAGGCCCCTATGCCGACGGCTATACTATGCCGACGGTCTGACAAACTACGCTGACGACATCTACGCCGACGGGGCTATGCCGACGGCAGTCGTAGGCATAGATCTATGCCGACGGCCTAGGGGCCTATGCCGACGGCCCGTGGCCGTAGGCATAGCCCGCGAGTCCGGTAGTGGGGCCAACCGAGCTGTGGAATTGGAGTCGGAATCCAACTCATGCTCAGACGATCCACCGTGGATGAATAGAAATCTCAAGGCGGTAGGCTTTACTGTCTTTCAGCCGTGCACTACGTACGCTCTCCCGGTCCGACACGGCTGCAACCACTGCCGCTTCACCCCCTCTTCCTCGGGTAGCAAGGGCCATCCACTGCCATGGCCGCACCTTACAGCCTCCTCCGGATGGTGCCGCCTCGTTGACATGTACTCCCTCTGTCCCAAATTACTTGTCGCAGACATCCTTATCAAGTAATTTGAGACGGAGGGAGTACGTGTACTACAATACCTTCTTTCCAGTGAATAAGATGTGCACACATTTTAAAATTTAACTGTTGATAAGTTCGACACATCGAGAGCGTGGCGAATACAGCTGAATCTCAACCGAAGTCTTGCACTGAAAATTGGCTGCTGAGTACTGAGCACAACAGTCCTGCCCTAGCTGCATGCCAGCACCCTCTTTTCCTGTGTCTTTTACACTTGGGTGGTATGGTACCGCACCAATATCCAGTACACTTTTACTTTTTATTAGGTCTTGCTGAGTCTACCTGCGTGGATGACTGTTGAAACGAAAAAGAGTAAAGCACCGGTTTGTTTATATAGTATAAACTGAACATCATAGTGGGATGGTTGGCATAAAAACAACTGTTCTTCAGAAGATTGCAATTAAAATATTTGTAAGAGACATATGAACTGTGTGGGAGTACTTAATTTCTCCTCAGTCCACCAATTCTCCTGTGGCATGGATATATATAAGTTGAACCTCTCATTTGTCCTGTTCTTGGGATGAAAGAAGCTCGTGTACTTTTCGCAGAATTTGACCTTGTTTCTTGCCATAGAAAGAATTGGTGTTAAACTTTTGAATTTGACTCTGTTTCCACCCTCTGTGAAAGCTACCACCATGCACCTCAACACCCTACGTTAGTGTAATGGTCGAACTCCAGCGTGCAAGACAAAGTTCAACTTCACGTCGTGCAGAGACTGAGAGACCTACAGTGAAATTCAACACCTTTATCTTGATTCTTTGTCTTTTAAAAAGCACTCTTAAAAGTAACCGCACGATCACAATGGATGTGCAGAGTGTAAATCAAGATTATTGCTCTCAAGTGAAAATAATGCTATCTAAATGATGAAAGGGGTGGTGCAAGTGCAACAGCTAAAGATTTTAGTGTGATTTCTGAAAATTCGGAGGAGGTATACATGATTCTAGATGAGTTAGGCTGGCGATGTCAAACTTAATTTATGAAGATATGAGCTGAGTACCCTAAACCACATTCTGGATGAGCTAGGCTGGCAAGATTTATTCTGGTGATACAGGGGCAAAATCACTTGAAAATACCTTTATACCTTTCTGATAGATACTGATAGATCCACACTTTTCTGACTTTTCCGTCGAGGCTGGACCTGAACTTCCAACAGTTTTCCATACCTGAAGTTTAATCCTAGCTTACTTGCCACTTGCAACAGAAGATAAAAAGTGGACTACATAGCAAGATGCACTGCATGCTAGCTCAGAGAAAACATGGATTTATATCAGCCTTGTTACCAACATAGCAATTCAGAGTTCCAGACCCATTGACCAACCAAGAAAGCTGGGATGCAGAAAATTCTTCAACAGAGAAGAACTGTGTTACTGATCCACACATGATCAGGTAGTCTTCCACTTGACAAAGTAAAAATAAATGCACAAACTAGTGAAAACAAGTACTCCCTCCGTTCACTTTTGTAAGACCTTTTAGACATTTAAGACAACACCTAAAACAGTTCAATTTCAGCAGTCCTAAACGACTTACAAAAGTGAACAGAGGGAGTAGCAATTCAGAGTTTCAGACCCATTGACTAACTGAGGAAGCTGGGGTGAAGAAATTCACCAACACGAAACAATTGGGTAATCTGGTAGCCTCTTCCACTTGACAAGGTGAAAACAAATGATAAACCAGTGAAGTTCACAAAATATGGAAACCGTCTATGAAAATAGCACACAAAGAGCATTACACGTCAATACACTATGTGTTTGTCCGAAAGAACATGAATCAAAGAATTTCTCAACTGTACAAATGAGAGAATTTTACAAAAAAGGACAAAATGGAACTAAACATTTAACGCCCCTCTTGCATTGTCATAGTCATGCCATTCAGAGATATTTCCACGTTATCTCTTTGGTCTTCAATTTCATACTTCCGTTTCCTAAAATATACAGGCTCCTTTGGAGTAGGAAGTGGGGCTGTTTCATTTTCTAACATGAACACAGTGGATGACATGAGTGGACGGGCATCTGGATCATCTTGAACACACAACAGACCTAACTGAATACACCGCAGAACTCCATGAAGTGGACAGTTCTCCACAATGGACGAGTCCACCAATTTTCTTGCATTTCCATCTTTCCATAAGCTCCATGCCTAAACCAATGAGATCCTCAATTTATTATGAGTTTTTTGAGTTAAAAAAGTTTAGAGCATAGTAGTGAACTTACATAAGCTATAAGGCTTGGAAAATCCATTATGAGATTGGATGAACTGATCTTTAACCCGCTTACAATCTCCAACAGTAGAACACCAAAGCTGTACGTGTCAGACTTGACTGAAAAGGAACCTTCCATTGCATATTCAGGTGACATGTAACCGCTGTTTGAATCATTCCAAGAAAAATGAATTAGTTAAGTTGAGTAAAATTACAATGTTAAGCCTTACCTAGTGCATATATTACTTACTATGTCCCAACAACACGGATAGTGTTCGCTTGTTGTTCATTTCCACCAAAGATCCTTGCCATACCAAAATCCGATATTTTAGGATTCATTTCCGCATCTAACAAGACATTGCTTGCTTTGAGATCTCTATGGATTATTGTTAACCTTGAATCTTGGTGGAGATAAAGAAGCCCTCTTGCTATTCCTTTAATTACCTTGAACCTGGTCGGCCAATCAAGCACACCATCTCTTGTGGCATCTTGCAAGAAAGTGCAAAATTAAAATCATTAACAACCATCACAACTTCAGTTATTCTAAGAATATTTTTGCGAGACATGACCATAAGAGCAGAACATACCAAAAAGGAAGGTATCTAAGCTTTTGTTAGGTAAGTATTCATATAGCAATAACTTCTCATCTTCATGAGTGCAGTAACCAAGAAGCCTAACTAAGTTTCTATGCTGCAATTTGGCAATCAGAACCACTTCATTTCTGAACTCGTCGGCCCCTTGCCCGGAACTCTTACTAAGCCTTTTGACAGCAACTTCATTACCACCTTCTAACCGGCCCTACATAAAGACATCATTTTTCAATTGAACATCAAATGGCGATTTTTTCCCCGATAATCAGGCTAAAAATTATTACCTTGTAAACTTTTCCAAAGCCACCTTTCCCGAGCATGTTGTAGTCTGAGAAATTGTCTGTTGCAGTAACAACATCTTCAAAACAAATATATGGAAGTTCTATAATTTCATTCTCAAGTTCATTAGATTTGGATTTTTTTGACAGTTGTCCTGTATATTTGTTCTTAGTTTCCTTGATTCGTCGTTTTCCTGCCAAAAATAGATATAGGTCAATATTATTTCTTACGAATAACTCATGAAAATTACACCCTGAGAAAGTAAAGCAAATATTGTTTTTACCTCTTGACTTGCATATCCACACAAGGCTGATGCATGTGAGTATCAGAATACTAGCAATTACTGGGAGTGCAATCTTCAACACATTACTCTCTCTGTCAACTGCATAAAGCCAGAAATATAATCCAGGAAGAGAATCATGGGTTCAAAATTTAACATGCGTTTTTTTGGCATGTTTTATGTTTGTCGTGATTAGTATGTCATCCAAACCGCATCTAAGACATTTCTGGGAGTACAATCTTCAATACATTACTCTGTTTCTCAACTGCAGAAAGGCAGAAATATAGTCCAGCAAGGGAATGATGCTTTCAAAATTTAACATGCATTTCTTGCAAGTTTTGTGTTTTTCATGATTACTATGTCATCCCAAACCACATCTAGCATTCAACATTAAAAAGGATAGATCACACTGTACAATCCATAAGGGCATAAGGAAAGATGTGTATACCTGTTGAACTGGCTAGACGAAGGTACAGGTTCTCGCCACTACCATCACGAAGTTTTCCTGTGTCGACAAGCTCCCCCAACCAAATCAAGCACCTTGACTGGTCACTAGACATGCTGCCATTTTTCATGTTAGAAAAAGCATATGCGGTGCAAGCGCAGTTGTTTCTGCACTCTGCTTCGCATTGGTCAAAGCTTCTGTTCCTGACATACACAAACTTATCGGGTGTCTTCATGCCACTCAAGGTTGAGAAACTATCTCCACCACCACATGTCAGCTCCTCCTTTCTCCGACACCCTTGGGAGAAGTTTACACCATCAGGCTCAAACCCACTGAGGCAGTTGCATTTCGGAACTGTTTCAGTGGCATCACAGTAACCAAATGGTCCACAATAGGCGTAGCGGTCACAACTAGGATTAGGCCGCTCTATGAAAACATTCCATGACGATGAGGTGCTGTTCCACGCTAAAAACTGAAACATGCCCGTGTAGTGCAGAATCAGGCGCGTGCTTGGTGAGCCGTCGGAGACGGTGAATGTCAAGTAGAACTTACCCCCTATGTCGACAGTTGTTTGGGTCATGATGAAGCCTGTGCTGCTTTGATACAGGGCAGTGACCAACGCACCATCCCATGCAGCTCTGCGCCAATACGGCCTCGTCCCATTCCAGATGACAACCTGGAGGTCTGAACTAGAGTCACCGCCCATGGAGTAGTCGCTGGTGGCTGGGTCATCAGGGCCCCTCCAAGCCACGAGGCGAGTGTAGAGATCATCATCTGTGCTCAGTGATAAAGGCATGCCGGGGAGGATGGTGTCGGTTGGGTAATGGAAGCTTTGCCATATGTCTGTGCTGTTGGGCAACCGGATGACAAAGTTTCCGGAGTCGAGAAGTACAGCAGAAGTTCCCGTGGCTCCGGTTGTGAAGTTGTTCATGGTTGTCCAAAGAGTGCGGCCTTGGGAGTCAGACAACACAAGATCAGAGTTGTTGGTCACAACCAGCTTCCCGGAAGAAGCGTTGGTGATCGGCTTGTCGCGGTTAGCAACCCACACATAAGTACGCTTGGGGATGTTGTTGTACCATATGCCGACGTATGAGCCCGCAGTCGAGTTTGTGGGGGAGAAGAAGCCAAGAGCAAAGACACCGTTGCTCGAGACGAGCTTGTCGCCGGCGGAGAGCGGCTTTGCAGGAGTCAGGCGGTCATCAGATCTGCAGATACAAATCAATGACAGGAGGATGACAACATGGAGGGCGGCCATACCTATTCAGGATTCTGTCACATATGACTCTCCTGTGAAGATCAAAGGAGGGAGCCAAGGAAGGAGGAGGAGAATGGCATGAAGGTAACGTTTGCTTGGATCCTTGGACGATCTAACGCCACGACGCACTAAGAGGAAACGTGCTCTGACTTGTGTCTGGTTTTTGTTGAATATTAGCTCATCATTCATCACATTAATTTGCAGGAGTTGAATGTCCAGCTTGCCCGGAACGGTGGTGATTCTCGGACCACACAATAATACAAGGTGGTTATTCAGCATTGGCTGCTGGTCTGGTCTCCGTGGGGAATTTCACATCAGGAAAATATCTAGCAGGATAAGTTTTTCGCTGTAATGTCTGCATCAGCCACCGTGAAACTGTAAAAGTAGTAGTCTTACTCAAGAACAGGAAAGGGGATAATGCTAAGAAATGGGTTACCGTCAGGTGGAGCTCCGGCGGGGTGGCTCGCGGCGACGGTGGCGGCCCGACGCCGACGGCGTAGGGGCGGGTGGCGCACCAACCCGAGGGATTAATGGGGCTTCACTCGGCTTACAGCCGTACATATGTGGCAGAAGGAAGGCCGGCGGTGGGCGTGGCGGGCACATCGCTTCTGGCGACGGCGCCGGTGGAGGGCAAAGGGAATCGGCGGAGGATGACCGCGACGGAGCGATGAGGCGCAGGAAAGAGGGAACAGAGCGACAAATTTTTTTTTTTTTGACAAAGGAACAGAGCGACAAGTGCCCATGGGTCAGAGCGACTCTCGTTCAGCTGGATGGTGGGTTAGGGCTTGCGGCCCGGCCCGAGACTTCTTTTCCACCCAATAAAAATCTCCATATATGTCTAAAAAAAATCTCCATATAGTATGTATAGGGGCAATTCCCCTAAAAATATGTATAGGGGCAATTCTCAAAGAAAAAGTGTGTTTATGGGCTCTCCTAATAAATTCACAGAAATGGTAAATATATGACGTCAGCTTTTTAGGCATGGCAAATCAAACGTTTTTCATGGCAATTTATTTTGGCACAAGGATGGCAAATTTTTTTTGCAAGCATGAACAATTTCGTGGCAGAAAAAAATGAACTGGGACAGATTTGCAATGCAAACCAACTAAATTTGACATCCCTCGACGAACATAATTTGCCCGGAACATGCTGCTAGTGTAAAAAGCACGGGGAAAAATAGCACACTGTAGCTTACTGAGGATTGTCTCGCTAAATGAATCAGTATAGAACGCCTCGCTAATAGCACGTACGCTATAGCGCGATATAGCACGCTAATACCATATTCGGAGGCCAACGCTATTTTGTTTTAGCATGCTATTTTTTTCCTTGACTAAAAAGAATAATTGTGTTTGCTAATTATCCGGCATTGCATCTGATATCGAAATCTGTTGAACCTGAGCAGATTTTCGGATACAGGGTTCAGGATTACAGCAGAACTTCAGTGAAGTGACGTACCATGAAGGCGTGAACCAACACGCTGTACGAGTCGACTCGTACGGGCCACGCTACCCGTTTCAAACAATGTCTTGTACCCTCAAAGAAAGGTGCCTTTTGAACAGAAAAAAATGGTTAATTCAGGGGGCACATTGCAGCCACCTGAATTATACATGTGTACGATCTCGGTCCTTCCTGCTGCATTATGATGCAGTTGCACAACTCAGAGAAAACATGGACTTTCCATCAGCCTTGTTATCAATATAGCAATTCAGAGTTCCAGACCCGTTGACTAAAAGAGGAAGCTGGGATGCAGAAAATTCATCAAGAGAAGCTAGTGTAAAAGTAATGATCTACACATCTCTTCCACTTGACAAAGTGGAAACAAATGCAGAAACTAGTGTAGTCCACAAAATATGGAAACCGTCTATGAAAGTACCGCACATCAGATGGATTGTTTCTTTGTCCATGGGAGCATAAATCGCTGAATTGATCAACCGTACAAATGCGAATTTTACAGAAAGGAGAACAATGAAATTAAACATTTAACGCCCCTCTTGCATTGTCATAGTCATGCCATTAAGAGACATTTCTAGGTTTTCTTTCAGGTCTTCGGCTTCCTGCTTCCGTTTCCTAAAATATACTGGCTCCTTTGGAGTAGGAAGCGGAGCTGTTTCATTTTCTAACATGAACACAATGGTTGACATGAGTGGCCGAGCATTTGGATCATCTTGAACACACAACAGACCTAACTGAATACACCGCAAAACTCCAGGAAGTGAACAATTCTCCACGATGGACGAGTCCACCAATTCTTTTGCATTTCCATGTTTCCATAAGCTCCACGCCTAAACCGATGAAATACTCAGGTTATTATGATTGTTTGACTTGTTGAATATAGAGCATTTTACTATACTTACATAAGCTATAAGGCTTGAAAAGTCCATTATGAGATGGGCTGAACTGATCTTTAATCCGCTTATAATCTCCAACAGTAGAACACCAAAGCTATAGGTGTCAGACTTGACAGAAAAGGAACCTTCCATTGCATATTCAGGAGACATGTAACCGCTGTTTGAATCAATCCAAGAAATTGAATTAGTTAAGCTGTAGAAAATTACCATCTTAAGCCTTACCTGGTTTAATTTATATATTACTTACTATGTCCCAACAATGCGGATAGTGTTCGCTTGTTGCTCATTTCCTCCAAAAATCCTTGCCATACCAAAATCAGATATTTTGGGGTTCATTTCCGCATCTAACAAGACATTGCTTGCTTTGAGATCTCTATGGATTATTGTTAATCTTGAATCTTGGTGGAGATAAAGAAGCCCTCTCGCAATACCTTTAATTACCTTGAACCGGGTCGGCCAATCAAGCACAAAATTTCTTGTGGCATCTTGCAAGAGAAGTGCAAAATTAAAAGCATTAACAACCAGGTCGGCCAATTCAATGATTATAAGAATGTTTTGCGAGACATGACCATAAGAGCAGAACATACCAAAAATGAAGGCATCTAAGCTTTTGTTAGGTAAGTATTCATATATCAATAACTTTTCATCTTCATGAGTGCAGTAACCAAGAAGCCTAACTAAGTTTCTATGCTGCAATTTGGCAATGAGAACCACTTCATTTCTGAACTCCTCGGCCCCTTGCCCAGAACTCTTACTAAGTCTTTTGACAGCAACTTCATTGCCACCTTCTAATCGTCCCTGCACAAACACATCATTCTTCAACTGAAAAAAGGGCAATTTTCTATTATCGATAATCAGGTTAAAACTTGTTACCTTGTAAACTTTTCCGAAGCCACCTTTCCCGAGCATGTTGTAGTCTGAGAAATTGTCCGTTGCAGTAACAACATCTTCAAAGCAAATATATGGAAGTTCTATAGTTTCATTCTCAAGTTCATTAGATTTGGAATTTTTCGAGTGTCGCCATGTATATTTATTCTTAATTTCCTTGATTCGTCGTTTGCCTGATAGAAATGTCTTCATATCAATATTGCTTCTTTTGAATAACTCATGAAAATTGCATCCTGAGAAAGTGAAGCAAATATAGAGTTTACCTCTTGACTTGCAGATCCATACAAGGCTGACGCATGTGAGTATAAGAGTACTAGCAATTACTGGGAGTACAATCTTCAGTACATTACTCGCTTTGTCAACTGCACAAAACTAGAAATTTAGGAAGAGAATGATGCTTTCAAAATTTAACAACATGCATTTTTCCAAGTGTTGTGTTAGTATAATCTTCAATACATTATTACTCTGTTTCCCAACTGTAGAAAGCCAGAAATATAGTCCAGCAAGAGAATGATGCTTCCAAAATTCAACATGCATTTCTGGCAAATGTTGTGTTTGTCAGGATTAGTATGTCATCCTAACCACATTTAGCATGTCATCCTAACCAAAAGGGATCGATTATACCGTATAATGAATAAGCTGAATAAGCGCATAAGGGATGGAGAAAAGTCCACATTTCAACCCTCAACTAACCACGGCGTTTGATTGTCAACCCTCAACTCTAAAACCGGTCGGATTTCAACCCTGAATTTGTCACACTGTCCACTTTACCCCCCTTGACTCGGTTTGAGGCTAGTCAAGTGGTTTTGACCCGGTCAAAGCTGACTGGGCAGCCCAGTCAGCATGCCACGCACACAGGTCCAACCTTATCCCCATCTCTCTCTCGTTTGTTCAGTCTCACCCCGATCCAAATCGACCTGCCGCCGCGTTGGTCGCCGCCGCCCGCAGCCACGACCTCCTCGCCGGCGACCGGCAACCGGGCGCGCCGCCACCGCCGCCTGGGACGCCGCTGCCTGGGGCCAGCACCTCCACCGCTGCCTGGGACGCCGCCGCCCGCGGCCACCACCTCCACCGCGGCCTGGGCCGCCGCCGCCCGCGGCCACCACCTCCACCGCGGCCTGGGACGCCGCCGCCCGCGGCCACCACCTCCACCGCGGCCTGGAACGCCGCCGGCCGTGGCCACCACCTCCACCTCCACCGCAGGTTTGCCCTCTCTTCCCTCCCTTCCTCCCTCTGTTTCCCTTAGATTTTAGTTGCTGCTGCTAACCCTAGCCGCCGGCGAGCTGCTGCTGCTAGCTTGGGCGAGTTGTTGGTGCTGCCACCGCCGGCAAGCTGCTAGCTTGGGCTAGCTGCTGCTGCTGGTCTTGCCCTTGCACCCCTTGTTAATAGTGATTTTCCCCCTCTCTCTATTGCTGAAACCGTAGTAATGATTTCTTATTATGTTTTTTCATCTCTTGTAGATTGAATGGATCCTCTGGATTTCTTTGTTGTGCGATTCCATTTCAATGGTGCATTTGTGCGTGAGGGTCAAAATTTGGAATATGTTGGAGGCAGCGAGGAAATTGCTCATGTTGAGCGGCGCAGTTTGTCCTTACGCACTCTCATTCTAAATCTGAAAGTGCATTACAGTGTCGCTCGACAAGGAGTAATCATGATGCTGCATTGGTTATATCCTGGAAAACAATTGTCTGATGGATTGATGGCATTAGTTGATGAAAATTCCGTGAAGTACATGCTCTCATATGAAACAGATGGAGGTGTAGTGGACATATATGTTGAGGACATTAGTAGTAATGAGCCAGAACAACAAAGTTATAGGGATGATGAAGTACCCGCGGGCAGTGATGAGAATTCAAAGCAAAGTTTTGGGGATGATGAAGTACCTGCTGGTGGTAAAGAGGAATCAAATCAAAGTGATGCTGTTGATGGCAATGGTACCGATTCTTCATCCGATAGTGACTTTGTGTTATCGGATTGCTCAACATCCGATGATGAGGTGGAGGAGATTAGGCAGAAGTACAAGGATTTCAAGAGCAAGAGCAAGGGCAAGGGCAAGGACATCACTGCTATAGAGAAGGCCATTGCACCTCCGACAAAAAAAAAGATAGTAGCTGACTCAAGTTATGAAGATGATGAATCATATGATGAAGATAGTGATGGTCAGCTTGTTGTTCATGAGTCCGAGTTTCCAAAGTATTCGAGTCAGGCCGAGGTGAAGAAATTCAGTTTGGGAATGAAGTTTAGTGGAAAGAAACAGTTCAAAGAGGCAATAGTGGACTATGGTCTTAGGAAGAGGAAGGAAATAAAATTCATTAAGGATGAGGGTGACAGGGTGAGAGCAAAGTGCACTTGGCCAACTTGCAAATGGGTTTGTTTAGCGAGGAAGACTAGCAAGTTTGAAAGCTGGCAGATTACTTCTTTCATTGATGAGCACACATGCCCAAAGAGGAGAGACAACAAGTTGGTGACATGCACCAGAATAGCCAACAAGTTTGAGAATTTGATCAAGTCAAACACTGACTGGTCAGTCCAAAATTTGAAGGCCACGGTGCAGGAGGAGATGTTTGCTAATGTACACATATCGAAGATCAAGAGAGCTAAGGCAATTGTCTCAAAAAGGATTCAAGAGTCAAAATTGGGTGAATATAGCCAAGTCTTCGATTATCAGCTAGAGCTTCTTAGAAGCAATCCTGGTTCTACTTGCATAGTGAAGCTAAACCCTGACAATGAAGTTCCAACCTTTGACAAATTCTATATATGTTTTGATGCTTGTAAGAAAGGTTTTCTGGCTGGATGCAGAAAAGTCATAGGTTTGGATGGATGTTTCTTGAAGGGGAGAGGAGGAGAGGTGTTGAGTGCAATTGGAAGAGATGCAAACCATCAGATGTATCCGATAGCGTGGGCACTTGTAGACAAAGAGACCAATGAAACCTGGGATTGGTTTGTTAGCCTGTTGTGCTCAGACTTAAAACTTGGAGATGGATCGGACTATGTTATTATTTCTGATCAGCAGAAAGTAATTCTCTTTTAATCACATTTTATCATATTACATTGTGTTGTATGTTGTATGTTCTGACTCATGTTGTCGTTGCTTGTAGGGTATTCTCAAGGCTGTTGAAAATTGGCTACCAAGAGCAGAGCATAGGAATTGCGCAAGGCACTTGTATGCAAACTGGAGGAAGACCTACAGAGAGAAGGAATGGCAGAAGCTATTTTGGGCATGTGCAAAAGCTAGTTCTCCAATGCTTTTCAATCTTGCAAGAGCGAAGTTAGCACAAGAGACTGTTGAAGGGGCAAGGGATGTGATGAAAACTGACCCACACCATTGGAGCAGGGCTTGGTTCAGGTTGGGCTCTAATTGTGACTCGGTAGACAGCAACATTTGCGAGTCTTTTAATAAGTGGATCGTGGAGCCTCGCTGTTTGCCAGCAATCAGCATGTTTGAAGCCATTAGGGTGAAGATAATGGCTAGGATAGAATATCAAAGAACCGAGTCGGACAAGTGGACTGGCACCATTTGTCCCACGGTACTTAGAAAACTGAAGAAAAGCATAAATGCCTCTGCCTATTGTCATGCTGTTTGGAATGGTGAAGATTTATATGAGGTGACTCATAGAGAACATAGGTTCCAAGTGAATCTAGAAGAGTGGACATGTAGTTGTAGATATTGGCAACTATCTGGTCTTCCATGCCCTCATGCTATATCATGCATTTTTTTCAAAACCAACAACATAGATGATTACATTGACAAGTGCTATAGCATAGAAGCATTCAAGAAAACTTATGCTTTTTGCCTTCAACCTGCGGAAGGCAGACCTGCATGGCCTGTGTCTGAGAGGCCAAAACCTAATCCACCAGGGGAGATTATGATGCCCGGTAGGAAGAAAAAGCAAAGGACCAGAGAGCAACAAGAGAAGCCAAGGTGTGCCACTAGGGTTTCTAAGAGAGGTACAAAGATAAGATGCAGCATGTGCAAGCTACATGGGCACAACAGGACATCATGCAAAGCAAGAAATGGCACAGGGAGTTCAAATACACCAACTCCTGAGCAAGGCCAAGGTCCTGCTAGAAGCAAAGCACCATCAGCTGCTTCCAAACAGCCTGCTGCAAGCCAAACTGCAACAAGTAGCCAAGCACCATGTGCTAGTCAAGGGCCAAATATGGTACACTATCCAGGAAATATGCATGAGCAAACCTGATTACACTATCATGTATATATAACTAACATTTGCCATGTTTCTTGTAGCCTTCACGCCAGAGCAGCACTAGGCAGAGCAAAAGGAAGGCCACTGAGGAAGTGGCTGCACCTAACCCAAAGAGAAGGGCGCCAACTGGAAGCAGCAGCAGGTCCAACAATTTCTCCGGAAATACAATTAATGTGCAAAGAAGCTCCAATGTCAATGTTAATGTATCTACCGGCAATTCTAGCGCTAGAGCTAGCAGCAGAGTTGTCAAGCACACAAAGAAGTATGCGGGGTTTCGAAGGCTGCTTGGATTTCAATCATGAATCAGCTAGCAACATCGCTGCTTGCCAGAAATGCATTATGTATTGTGTGAGACATCTATGTGTTGTGTGTGAGACCTCATCTATGTATTGTGTGTGAGACATCTATGTTTTCTATTTGAGACATCTATGTGTGTTTGCAATCATCTTTTCCGTATGATGACCAAATGCTACCAAATGGTACCAAAATGCTGCCCAAATGCTGCCCAAATTTTGAACCGAAAAAAAGTGCCCAGAAAATTCTGAAATTTTTACACAACAACACTCATATGATGTTCAGATAGCTGGGAAATTTTCAACTTAAATGGATTTATAGATTGAGAGAACCATCAATTTTTCAAATTCAGCCACTATTCAGTCAAAATTTTGAACCGAAAAAAAAGTGCCCAGAAAATTCTGAAATTTTTACACAACAACACTCATATGATGTTTAGATAGCTGGGAAATTTTCAACTTAAATGGATTTATAGATTGAGAGAACCATCAAGTTTTCAAATTCAGCCACTATTCGGTCAAAATTTTGAACCGAAAAAAAAGTGCCCAGAAAATTCTGAAATTTTTACACAACAACACTCATATGATGTTTAGATACCTGGGAAATTTTCAACTTTAATGGATTTATAGATTGAGAGAATCATCCATTTTTTAGATTTACACGTGGCATGCTGACTGGGCTGCCCAGTCAGCTTTGACCGGGTCAAAACCACTTGACTAGTCTCAAACCGAGTCAAGGGGGGTAAAGTGGACAGTGTGACAAGTTCAGGGTTGAAATCCGACCGGTTTTAGAGTTGAGGGTTGACAATCAAACGCCGTGGTTAGTTGAGGGTTGAAATGTGGACTTTTCTCTAAGGGATGATATATACCTGTTGAACTGGCAAGACGGAGGTACAGGTTCTCGCCATTACCATCAGGATACTTTCCCGTGTCAACAAGCTCCCCCAACCAAATCAAGCACCTTGACTGGTCAACAGATGTGATTCCATTTTGCAAGTTAGCATAAGCATACGCAGTGCAAACGCAATTGCGGCTGCACTCTGCTGTGCATTGGTCAAAGCTTCTGTTCCTAACATAAACGAACTTATCGGGTGTCTTCATAGCTCTCAAGGTCAAGAAATTATCACCACCGCCACATTTCAGATCTTCCTTTCTCCGACACCCTCTGGAGAAGTTAACACCATAAGGCTCAAACCCACTGAGGCAGTTGCATTTCGGAACTGTTTCAGTGGCATCGCAGTAGCCAAATGGTCCGCAATAGGCATATCGGTCACAGCTAGAACTAGGCAGCTCTGTGAAAACCTCCCATGATGACGAGTTGCTGTTCCATGCCAGAAATTTAAACATGCCCCTGTAGTGCAGCATCAGGCGCATGCTTGGCGAGCCGTCAGAGACGGTGAATGTTATGTATAACTCACCCCCTCTGTCAACAATTGTTGGGGTCATGATGGCGCCGGTGGTGCCTTGATACCAGGCAGGGACCAATGCACCATCCCACGCAGCTCTGCGCCAATACGGCCTCGTCCCATTCCAGATGACAATCTGGAGGCCGGAACTAGAGTCACCGCCCATGGAGTAGTCGCTGGTGGCTGGGTCATCAGGGCCCCTCCAAGCAATGAGGCGAGTGTAGAGACCATCATTTGCGCTCAGTGATAAAGGCATGCTGGGGAGGACCGTGTCAGTTGGATGTTGGAAGCTCTGCCATATGTCTGTGCCATTCGGCAACCGGATGACCAAGTTTCCGGAGTTGAGCAGTACAGCAGAAGTTCCTGTGGTTCCGGATGTGAAGTTGTTCTTGGTTGTCCAAAGAGCGAGGCCTCGGGAGTCAGACAATACAAGGTCGGAGTTGTTGGTCAGAACCAGCTTCCCAGGAGAAGCGTTGGTGATCAGGTTGTCGCGGTTAGCAACCCACACATATGAACGCTCAGGGATGTTGTTGTACCATATCCCAACATATGCGCCCGTAGTTGAGTTTGTCGGGGAGAAGAAGCCGAGAGCAAAGACACCGCCGCTCGAAACGAGTTTGTCGCCAGCAGAGAGCGGCTTTGCAGGTGTAAGGCGGTCATCAGACTTGCAGACACAAATCAATGACAGGAGGACGAACACTGGGAGAGTAGCCATACCTATTCAAGATTCTCTCACATATACCTCTGCTTCTTGGCATGTCTACTCAGGCTTCATTGGGAGGGGAATCATGTCTACTGAGGCTTCTTGGCATATGCCTTTTTTTCTTGTGAAGATCAAATGGAAGGAGAAGGGGAATGGCATGAAGACAATGTTTGCTTGGATCCTTGGACGATCTAACGCCACACGTACTAAGTGGAAACGTGCAGCGTGCTCTGACTTGTGTCTGGTTTTTTGTTGAAAGATCACCAAAGTCACTAGTCACCTCATTTGCAGGAGTTGAATGCCCAACTTGCCAGGAGTATTTTTCAACATTGGCTGCATCAGGAAAATTTCACATCAGGAAATTTCTAGCGGGCTACCAGTACGTGTTGTTTCGCTGTATTATCTGCATCAGCCACCGTGAAACTGACACATGAGAAAAATTACAAGTGGTCTTGCTCAAGAAATGAGTTGCCGTCAGGTGGAGCTCCGGCGGGGCAGCTCGCGGCGACGGTGGTGGCCGGAAGCCGACGGCGGAGGGGGCGGTGACGCACCAACCCGAGCGATTCGTGGGGACTCACTCGGTCTACAACCGTACATATGTGGCGAGAGGAACTCCGGCAGTGAGCGTGGTGGGTCCATCGCTGTTGGCGACGGCGAGATGAGGTGCCGGCCGAATGCTATGGCCGCCTGGAGAGGGGGGCCAAGATAAAGCGGCGGCGGCAGTATGTATGTGGCCAATGCGCGGCGGTAACGGCGACAGAGTCGAAGCGCGCGCTATGTCTGGCTTATGGCGAGACTGGGACGGCCCAGCGCACGGGAGGCACGGGCCACAGTCTCTTTTTCTGCTTTTATTTTATTTTATTTATACGCCTTTTGTTTTCGTTTTCTGCTTTCCTTTTTTTATTTTTTTCGTACTTAGAAATATTCTAAAAATATATATTACAAAAAAAGTTACATTAAACATTTTAAATATATTAATCAAGAATTTGAAAAATGTTAAACTTGTATAGAGAAAAAATTTCTCATGTATACAAACAATATACAACTATGAAAAAGTTGATCATGTATTTAATAAATTTTAATCAAACATTTGAAACAAATTATCAATTATTTGAAAAAATTTCATCAAGCATTTGAAAATCTATTAAATATGTATAGAAAAAAATGTTTCTCATGTATACGAAAAATGTATAAAATGAATATATAATGTGTATAAAAACATGCTGATCATGTATTAAAAATATTAAATGTGTATAAAAATGTTCCTAGTGTGCAATAAATATGTACAACGTACATTAAATAAAGGCAGACATCAAAAAATATATTTTAAAAAGTGATCCAATGAGAAAATTCTGCATTTTTGGTCCGCATGTGCCTTCCAAACCTTGGGAGGGGTGAACTTACAATGTAATCCAATGAACTGTGCCGATTTAACAGAGCCCGAGAGGTATTCTCCCCTCTTGCCCCAGATCCATGTAATAGAGCGGGTGCCAAATTAATGAACCCTTGCAATCAGTCCAGCTTGCCCAAACGCGTCGTTAATCATATCCAGTTACCATTACGAAACTCCTGCTGGACCGTTTTGTTACTACACAACACAATACCAAATAGTTGAGGGCTCCTAGATTGGTCCAAGTGTCGTGCCAGAAGGAGGCCTTCGAACTGTCCCCAATGTTGATGAACGTGGAAGCCCTGAACAAGGTCATATCAGTTGCATCGCAAGGAAGTTGTGAGCCAAACCACGGGGATCCCAGATCAATCCACTACAGCCATGGCCATCACAGATGTAGAGCCCGCCCAAAACGCTCGAGATCTGCAATATCGACTCCTCCGAGCCCCTTAGGGCGATAGTCCGTATTTTATAGTTTACCAACGCGTGCCCCTTCAGTAGTCTCACCGTCGTCCCCGCTCCAGACAAACTCGCTCTAGATCTTTCCGATTTTCACTTGGGCCCACTTAAGTAAAAGGATAGCCGTCATGTGGAAAATGGTCGTAGAGGTCAATACCTCCTTGGCGAGTGTGACCCTACGGACTCTAATGATGTTTTTCCCATTCCATCCAGGGAGTCTACCATGAATCTTGTTAGTGAGAGGAAGTACAAAACAACTTCCCAAATTTCAGCTTTGTCGAAGTCCACATCAAGATTGGATGCCGATGGTAGATGAGAGCCTCCCAGTTGAGCTGGGCAGAACAATGTGTCGGCGCCCCCAAATGACTTTATAGCCATGCATGCATTTTTTGCTTTTTGTTTGGAGAGTCTGGATGTAATTTCTTCTTTGATGTTTGTTGGCCCTGATATGGAACAACTTTGTGTTAGCATTGGCCTACAAATCCAAATCAACCCGGAGCATTGTCTCATCTTCATCTTTTAACCCCGGGAATACCATGGTACATTCCCTTTAAACTACAACATAGGTCGAGTGCCACGATGGACAGGGGACGGGTGCTTCCACCACGTCCAGATGCCAGGTAATTTCCTTAGTGACCATGATCTGCTGCTCAATACCCCCCCCCCCCTATGTCTCCGCCAAACATTCAAGGCATTGGTCAGGCGACTAACCTTTAATGTGGAGGCGATGTTGTTCTTTTGCGAGACGAAAGACACCTTGTACTTGAAGTCACCAAAATAAAACCAATACTCTTCAAACTTGAAACATGGATTCCTTATCTCAAATATGTTCTCGTTTAGCAGGAGTAGGGCATGATCTGAGTTATAAATGGATGGCTTGTATGAAGGCCCCAGGAAACATCACATCTCAATCATCCGAAGAAAATTCAAGGCCAACTGATGAAGCAATCGTCACTTTCCCTTCAAACTTGATCGGTTTCATCTCAAAACCTAGATTCTTACTCGAAGATTATCCAATTTTCTAAGCAGTGTATATCACAACTTTTTTGAAACCTTCTCAATTTTTTACCACAACATGTTGATGCCATCAAGTTTCATATTTTCCGGACTTTGTTTACATTTTGAAAACTATATGTACAAAATGTCTAAAAAAACACTTAATGACTACAAAAGGAAATAGATGTGGGGAAAGAAACGATAAGAAAAAACATGAACAAATAGTATTGGAAAGAACATAGCATAAATGAAAAAAGAAAGCACGTAATGCACAAAAGAAATGAAACAAAAGAAAGGAGAGAGAAAAAAAGTTTCTCGAGTGCCATGTGGCAGGAACTCCGGAAAGTCCTTCTTTCTCGAGTACCACGTGGCAGGAACTCGACACAATCCTTGTTTGGCGAGTACCATGTGGTGGGAACTCAGCAAAGACGTTATTTGCTGAATGTCGGCCTTTTGACTAGTTTTTTCTCCGTATAACTCAACATAAGTCATGTTTATCGAGTGCATGCACTCCGCAGAACAAGTTGTCACTAGGCAAATTCGATATTAACTACTAACTATTTCCTCCATACAGTATACTTTAATGATCTAAACGCTCTTATATTTGTTTACGGTAGTGGGAGTAGTATTTTTTGAGTAAAAATTAGTTCCTCAAATGCTTGAGCCCACAAAGCAGCGAGGCCAATTCCCTCTGGCTCATGCCCAGAAGGCCAGAACCCAGAACAGACCATGTCAAGAACTCCGGCGATTCACCTCACCCCAAATCCGGCGTGGAGCTGTCTTCTCCGTCAAATCCGGCCAACGGGGGAGCTCGCCCGCTTCGCTCCGGAAGTGATGCCCTCGAAGTTGGTGGCCGTTCGTCGTCCTTCCTGTGATGGAAGCGACTGCCGCCGTGGAGGTGGATCTGACCGCCGCGGCGCTTGATTTGGCAGCGCAGGAGCTTGAATCGGCTGCCAAGGATCTCGCCTTGACATGGCCTTTGACCACCCCTTGAGCCATTCGCATCCGGCGTCATCGGCGATGAGCGCGATGTAAGGAGGAGCTGGTTGGGCGGAAGGAGCCAGAGGAGGCGGGTTCCACTATGCTGGCTACTCCTCGTGGAAGGTTCCACCCGGGCGCTGCACTCCGCCACCAATATCATCGACCGAGCTCGGCCAAGGTCCGGTCGTCCTCCATCCTTCCACAGAGCAGAGCAGCGGCCAGCATGGCGGGGCGGCTTGCCGCCGCGCCGGACGGGAGCGCCAACGCCAACGGCTCGGCGGCTCCCGACCGAGCGCGCGGCTTCTACCGCGACCGGATCCGGCGGGTCGCCGTGTCCGGAGGGCTGAGAAGATCGGCTCTCTTCGACCACTCCCAGTCCGGTCATAGCGGATCCGGCTACTCCAACCACTCCGGCGCGTCGAATTCGTACCCGTCCAACAACTCCGGCATCTCTGCTGCTGAACCGGACTTCGGCGCCCATGAGCTCACGGTGATCGCCATCCAAATGGTCAGTGACGGTTACGCCCAGCGCATGGTCCGAGAATTCTGCGGCGGCGGCGGCCTGGAGAATTGGTTCTTGGAGCTTGACGTGGGCTGGGTTCTCCAGATCCACAACAAGACTGACTTATGTCAGCAGCTCCAGCTTCAACTCAAATCGCCGTCATGGCTCCAAGACTTTGTCGAGAGGTGGATTCGAGCTCTCATGGTAACAATCTCCAGCATCGTTGAGGCGCTCGACAAAGTTCGAGTATTTAACCAAAAACTACCATAATTCACGGAAACGTGACAGAAAACTACCATTTTACAATTTTGTTCCGAAAACTACCACTTTTTTATTAATCCATGACAAAAAACTACCAAGTGTGAAAACTGCTCGCTTTGCCTGGGTTAAACCTGAATCTGACTGTCCGACCCCACACATAAGCGGGCTAAAAATACAATCGGGTCCCTAGTTTTTTTAAAAAAAAGCAATCCAGTCCCTGCAGCCTGCACCCGGTCGTGCTCCACGCCGCCTTCGACGACGCCACCGGCGCGCTCAAGCTCGCCGACTTCGGCCATGGCTAGCTCCTCCAACCGCGCCTCCCCGCTACCCTTAGGACACGGCCGCCTCACCAGGAACCTCTCCACTGCTCCCTCTCTCTGTCTCCCGACGTTCTCTCCCTCCCTCCCCTAACCTCTCTCTCCTTCGTCGCGCCGCCGCACCTGCTTGACGCTGGAGCATCTCCGCTGCTCGATCTGCATTCCCCAACCTCTGGTGCCCCGCCTCCTCGCCGGATCCAGCCAAAATCTCTGCCCCGCCGCCTCCCTCACCCGCGCCGCTGCCTCCGCTCGACCGGGAGGAGACGTCAAGCATCGCCGTCCCATGGGCCATCGGCGACAACCAACAGCCTGCCCCGCGAGAGCTGAGCCATGGGAGGGTTGAGGAAGCGGATCCGGGCGCGGCGAGGCTCTCCTCTCGACGACGGCGGCGCGACATGGCTGTAGAGCTCCTGCTCCAAAAAGAGAAGACGAGGGATATGGAGAGGAGGTTGGGGCAACGTGCGCTGACATGCTCCGGTTGATTTTCGCCGTCCCTCTTGCCGTCATTCGCCGCCGGTGACGGGGACTATCCCTGGTCTTCCTCCATGGGAAATCCTAGAGGAGGTTGGAGGAGCTAGCCATGGCCGCTGTCGCGCCCGAACTCGATCTGGAGCTCATGTGGGCGGAGGGAGCCGGAGAGCGGCGGCAGCGGCGAGGGCCTGGAGCGGTCGGCCCGTAGGGACTGGATTGCTTTTTTTAAGAAAAACTAGGGACCTGATTGCATTTTTAGCCCGCTTATGTGTGGGGTCGGGCAGTCAGATTCAGGTTTAACCCAGGCAAAGCGAGCAGTTTTCACACTTGATAGTTTTTTGCCACGGATTAATAAAAAAGTGGTAGTTTTCGGGAAAAAATCGTAAAGTGGTAGTTTTCTGTCACGTTTCCGTGAATTGTGGTAGTTTTTGGTTAAATACTCACAAAGTTCAGACGTTGTTGCTCGCAAGGTTTGGCAAAGCAAGCATCTCGGAGATGCTCGTCTTTGTCGACGCCGTCATCCCACTGCTCAAGGCGGGGAAGCTACGGGCCGTGCTAGACATGTATATTTGTGTCTGCACTGCGTCGTACATGTTCACTCTGGATGTGTTCTCTCTGGAAGCCCAGATCATATTCGACGAGATACGCCGCTCGTTGGGGACAGAAAGAAACAAGCTATGTGATGCCATATCCACCACAGTGGAGGAGGTCAGGGCACTCATGGAGGACGATGACTCGTGGGCTATCGAGTTTCCTCAAGGAGGAGCCGGGGTTCACCGGAACACCCGGTTGATGGTGGGTTACATCGTGTCTATGACGGATGCATTGGTGTCGACACGGAAGTCCGCACCAAGCCACAACACTGGAAATCTTCATGGCCTGATAGATGACACCATCAAACATTTGAAGGATCTGCTTCCGAGAAAGTCAGAGCTGTGCTTGGATGCAGGCATGAGGTACCTATTCCTGCTCAACAATTCCTATTTCATAGCCACCAGGGACTTTATTCGTGGGCCATACTGTGGAGACTCTCAACACCACCAGGGACTTGAACTTACACTTGAGTGCAAAGATCACATGGACAGCTATCTCGATGTTTCGTGGGCTCATGTGATATCCTCCATATCGAAATCGAATCCTCCTGGACCGCTGCGTCGTTGGATGACCAACACCTCTTCGCTGGCTAAATTCGAGTCAGCGTTTCATCAAACCTACCAAGCTCAGAAGCTCTGGAAGGTTCCGGACCCTCAGCTCAAAGATGCGCTACGAAGGGCTATCATCGAGAGAGTCATCTCAAGTTACAACGACTATCTGAAGAAGCATCCTGAGCTAGCGGAGCACGCTAGCCGCGGAAACAGCACTCCCGCCGTCTTGGAAGAGATGTTGGGACAGCTATTTGAAGGCTGAAAACTTCTTTGAGGCATCGAACAGAGTCACCAACTAATAAGAGGCCAGAGTTATGTTTCATCCAGAGCATTTGAAGTGAAGTTTTATTCTGGATTTGAGGGGTCTTATTTGACTTGTGATTCCATGTTAAATACTCCCACATACCTATGTGTCATGTTTACTTTTCATTATTCAATATTTTATAGACGTTTATTTTCATCTATTTCAGTGAAACTTGAGCTTGCAGAGGCAAGGTCACTCAGATGCACAGGAGTCCTGTGCATCTGAACTATGGGATGGGGAAATTTCATCATAAAATAGCTATATTTGTTGTAGCTGTACTATTTTGTCTGGAAAATCATTTGCATTTCATATACATAAATTTTTCTGATGTCTTTTAGGAAAAAAACTATCAAAAACTGTTTAGTATTGTAGTTTTTGATAGTTTTCCTACAAATTTGGTCAAACTCTGCACTGTTTGACATCAGACGAAATTTATACACCTTCTCAGCCACCGGCTGACACTGGATACACAGTACTGCAAGCGCAGTACACACAGAAAAGTACCATGAGAAATCAACACTCAGTTTTGCCAAAAAAAAAATCATCAGACTCTGAAAGATGAGGTATACAAAATTCAGACCAAAATCGGCAATTCTTTTGCACATAAGGAGCCTGTATGGACATGGACATCAGCCTCTAAGGAATTTAGGGATCTCTCATAAGCATGGACATGGCCTGCAAATACCAAGCCCGACATTTACTTAACAAACCATTTCTCGAAAGCAGCCCTCCATATAATGTGGAGCATGGATGAGAACCAACTGGGGAGTGTATTTTGCTAATAATAACAAAAATACATGTATTGGAATAGTCATAATAATAAGCAAAATGTGTCTACACTAAAAATAGAACATCCAGCTGTTCAACCATATACGTGCTGCTAAAACAGAATATAATGGTCAGAGTATGCTGCCAGTGTATAAAGAATAACTGTGTTTGCTAATCACATTCAGCATAGCATCTCATAATGGTCAGGGTACAGGGTTCAGGATTACAGCAGAATTTCAAAGCGACGTACCATGAAGGCATGAACCGACACGCTGTACTATGACCAATACGGCCCACATTTCCTGTTTCAAACAATGTCTTATACCCTAAAAGAAGGCGCCTTTTGAAGAGGAAAATGGTTAATTATAATTCAGGGGGCACATTGCTGCCACCTGAATTAATACATGTGTACCATCTCAGTTCTTCCTGCTGCATTATGATGCAGTTGCACAGCTCAGAGAAAACATGGACTTTCTATCAGCCTTGTTACCAGTACAGCAATTCAAAGTTCCAGACCCATTGACTAACCGAGGAAGCTAGGATGCAAAAAATTCATCAAGAGGGAACAACTGCGTAAGTAGTGATCCACACATGATCAGGTGGTCTTCCATTAGTGCAGTTCACAAAATATGGAATCCGTTTATGAAAATAGAGAATTTTACAAAAAGGAAAACAATGGAACTAAACATTTAACGCCCCTCTTCCATTGTCATAGTCATGCCATTAAGAGACATTTCCAGGTCATAGTCATGCCTTTGGTCTTCAACTTCATACTTCCGTTGCCTAAAATATACAGGCTCCTTCGGAGTAGGAAGCGGGGCTGTTTCATTTTCTAACATGAACACAGTGGATGACATGAGTGGACGAGCACTTGGATCGTCTTGAACACACAAGAGACTTAACTGAATACACCGCAGAACTTCATGAAGTGGACAGATCTCCGTAATGGACGAGTCCACCAATTCCCTTGCATTTCCATCTTTCCATAAGCTCCATGCCTAAACCAATGAAATCCTCAATTTATTGAAGTGTTTCAGTTGCAAAAAATTTAGAGCATAGTAGTTAACTTACATAAGCTATAAGGCTTGGAAAATCCTTTGTGAGATGGGATGAGCTGATCTTTAACCCGCTTACAATCTCCAACAGTAGAACACCAAAGCTATACGTGTCAGACTTGACAGAAAAGGAACCTTCCATTGCATATTCAGGAGACATGTAACCGCTGTTCGAATCATTCCAAAAAAATTGAATTAACTAAGTTGAAGAAAATTACAATGTTAAGCCTTACCTAGTGCACATATTACTTACTATGTCCCGACAACACGGATAGTGTTCACTTGTTGCTCATTTCCTCCAAAGATCCTTGCCATACCAAAATCTGATATTTTAGGGTTCATTTCCGCATCTAACAAGACATTGCTTGCTTTGAGATCTCTATGGATTATTGTTAGCCTTGAATCTTGATGAAGATAAAGAAGCCCTCTTGCTATCCCTTTAATTACCTTAAACCGGGTCGGCCAATCAAGCACAAAATTTCTTGTGGCATCTTGCAAGAGAAGTGCAAAATTCAAAGCATTAACAACCATCACAAATTCAGTGATTCTAAGAATGTTTTGGGAGACTTGACCATGAGAGCAGAACATACCAAAAAGGAAGGCATCTAAGCTTTTGTTAGGTAAGCATTCATATATCAACAACTTCTCATCTTCGTGAGTGCAGTAACCAAGAAGCCTAACTAAGTTTCTATGCTGCAATTTGGCAATCAGAACTACTTCATTTCTGAACTCATCGGCTCCTTGCCCAGAATTCTTACTAAGCCTTTTGACAGCAACTTCATTGACACCTTCTAACCGTCCCTGCACAACACATCATTCTTCAATTGAACAAAAGATGGGAACTTTTTTTTATCGATGATGATCAGGTTAAACTTTTTACCTTGTAAACTTTTCCGAAGCCACCTCTCCCGAGCATGTTGCAGTCTGAGAAATTGTCAGTTGCAATAACAACATCTTCAAAGCAAATATATGGAAGTTCTATACTTTCGTTCTCAAGTTCGTTAGATTTATAATTTTTTGAGTGTTGTCGTGTATATTTATTCTTAATTTTCTTGATCCGTCGTTTGCCTGACAGAAATAGCTTCATATCAATATTGTATCTTATGAATAACTCACGGAAATTGTATACTGAAAAAGTGAAGCAAATATTGTTTTTACCTCTTGACTTGCATATCCAAAAAACAAGGCTGACGCATGTGAGTATCAGAATACCAGTAGCAATTACTGGGAGTGCAATCTTCAATACATTACTCTCTTTGGCAACTGCAGAAAGCCAGAAATTTAGGAAGACAATGATGCTTTCAAAATCTAACATGCATTTTTTCGAAGTGTAATATAGTCCAGCAAGAGAATGATGCTTTCAAAGTTCTACACGCATTTCTTGTGATGTTGTGTTTGACGTGATTGTGTCATCCTAAACCACATCTAGCATTCAACATAAAAAGGATAAGTCATGCCCTACAATCAATAAGCGCATAAGGGAAGATGTATACCTGTTGAACTGGCTAGACGGAGGTACAGGTTCTCGCCATCACGAAACTTTCCTGTGTCGACAAGCTCCCCCAACCAAATCAAGCACCTTGACACGTCATCAGACGTGCTGCCATTTTGCAGGTTAGCATAAGCATACGCAGTGCAATTGCAATTACGGCTGCACTCTCCTCTGCATTGGTCGATGCCTCTGTTCCTGACATATACGAACTTATCGGGTATCTTCATACCTCTGAAGGTCAAGAAATTATCGCCACCACCACATTTCAGATCCTCCTTTCTCCGACACCCTCTGGAGAAGTTAACACCATCGGGCTCAAACCCACCGAGGCAGTTGCATTTCGGAACTGTTTCAGTGGCATCACAGTAGCCAAATGGTCCGCAATAGGCGTATTGGTCACAGCTAGGACTTGGCTGCTCTGTGAAAACCTCCCATGACGACGAGTTGCTGTTCCATGCCAGAAACCTAAACACGCCCGTGTAGTGCAGCACCATTCGCATGCTTGGTGAGTCGTCGGAGACGGGGAATGTCATGTATAACTTATCCCCTCTGTAGACAATTCTTAGGGTCATGATGAAGCCAGTGCTACCTTGATACGAGGCAGTGACCAATTCACCATTCCACGCAGATCTGCGCCAATACGGTCTTGTCCCATTCCAGATGACAACCTGGAGGTCCGAACTAGGGTCACCGCCCATGGAGTAGTCGCTGGTGGCTGGGTCATCAGGGCCCCTCCAAGCAACAAGGCGAGTGTAGAGATCATCATTTGCACTCAGTGGTAAAGGCATGCCGGGGAGGATGGTGTCGGTTGGGTGATGGAAGCTCTGCCATATGTCTGTGCCGTTTGGCATCCGGATGACCAAGTTTCCGGAGTCAAGCAGTATAGCAGCGGTTCCGGTGGTTCCGGATGTGAAGTTGCACATGGTTGTCCAAAGAGTGCGGCCTTGGGAGTCAGACAAGACGAGGTCGGAGTTGTTGGTCAGAACCAGCTTCCCAGGAGAAGCTTTTGTGATCGGGTTGTCGCGGTTAGCGACCCACACATATGTGCGCTCAGGGATGTTGTTGTACCATATGCCGGCATACGAGTCGTTTGTTGAGTTCTTTGGGGAGAAGAAGCCGAGAGCAAAGACACCATTGTCCGAGACGAGCTTGTCGCCGGCGGCGAGCGGCTTTGCGGGAGTAAGGTGGTCGTCGGATTTGCAGAGACAAATGAAAGACAGGAGGACAACAACTTGGAGGGGAGCCATACCTATTCAGCCTTCTCCCGCATATGCCTGATGTCTGTGCTGTGAGGATCAAAGGAAGGTTTTTTTTTCAGAGGGAGCAGCCAAGAAGATGCTTAGGGATCGATTGCTTGATCGGAGCCTCGGTCTTCTGTGTGGAGGGAAACGCTGCTCTGACTTCTGTGTGGTTTTTGTTGAAATTAGCTCATCAGTCAATCACATTTGCAGGAGTCTCGGATGACCACACAATGCAAGGTGCAATAGTGAGTATTACAGTATTATTCAGCATTGGCTGCTGGTCTCCGTGTGGAGTTCACACAAAGAAATATCTTCTACGTAGTAGGCTACAGATTTTTCGCTGTGTTGCGTACAGCAGGCAAACTTGTTCTTGGCGGCATACAACTGTACAAGTAGTAGTCTTACTGAAGAACAGGAAAGGGGGTAATGGTAGGAAATGGGTTACCTTCAGGTGGAGCTCCGGCGGGGTAGCTCGTGGTGACGGTGGCGGCCGACGCCGACGGCGTAGGGGAGTGTGGCGCACCAACCCGAGCGACTAGTATACCGGCGGTAAGCGTGGCGGGCCCATCGCTGCCGGCGACGGCGCGCAGCCGAAGGGCCAAGGGAAATCAGCGGGGGATGGCCACGACAGCGCGATGGAGTGCCGGACTGGTTCGCCGGGGAGGCACAGGTAAGGCTGAGAAGATAAAGGCGGCGGTGGCGTCATTAGCTGGCTTTGAAACCGCCGGCGGCAGCAGAAGCAGTGGCCACAGCGGGGGGCAGGATGGTGGGCGTCAACAGCTGCCAGAATGGGCCGGTCCAGCGGGGAACAAAGCCTTCAGAGCTTTTTTTTTTCCTTCTTCTTCCGTTTTTTTCTTCACATTCTCTGCTTTTGTTTTTCGCTTTATTTTGTTTACTTTTGCTTATATTTCGAAATATTCTATCTACATATTATAGAAATCACTTCATATACAGAAATTGAAAAGTGTTGATCATGCATTTAGACAATGTTAAACATGTACTCCCTCTGATGCAAAAAAAAAGTGTTGCGCCTTTAGTTTAAATCTGAATTAATGTTGAAGCCACGACACCTTTTTGGATCGGAGGGAGTATAGAAAATGTTTCGGATGTATACAACAAAATGTATAATTTTTATACCCATGGAAGGGCCGTCATCTCGCTTCCTTTCCCCTTATCCTTCTTCTTGTCCTTCTTGACGGGCGCGACGACGCGGTTGAGCTCCTCGGTGAGGTACAGGACCATGGTGGCCACGTCCATGGTCACCGTGACCTTCACCTCATCCTTGCTGGCTTCCAGCATCACATCCTTCACTCCTGGAGAAGAATGAAACACACACAGAGGCGTCAGTTTCAACCGAGAATACAAAATTAGGCTCCGTTTGGTTCATAGGAATATAAAACATAGGAACAAGAGAAAATGTAGGAACCAAGAAAAGAAAATGTAGGAAGCAAAAAGGAAAGTACCAGCCTAAATAAGTACAATGGGGGGGGGGGGGGCATGGCCCCTGTCCACTAATTATTTTTCACATGCTAATAATCATGATATACGATCCAAGCTTTTAAGGATGCGTTCGTTCGTAGGTTTCCTGCAGGATTTTTGTAGGAACACCGTTCCTCTGGAATTCTTTAGTTTTTCACTTTATTTTGTTTATTAGTTTTGCTTATATTTCGAAATATTCTAAATATATCTATTATAGAAATCACTTCACACAGAAATTGAAAAGTGTTGATCATGGATTAAAAATATATTAGAAATGTATTCCCTCCGATAAAAAAAGAGTGTTGTGCCTTTAGTTTAAATTTGAATTAAAGATGAACTAAAGACATGATACTTTTTTTGGAATCGGAGGGAGTATAGAAAAATGTTTGTGATGTATACAAGAAATGTACAATGCGACATCAAAATATGTATATGAAAAAATGTTAATCATGTATTTAAAAATGTTAAACGTGTATAAAACATATTCCTGGTGTACATAGAAAATGGAAAAAAATGCGTATGGAAAAAAGTATATATATATATATATGAAAAAATATTAGTAATGTATTTATAAACATGTATAAAAAAATTGTTGTGCTTTATAAAAAATTGTACAATCTGTATGAAAAAAGTAGACATAAAGAATATATGTTTTAAAAAAATGTTAATCCTGTATTTAAAAAATGTTTAAAATTTATATAAAAATGTTGCTGATGTATAAAAAAAATCTACAATATATATCGAAAAATTAGGAACAAAAAATACATGTTAAATGTTAATCATGTATTTATATTTTTTCCTGATGTGTAAAATAAATGTTAATCATGTATTTATATTTTTTTTCCTCGTCTGAACCATGCTGCGGGGCGCTTCAGACGAGGGGAGCTACCATAGTTCCCGCGAGCAGGATATGTGCGGGTAAAGCACGACTAACTTCCCATGGGCTGACCGACTTCTGTTGCTCCGCTCGATGAGATCCCATGCTTCCTATCTGGGCCTAGGGCCTGCCTCTTCTCTGCTTAGTTCCAACTGCATTATGCAGTTCTGCTATAAAAAAGTGCATTATCCAGTAGCAATTTGCATTTTCCAAAAAAAAAACTACTTCAACTTGCATATAGTACATGAGCCGAAGGCATGGATCGTAGGATATAGCACAATCATGCATAACCCCATTTCACTTTTCTACTCCCTCCATGCCAAATTATAGTGCATTTAATTTTTTTTCTTGAAAGTCAAACTTTATAAACTTTGATCAAGTTTGTAAAAAAAAATCAGTAGTTACAAATACCAATAAATTCATCATTTTTGCTACCGACACGTCAGGCAAATTGGTTGAACAAAACCACCACAACCATTTCCAGACAATTACACCCAAAGGCCATAAGCCCCCGCGCATTCATACGTTATAGTGATGACCACATACAGATTGACGTCGTAGCTATAAAGATACCATGGAAAAAATGGAATAGATGATCAGTTAAAACACACTCATTTCGGCAATTCCAAATTGCCCAAAGAGTGGCATGAACTCCCATGCGGATTCAGTGGCGGAGCCAGCTCGGCCGGCGAGCCGGGGCAAAGTACACATGGCTGCTGTCTATCAGTTGTTTGCCCTTTAGTATGATGATTAGCTCTCCATTTACTGCTATTATTCAAACTAGAGTGCATGGCTGAACCCGGGCAGCTGCCCCGGGTAGCCGCCAGAAAAAATGATTTCACTCATTTGCTACACTGAAATAGATTGATTGAAATGAGTGGATTAAAACATTGAAATCTAAACATCTTGAAATGTAACCAAGATTGGTCTTTGTTCTAAAGGTCTTGGCGTGAGCAGTTCAAATATATAAAAAGTTTCACTAACGGAACTTTACTGTAAAAGATTCAAGGCCTCTTTTGGTTCATAGGATAGGATTATCATAGGAATAGGAATCTTGTAGGAAATGAGATGACATGTATCTCAAATCCTATGAGTAGGAATAGGAAACAAGATGTCATTTGGTTGATACCAAAGGAATTTTTCCATTGAGTCTAGGCTCTTTTTTATTTTCCTATGAAATGTAGAGGATAGGAACCAATTCTATGTAGGAATAGGAATCCATTCCTATGAACCAAAGGACTCTAAAGAAAAAAATTCTATAAGAATCCTATCCTCTAGAATTCCTATGAAATTCCTTTAAATTAAAGGAGGCTTTGACTTGTCTACATTTTATAAGAAAAACAAATTTGATGGATTACTTTGGGAGAGAGGGGGGGGGGGGGGGGGGGGGAGTAGAGACTCATGCATGCAATTCTGCTGTCACTGACCAAAAGTGGTGGGGCTTGGGCTAGAAATACCAACCTAGTAAAAGAAATGGAATATGCATGGAGGTTTGGATATTGGATGAGTTGGTATAATATTACCGGTTCGAGATTCACCACTAGTTGCGGCACCGTTGGAAGCCTCTTTGCACAACGGCCCATCCAGCGACCATACCACCACCATCTCCTACTACTCATGCCCACCACCGGTTTTTGAGGATATGATTTCTAGGGAAAGGGAATGTGAGTCTAAGGCTGCTGGTAATAAGAGTATCATATCTAGTATAGACTTGGTAAGGCCACGGAGCAATTTTGATGAGGTGGCATAAAATTAAAAAGAAATGTATGTTTTTGATCCCTTAAGTTTTTCAAAAATATAGACTTGGTCCCTCAAGATTTTTTGGTATACATTTAGTCCTTCAAGTCTCAGAACCGGGTAAGTCAAACCAGATTTTGACCACTTTTACGGGGTTTGACCGAATTTGACCAAATGAACACACTAGTAGAAAAATGCCCATTTGTCCCGGTTTCAGAGGGCCTTTAGTCCCGGTTCTGGAACCGGAACTAAAGGGTCGGTACTAAAGCCCCCCCTTTAGTCCCGGTTTTGTTACGAACGAGGACTAAAGGCCCTTCATGTGGCCGCTGTCTGGAGCTCCACCTTTAGTCCGGTTGGTAACACCAACCGGGACTAAAGGAAATTTTATGGGTTTTTTTTCATTTTTTTAAATATTTTTTTCCTGATTTTCAAATTTCTGAATTATTTTACAATTTAATCTCTAATCACCTCTTATCACTGCTCAACTTAACCTCTAATCTTTAATCACCCCTCATCACTGCTCAATTTAACCTCTAATCTCTAATCACCCCTCATCATTTCAAATTATCTAACTTCCCGGCCGGTCACCCATCCTCTCACCACTCCAGCCTGAGCACGCTTAACTTTCGGGTTCTATTCCCCCTTGTTTCCAACTCTGCACTTGTTGTTTTTCTAACAATAGTAAGATGTCAATCCTATTAACCCTCAGGAGTTTTGCTTGAACATGAAGTCACACGTTTCACTGTCTGAGTTTGAAACTATTATTCTAAAAAACAACAATTATTTAGTAACACTAATATTTTCTTGAATAAATAGTTTGACCATTGGTTGACCATAGTTTGACCACAGTTTGACCAGATTTGACCAAAATTCAAAAACCTGAAATAATTATTTAGTAACACTAATATTCTTGAATAATTATTTAGTAACACTAATACTTCTTGAATAAGTAGTTTGATCCAACTTTGACCAGATTTAACTAAAATTCCAAAAAACTGAAACTTGAGCATAACTTTTTTTCCTTTTAGAATTTGAGGATTCTAAAATTGTGCAAAACGGCCTATGGCGGTCAAAATTGGATGCATATTTTCGTGCTGAACATTTTAATATATTATAAGTTTTTTTTCGACATCATATGCAAAAGTTATAGCCGTTTTTCATAACACTTTTTTGCAAAACATGTCCAAATCTAAGTTTTTAAATTTTCCTAACTAGTAGATGTAGTAATATAACTACATCTCGAAGGATTTTATTTTTTGAAGTTTTTATCATTTTCTTTTGTTTTTTTCAAAACTGAAATGGCGATACACAGGGGGGGGGGTAGAGTTTGAGACACGAACCCCTTTAGTCCCGGTTTGACACACACGAACTGGGACTAAAGGGCATCACACCCTTTAGTACTGGTTCGTATCTCAAACCGGGACTAAAGGTCTCATTTGAACCGGGACTAATGCCTTTAGCCGCTCGAACCGGGACTAATGCTCACATTAGTCCCGGTTCGTGATGCAGCCGGGACTAATGTGTATATTGAGCTGTGACCAAAGCCCTGTTTTCTACTAGTGACAGTAAATTAAAAAAGAAAACTGGATTATTTTGGCATGCATTGTGCTTACATGCGCAAGCTGCGTGCTAATTTTCGTGGTCTTGCGCATGTTGGATGCAAAAAAGCAGATAATTTTTTGTTTTTCTAAATTTTATTGGAAATATGCCCGGACGTCACGAGGAGTTCCGTAATGGTCCGGAGGTAAAGAATTATATATAGGAAGTGCTGTTTCGGCCATCGGAACAAGTTTCGGGGTCACCGGTATTGTACCGGGACCACCGGAAGGGTCCCGGGGGTCCACCGGGTGGGGCCACCTGCCCCGGGGGGCCACATGGGCTGTAGGGCGTGCGCCTTGGCCTACATGGGCCAAGGGCACCAGCCCCAAGGGGCCCATGCGCCTAGGGTTTTCACAGAGGAAGAGTCCCACAAGTGGAAGGCACCCCCTAGGTGCCTTGGGGGGGAGGGAAACCTCCCTTGGCCGCCGCCCCCTAGGAGATTGGATCTCCTAGGGCCGGCGCCCCCCCTAGGCCCTCCTATATATAGTGGGGGAAGGAAGGGCTTTTTCATCCACGCCTTTGGTTGCCTCCTTCTCCCTCTCCAACACCTCCTCCTCCTCCATAGTGCTTGGCGAAGCCCTGACGGAGTACTGCAGCTCCATCACCACCACGCCGTCGTGCTGCTGCTGGAGCCATCTTCCTCAACCTCTCCTCTCCCCTTGCTGGATCAAGAAGGAGGAGACGTTACGCTGACCGTACGTGTGTTGAACGCGGAGGTGCCGTCCGTTCGGCGCTAGGATCTCCGGTGATTTGGATCACGTCGTGTACGACTACCTCATCCCCGTTCTTTGAACGCTTCCGCTCGCGATCTACAAAGGTATGTAGATGCATCCGATCACTCGTTGCTAGATGAACTCATAGATGGATCTTGGTGAAACCGTAGGAAAATTTTTGTTTTCTGCAACGTTCCCCAACAAATTTACTGTTCATCGGTCAAACTCGGTCAAAATCTGGGCGGTCAAATCCGGTTAAACTGGTCAAAATCTGGTTTTGGACTAAACTTAGGTTTTGAGACTTGAAGCACCAAATCTGTACCAAAAATCATGAGGGACCAAGTCTATACTTTTGGGGACTTGAGGGACAAATATCATACTTTTCTCAAAATTAAATGAAGAAAAAGATGGTTAAGTATCATATCACGATACTATATTGTAATAAATATTATACTACTATATATCTTGCATGGCAATAAATAAGGTCATCTAAGGTACTATTCTATGATACTATGCATTATTGAGTTAATATCATACGCTAGTATCATATGCATGATACTAACTTATGATACTACCTACTATGGGCAGCCTAAAGTTAGGAGTATAGTGTAAATTCGACTTGAAAGTTGATTGTTAGTTATGTGGTGGGAATTAGTAATGATAATTTCGGAAGTTCCATCGTGCATGAATTAATAGGGGCAACATGAGAATCCTCCTCTTTAATTCTCATTCCTCTGCTATGTTGCCCCCCAAACAATGGATTGTATATCTCCTTGCTCTCAAACTTCCATTCTCCACTACTAGCCGTTGTTGCTGGTGCTCTAGAGTTGGTTCCATCGTATCCGGTGGGGGCTGCTACATGCTCTGGGAGAAATACCTTATCTGACTTGGTGTCATGCCAACCACAGTGACGCAATTCTGGCGCCGTGTTTCTAGGCGTGGACGTGGAGCTATATCCCTAATTCCTTGGCTAGATTCGATGAGCTGAGAGCCTGAGATGCGTGCTCCTGGAGAAATGCCCGCTCTAGTCTCCTTTCGAGCGACCATGACGTCGCTGTCCTAAGTTGTAAACCTCCATGGAGGCATATGGCCCGGGAGATGCACCTCCCATCGGCAGTGGTGTCGAGCGAAAGATGTATGATAGTGGTGTCAGACGTCGTTCGGGAACTCCTGCCCTTGCCTATGGTGTATTGTTTGGGGCCGGTGGCCATGCCAAGATTTATCAGGAACATGCACTTGTGCTGGAGGCGTGGGATCGTCGGAGCGTCTTCAATGTGTGATTTTGGAAGTGCCATCTCCACTCGTCAGTATTCTCGATTGGCATCACACATGCATCGATCAACGGATGTTCTTGGCACCCCGGATAGCTCTGGGAGGCATTCACTCCGCGTGGCTTGTGAAGGGTGTTCAATCAGCGTGAGAATGTCCAAGTGCAGACCGTGCTCGCTTGCACCATCTTTATTTCCTCACCTGCTCCGGCATGGATCACCGTTGCTCTTTTTTCCTTTTCCTCTTTTACTCCGGCCATCCATGATTTTGCTTTTTGCATGTGTGATCCTTTGTGTTGTTGATTGACTGTATACATTCTAATCATATAGAAGTCGGGTGTATGCTTATTGTGTCTGTATCACCTATCCACCTTCATTAATGCTAACGAAAGACGTCCTTTACAAAAAATAAAAACTCCCCTCGCCAAACACGCAGTGAATTGAAAAATGCTGAGAAGTGGGAGCTGACATAGAGATGCTGAGATGGAATGTGGGCAGGATCCATTTGGATATACATATGTGCGCTGCAGGTGTATGTCGTCTGCCCTATTTTCTACTGTATTTTATCGAGTGGGCTGCAAGTGGAAGGGCGTGCATGGTACTGGTTGTGCGTTTTATATCTGCCCTATTTTCTATGATCTCCCTCTCACACGCCAGCATTCCAGCGCCGCTCTCTTCTTCCAATCGCTAGCTGCTTGCAGCTCTTCCTTTCACTCCACCGCGGTGGCTCTTCTTTGCCATTTTTTAGCATGCCGACCTTGGCTTCCATGGCGATGCCAGAAGAAGGGCCGGTTCCTTTCGCGGACGCCCTTGTTGCTGTAGGCACAAACCCCGTCTCCTCGCCGCAGGAGGTCCTTGAGGAAGAGCATGCGGACCTTGTGTCCACCCTGCCGAGCGCGCTGGAGGCCAACGGTGTCAAGAAACTCCGTCTTTACCAGGGCTTCTGGCTACGGGATATCCACGTACCGGCGGCCATCGCGCTCCAGCGGCGATTCGAGCCTCGCCCCGACGACGTCATTGTGGCCAGCTTGCCCAAGTGTGGCACCACGTGGCTCAACGCCCTGACCTTCGCGACGATGGCACGCAGGGCATACCCACCCGCCGGCGCCGACCACCCGCTCCGCCGGCTGAACCCGCACCAGTGCGTGCCTTTCCTGGAGGGCCTCTTCCAGGGCGGCCGGGAGGCGGAGCTCGAGGCGCTCCCGTCCCGGCGCCTCATGAACACGCACATGCCGCTCCCGATGGTGCCGTCGGCCGTGCCCGGCTGCCGGGTCGTCTACGTATGCAGGGACCCCAAGGACATGGCCGTCTCGGCGTGGCATTTCCTCCGCCGCCTGCAGACGGACCTGGCGTTCAGCGTCGTCTTCGAGTCCGTCTGCGACGGCGCGGTGGCGTTCGGCCCGGTCTGGGACCACGTCCTCGGCTACTGGCGCGCGAGCAGGGCGATGCCGGACAAGGTGCTCTTCCTGCGGTACGAGGAGCTGCTCCGCGACCCGGCCGAGAACGTGCGAAAGCTGGCGAGGTTCCTCGGAATGCCATTCTCCGCAGCGGAGGACGCGGCCGGCACCGTCGACAGCATCGTCCAACTCTGCAGCTTCGGGCACCTCAAGGGCCTGGACGCCAACAAAACTGGGCATTTGGATCCCCTCCTCCCCGTCCCGCGTGATGCGCTCTTCAGGAATGGGGCGTCCGGCGATTGGGTGAACCACATGACGCCGGAAATGGCGAGTCGGCTGGACAAGATCGTAGCTGACAAAATGCGCGGGACAGGGCTCACTTTTCAGTGACATTTTACCCATTCACGCATTACTTTTCTGGTCGTTTTCCCGTCAATATATCCAATAAATCCCTGCAATGTATTGCCAGCATTTTCTTTTAAATCAGTATCAGTAGTCCATCCAATTTTTTAGTCCACATATTAGGTTTGTCTTTAGTCAAACCTTTCAAAGTTGGACAAGTTTATAAAAAAAATGAACATTCACAGTACCAATCAATACCATGTCCGTCATGAAATATAATTACATATTGCATTTATTTTATGTTGTAGATGTTGATCATTTTAATATAAATTTGATCAAACTTCACTAAGTTTGACTTAAGACCAACCAAATATGTGGAGTAAAAAAGATGGAAAGAGTAGTTTGGTGAACTAGTTGGTGCATGCAACTTAATATCTAGTATGGCACAACATGTAGCACATCTTCTAAAAGCATCTACAACCACGTATACATAATTCAAGTCTCTATACGCCTACGGACACGCCTGTGGACAGTGACTAGACGGATATCAAAACTTGGCATTTACAGCCCCGATCCCTATTTTGAAAATACCAAATTCATACAAACACACACACAGTGATCATTTTGGACAAACATAGCTTTGGTTGCGAAGTGATTGAAGCTGCAGAAGCTCAAAACCTGATTGACAACCCCACTCTTCTCCTTCTCTTCGGTGAAGTGATGTTTGTTGACGATGACTTTGGCAAAGAGCGGTCGAAGGAAACAACATTGGATACAACGGTACGCGATGCCACCTGACTTGGAAAGAAAGCGACCTGTGGTGATGAAAGTGAGCAGTTACACGTAGCGTTTTCCAGAAACCTAATTCACCCTTTTCCGATGCAAGATCACAAAGGCAAGAGGTTCTAAAGACTTGCTCTCCTGCTTGCGGGTGGACACGCAAGCGTTCCTGATGGGGACATGTTGGCGCCAGAAACAACTAATTAACTCATTTGGAATTCAAATAAATACATTCCTATTAATTCACTACGTAAAATTTGGCATATGAAAATAAAAATATAGGTCATAAGACAAGAAATTTTGCAGTTTATGTGTATTTTACACTATGTTTTTACGTTTGTAATTTTACATAACATAAAATATTTTTTACGACAATTATATATTTTCTTACGGTCGCTTTTTGCGTTGGAAATAAGACAAAAACTTACGGAACGTAAAATTACGGTGCATTGATGGTAAAATAGAGGGGGGGGGGGGTGAAGAATAACTATTCCTCACCCAGGGTGACGAATAGCGCGACTACACTGACTAGATTTCCAACTTCGAAACAATTTAAAACGACAAAAAGAATTGTGCTCATGCAAGGCACATTTTTTTTTTCAGAAGACCATTCACATGCTTGCTGCTGACCCGCCTCCTTCGCACCGGCACCAACCCGGCCAGGCGAGTGGGTGTGTGTTTTTCTCTTCCTCTCCTCGTACCCACCACTTATTGAAGTGCGGAGACTCTACTATAGAGCATATGTCGGTCACGGTGTCACATTCCACCTCCACGTCTGATGTGGGACTAAATATTGCACCTCCACCTCGGTGCCATACATGAGTGTTTTGATTTATTTGGAATATGAGAGTTATTCACATGAGCGAAGCCCACTAATTCTAACAGTCGGTACTGATTTGTTGTGTAGTTGGAGTAATGCCTTTCTTTGTTTTCTCTTCCTCTTCTTTTCATAATTTTTGGTTGTGTGTGTGCTTGGACTAGGCCATGACATTGTATTGGTGTATATTGGTGTGCAGAGTCTGCGTGCAATTGGCAACATCCTGATATCAATATTTTTGCAAAATAAATAAATCTTAATACTAGTATATTGCTCTTTATAAAAAAACACAAACTGATCTTTCTCACAACTAACTTTTCACAATGGCCATGTCGTCATAAACATGATTATTTAATTTTATTGCAGTGTACATAGACTTCATGATACATCAATACAATATTATAGGCACTCCGATCCCACTGATAGATGCAAGACAAGAATGCATCTCAGAACTCTAGACCAGTTCCTTTGAACTTTTCCTCCACGAGGCGATCCATTTTTTCTCCCATTTCATTGCTCATATGGTTCACCCAGTCCCCAACCTTCCCTTTTATAAATAGTGAGGAGTGCTTGATGAAAATCTTACCTCCACGTTCCGCACCTCCATACGCCTTACAATTGGCCACAGGGCCGGACCAGCGGTCAGATGTTCTGCAGCCTGACATTCACTCGGAAGGCAATAAACCACTCGGAAGACAACTCTCTACTCGACCGGTTTATTTCACTTAGAGTACATGTCATCACTCGGTCAGAGAATACCAGAAGGCTCCCCAGGATTGCAACGATCGGGATGTGCATCCACCCTCATCAAGTGTAATTATTGCGCTTGTTACCAGTAACATGCGCCCTTAAACCCTCCCGTTAATCCTTGGTAATGGTGGCATTCATGAGGACCTGATGAACTCTGTATAAGCCACCCCTTTGCTCCATAACAAGGGTTTGCATCCTTTGTAAACCATACACTCAATCAATAGCTTCAGAACATCGAGATGTAGGGTTGTTACCTCTATCGTGAAGGGCCTAAACTCATAAATCCGAGTGTAACAACTGCGCCGTAGCTGGGCACTGCCCTCCAATCCGTACCTGTATACCTTACTGTCAAACTTACATCCATGACATCAGGAACATGCACTTGCGCTGGAAGTGTGGGATCGTCAGAGCATCTTCAGTGTGTGATTTTAGGAGTGCCATCTCCACTCGTCAATATTCTTGACTAGCATCACACGTGCACCGATGGATGTTCTTGGCTCCCCGGACGGCTCTTAGCGGCATTCACTCCGCGTGGCTTGTGCAGGGCATTCACTCCGCGTGACAATGTCCAGGCGCAGATCATGCTCTCTTGCATCATCTTGGTTTCTTCCCTCGCTCCCGCATGGATCACTGTTGCTCTTTTTTCCTTTTACTTTTTTACTCTGGCCATCCATGATTTTGCCTTTTGCAGGTGTGATCCTTTGTGTGTTTTTTTGAAAAAGGAGGTTAAGACCCTCCGGTCTCTGCATTAATCGATGCATGCATCCATCTTTATTACTTATTCAACAAAGGTCTCACAAGAACATACATCAAGCCACCCAAAGCCACCACTCACACCTACAAACACGATAATGTGGAGTGCTCCCACTCCCCATATCTAAAATTAGTGTCGTCGTCGGTCCATCCACATAACGTATTGGAACCAACAGCCGGTGCAACGGACCTAAAGCGTACACCACATGCACACATTTTAGAAGCCGCCATCATCATCAAACCGCTAACCCATCTTCAGGAGAGAGATCCGCATTATTCTTGCCAGTCCGGCCATCCGTCGACGCCACCACGGCGCCCAACGGCACCCCCTCCCTACGCTCGTCCATCCAGACGCGAAGACTCTGGAAGATCTGTCATGCGTAGCACCTGCCGAACAGGCATGAAAAAGTGTAGCACCTGTTGGCCAGACATGACTTGATGTCACCACCGAAGCTCCGTGCAAGACGAAGACGCTCCACCTCCTGCCTCTGTCTTCCAGCGCTGCTCCACAATCCGATCTGGAAAATCAGATCCTAGGGTTTCCCCCGGAGCAGCACGAGTGGGTCGACAATAGTTACAGGACGATGCCCTCATCAAGGTGATGGCGCAGAATGCCGCCATCGTCCGCCGTCGGCTCGGTTTTCACCGGCAACTATGTTTCCCCGACTCGCAGCTGGGACTAGATGACAGATCTGGAGATCCGATCACCCAGCCTCATGCCGACCACCTCCGACGTAGGAGATGACCAACACAGCCATAATCCTCGTGATGCGATGTAGACCCGGAGTGCCACTGCGAGCCATCGACGAAGCCGACGAGATGTAGCAGTTCGAGGATGAAACAACAGCTGGCCGCCTAGACCCAAAGGTCCCAGATCGAGCCGGGGATGCGCCCCGGCCACCGCTGCCGTCATCTCCTACATATCTCGTAGGCTGCAGCAGACCCCCCCCCCCCCCCGACGCACCCCGGCCGCCGCTGCTCGCCATCCTCGTCGCAAGGAGGTCTAGGTCAGGCCACCGCCGCCTCAGATCTCAGGATGCCAGAAGAGGTCTGTCGCCGCCGCGTCACAGAGCCTTCGCCCGGCGATATTGCTGGCGGCTGCGGAGGGAGAGGAGTTGTGTGGAGGATGAGGGGAGGTTGGGTGGTGGCCACCCGGTGTGGCCCGGCAGCGGCCGCACAGTGTCGGGAGCGGAAAGAGGGGTCGAGCTTTATATTAGGGGAGAATTTCACTTCCCCAACCCTATAAAATGGGTGAAATTTTCACTTCCCGACCTCTGCACCAACTGAGGATGCATACGGCCATTTTAGTATGAGTATCAAGATAAACATGGTCCTCGAAATTATTTGATGAGTACCAAGATATTTCTAGATGCGTGGTTTCACCACATCAAGTTTGATCCTCAATAAACGGGTGAAAACCCCTGTGATCCTTTTGTGTGTGTTAGTTGACTGTATGCATCCTAATCATATAGAAGTCTGGTGTATGCTTATTGTATTTGTATCGCCTATTCACCTTAATAAATGCTAATGAAAAACGTCCTTTAACAAAAATAAAAATTCCCCTCGCCAAACACGCACTGAATTGAAAAATGCTGAGAAGTGGGAGTGGACATAGAGATGCTGAGAGATGGACAGATGACGGATCCATTTGGATTGGATATACATATGTGCGCGGCAGGCGTATGTCGTCTACCCTATTTTCTACTACTATTTATCAAGTGGGCTGCAAGTGGAGGGGCGTGCATTGGTACTGGATGTGCGTTTCTATATCTGCCCTATTTTCTGTAATATCTCTCTCCCAATCGCTGCCTGCAGCTCTTCCATTCAACGAATTTTCCCTTCCTGCGCCCCTCCACCACAGTGGCTCTTCTTTGCCCTACGGGAGATTTTGTGACGTATAGGTAAGCAGAAGAAGAGTATGCCCGGCCGCCGCATAGCGCAGCACAACACACAACAGACGCAGGCAACTTCAAAGCGGCATGATGAGTTCCATTTTGTTACAATGCAGATAGATTTCATATACATCAATAATATAGGCATGCCGACAAAACCAAGGATCCAACGGCATGGAGGGCACTCGATCGCCCAGAGGCTACCAGGAGGAAACGCTCTGCTTGGGTCGCACGTGCGGCGCAGCCCGACCGTGGCCAAGCTCGCCCATCGCGTGCGACGCAACATGCGAGAGCACACATGCAACGCAAGCATGACGCAAACCCTCTGCAGCACTGGCGGAGCTATGTGTTAGGAAAATGGGCCATGGCCCGCCCAACACATAGCAAATACAATGTAGGATTGAAAGTAAACTGGGCCATGTTGGTAAAAATAGTTGCTCTCTCTTTGTATCGGCCCGCACAACTTTGCTTGCGTAGCTCCGCCACTGCTCTGCAGTAGGTGGCCCTGGGCGCACGGTGTGTGGCATGGACTCACGCAGGATAAATGGCCGGTATGTGGCGTGCGTCATGATCGGACGGATGCGCGTATGGTAGGCCGAAGCCAGCACTGCTCGTGCGTAGAATGGATGGCATGGAGGACTCTCACCCGCGAAAGCTCCCAGGAAGATGGGTACTCCAGCATCCTTTATAAAAGTAATTTGAAATATGTTAAATATTCACAATTCAAACAGTTGCTACTGATTTGTTCCAAGCAGTTGGAGTACGGAATATGGACTTTCTTTCTTTCCTCTTCCTCTTGTTGTTATTCTTTTTGGTTGTGTGCATCCTCATTGTCTCAATTAGGTCGTGATATTGAATTGTTGTAGAGGCTGTGTGTAATTGGTAACATCCTGAGATTAATATTATTGCAACTTTTTCATCATACTAGTATATTGCGCTTTTAAAAAAACAAACAGCAAACGGATCATTACCGCAACTAACTTTTCAGAATGGCCAGGTCACCATAAACATGATGATTATTTAATTTTATTACAGTGCACATGGACTTCATAATACATCAACATTGTAGGCACTCTCCCAGCAAGCAAGACAAGAATACATCTCACAACTCTAGACCAGATCCTTTGAACTTCTCCTCCACGAGGCGATCCATTTTTTCTCCCATTTCTTCGCTCATATGGTTCACCCAGTCCCCAACCTTCCCTTTCCTAAACAGTGAGGAGTGCTGGATGAAAATCTTACCTCCTGCACGCTCCGCACCTCCTGTTTTGTTAACGTCTAGCTTGCGAAGTGATTCGAAGCTGCAGAAGCTCACAACCTGATCGACGACCCCACTCTTCTCCTCCTCCTCCGTGAAGGGCACGTCCAGGAAGCTTGCGAGCTTCCTAACGACCGTGAGCGGATCGGACACAATCTCTTCATACTTGAGAAACATCACCTCTTGCGGCCTCGCCAAGCTTTCTTTCCAGTACTGGAGATAATGGTCCCAGAAGGGCCCGAACGGGGAGAACCCTTGGCAGAACATGCTGAATGCAACGTCGAGGGCGATAGGAGCCCCTTTGCCCATCTTGTTGTCGAAGTGCCACCTTGACACGAAGGCGTCTTTGGGCTCGCGGCAGAGGTACACGACCCTGCAGCCGACGGTGGAGACGGCCGGCGGGAGCAGCGAGAGAGGCAGGTGGGTGGCGAGCAGCCTCGGCGAAGGGAGCGTCTCGAGGAAGTCGAGGTCTCCGCCCACGGCTCCGATGAAGGGCACGACCCGCTGTGGGTTGGTCGTGAGCAGAGGGCTGTCGGTGAGGTCGCAGCGGGAGCGGGTGGAGATGGTGAAGGCGAGGGCCTTGAGCCAGGTGGTGCCGCTCTTGGGGTGGGTGGCGAGGATGATGTCGTCGCGCCGGGGCTTGAAGTTGTCTCTCACCAGCATGAATCTTCTCAGCATGTGTGATCTCAGCCAGCAGTTGTTGTAGAGGGTGAGTGGCGTCGACCATCCTTCCCTTGTGGGAAGTGTAGCTATGAGAGCTTCGGACTCATTAGTAGAGCTCTCTTTGATCTCAGACTCAACTTGTGCCATACTGAGAGTGAGAGGTGGAAGAGTGTGTGGGTCGACCTTAGGTAAGGGATTTGGGGTGTGTTATATAGACGTAACCATGACTGGTAGCAGATGTTATGAGCGAAGCGAGGGGACAGGGATGTGCTAGCTAACCCTACCTACTGCCATCAATCAATCATCCTCATCTCCAGCTTCATACCTTTGCTCGCCATCATCCACCAACAAAGCAACAGGTCCAGGTCCAACAACTACCACCACCTTTGCAGATTCAAACAAAATGAAACTTGTCCAATCCGCAAACCTCGGCGTGCTGATCCCTCACCCGGAGAGTTGGTCACTGGGGTTCATTTCTCTTGTTGGCCATAGGCCATAGCATCACTCCATTCAGAGCAAAACCTTCTCTTCTTTTTGTTTTTCTTACGCTGGTTTTCATCTACTACTAGTACTTTTCAAATTCCCAACAGACTACATGAAATTTTGGAGGTTAACCCTGGCTCATACTCCCTCCTTTTTAAAATGTAGCACGCACTACATTCTAGACATTTAAAATTGCACTGATCGATGTTCCCACATCTCGCACAATAATCTAGAGTATGGGACGCACCACGTATTAATTACCCTGTCGTACTGTGGCAACATAAAACAATTCTGCTTATATCATCTCAATAATGGAGTATATAAGATGAAAGTCGATTCTCATACAACCCTTCATGACTTGTACAAATCTGCATTTTGAAAATAATAATAAATCATAGTTTTTTAAGAATAATCAAGAGTTGTTAACACATTATGGCAGAAAAATATTGCAAATGCCATTTTTTTAACTATTTCTGAACTATACAATGCAATGCATGTCTTAAGGCCAGACATTCTAAGTTTAACTATGTTCAAAAATATTTAGTTAGAGCGCAACGAATTGATCATAATGTTTTCCTCGTGGCAGAAATACAGCCAGATTACCACATGGCACACGTGGTGAGCAATCCCAAATAAATATATAGTTGGATTAAAGAAAAGAAAAACTACATTAATCCTGCCTCTAGCCTTTGAGAAGGAAAAACAATTAGACAAAAAGGTATTCATGTTTATACTGATGGGAACCAAAACAATGTGTGTTCCTAAACAATAAGGAGACAAATGTATTGGTTTACCATTTCTTTGAAGATCAAAATGTTTGATGATAAGGAGATTGGTAATACAATTTAAATCTGGAGATCAAGTTACATGATATGTGTGTTTCGAGGTCAGCATCGTTGTTTTTTTTTTTGCAGGGAAGCATTCACGCCTTTTCAATCTCGTATAGGTGGTTGAGGCCTATTCTGATGTAGGCCACTGCATAAAAAAAATAACCTCCTTTTTACATTGTAGTGCATTATAGGTCCTCTCAAGGCAAAGCAAAACAAAGAACCAAATTTATTATAAGCCAAAGGGGCTCATCCCTTCCCCATAAGGCCCCATCACCGGGGCATAAGCGTAAACTTGCAAAGAATTGTTGTTTTATTTCTTTATGTCCCTTTATGTAGTTCAATAAAATGGCTAATCTGGCTGAGTTGAAAGGCTAAAACATAGAAGCTTTGCGTAAGTTGAAAACCTCTCACTTTGAAGGAAATGTTTTGACCAGTTGAAGGGATTTTGTTGTAGTTGGATTTTGAAATGATTATGATTATGTTCATGGCTTTTTGAATTGGCAATTTTTATAACTAAAGTCTAGAATGTGCTACATTTTACAAAGAGGGTGTATGGGCTAGAGTTAACCTCCAAAGTTTTGGGGAGTTTGCTGGAATTAGAAAAAAAGAGTAGTATGTGCCTCATTTTTACTCCACGCATACGTCAGAAATTACTCCCTCCAGCCCATAATATAAGACATTTTTACAAGCTAACATATAGCTTGCAAAAACATCTTATATTATGGGACAGAGGAGTATGTTGTTGTATATATTGTATCTGTACAATGTTAACGAGTTTGCACTGCATTGCATGATCAGATGGGGAAATAGCATGTATTTTTATTCTAGTTCTGTTGATGACTCTGGAGTGGATTTCATTTTCAGTTTTTTTCTCTCTTGGAAAAAGATTTCAACGTTTTCCAGTTGTGCAGAAAGTTTTCACTATGCGAATCTGGGAAAAGTTCATGCCAAACCCCGACGAGAGCTCAAAAACAATGTTTGATTGCCATGGGTAGTATTATCGAGTTGGTTGGATAAAGACTGGATAATGGTCATTGTTATTATAGGAGTACTTTTGCTCAATCAAGCTTCAATACCTGAAGGGAGTCCTTTTTGAGCAACTTATGATGTGGATTAAATATAGGTAAATCTGATCCATATCTATACCAATATAAAAAGACCCAAAAGGGCAGATCCAAATCATCTCAACTGTCAAATCATGTTATCTAGCGGTTCAAATCGCTTCAATGTTGAGCACCAAACATGTTTAACGCTCTAATTATCCACCACTGCCATTGGTTATAAACACAATTTGACGATATTCCATGAAATCTGTTATGTAATTAATATCCTACCATTCCCACGAAAAAGTATTTGATATCTTACCAAATACCAACGTGAAACATATATCTTACCTAATATAACGTGCAACTAATACCTTATCTAATATAAACATACATTGCACGTATATTATTACTAGTTATAGTAAAATATAGGTACCGTAGATGTCTTGTTTTACGAGTGTAAATTATATGTAGATCTGATCCGTATATAACTTAAAAATATAGGTACATCTGATCCATAAAATTTAAAATACAGATTGATCTGATCCTTATAAATTAAATATAGATGGATCTTTTTTTTTTTGCGGATAAAATATAGATGGATCTGATCTGTGTAACTTTAATATGGTTGCGCCCATCCTCTCATGCCACCGATGGCTCAATACGTGCCGGAGGGGAGTGCCACCGACTTCGCTGCTCCCTACCCTCCCCGCACTTCCTACCACGAGTGGATCCGGAGCATCAGCGGGCCCGAATTGCACATCGGAATCGGATCGGCTGTCTTCTCCAGATCGGCCATCGTCCAAGTTGACAATGCCGACAAGCTGCTGGCAATGCTACATATGTATATTTGGGTCTCCAGTGCTTCACATGACATGTTTACAATGCATGTAATCTCTTCGGAAGCTCAAAGCATTTTGAAGGAGATGGGCACTTCATTGGACAGACAAGGCAGCAGGTTCATTGCGTGCATAAATGACACTATGATGCAGGTGAAGCAGACACTCATCAAGGACGGCGACTCATGGGCTATCGAGATTCCGCGGGGAGGGGGCGAGGTTCACAGGAACATTCAATTATTGGTGGATTGCATACTGTTGATGAGGAACACCAAGGCTTCGACGGACAACTCCGCACAAAGCCACAACACAGAAAAGCTTCGTGACCTGATACATGACATGAGCAATTTCCTCAAGGAACTGCTTCTGAATTTTTTCGGTACTGTTTTCGTTCTAATTTTTTTAACCGTTTATGGGAATGAGGCGTGTAATATACCATTGAAAAGCTCTGGATTAGGCGCAACTTCGACATGTTGAACACTTTTCGAGATTCCACACGGTTTAAGAGCAGTTTTGAAAATAGTGCGGCGGATGACGAGTGGCAGCGAGCGTTTTTTCGTGTTTTTTTCTAAACCGCTTGTTGGAATGAAGCAAATGATACGCCGTTGGATAGATATCGTCGAGGCGCATCTTTTTCATATATAAATCTTTCTCTAATTCATTACGGTTTAAGAGCAGTTTCAAATTTACTAAATCGTGGAACTCTGCTTTTCAATTTTTTTGAAATTTTCGGTACTGTTTTTGCTCCAGTTTTCTAACCGTTTGTCGAAACGAGACATATGATACACCGTTGGAAAGCTACGGACAAGGCGCAACTTTCATATGTTGAAATGGTTTTAAGATTCCTTACGGATTTTAGTTAATTTTGAAAATCGTGCGGCTGACTTCGAGAGGCAGCGGCTGTTTTTTCGCGAAATTTTTACGAACGGCTGGTCAGAATAATTCAAATCATACTCTGTTGGAAAGATATTGACGAGGCTCAACTTTTTCATGTAGAACACTCTCTCTACTTCTTTACGATTTAAGAGGAATTTCGAATTTACCGAAATGCGGACACTGTTTTTCACGACACCCAAATCGATGTGGGTACTTCATCCGACTGAAAACCGCACTACATCGGACGAAAAACCGCACTGCATCAAACGGGTAAGAGAACTGCATGGTTTCTTTTATTCAAACGTAATTTTTTCAAGGACAAGAAAGTAGAGTGCACTTCACATCGGGTGTAAATGAACCACAACACTATCAAGAAGTGAACCGCATTACTTTTTTTTTTGCTTCCGTAACAATTGTTTTGCACTTACGGGATGAACAACATCATACGGCCGACCGCATTGCTTCAGAATGAAAACCGCACTGCATCGAACGGGCAAGTGAACCCCGTGAGTTTTCTCTTTTTTCAAACTTTTTTACGCTTATTTGTGAACCTCATGGTCAAAGTTAGTGAACCGCGTGGCCCAGACTAGAGAACTGCATTGTTTCGGTTGGTGAAAGTGAATCGCATGGCAGAAACTAGTGGACTTCATCTAAAAAGAAACGAACTTCTTTTCTGTGTTGATTTTTTATTGTTTTACAAAGGGAATATTTTTACAAAGGGAACCACAAGAGTGCACTGCAAACGTACATACACCGCATTGCAAGCATACAGAAAACAAGTGAAATGGCCACATGCGACAATACAAATTGTCTTCTAAAAAGACACATGACTGATGGGGTGTACTGCAAGACATACACACACCGCATTGTAGGCATATACAAAAGGAACTGCATGCACATGATGCTTCCTTTTTCTTGCATATAAAAAAGTACAAGTGAACCGCATCGAAAAAGAAAGAATACTGCTTGTGGTTTTATTAACAGAAGTGAGGCACCAAATTCTTGTCACAAACAAGAGCGAAACAAGAAACTTTTCCAGTTTCCTTTTTGGCCTGAAACGTACTAAAGCACAATATGAGCTGCACTGCACACTGAGCCTTCGGACCACGAGACATGTCCACGAACTGCATTGCATGAGGTCGACACGAGAGTGCCATCAAGATGAGCATGCACGGCTTTGGCCGTCGGGGTGCTCGTCCACTACAAGAAACACGGCGCACATCACGAACATACATGCCCGCACTGCAAGACCATGCCAACCCACTTCAAATAACGTGCCTGCCAAACCACTTGCTTATGCGAGTGCATTGCATGTCGTGCCGCCGGAAAGCTTTGAGCGTGCCTGCAAAACCACTCTTCCCACGCATGGCTCCAAGGCTTTTTATAGGCAGTGCTCCACGGGGACTCATGTGGGAGGTGCAGTGTAAGGCACACATCATCCAGCGAACTGCATGAAGGAATCGAACAACATTAGAAAATTCACTACACTGAATTCACTAGATCAACAGCAAAAATCTGAAAAACACAAAAAAATGAACTCCAAGCCGCGGTGAGCTGGATCTCATTTTTACGGCAGAGGATAAAGGTGGTCAGGGGTGATGACCTTGTTGAAATTCAGAATCCAAAAAAAATGCACGTCGTGGCTCTTCGCACTGCAGCTAGCCCGCGCCGAACCACGAGCAGTTGTCGAGCGAACTGCGCTCTCGTCCTGCGCGCCGGCGCACTTCAAGTCCGGGCCGGCTGGACTGCAAGGGGAGGACCTAGTGGAGGGCCTGGGCGGTGCGGATCCCACCAGATCTGGAGCCTGGAGGGGTACGGTGGTGGCCGCGGGGGAGGGTGGCCGTGCGGCGGGGCCGAGAAGGGGTATGGTGGCCGAAGAAGTTAGGACGAAGAAGAAGGAAATAAGAGAGGGAAGGAAGAATCGCCTCTAGTGTCGTTGTGGTCGTCCCGCACGGCCGCGTGGGGTGGGTTGGGCGGCGAGGACCCGTGCGGAGGCTGAGGGGCGGGCGACCACCAGGGATCCGGAAGGTGGCTAGGGACAGCGGGTCTACCAGATCCGTCCTAGTCGCCGGGGGCTGCGGGGCTGGTAGGTTGGATCCGAGCGGCGGAGGGAGGTGGGAGGAGTTGGCATCGGGGGTGTAAGGGGGTGGCGCGCCGGAGGAAATTGGAACCGGCGGTGGATGGTGGTTTGGGGTGGGCCGGCACAGAGGAGAAGGTGGTGGGTGCGGGGTGGGGTGGGGTGCTGTTGCGGGCAGAAGGAGGCGGGGTGAGGTTGGGTTGCTGTTGCGGGCAGAAGGAGACGGGTCGGGGTGAGGTGTTAGCAGAATAACAAAGTGATGTGCAGAATAAGGTCTTAAGGGGTGTTGTTAGAATAGACCCTCTTCGGTACTCTTGGGAGTATATACTCCCATCCTCAATATACCTCATATACGCATTAATTATACCTCTTTATTATTCTCAATATACTTTATTAAATATTCTAAGATACCCCAATATGAGTTTAGTTCAAAAAATATCATCTGCGACGTACTTTTTGTAATATATCTTTTCACGTACAAACACATCAGTATATACATAAATATTTAAAAATACATAGACTCACATGAATTTTTTCATGAAACTCATTTT